>NC_143488.1:82509639-83147023 GCF_027475165.1 Benincasa hispida
AGTCTCAACCATGCAAAGAGAAAGGTATTCTTCAGGGAATTTCCTATAATCATACATATTGAATGAGACAACTTCTCCATCAAATTCCATAGAAAAACATCCTTTATCAACATCAATCTTTGTTTTTGCAGTTTTCATAAATGACCTTTCTAACAAAATTGTAGAAGAAGCAAGGGTAGAGATTTCATCCATTTTCAAAATGTAGAAGTCAACAAGAAAAATCAAATCTTTCACAAGCAAAACATCCTCAACTACTCCTAGAGGCTGAAATGTAAGATCTATGAGCAAACTGAATGCATATGGTAGTTTTTTTGCAAATCATTTAATTTCAGAGATAAGGCATAACATTAATAGAGGCTCCTAAATTAAGCATAACATGCTGAATGACTCTATTACCGATGACACAGGGTAAAGTAAACATACCTGGGTCACGACATTTCTCAGGAATATTTCACTTAAGCAAGGCCAAAACATTTTTACTTACCACCACATGCTCCTTGTTCTTACCTATCCTCTTTTAATGCAAAGTTCCTTGAGGAATTTAGCATACCTTGGAATCTATTGGACCATATGAAGGAAATCGAACACGAGGATTTCCTGAGCAGCGGAAAAGATCATTCCAAATTACAATCATGTATGAACATTACAAATTACAGTCGTAAACAAAACAAATGGTTATGCATTCATTACAGAAATTACAGCATGATACAACAAGAAATCAAGGAGAAACTCTACGCACGTCGGTAGACTCGTCTCCATGCTTCTTGCTCATGAACGCTCGAACACTCCAACCTCGAATGCTCGAATAACACAACCGCTACATAGCACGAACACCGTGCACTTGAACTCAGTGATCGCCTCGGTCACGAACGACCTCCACAGAACCTCGACGACGTTGAGTTGAGTATGACACCACCGAGAAGGCTACCTTGGTATTCTCGGTGTGAGAATCCAAAGTTGGGCTCTGTGTGGACTTGGTATGAGGCAGATGAAGGAGGATACAACAATCATGTAAACGATTGAGCAATTAGGAGAAGTCTGAACCTATTGTATAGGTCGATGCCCAATCGTCTAGCAAAAACTAAGCGATTGTTTAGCTCATCGCATAGATCTGTGTCTGTCTCTTAAAAAAACTATGCGATTGTTTACCTTTGTCACGCTGTCGCTTAGTAAATCTTATTGACTTGACAACTTCCGTGAGATTCTTTTTCCAAGAGAGAATTAACACAATCTCAAATTTCAACGTTACTAAAAATAGGAAAACAATTTTCCTTTTTATCTCACATTACCATGATCCACCAATAACCTCCCACTCAATTGGTTATTAAAGAAAAAGATTTAATTATCCAATAATTAAAATTATTATAAATATAATTAATAACCAACCTATCATACTATATTTATAACCTATAGTTTTAATATTTCATCTCATGAAACATATAAGCCATAGTTCTTTTTCTATTCCATGGTAATTAATATAAATCTCATTTACATTAATCATCCACTAGATGTATCTCATACATCATATTGATCATATCATATATAATCGAATTACCTCTTGTCAATTTGAACATTTCAAATCAACACCAAGAACTGATCCTCAGCTGAATCCATTGAGCTACCAAGGGGACCTTATGGATCTGTAGCTCGAAGCTCCAACGGTACTTGAATAATTGACTAAACTCTTTAGTCACGGGATCCAACATTCGTTAACTGTCAGGCACTCCACTAAAGACCGACAACTGAACTCTCCTTACCACAAATATATTATGTGTCCATTTTAACCAATCAGCAGTGCGACAATCCTTCACAGATCGCTCGTAAGTACAGCTGGGCCAATAATCGTTATGCTCATATAGTTACATCTAACTCCTTAAGTACCACTGATCCATCTAATTAACATAAGTCATAGTCCTACTATGACCGAGTCATCTCTTTCAAAGAGAAGCTGTGGCCACTATGTTCAAGCCCCAGAATCAGCCCTTAAGGGAGTAATCTCTCTACTTATCTCTATTTCGGGAAAAGAGTGAATTTCATTTATTGGATTGAGTTCCCAGCTCCCAGATCAAACAAGTCCCCAAAAAGGTAGGCATGTTGAGTTGGCAATCTGGCCACTCTCACCCATACTAATCAAAGGATCGCCCTCAAAGGTAGGAGTTCCCAAAACACTTTTGATTGAGGTCGTGTCACCTATGGTCATTTAGGTGAGATGTAAGTTTCTAGTATCAACGGCGTTATATACAGAGTTTAATCATCTCGTGGTCCGGATCTTATACAAACTCTTTATATAGGACACTCCCGCTCACACGTCTCCATATGAATGGTCAGGATCTATCATCTATAGTAGTTTACAATGCTTGCAAACTTTTACAAAGTGGGCCATATCTATAGTGTCACCAGAATCAGGTATCCCACCTTAATCCTTATACTACAAACCGATTTAGGTTATCACTTAAGGCATGATCTACTTGTATATCACATATACATGCTTAAGTTCACATAAGATAACCAAGGAGCTTTGTTTATTGGATATGAGTAAATACCAGAATGAAATAACAATTATTTTATTCATCAAACAATGTGTATTAATACAAACAACGAGACTCCAGGAGAATTAAGACACCAATCCCAACACCGCATTCAAGAGGGGGATATTGATTTTAACCTTCTTAAACATCTCAATCAGTTCTTCATCCTTGTTTTCCTACTTCGATTTCGCCAACCTAGTAGGAAAAGAAGCCTTAGGTACATAAGGTTCAATTGAAGGCAAGGGATATGTACTTACCTCGGGAGTTGATAGCTTGTAGAAATACAAGCTATTGCAGCCTTTTACTTAGAATAATGAGGGTAGATGAGTAGAATATGCGATGATAAATACTAAGAATTCATGTGAAATAATAAATTTGCGTTGATTTACACTACAAATCCTAGCCCCATATCATGCGTTATCATGCGTCAAAGTGTCTATTGTAGTTATCGCAAGAGTCAAGCATGTGCCGATCTCAATGAAGATAAGTTGGTCGCATGCACTGAAGTAGCTACAGAATGATAAACATGATAGAAGTATGATCACAATGAGTGGGTGAAATGTGTTGATCCTTCAGAAGAAACGAATATGATCGTATACCTCGGGATATCTGAGTTGCAGAGCAGATCTTCTGACAAGCAATCAGATCATGATGAAACTCTCACCTACCGCGTCAATGATGGCGGCTAATCAGAGTGAGATTATCAAAGCTATTGGTATTAGGCTCTATAAATAGAGCTTTGGCGCCAATGTTCAAGTATCCGAGACTTCTACCTTGGGTAGATTCCTGTGATCACAGGTGAGAGCATAAGCAAGAATTTCTCTAAGAGTTCTTCATTACCACGACCACCTTCGCTAGATGATCGAGCTTCGCCGGAGATAGAGCTTGAGAGGGCTTACTCCACCGCCCATCCATTGCACCACCGACAGCCTTGACATACATCTGATGAAAGCAAGAGATTGTCTACATCTAGCCTTCCACCTCTCTTTCTCACCTCTATATTGTATTACATTTTGGGTTAAGATATTAATACATTTGTAAACAATGCATCTCTCTAATTCCTTTAACATCATTTCCATTATCTTCTTTTTTATCGTTTTTTCTTCACCACCATGAGCTAAGTGCAAATCATAAGAATCATCGCACATTCAATCATGCGTCATAGAGATATAACACATGTAGCTGTTCACCGAAAGGTGTGTGATGCGTGAGTGTAGCAATTCAATCCTATTTCCTTAGTGCGAGGCTATCACAATGCTTGTCTATGATCGCTAATAGAAACAAGTAGCTATAACCAACTGTCGAGAGGGTAAGTAGTTGTGGAGCTCACTAAGCAAAGTAAGAAGTGTTCCTAGAGATAGAAATAACCATATGCTCAACGCAACATCATTCATGCGTCATAGAGATATGACACATGTAGTTGACCACCGAGAGGTGTGCAATGCATGAGTATGGTGAGCTGGGACTACTCTTGCGACCAAAAGGGACTTGGCGATGTCTCCTCCTCAATCCTGCTTCTCCATGCATATTATTATGCATTAATAGCTGCTGCGTCTCTAATGATTCTTATAGTTAGACTTCAATTGTTCACTGTTTATTTAGCTAGGAGTAGGAGTAGTGCATAGTTAATCAACTTCTTTATTTTTATTTTTTATTCTCCACCTCAAAAACATCACTTTACATTTCTCTTTTAGTTGCAAGTCCCTGTGTTCAACCTCAGATCATCCTGAGAAACTTGCAATCTTGTTATACTTGGCGAGAGAATAAGAAATCTTGCAATAGGAGTGCATGATCATCGCATACACACTTAACGCATAACCATACTCATCAGACCAACGCATTATCATCGCATGACCAACCATATCAACTTATTTTTCCCCATCAAAAGTCAATAGTGGTGCCTCAAATTCTACTTCAAACATTTTGTTGTACTTCCTTCTTAGACTTACCTGATGATTTGAGATAGCAACCGGTGGTGTCGGGGTAGCTGAGAAGGGCGTTGAAGATGGAAACTCCTTCCCACTCCTAAGCGTGATGGCACTCACATTCGCATGGTCTGATTAAGCAGGTAGCTTCCCCGAACTCTTACCTTCTAAATGGCCCACCACTATGGTTAATTGAGTAACTCGAGTACTTTAAATTGCTAACCCCATCCTGGTCTCATGTTGTAGTGCCTTGGTGTCTTGTGACAGTTGGATGGAGTCCTTTTTCAATTGATGCATGTACTGTTGAAATTTTAAAGAAAGGTGAGCCAAAGATTTAACGATGTCCTCTAATGACATACCTGGAGAAGATGATGATGGTTGGTTGGAGTGGTTCGAACTATGATGCCCTTGTCCTTGACCTCCCCTTTTGAGGTTGGGGTGATCTCGCCATCCTCGGTTTCATATAGAAGCATGAGGGTCATACTTCCTCTGGTAACCCCTAACTGCATTTATTTGGGCTTGAGGACATGCTTCAGAAGAGTGTCCTAGCTCTCCACAAGCTCCACAACTCTTTACTTGGGCTACTCTCCCTTATGTCATCTACATAATAAGTGTTGGGGTTTGTGCCCTAAAGTCTCGTGTCTAGTAGTTTGTAAACAACTTTGTACGAACACTTGTGATGTATAATATAAATTATATTTACTTCACTACTTAACTTTGCACATTTAGATTTTACCACAAACCAATAAACATAAAATCCCTGGTTCTCTGTATGTGACTTAAGTATGTATGTGGTGACATACAAGTGGATCATGTCTTGAGTGATAACCAAAATGGTCTGTAGTATATGGATATAGAAGGGAAACCTTATTCTGGTAACGCTACGGATGTGGCCCGCTTTTTGGAATGGTCACAAGTGTTTTGACTTATCATAGATGATCTGATCCTGATCATTCGTGTAGGGGACATGCGAGCAGGGGTGTCCTATACATAGAGTTTGTATAAGACCTGACCACGAAGTGTTAACGTCTCGTTATATAATACCGTTCATAACTGAGGCTTCACTTCACTAGGATGATCATAGGTAACATGACCTCAATCCTGAGTGAGTTGGGAACTCCTGCCATTGAGGGCGGTCCTTTGATTTGCATGGGTGCGAGTGGCCAGAACGCCGACTCAAACCTACCATTTTGGGGATTCGTATGATTTGGGAGCTGGGAACTCAGCTACACAAGATGGAATTCACTTCTTCCCCGAGTCAAGGGCAAGTAGATAGATGACTCCCTTAAGGGTTGATTCCAGGACTTGAACGATGTGGCGCCACACACCTTCTCATGGCCCGAGAGGTGTTCACACATAGTAGGACTATGTTGTATTGTTCATTAGAGTGATCAGTGGTACTTAAGGAGGAAGATGTAATTACCGGGGTAAAATGATAAATTGGCCTGCTGTAATTATGAGCATCTATGAAGGGTCATCGTACTGATGATTGGTTATATCCAATGGACATAGAAATATATCTATGGCAAGAAAAGTTCAACTGTCGATCTTTAGTGGAATGCCTGGCAGTTAACGGATGGTGGATATCGTGCCTAAAGAATTTAGTCAGCTATTCACGTACTGTTGAAGCTTCGAACCATAGGTCTATAAGGTCCCTTTGGTAGCTTGGATAAAAGTTGAGAGTCAGTTTTTAGGTCAATTTGAAATGTTCAAATTGACAAGAGGGAGTTCGATTATATATGATATAATTGAACGAGTTAATTAAATATGATATAATTAACTTTATGTATGAGATACATTAATTTGGAGAAAATTGGATATAAATATGATTTATATCTAGTAGGAAAAAAATATTATAATTAATATTTGATATTAATTTATAAGTTATGAAGGAGATAAGATCTTGGACGGTTATAAAGGAAATGGGAAGGCGCCTCTTCGTTTAAAATAACGGATGAGTGCATTATAAATAGCAGATGGTATGTTGATCTCGGGGTACGCGGGTTTGTGAAAAAGATAGTGTCATTGTTTAGAATATCAGTGTCTATACGATAGAACTACACGATCGCTTACATGTACAATATTACTAACCGATCGTATACCAATTACACCGTCGCGCGCTATTATCTAAACGATCGTTTACCTTTTTACTAAGCAATTGTTAAGCTCCTGGTATTTACTAAACGATCGTATAGACGATCATTTAGTTCTTTCTACGCGATCGTTTTGTACGATCGCTCACCCTTTTCCTACATGATTGTAGACGATCGTTTACCGTTTCCTACACGATCGTTAAGATAATTGCTTACTTTTATTACACGATCGTACACTTTACCTAAACGATCAAGCATATTGTCTATGCGATAGAGGACCGTATCTCCCACTTGCTTGATCATTGTGTACGGTCGCTCTTCCTTCTTCTCTCTACCAAATCTGAACAAAGCCCACAATTTGGATTCTCACTCCAAGGATACTGAGGGCTCTAAGTGGTGTTGTCTTCTCTGTTTCCTCCTGTTCGAGTGGTAACTATTCGAGGTAGACGTTTGGGCTTCAGACTCAAGAAATCTTCATCTGGTATGATTTCTTGATCCCTTTAGCTTTATAAAAGTATGTTTGAAGGTATATGCGGTAATTCTGTCACAATGAATTGGAAAGATCTGCTTCCGCTTGTAGGTACTCTTGAATAAGAGTTCTTTCAATAAAGGCAGTCAAGTTAGAAAGCTGTGATCTAAACTCTTTTACCTTAGAAGTAGATGACGAATCAAACTTAGTAGCCCTGGTCCCAAAATTCTAATCATTCTCAGCCATGCGCGAGATTAATTTCTAAGCCTCTTTAGGTGTCTTATTAACAAGAGCACCACTAGCAACAGAATCAATGGAACTCCTATCACTAGAAAGTAAGTCACTATAGAAATACTGGATTAATAATTGATAAGATATTTGATGATGTAGAAAATTAGCACACAATCTTTTGTATCTTTCTCAGTATTCAGACAGTGTTTCTCCAATATTCTGTTTAATTCCATAAATATCTTTTCTAATTGAATTGGCTCTAAAAGATGGAAATTTTTTTTTCAAGATTTTTTTTTTCAGTTCATTCCAGGTAGTTATTGACCCGGTGGCTAAGTAGTACAACCAATCCTTAGTGTCATCCTACAATGAAAAAGGAAAGGCCCTAAGGTTTAATTGTTCTTTTATAACCCCATGGGGTCGCATACTTACACACACCATATGGAAGTCTTTGATATGTTTGTGAGGGTTCTCTCCAGAAATTCCCCTGAAGATTGGCAACAAGTTAATCAAACCAGGCTTGAGATCGAATGGCATGGTGGTTGGAGGAAAGACTATGTACAGGGGCTGTTACTCTATATCTGGTTTAACTAGCTCCCGCAACGTTTTCTCCCGAAGCTCTACCATGGATTCTATTGGATTGTTAGCAAATTGATGGTTTTCTTCTTTTAGTCTTTCTCTTCTGTGTTCCCTTCAGATTCGACTCTCCTCTTGAGCAATATCTGCAAAATAGGCAATCTCTGCACTCTCAGAAGAATGGGTCATAAATCAAAGGCAAATAACAACACTTTTTCCCTTTTTTTCCTTTTGTTTTTATTCAGAATTCTAAAATTTCCCTAGGCTAGTTACCAAATTTCCTCGGCAACGACGCCAATTTTTTGGAATTGTCAGATTAAATAGAAACATTGTCGCATACGATCATTGACCCCAAACAAAGAAATATAATCACCGATCCTAAGATTAATACCCAAAATGCAGTAAGAGTAATAAGAACGGGGTCGAATCCACATGGAAACTATTGACTAGCTAAGTTAATTAAAGAATTCATGTAACAGGGGTTTTTGGTTTGTGTTGTGAAAACGGAATTTAAAAAGTAACATGCAAAGAAAAGAAGTTCGAATGATAGTGAGTAAACGATTGGGTTGGAGTTAAACAATAAAAGGGAACTTGGAAATAGCATGTATGCCAAATTCAATCATTAGACACTAATTAATAATACCAAATCCATGAACACTATAACCTATTAGAGATACTAATGCCCAATTAACCAAATGACCCTAATTTAACTCAAAACTATTCTTTCTAAGCGAAATCCAAGTTAAAATTAAATTGCATTACGAAAGGGTCCACACATTGAGACGTACTACAAGTTGGAAAGCCTAATCTTATAGTACGATTGATTTGGACAAGATTAAACTAGGGCAAACATGCGTAAGATAGAAAAAGTCTTAGCCTAAAACATGTAATCCTAGTTTGTGCAACTCAATCATCAATTATGCATAGCGCCATGAAGATTTTGCTAGTAAGAATTTTAATACAATCGATTTTCAGATCAATTCAATAAAATTCCATTAAAACTAAGCCAAAACAACCCAAAAAGTTTGCAAAATTCAGTACAATTAACTAGAAATCTTCAAGAAATCGAGATACAACTAAACCCAAGGAAGAATTTACTTAGCCTTGTATAGTAGATATGTGATATCAAACTATAGGATAAAAATATAATATGATTATATTTATTATTAATTAATTGGTTAATTATATGATAATTAATCCAAAAATCACGTTTGGACGTGGGTTAGTGGGAATGAGTTTATAACCGATGAATTAAAATGAAAATTGTTTCATTTTTGAATCAATCGTCGTAATCGTCCAAAAGAAATAGAGGAGCGCGCTGGTAGAAAAGAAAATGACCACTTAAGAAAATCAAGAGACTATAAGATAGCTCCTCTCTGCCTAAACAATCGTCCACCTCGCGCCTAAACGATCGCACACTATTTCCTACACGATCGCATAGCTTCTCTAAATGATCGTATAGTGTGCCGAGTTTGCTAAACGATCGTATACCATTTCCTAAATGATCATTCAGTAAAACCTACACGATCGTGTAGCTTCTCCTAAATGATAAGCATTTTGCTCTGCGATAGTGTCGATTTCCCTCCCACTTGCTTATCGCCTACACGATCTGGGTTTCTTTCTTCCTCTACCAAATTCACCAAAGACCATGCTTTGGGTACTCACTTCGAGAATACCTGGGGATCTTTTCTGGTGGTTTCTTCCCCGCGACATTCGTGTTCGTGCAGTTGTTCGTGCTGCTGTAGTCGACGCTGGTGCTGGGTGTTGGTAGATCGTGTGGAGGTTTCCACTGCATCGAGTTTCGAAGTTTGAAGAGCATCTTCAACTGGTATGGCAACTCTTTCCCTTGTTATTTTATTGTTCATAGCATGCCGTTAATTAATTTTTGTTTGCATAATTGTGTGTATGAATGTATATTGTTGTATTTCAGTCACTGTGAGATTAGAGCGATCCGAACATGCTAATGGAACTCTTTGGTAAGAGATCCTTCAGAATTTACTTAGCCTTGTATAGAAAGATGAAAGAATCAAAGAATGAGAATGGAAGAATGATGAATTTGGTGAAAAATAGCCTAGAAATCATCCCAATCGTCGCCCAAACGTCCTCTTTTTGGAATTTTTCTTCACATCTTCAGTTGCAAGCAAAGCTTCCTATTTGTAAAACGATCGCAGCGTCGCAATGCTACAAAGAGTGTTGCAATGCTGCGGCTGAATAAGACCTCAAGCATCAGGGATGCACTGCAATGCTGCTTTGATGCTCAGTTGCGCGCGCGTGGAAGTAGTTGTCCGTTAAAGTTCGTAGCATTGCAACACCACCCTGTTCAATAACTATTGTCCAATAGCACCGAGCTAGAGCGTTGGGATGCGTTGCGACATTGATTGCTATCTAGAATGTGATGCTTACTGCCTTTCATCACAGGCGATGGTCAGGGAGGGTTGCAACGCTGCCTTCAAGGGTAGTTTGGTCATTTTGACGTCTTTATTCAATATGGTGCATCCAACTCCCGTTTTTGCTTCTTTTTGGCTCGGTTTTCATCTAACAACTCATTTGCTCTCCAGGATCGATTTACTTATAAATAAGACAATTAAAGCATAAGAATTATTCAAATAACTTAGATTAAGGACATAAAATTAGCTCTTTTCGAAAGCTAACAGTCACTAGGATAAGGCACCTAGCCTTATCCATCTACTGCAAACCCTTGGTAGTTTATCGTTGTCCATAAACCCTTCCTAGTCAAATAAAACTTATAAATCAACGAACAAACTACTTATATTAATTGGTAGTACAAGTGGCAAGTTCGAGGTTGAACCACAAGGAAGGTAAAATTTTGGTTAATTATTTCATCGGAGCTCATTTTTAGTTGAAGTGGTAAAATGGGGGGGGGGGGGGGGGGTTGGTGGTGGATTGGATGTCAGAATGCATAAAAGAAATAAAGTGCAAGAAAATTAAAGATAGAAGTGCAATCAATCGAGATGTCCTAACTCAGAGGAATGGATTCACCCAATGTCAATAAGATTATTGAACCATAACGTATGACTTAAACTCCTTGGCCAAATTAATTAGAACCCTAACTAACCGTCCTGATTATCTAATTAGCTAGCATGAGAAGACGAACCCACTCTAATCACATTAGCCAATCGCGTTAAGTTATAGGGATATGCTATAATGAACTATTAACTTCCACCGTCTAGTTAACTCGTTCCATATGATTTTCACATCATGATTGATTAAAGCATTACCTAGTGCAGTTAACTTCACAACTAAGCAAGTTAATTTAATCTCTTGCTTCCTAGGGTTCATTGCCTTAATCAAGGTTAAACCTAAGCAAACTACATAAAAAAGTATTGGTTATCAATAAAATACATGAAAATGCAGTACATAATCAATAAATTCAAAGTGAGAATTCATAAATAAGAATATATAAACATCCTAAATTCAGAATCTCACAAAATAACATTAAGTTCCTACAAATCCCTAAGTTAGGAAACCAAAATGTTATCTTCCCATAGAGGATGAGAAGCTACAACCCAAAATCTACTCGATTAATTACACAATGAACACCCAAATAAGAAAATGGAAGAGGGAAGAGAGGGAAAGAGGGCTGGAAGCCCGAATGGGGATAATTCTTCTACCCTATAACGAAGAAGAACTATTTTATATAGCAATCACCGCATTGCAACGTTGTGAGGCCTCGTGCGTACCTCTGTAAAAAAGCAGCATTATGGAGGCTACTTTCTTGGAGCAACGCTCGATTGAGCGTTGAAATGCTCCATCCCGGGGCATTTTCGTCATTTCACATCCTTTTGAAGCCTGGTTACTCAAATTATCTCCTAATTGCTCCAAACAAAGTAACGATCTGATCCTGATCATTCATGTATTAGACATGCGAGTGGGATATTCTATACAAAGAAGTTTGTATAAGATCGGACCACGAAATGTTTAGTCTCATTATATAACACTATTCATAATAGAGACTTACATTTCACCAGGAAGACCATAGGTAACATGACCTGAATCTTGAGTGAGTTGTGAATTCCTGCCTATAAAGGCGGTCTTTTGATTTATATGGGGTGAGAGTGGCCAAATTGTTGACTTAACAAGCCTACCATTTTGGGGATCCATCTGATTGGGGAGCTAGGAACACAACTACACAAGATGGAATTTATTCCTTCCCCAAAGCAGGGGTAAGTAGATAAATTGCACCATCAAAGGCTGATTTCGGGTCTTGAACAATGCGGTGCCACACCCTTTCCTAGCCCGAGAGGGGTTTCGTCATAGTAGGACTATGATCTATTGTTCCTTAGAGGGATCAGTCGTACTTAAGGAGTTAAATGTAACTATAGGGAAAAAACGGTAATTTGGCCTAGCTGTACTTACGAGCAATTTGTGAAAGGTCATCGTACTGTTGATTGGATATATCCAATGGACACAAATATATCTGTAGTGCGAAGAGTGCAACTATGGTCTTTAGTGGAGTGCCCGATAGTTAACAAGTGGTGAATAATATAATTAAAGAGTTTAATTAATTATTCATGTATCGTTGGAGCTTCAAGCTACAAGTCTATAAGGTCCCCTTGGTAGCTCAGAAGGATTTAGTTAAGAATAAGTTTTTAGGTTAATTTGAATTGTTTAAATTAATGGAGAGATTTAATTATATATGTTATAATTAAATTGTTTCAATTATATATGATATAATTGTCATAATGTTTTTGATACATTATAGTTTAATGAGAGGAAATAAATATTTGAATGAGATTTAAATATATTTTATATGAATGTGATTCGTAGTTGTTAAATTTAATATAAATATGATTTATATTAAATGCCATAAAATAGAGAAAAGAAACTATACTTTATATTGTATGTGATACAATATTAAAACTATAGGTTATATGTTATATTTGATATAACATATAATTTAATATAAATATGATATGATAAATTAGTTAACATATTTATTTATATTATTTTATTATTATTTGAATAATAACTTTCCATATTTTCTCTCCGGCCACCTTAGTGGGTAATTATTATTTTATTGTAAAAGGAATAAAAGAAAAATTAGTTTTTCTTCTTCCTTGAACGTTGTAATTTGCTGAATGATTGAGAAAGGTTCTGTGTTCTTGTTTGAAGAGTTTTTCTCAGTCTTCTTCATCCACACCCAAACTTTCCCTCCTAACCAAAATAGTCAGAGCCCACCACTCCTGGGTTCTCACTTCGAGAATACTAAGGACTCTTTGTGGTAGTGTCCGGGTTACTGTTGGAGGATTCTTGAAGAAGGTCTTCAAGAAGTTACTGAGTTCGTGATTGCTTGAAGGATACGTGAAGAAAAAGATTCTTCAAAGGTAATGTATTTTGAACCCTTTTTTTTTGTAAAAAGTGTGTTGTAATTTATTTTGAATGCATATATCTTATAGGTTTACTGTAAATTTAATTTTCAATAATCAATGAAATTTGGACGATCCGCTTCCGCTCAAGGATCTCCTCAAATGAGTTCCTTCAATTTTAACCTATAGTTTTTATAGGAATCATATTCATGTAGTTAATACTTGAATCATATTCAAATATTTATTTCTCTAATTAAAACTTTATATTATAATGTATCATTTATGTAATTGTATCTTATACAACTAATTCCCTTTAATTAATTTGAGACAATTCAAATTAATCCAAAATTAATTTGATTCTCATTAATTCTTATTGAGCTAACAAAAGGACCTTATAGACATATAGATTGAAGCTCCAATGATACTTCATTCATTAATTAAACTCTTTAATTAAATTAACCAACCTTCATTAACTGTCGGTCACTCCACTAAAAATCAACAGCTGCACTCCTCGCACTATAGATATTTTTTTGTGTCCATTGGATATAACAATTCAACAATGTATTGACCTTTTACAAATTGCTCATAAGTACAACTAGGTCAAAATTACTATCTTATCCCTATAGTTACATTTTACTTCTTAAGTGTCATTGATTCCTTTAATGAATAATTAGTTATAGTCCAACTATAACTTAACCTCTTTCGAGCCATGAGAGAGTGTGACGTCACATTGTTCAAGACCCAAAATCAGCCCTTAAAAGAGAAATTTATCTACTTACCCAAACAAAGGGAATGAGTGAATTCGTTCTTCTGTAGTTGTGTTCCTAGCTCCTCAATCAGACGAATCCCCAAAACGATAAGCAAATTGAGTCGGTGAATCTGGCCATTCTCACCCATGCAGATCAAAGGACTGCTCTCATAGGCAAGAGTGTACAACTCGCTCAGGATTAAGATCAAATCACATATGGATGTCTTGGTGAAATGTAAGTTTCTTCTAGCAATGGTGTTATAAAGAAAGACTATTCATTTTATGGTTCAGTTTTATAAAAATTCTTTGTATAGGATACCCCTGCTCACATGTCTCCACATGAATGGTTACGATCAAATCATTTGTAAATTTTACAATGAATTAACAACTACAAAGCAGATCGTATCCGTAGTGATACTGAGATAAGGTACCCAACCTTATCCATTTACTATAGACTGTTTAGGTTATTACTTAAATATGATCCACCTGTATGTCTCTACATACATGTTTAAGTTACATCAAATAACCTTGAATCTTAGTTCATTAGTTTTGGGTTAATGCAACTAAATGTCAAATAAAATAACAATTTTTATCAAAAAAAATAATATGTTTGTACAAATACAATTTACAAAATACAAAACCATGAGATTTAGGGCATCAACCTCAACAAATTCAGCCTAGATAATTGATTCAGGGGCCACAAATGATCTTTGTTCTTCTTTTTAGGGAATTAGTTCCTGGCAGTAGCTTGGGACTAGCGAGATAACGATGCGGGTTGGAAAAGGGCATGTCGCCTCAGCAGTGGGAGGCTTGAAACTACTCTTTCAAAAATCCTTTATTTTATTAATCAATGTTTATGTGGTTTCAATTTGAAATGGAACCTAATTTTTGTACAAGCTTTGTTGGAACAATGTTACATTATTTCATTTAATGTAAATAAAACGTTTATTTATACGAATGATGTAAATAATTGTTCTGCAAACCTAGAGAGTAGTTTATATGTGCTAAGTTCATTAGCATCTAAAGCGTTGTTAAATACTGAAATGTTCAGAACTGTAATAAATCAACATAAAAGACAAAATATTTCTCGTAAGAAAAATGTCCATCTTTGGCATCTAAGATTATCACATAAATATTAAAAGGATTGAGAGGTTGGTTAAGAGTGGAATTCAAAGCGAGTTAGAAGAAAACTCTTTACCAATATGTAAGTCATACCTTGAAGGCAAAATGACAAAAAGACACTTTTACTGGAAAAGGTCATAGAACCAAAGAACCCTTGAAACTTGTACATTCAGACCTTTCTGGTCCTATGAATATTAAGACAAAAGAAGGATTTGAGTATTTCGTCTTTTTATAGATGATTATTCAAGATATGGACATCTTTACCTAATGCAACATAAGTCTGAAGCTTATGAAAAGTTCAAAGAATATAAGGCTGAGGTTGAGAATGCATTATGTAAAACCACTAAAAAACACATCGATCAGATCGATGTGGAAAGTATATGGATTTAAGATTTTAGGAATATATGATAGATAATGGAATCACATCCCAACTCTTAGCACCTGGTATACCTCAAAAAAATGGTATATCAGAAAGGAGAAATAGAACCTTGTTGGACATGGTTTGGTCTATGATGAGTTATGCTTAATTACCTGAATCATTTTGAGGTATGCAGTAATGACTGGAGCTTACATTTTGAACAATATTTCATCCAAGAGTGTTTTTTAAACACCTTGGGAGTTATGAAGAGGTCATAAAGATAGTTTATGACACTTCAAAATTCGAGGTTGTCCAACATATGTGCTTGAGGCAAATCCTAAGAAATTGGAACCTCGTTCAAAATTATGCCTATTTATAGGTCATCCCAAGGAAACGAGGGATGGTTACTTCTATGATTCTAAAGAAAATAAAGTATTTGTGTCAACAAATGCTACATTTTTTTAAGAGGGCCACATTTGAGTGAATAAGCACCGCAGTAAGATTATGTTGAATGAACTTTCCAATGAAACTACTGACACTTCAACTAGAGTTGTTGAAGAGGCTAGTACATCAACAAGAGTTGTTGATATTGGTTCATCTAGTCAAACACATCCACCTCAATAGTTGAGGGAGTGTCGACGTAGTGAACGGGTTCTGAACCCACATGCTCGTTATATGGGTTTAATAGAAACTCTGACTATCATATCAGATGGTGAAGTTGAGGATCCATTGTCCTATAAACAATAAGTGATAAGGTTGACAAAGATCAATGAGTTAAGGCTATGGATCTCGAAATGGAGTCTATGTACTCCAATTTAGTCTGGGATCTTGTAGATCAACCTGATGGAGTAAAACCTATATGTTGCAAATGGATCTACAAGAGAAAAGATGGTGTAGATGGAAAAGTACAGACCTTTAAGGCTTGACTAGTGGCAAAGGGTTATACACAGGTTGAAATAGTGGACTATGAGGAAACTTTCTCACCTGTTGCCATGATTAAGTCTATCCAGATTCTCCTATCCATTGCCACAATTATATCATATATAATCGAACTTCCTCTTGTCAATTTGAACATTTTAAATTAACCTAAACACTGATTCTCAACTTTATCCAAGCTATCCAGGGGACCCAATGGTCCGTGAATAGCTGGCTAAACTCTTTAGACATGAGATCCACCATCCGTTAACTGTCAACCATTCCACTCTTAAGGGTTGCAATGAAATCATCTTCGTATTTTATCTATTTTCCCATACATTTATTTCATGTCAAGTGTTGTCGTATCTCTACCCCTCATGCATATTCTCATTGCGTTGTCTGTTAGATAGAAGTAGGAGTAGGATTAACTTAGCAACCTCCCTTTCATTCTTTTATTTAAACCGCCAGATGCACATTGCCACATACATAAAGCTACAAGTCCCTGTGTTCGACCTCGGATTACTCGAGAAACTTGCGTTCGCATTATACTTGGCGTGAGCGCAAGAAAACTTGTGACAGGACGCATGTTCATCGCATACATTCATTAACGCATTATCATTCCAACACATGACCATCAACGCATGACTATCAACGTATATCTTAGAAACATGCATCGCATACCGCGTCCAAGGGATTTTAGTCGTCGAGTAAAATTGACTTCTAATCTCCCATCACCAAGTACCACTGATTCCTCCAATGAACAATACAACATAGTCCAACTATGTGTGAACACCTCTCGGGCCAAGAGAAGGTATGTGGTGCCACATCGTTCAAGCCCTAGAATCAGCCCTTAAGGGAGCTATCTATCTACTTACCCCTGCCTCGGGGAAGGAGTGAATTGCATCTTGTGTAACTGAGTTCCCAACTCCAAAGTCAGAAGAATCCCCAAAATGGTAGGTTTGAATCGACGACCTGACCACTCGCACCTATACAAATTAAAGGATCGCCTCAATGGCAGGAGATTCCAACTCACTCAGGATTGAGGTCATGTTATCTATGGTCATTCTAGTGAAGTGGTCTTTGTCATGAACGGTGTTAGACGTTAACACTTCGTGGTCAGGTCTTATACAAACTCTTTGTGTAGGACGCCCCCGCTCACATGTCCCCAACACGAATGATCAAATCAGACCATTTGTGACAAGTCACAATACTTGTGACCATTCCACAAAATGGGCCGTATTCGTAGCGTTACCAGGATAAGATGTCCCTCCTATATTCATATACTACGGATAATTTTGGTTATCACTCAAGACATGATCCACTTGTATGTCACCACATACATGCTTGAGTTACATACAAATAACCATGGATTTTATGTTTATTTGTTTGTGATAAAGCAAATAAAACAAGCAATTGAGCAAAATCAAGATGTGAAGTAAAATATCATATATCATATAACACAAGCATTCATACAAACTGTTTACAAACTACAGGACACGAGAATTTAGGGCATGAACCCTAACAATCTCCCACTTGTCCTAAAGCGAAGTGGGGTGTACAATAAACTAGAACAAAACAATAAACTAGGGCATAAAAGCCCAATACAAGAAAATCTTAGATTTGCCCTGTCCAGCCGCGGGCGATCCTGTAGACCCATGCTCCGTAGGTGACTCTCAAACACTGTAGCTGTGAGAGCCTTCGTAAACTGGTCAACAACATTGAAAAAAGGCCTGGGTTAGACGAAAACTACTGACTATGCCCACAGCGTAGCAAATGTCTGAATGAGTACAGAGCATTGCATACATCAAACGCCCAACGACAGAAGTATATGGGATCCGTCTCATCTCCTCAACCTCTTGAGGCATCTTAGGGCACATGTCCTTAGAAAAAGTGAATCCATGCCTGAATGGCAGTAGGCCCCTCTTGGAGTCCTGCATCGAGTACTTGAGCAACATCTTGTCAATGTACGATGTCTGAGACAGTGTTAACACTTTGTTCTTACGATCCCGAAAGATCTGTATACCTAGAACTGATAACGGGTAGAAATGCACGTTATTACAGTGCTAAAGTATAAAACAATTTAGGGTTGAGACGATAAAAATATACAATATTGCGTCTAAAAGCATTAAGTTCACAAAATTGCGATCGCATGCGTCCATCACATGAAAAAAGTTAACTTATGTATTTTTGTGAAGAAAATGTGTTGACGCAAGGCGGAAAATGCAATTCAAAGAAATCAACGGCCGAGCACATGAAGAGATTGCATTAACGCAAGGCTATGCGATCATTTGTGCTCATGAATATCTACTCAAGAAGGTTGCCACATAGAGCTGGCACATCTTGGTGGGCGTATCGAGTGAAAAGCATAATAAATCACGATGGGACATAAAGCTGATGACTGTCGATTCTGAATTAAGTTGACAAGTCGTTAACGATCTTCTGTAGCAAGTACACTCAACTTTTCGGTGACAAATATTCGGTGCATCAGACAGAGAATTAATACCATCCCATCAGTGTAATCATAAGAGAGAAGAAGCCTTACACCCCGAAGCTCTATAAATACCGGAGGCCACCTTCAGTAAAGAAGTTCAGACAGTTTGAGAATTTTCCTCTTAGATAGAAGTAGCCTTGTTAGTTTTCTTTTACTTAGAAGGCAGAAACGAGTGAAGGGAGATTGTGCCGAGAGATCATTCCGGTGAACTTGGAAGAGTACCAGAAGTGTCTAGATCAGAGAGAGGGCCAACTCCTGCGTAAGCAGGAACATCTTTTGAGTAGAATAGAGTTAGCAGTGTAAAAGCCTCGGGACTCAAGGAATTGTTACCAGGCTCTCTATCCTTATCTTCCATTGTTATTTTGTACTCTGAACTTATTTATAGAAATGAAATTTACATCTTTATATCTGTTCACTCTCTGTACATTATGCATGAATAGTTAAATCTGTCAAATGGGTTGAGAAGCACTTAGCTAGAATAACTGTGGATCTTCATTCTATGCTATTATCTTGTATTATGTATGCATCATTCGTCCATTAGAGATACTCGGAAGGGTAGTCTAAGGATAGAATCTAGGCTTGGAAAAGTCAGGTTAGAATCTAGGCTCGGGAGAGTCAGATTAGAAATGCATAATCAAGAGATAGGAGCTTAGGAATAAGTGTTGTTTGCTATTAACGCATCACATGCATCCTAGAGATAGGTTATGATTGTATGCAGTCACCTTGTCCTTGTGTGTATCTTGCATCATCGCATAAGCAGGAAGTAGAGACTTAGGAATAAGCTCTATAGACATTATTGCATTCATCGCATGCGTTCTAGACTTAGAAGCTACCTCATTTGCATTGGGAAATGATTTGTTGTCGAATGAGTGTAGCACGATCGCATAGTTTGAACGCATCCTCGGAAAACGCTAGCTAAAGACCTTCTCAACCCGTTCCTCCGCATACTCAGTGTATCTGTCACATAATCAATCTTTTCTCAAATTCACCACATACTTTTTATACTTCAAACAACAACCGAACCAAACCATTAATTTATTTGTCACCGCAAAGTGGTCTAAAAATTACTACCACATTATTTTCCTTAGTCCCTAAGTTCGACCCTGGACTTACCAGGAAACTCATCAGGATTTATACTTGGGTTCTGCTGAGAAAACTTGTTGCACAATACATTTTTCATCACCGCAATTCCTTTCATTAATTCACCGCATAAAATAACGCATCAAGTTATTGGCGCCGTTGCCGGCGACTTCGCCAATACAGTATGCTAACGGTAATTTTTCTGATTTCTTTACATTTTTCAATCTCTAGCGAATTACGACCCAGAGATTGAAAGAACGTTCCGAAAAAGACTGAGAGATAGCCGCCAACAATAAGAGAAAGATAACATGGTGGAACAACCTGGAAACGATGCACCAAATGAAAATAATGTCATGGCGAATCCTATCCTATTGGTGAATGATTGCAATAGGCCCATTCGGGACTATGCGTCGCCCAACCTCTACGATTTCTCCCTAGGAATCATGAGGCCTGTAGTTGATGGATCGAGATTTGAAATGAAATCGATGATGCTGCAGATGATCCAAACTGCTGGACACTTTGGAAGGAGGCATGGCGAGGATCCGCACGCCTACCTCCGGAGCTTCATAGAAATCTGCAACACTTTTGTGTTCTCGAATATCTCCACCAAGGAAGTTCGACTAACTTTGTTTCCATTTTCGTTGTGTGACCAGGCACGAAAATGGGCGTATTCTCTCAAACCGAGGGAGATTACTTCTTGGGAACAAGTAGTAGAGAAGTTTATGAAGAAATATTTCCCACCAACGGAGAATGCCAGAAGAAGAAAGTTAATAACCAATTTTAAATAGGACATGGACGAATCGCTCAGCGATGCTTGGGCAAGGTTGAATAGGCTGGTAAGAGACTGCTCATACAATGGATTACCAGAGTGCTTACAGATGGAGATCTTTTATCACGGATTAAACCCTGCTCGCAGACCGCTACCAATGTGGCAGCCACTGAAGGTTTGTTAGATAAAACGTATGATGAGGGCAAAAACATCCTTGATCGCATTTCTAAAAATCACGAGGACTTGAGAGAAAGTGATCAAAGATTGAGAATAAAGGACAGTGACGCGAACAATGGTGCCATCGCATCCCTTTAGAGTCAAATAACTGCGATGATGAAATTGATACAGGGAATCGCAATCAACAGCCCAACAACGCATAATGGGCAAGTGCACGCAATCAACCAGACGACCGCAAGGTGTGCTACTTGCAGTGAAGGACACGCAACCGCAAAACCCACAGTCAATTTATTTTGTGAGGAATAACCCCTTTTCTAACACGTACAACCCTGGGTGGAGAAACCACCCCAATTTTGCGTGGAAAAATCCACAGCAAAATTTCCAATCAGTGGCGCAAAAAGAGGGCCACCGCGATTTTTCCCGCGAACCAACAGTCAAATGAATAATCAAGCAAGCAGTTCGCAGGCATCGCAATCTTCCTCTTTCGAAAGTTTGTTGAAGCAATATATTCAGAAGAACGAAACTGTGCTTCAAAATCAAGCGACGTCTATCCGCAACCTGGAAATTCATATAGGCCAGATTGCGGGCGAACTCAAGAACAGACCGCAAGGGGCCTTGCCGAGTTCAAAGGAACTCCCACATAACCCAGGGGTATGGGTAAAGAGCAATGTCAATTCGTGACATTGCGGAGTGGAAAAACTATGGCAGGGGAGAAGAAGAAGCCTAGCCGGACTACTCCCATTGCACTGGAACCAGAGATTGCGGTGACTCGAGAAGAAGCAGGAGAAAAAGAGGCCACAGAGCCAGAGATTGCATCCACTTTAGAGCCAAAAGAACAGGAGACTGTAAGAATACAATTGCCACCTTTCCCGCAGAGACTCAGAAAGAAAAAAAATGATGAGGTACAGTACCAATGCTTCATGACTATGTTAAAACAATTGCATATTAATATTCCGTTCACTGAAGCATTTGAGAAGATGTCCACATATGCGAAGTTTCTAAAGGATATGGTGACAAAGAAGAGAGGCATTGGTAAGTTCGCCATGGTGGCTTTGACGTAGAGCTCAAAATCTATAATCCCACCAAAAATGCGCGACCCTGGGAGTTTCACTATACCTTGCTCCATTGGAGGATCATACATTGGGCAAGTGCTATGCGATCTTGGAGCCAACATTAACTTGATGCCTTTGTCAATTTTCAAGCAGCTGAATGTGGGCCAACTTGCGCCTACAACGGTGACTCTCCAATTCGCGGATAGATCGCTGGTGCATCCAGAGGGGAAGGTGAAGGGTGAAGGACGTGCTGGTTACAATTGACAAATTTATATTACCGGCAAACTTCATCATCTTGGACTATGAAGCCGACAATGATGTGTCCATCATCCTGGGGCGATCAATTTTATCAACTGGTCGTGCCCAGATTGATGTACACAAAGGAGAGATTACCTTGAGCGTGAATAGACAGAAGCTCAAGTTTGACATTATCCGAGCCGTGAAATATCCTGATGAAGAATATCTTAATGAATCCGACGATGAACAGAGTTTGAATGAAGAAGAGAAACCTGAAGATGAAAACAAAGATGAGGATGCGATCGCATCTATTATAGCATGCATTGCGATCACAGAAAAAACAAACAAGGAAGATGAGGTAATCGCATCCCAAGAAGTTAATCTGAAAGTGAATGAAGAAAGACAAACAACAAAACCATCCTTAGAGAAACCACCATCAATAGAGCTGAAGACCCTTCCTAACCACCTGAAGTATGCATTTCTGGGGTAGAATGAAAAGCTACCGGTAATCATTTCCTCTGCATTTAATGAAAACCAAGAAAATGCGCTACTGAGCATTCTAAGAAAATATGTAAAAGTAATTGGCTGGACACTCGCAGACATTCGAGGAATTAGCCCTACATACTGTATGCATAGAATTTGTCTCGAAGAAAACCACAAAGGATCGATCGAACATCAGCGCATACTCAACCCTGTGATGAAGAAGGTCATAAAGAAGGAGAAAATGAAGTGGTTAGATGCGGGCATCATCTATCCAATAGTAGACAGTACGTGGGTCAGCCTCATGCAGTGCGTGCCGAGGAAAGAAGGGATGGCGGTAGTCCTTAACGCAAATAATGAATTGATACCGCAAAGGACCATCACTGGATGGCGTATTTGCATGGACTAACGCAAACTAAATGCAGCAATAAAGAAAGATCATTTCCCTTTACTTTTTATTGACCAAATTGGATCATCTAGCTGGAAATTACTTCTACTGCTTATTGGATGGGTATGCCGATTATAATCAGATCATGATCGCTTCTGAAGATCAAGAAAAGACCACATTCACCTGCCCGTATGGAACATTTATGTTACGACGCATGCCGTTCGGCCTCTACAATACACCGAGCACTTTCCAAAAGTGCATGATGGCCATCTTTTTAGAATATCTTGAGGACTCTATAGAATTATTCATGGACGGCTTCTCTGTATATGGGCACACATACGAAGTCTGTCTCGACAACTTGGAGAAGATATTGAAAAGATGTGAGTAGATGAACCTCATGCTTAATTAGGAGAAATGCCATTTTATGGTGAAATAGGGCATTGTGCTGGGGCATAAGGTCTCTAGGGACGGGTTGGAGGTGGACAAAGAAAAAATTAAAGCGATTGAAAAGCTCCTACCTCCAAAAAGTGTAAAGGCTGTCAAGAGTTTCTTGGGACATGCCGGATTTTACAGACATTTTCTCAAGGACTTTTCAAAGATAACACGACCATTGAGTGCATTGATGGAGACATATAGAAAGTTTGACTTTGATGACAAATGGCTCAACGCATTCATGATTTTGAAGAACGCATTAACGACCACGCATTCATGACTTTGATGAACAATTTTTCGAAGATTATACTGACCACCAAAAGAGGCAGCTCAGGCATGAAGGCAGATCTTATTATTGGGATGAGCCAAATCTGTATAACAGGGGGTCAAACTAGATTTTGCGACTGTGTGTACTGGATGTTGCTCACCAACGCATATTATCGCAATGTCATAATTCATCATATGGCGGCCATTTTGGATGCCAGCGCACAGTAGCAAAAGCATTACAAAGTGGATACTATTGACCAACACTATTTAAGGATGCAAGAGACTACACAATGAAGTGTGACCAGTGCCAACACACGGATAACATTTCATGGAAACATGTGATGCCCATGAACATCATTTTAAAACTAGAGTTATTAGACGTCTAGGGCATTGATTTCATAGGACCATTCCCACCTTCGAATGGTCACAAGTATATTCTATTAGTCGTCGACTACATTTCCAAATGGGTAGAAGCGGTAGTATGCGCCGTAAGCGATGCGATAGTAGTCTCCAAATTCCTGAAGAAAAATATTTTCACCCGTTTTGGCACCCCATGTGCCATAATAAGTGACGAAGGCTCCCACTTTGTCAATTACATTGTCAAAAATCTGCTGTTGAAATATAATATCCTCCAACAAAGTAGCCACCGCATACCATCCATAGACGAATGGTCAGGCTGAAGTGTCCAATCGGGAAATCAAGCTGATACGAAAGAAGGCGGTAAATCCTTCTCGAAAAGATTGGGCAACAAAGTTGGACGATGCATTGTAGGCATACAAGACTGCCTACAAAACACCGATAGGCATGTCTCCATATGCGTTGGTGTTTGGTAAAGCATGTTATTTACCACTAGAGCTGGAACACAAAGCGCTATGGGCGGTGAAGAAGCTTAACTTCGACTTAAAAGCAGTAGGGGAAGCAAGAAACTCCAATTGGTTGAGCTTGATGAGTAGAGAACGCAGGCTTATGAAAATGCCAAAATTTACAAAGAATGACCAAAACGTTGGCATGACAACCGGCTATGCGGCAAAAAACTCCACGTCGGACAAAAGGTCTTACTTTTCAATTCGTGGTTATGGCTTTTTCCCGACAAATTAAAGTCGCGCTGGTCCGGACCCTTTGTAATCAAAGAATGCCTGCATGGTGCGGTTGAGCTGATTAATGAGAAAGGGGCCCGTACATTCAACGTTAACGGACAAAGAGTCAAGGCATATTGCGGGGGTGATTTTCACAGGGAAAAGACCTCTGTAGACCTGAGAAATCCGGAATGAAGGAAAATCGAGTGGCCCCTGCGCTGGCATGCGACAGAAATTCATCTGGGGCACAAGTCTTCTGGAATATCCTTTTCTTACTTATGATTCATGAACTCTCACTACTATGATGCTATTTCAATTATCGTTTATCTGTCTTCATCTTTATATCAAAAAAAGAGAGAGAGAGAGAAAGAGAAAATTTTTGTTAACTTCGTCTTTTTAATATTATTTAACCCTCTCAATGTTTTTCTTTGCAAACGATCGAGGTAAATAATTACGGAGGCGCTACACGAAGACGCAACTACTTTATGTCGCCACCAAAATCCAAAGAAAGTAGATTGCCACAAAGCAAGATGTGTCAACAAATAATGCAGAAGACAGCGCAAATTTTAGGGTTGTATCTTTCTGTGACTTTATTCTAAATTTTGCACTATCGCATCACATTTTAATTTTGAAACTTTTATCACCGCATCCTTCTTGGTTGGCGCAATCATTCAACATTGATTAATTTAGTAAGTTGCGCATTATTTCTCTTTGCCAATTATGATTTAAATGATGAAAAACATGCTTCTATTTTTTTCGTATACGCTAGAGTCAACTTAATTTTGGGACAGTCACCTAATGAAATATTTCTAGAAGTTAGTGGTCTGCTAGTTTTCTTTCAAACTGACCCTTTATGAAACTTCTTAAGAGCATCACATGACTTCTTTCAAAAGAAAATCTTTAGCTTATGCTTGAGGACAAGTATTATTTAAATTTGGGAGGTGTGATAACGGGCAGAAATGCACATTATTACAGTGCTAAAATATAAAACAATGCAGGGTTGCGATGATAAAAATATAAAATATTGCGTCCAAAAGTATTAAGTTCACAACATTGCGATCGTATGCGTCCATCGCATGAAAATAGTTAACTTATGTATTTTTGTGTAGAAAATGCGTTGACGCAAGGCGCAAAATGCGATCCAAAAAAATCAACGGCCGAGCGCATGAAGAGATTGTGTTAACGTAAGGCTATGCGATCATTTGCCCTCGTGAATATCTACTCGAGAAGGTTGCCGCATAGAGCCAGCACATCTTAGTGGGCGCATCTGGGTGAAAAGCGTAATAAATCACGATGGGACAGAAAACTAATGACTATCGATTCCGAATTAAGTTGACAAGTCGTTAACGATCTACTGTAGCAAGTACACTCAACTTTTCGGTGACAAATATTCGGCGCATTAGATAGAGAATTAATGCCATCCCATCAGTGCAATCATAAGAGAGAAGAAGCTTTTCACCCCGAAGATCTATAAATATCGGAGGCCACCTTCAGTAAAGGAGTTCGGACAGTTAGAGAATTTTCCTCTTAGAAAGAAGTAACCTTGTTCATAGTTTTCTTTTACTTAGAAGGCAGAACCGAGTGAAGGGAGATTGTGTCAAGAGATCATTCTGGTGAACTTGGAAGAGTGTCAGAAGCGTCGAGATCAGAGAGAGGGCCAACTCCTGCGAAAGTAGGAACATCTTTTGAGCAAAATAGAGTTAGCAGGGTAAAAGCCTCGGGAAGCAAGGAATTACTACCAGACTCTCTATCCATATCTTCCATTGTTATTTTGTACTCTAAACTTATTTATAGAAATGGAATTTACATCTTTATATCTGTTCACTCTCTGTACATTACGCATGAATAGCTAAATCTGTCAAATGGGTTAAGAAGCACTTAGCTAGAATAACTGTGGATCTTCATTCTATGTGATTATCTTGTATTATGTATGCATCATTCGTCCATTAGAGATACTCAGGAGGGTAGTCTAAGCATAGAATTTAGGCTTGGAAAAGTCAGGCTAGAATCTAGGCTCGAGAGAGTCAGATTAGAAACGCATAATCAAGAGATAGGAGCTTAGGAATAAGCATTGTTTGCTATTAACGCATCACAAGCATCCTAGAGATAGGTTATGATTGTATGCGGTCATCTTGTCCTTGTGTGCATTTTGCATCATCGCATAGGCAAGATGTAGAGACTTAGGAATAAGCTCTATAGACATTATCGCATTCATCGCATGTGTCCTAGACTTAGGAGCTACCACATTTGCATTGTGAAATTATTTGTTGTCGCATGAGTGTAGCATGATCGCATAGTTTGAACGTATCATCGGGAAACGCTAGCTAAAGACCTTCTCAACCCATTCCTCCACATACTCAATGTATCTATCACATAATCAATCTTTTCTCAAATCCACCGTATACTTTTTATACTTTAAACAACAACTCAAACAAACCATTAATTTTTTTGTTACCGTAAAGTGATCTAAAAATTAGTACAGCATATTGTTTTCCTTAGTCCCTGAGTTCGACCCTGGACTTACCAGGAAACTCAACAGGATTTATACTTGGCTTATGTTGGGAAAACTTGTTGCACAACGCATTTTCCATCACCGCAATTCATTTCATTAATTCACCGCATAAAATAATGCATAAAAAACAAACTGTGTCTCTCCCAAATCTTTCATTTGGAATTGGGTCGCTAGTCAGTTCGTAACTGCAGTCAGTAGATCTACATCATTCCCAATGAGTAGGATATCATCTACATACAACACTAAGAAGACTACTGAAGTGTTGATGATCTTCTTATAAACATAAGGTTCATCAACGTTTTGGTCAAAGCCGTACGACTTGATCGTAATATCAAACCGTATGTTCCAAGATCGAGATGCCTATTTCAGTCCATAAATGGACCGATTCAGTTTGAAAACCTTTTGCTTTTGACCTTGGGCTATGAATCCCTCAGGTTGCACCATGTAATTGGTCTTCTCAAGATTTCCATTCAGAAAAGTCGTCTTGACTTCCATGTGCCAGAACTCATAATTATAATAAGCTGCAATGGTGATGCGTTGTAAATGTGATGAAATAATGGTGTGAAATTAAGGTGATGAGTTATGTGTTGCACATGCAAGTTTTCCTAGTAAAACCCAAGTATAAATCTTACTATGTTTCCTGGTAAGTCCAGGGTCGAACACAGGGACTACTAAGTTACTATGCGATAGTCAGTTTTTTATTCCTTGCGGTGGCAAAAACAAGTAAGTTGGATGGTGTTTTGTTTTAAGTATAAATCCTATGCGACGGAGGCGAGTGAAGAGTTAATGAAACCTAGAATACAATGAGTATGCGATGAACGGGTTGAGAAGGGATTTAGCTAACACTTCCTAAGATTGTGTTCAAGTTATGCGATCATGCTACACACACAATATCATGTCATCTCTCAATGCCAATGCCATAGTTCTTATTTTTAGGACGCATGCAATGTATACGATAATGTCGATAGGACTTATGTCTAAGCCTCTATTCTTGTCTATGCAATGATGAATGATACAGACATACACAAGATGACCGCATACTATCATATCCTATTTCTAGGGTGCATGCGATGCATAATAGCAAATAGAACTTATTTCTAAGTTTCTATCTCTTGCTTATGCGGTTCTAATATGACTTTCTCAAACCTAGATTCTAACCTTACTCTCTTAAGTATAGGTTCTTTCTTTAAACTACTCTCTCAAGTATCCTAAAGGGTGAATGACACATACATAAGACAAGATGATCGCATAAAGTGAAGATCTTAGGCCATGCTATCTAAGTACCTCTCAACCCATTCAGAATTTTAGCTACTCATGCGAAATGTGAAGAGATTGAACAGATGCTAAGATGATAAATCCATTTTATAAATAAAGTCAGAATACAAAACAACAATGGAAAGTAGGGATAAGAAGCCCGATAGCAATGTCTTGCTTTCACGTGGCTTTTATACTGTCTTTTTACTGTACTCTGTCCAGAAGAATATCCTTGCTTGCATAAGTGTCAGCCCTCTCTCCTTTTACAGTGCTTCCCGGTAGTCTTTCAAGCAAACCAGGAATGATCTCTAAACGTCTTCTTCTCTTCGCTTGCCTCCACCTTCTAAGTATATGAATAACTACAGACTAACGGCTATCTATTTTTGTGTATGATTTATCTTCTGTGTGTGTGGTGAACTTCTTTATCGATGGTGGCCTTCGATATTTATAGAACTCAAGGTGAAGAAGCTTTTCTCTCTAATGATTGCAATGATGGGAGGTCATTAAATCTTCTGTCTGATGCGCCGATTAATGATCACCGAAAAGTTGAATGTACTTGCTACAGTGTGTCGTTAACGGCTTCTCAACTAAATTCAGATTCGACCGTTATCAGCTTTCCGTCCCATCATGATTTATTATGCTTTAACCTTGATGTGCCATCTTTATGCGGCCACCTTCTTGAGCAAATTCTCACGAGCGCATAAGATCGCATGGCTTTGCAGTTGCAATCTTTTAATGCACGCAGTTGCCGAATTCCTTGGATCGCAATTTGCTTTGCGCCAATGCATTTCTCATGCATAAAATAAGTAAATTAGCTGATTTTATGCGATAGGCACATGTAATCGCAATATTCTCAGTTTAACGCTTTTTGACATGATTTTATATATTTTTACCGTCGCATTCTCTCATTGTTTTATATCTTTGCATTGTAATAATGTGCATTTCTGCCCATTATCACACCTCCAAATTTAAAACAATGCTTGTTCTCAAGCATAAAATAAAGATTTTCTTTAGAGAGTCAGTCGCCTTTTCCTTACCTTGATTTCTTAAGGTGCCTTATTCAGATTTTATGAACCAAAATCTTCTTGATTTCTAACCTGGTCTCTTCCTAAAATATTTCTAAAACTAAGGGACCGCAAGTTTAAACTTCAAAAAAACTTTACTTGTTTCCAGGACATCACATGGTTTAATTCCAAACTTTTCTCCAACCGAGGTGTTTCGAAATGATTTTTATCCTTGCGCAGTTTAGATATTCTTGTTGTGACCTTGCGCTGATCCAAGTGCCTAGCTTTTGTTTTGGCTTACCCCCATAGGTGTCATGCGAGCATCCAACTACGAGCGAGGCGCTCTTTCTCAATCTAAACTCGTGCCCATTTGGCAGCGGAGTTGCGATCACTTGATTTATGCGTTGATCACGATTCCTTCCTTCGTTTTGGTTTGCCCCCACGGGTGTCATGCGAACATCCAACTACGAGTAGGATCCGATCTCAACCTTGTGATTTTTTTTATGTTTAAAAAGGTAGAGTAAGTTCATGAAATAATGATATAAAAAGGATACTTCAAAAGAATTGCATCCCTGATGATTTTGTATCGCATACTATCGCAGGGACTGCTCATTTTTTTCTTCAATCAGGAATTCCTCAAGTCCACGGAGGTTTTCTCGCGATGCAAGCCTCCTCCGTGATATATCTTGACTCTTTGCTTGTTGATTTTGAATGCATTAGTCCCGTCCTCATTGGTTAACCCAACCGCCCCATGCGGGAATACCTATTTGATTATAAATGGTCCAGACCATTGTGACTTTAATTTTTCGGGAAAAAGTCATAGCCGAGAATTGTATGACAAGACCTTCTGTCCAACTTGGAGATTCTTTTCACATATTCTTTTTTCATGCTAACGTTTTGCGCGCTCCTTGTAGATCTTGGAATTTTCATATGCTTGAATTCTCCATTCGTCTAGCTTGATCAATTGAAGTTTTCTTGCCTCCCTTGCGGTCTTCAAATCAAAATTGAGCTTCTTCACTGCCTACAGTGCTTTGTGCTCCAATTCAAGCGGTAAGTGGCATGCCTTCCCAAACACCAGCGCATATGGGGACATGCCTATTGGTGTTTTATAGGCGGTCCTTTATGCCCACAAGGCATCGTCCAGCTTCATGGCTCAATCTTTGCGTGAAGGATTCACCACCTTCTATAGGATCAACTTCATTTCCCTATTGGACACCTCAGCTTGGCCGTTTGTCTGTGGATGGTATGCAGTGGCGACCTTATGGTGGATATTATACTTGAGCAGCAATTTGTTGATGACGCCATTGACAAAGTGGGAGCCTTCGTCACTTATTATGGCACGTGGGGTGCTAAAATGAATGAAGATATTTCTTCGCAAGAATTTGGAGATTATCACCGCATCGCTTGTGACGCACGATACCGCTTCAACCCATTTGGACACATAATCAACGACCAACAGAAAGTACTTGTGACCATTTGATGGTGGAAATGGTCCCATGAAGTCTATGCCCCATACGTCGAACAGTTCCAATTCTAAGATAATATTCATTGGCATCGCATTCTTCCATGAAATGTATCCCGTGCGTTGGCACCTGTCACATTTCATTGAATAATCGCTCGCGTTCTTGAATAAAGTTGGCAAAAAATATCCACTTTGTAATAACTTTACTGCTATGAGTTGACCTCCAAAATGTCCACCATACGATGAGTCATAGCATTGGGATAATATGTGCTAGAGAGCAGTCTCTGGTACACATAGACGCAAGATCTGATATGACCCCCTCTTGTAAAGATTTGGCTTGTCTCAATAATAGGATTTACATTCGTGTATAAGCCGCCTCTTTTGGTGGGCTGTGTAATTTTCTGGAAATTGTTCACAGACCAGATAATTGACCATATCTGCTTACCATGGTACAGACCGTTCATGACAGAGACTTCACTTCACTAGGATGACGATAAGTAATATGACCTCAATCCTTAGTGAGTTGGGAACTTCTTCCTTTGAGGGCGGTTCTTTGATTTGCACGAGTATGAGTGGCCAGTTCACCGACTAAAACCTACCTCTTTGGGGATTCGTTTGATTTAGGAGCTGGGAACTCAGCTACACAAGATGGAATTCACTTCTTCCCCAAAACAGGGGTAAGTAGATAGATTGCTCCCATAAGGACTGATTCTGGGGCTTGAACGATGTGGCACCACAAACCTTCTCATGTCCCGGGAGGTGTTCACACATAGTAGGACTATGTGATAACTTGAAGAAATACAAGTTATTTATACTGTCTTATCTAGATATTGCGGCCGAAAGAGAATAAATATGCGCCAATTGTATGAAAATTAGCTTAGAAATACAATAATTCTGAATGATCACAATTCCGGTAATAAAAACAACACCGCATGCGAACACTCGATCGAAAGATGCAGCTGAGCAATGCAAATGTGGAGGATTGTGCCACGTGTACGCCTAACGATTGTGCAGATTTGACAGTCTGATTGCATAACAGAAGGAATAATATCCCTCCATCTTCGGAATTTCCATCACAACAAGTGGGGACCACAAGGCCGGAGTCAAAGATCTTCACCTATAAATACCCCATAGAATGCACAGAAAAAAAAAAAGCTACTTGATACGGGGCTAATTGCTGCTATTATATTGATAAAAAGGCTGAGCTGAGTGTTAAACTGAAGAAATCCGGGAAGAAGAAGAGACAAGGCCAAGAGGTGAGTCTCAAGGTTAATCTGTTAGATCCCTGCCGCAAAGCTCTATACTCAGATCCCTGCTACCGGTTGAGCAAGCCTGATAGGGAAGCTCATCCTTCCACACGATCCATCCATTTCGGCAAGCAAATCTCCATCCAAATCGGTGCCAAGACGTTGACACTTATTTGTATTTGTTTATATCTCTTTTCATCATTGTATCTCATCTTCTTTATCTCTTCATTCACATACCATGTATCAGACGTTAAATAGATATATTGAATGTCTCGATCGTTTTCATTACCACTTCTCTGTCTATTTCCATTCTTCCATTTATCATTTTCTTCACGAAGTGTTCTTAATCCCCTGGTAGTCAATATGAATTAAACGAGTACTAGATCTGTGTTAAAGAGATAATTGTGTTTAGCTAAGGCATGCTAGACGACATCTTCACCTGTGAGAGCAGAAGTGAAGATGCCATTCTGATCTATCAAGAAAAGGTCAGAAGAATGTATTAACTAGAGCGAGTAGTACGTCCAAAGATGGAAGCAACCTTGCATTCATTACGTTCGTCTCTGTTTCACCACAGACATGTGGGAATGCGTCTGATCACTAAAAGGTGTACGCTAAGGGAAAAACGGAACCGTACTTATAACTTTAACGTAATTAAGGAACTTGCGATGTTTATATTTGTTATCTTTCTCTTTCTGCTTCGTACATAAGACTTACCATCACATCACATGATCTGTGTATAATCTTCACAGCCAGCCTTGCCCTCAGTATTTTGTATCATGCCGCATGTATCTTGTACCATCTTAGCTTAGGTTTACTGCATTTTTACTGCTTTCCTTTACTTTATCGCAACTTTATATACTTGTACACAAATACTTTTATTAAATTGAAAAACCTGGTCGCATGTATCATAAACATAACGCAATAACCTCAAACAGTCCTTGTGTTTGACCTCGAATCACACTGAGAAATTTGCGGTGGAATTATACTTGGTTCCAACGTAAGGAAACTTGTGATAACGCACAACATACTACAAGAGCATCCATTAATGACGCATATCTAGAAGTAGTATTGCATGAATTGAGTCAAGTCAGGTCATTAGTGCATATCAATGGACTTGTGTCTCGTGTGTGCATCACTGTATAGCTCAATTCTTTGTCCAACACTAAGTTGTATTATTCAATAGAGAGATTAGTGATACTTAAGGAATTAGATGTAACTATAGGGACAAAATGGTAAATTGGCTCAGCTGTACATACAAGCATCTGTGAACAGTTATCGTACTATTAATTGGTTATATCTGATGGACACAAAAATATATCTTTGGTGAGAAGAGTTTAGTTGTCGATCTTTAGTGGAATGCTTGGTAGTTAACGGATGGTGGATCTCGTGGCTAAAGAGTTTAGTCAACTATTCACGTACCGTTGGAGCTTCGAGCCATAGGTCGATAAGTTCCCCTTGGTAGCTCAATGGATTCAAGTTGAGAATCAGTTTTTGGGTCAGTTTGAAGTGTTCAAATTGACAAGAGGGAGTTCGATTATATATGATATGATTAAACTAGTCAATTATATATGATATAGTTGACATGATGTATGAGATACATTATTTGGAGGAAAATGATATAAATATGATTTATATCTAGTGGAAGAGAAAATGACTATGGTTAATGTATTGCATATGATGTGATATTAAACCATAGTTTATAAATTTAATAAGATTATATATTTTTTTTTAATTTAACAATTATGGAATAATTGTGCCGGCTTTTTCTCCGTAACCGAATCAGTTAGTGGGAAGTTGCATTTAGTTTTTGTAACTGAAGGATAAAATGATTTTTTTTTTCATTTTGCAAAGAATCAGACATTCACTCACCGAATTGTGTATACTGCCTATCGCATAGCAAACCGAGAACATACATGACAGCTTAATGTTTAGTAAACGATCGTATACACGCGCGTGGTTTACTAAACGATTGCATAGATTTTACAAACGATCGTCTAGCTCGTTCTAAATGATCGCGTGCCTGAGCGTTTTACTAAACCATCGTCTATACGATCTTACCCCTTTTACTACACAATTGTGTACCTCTACCTAAACGATCAAGCATTGTCTATATGATAGACGCCCGATATCTCTCACTTGCTTGGTCGTGTTAAACAATTGTCTCTTCCTCCTTCCCTCTACCAAATCCTACAGAGCTCACACCTCATGGATTCTCACTCTGAGAATACCAAGGTCCTGAATGGTGGTGTCTTCCTTGTTTTCGAGTTCGTGGGGAGTCCATTCATGGGTAGACGATTGCTTAGACGATCTCAGCGAAAGCGAGAGGTGCAGTCCATTTGACGAGAGCGGGATTTCGGTGAAGAAAGGTTCTTAAACTAGTATGTATCTTCTCTATTTGTTGTTCAAAGTTTCAAAGCATGTCGTAATTCGTTGTTAATACATAACTAGTCTGTTTGATTGTGAATGCGATAATTCTATCACAATGAGTTTGAAACGATCTTGCTTCCACTTAGAGGTACTCTTTGATAAGAGTTCCTTCAAAGAGTACATTTGTCGGTCTTTAGTGGAGTGATCGATAGTTAATAGATGTTGCATAATTTAATTAAAGTAGTTTAATTAATTGTTCAAGTACCATTGGAGCTTCAATCTATAGGTCCATAAGATCCCCTCTGTAGCTTAACGGGGATTATTGAGAATTAATTTTGGATTAATTAGAATTGTTCAAATTAATTGTTCAAATTAATTATATATGATATAATTAATATAATGTATTTGATACACTATAGTATAAAGTTTATTTTGAGAGGAATTAAGTATTTCAATGTGATTCAAATACTAATTATATGAATGAGATTCATATAATTGAATTTAGTATAAATGGAATTTGTATTAAACACCATGAATGATTGAGAGAAATTAAAACTATATGTTATATTGTATTTGATACAATATAAAAACTATATGCAATGTGTTATATTTGATATACATATAGTTATATATACATATAATAAGTTAGTTATTATATATAATTATTATTTAAATTAAATTTATTTTAATTTAAATTTAAAATTTCAAAATTAAAGGGAGGGAATTATAACTCTCTCCCCTTAATTATCTAAAAAACGTATGTGGAAGGTGGAGTATTTTTCCTAACGTATTCTTCATCTTCTTCTTAAGATTGCCAAGAAAAAGTCAATGATGCTCTCTAGGATTTTTCAAAAAGAACACAAAAAAGAAAATTTGTTTTTTTTTTTCTCTCTCAAATTTTCTCCCTCTCCTAATAAGATAGTAGAGCCCACACCTCCTGTTAATTCACAATCTCCAAAGAGAATACTGGAGGTTCACTTATGGTGGTGCCCTTTTGCATTGTGCGTTTTGGTTTAAGGAGATTGGGTTTTTTGGAGATCGAAATGTTCGTGACTAGATTGAGCAGGATTTCATGAAGACCTTTTGGCTTCAAAGGTAAGTGTTATTTCGTCCCTTCTTCCACCTCGATTAGCATGATGTAAAATTCTTTGTATAATGCATATTTTCTGTTTTGCAATTTTAATTCTGTGAAAAAATAAAAATTGGGACCGATACCACTTCCACTGCGGACCTCATGATTCCATTTAATTGGTATAAGAGCGACGTTCTTAGTACCCAATTTTTCTTTTTCTTTCCCACAATAGAGTTTCAGTATGATGGTGGGTGTTGCATTATATTTTTTCTTCATGTTGATGATGAATGGATGAATGTGGTTTATGATTTATGGATGTTTTCAGGATTAGGCTTTAAATTTATACCTTTCTTTACAAATTTTATTTGTTGGCATAATTATTGTTATAAAGTTTGTAAATTCTTAGTCTTAAGTAGTTCGTGCTGTTCCCGGTGTTTTTGGGGTGAAAACGAGACTAAAATCGAAGAAGAATCGAACATTTTCATGTATGTACAGTGGCTATTGTTGTAACGATAAAAATTATTTCCTTATTATGCATGCACTATAATGATAGATAATGTGCTACAAGCTCATGTTGCCATAAACTTGTAAGGATATGAATGGAATGTTGTCTATCTATTGCGTTGATGAATGAATGAATGATGCTCTAAATGCGCTCAAGTGCTTTGCGATAAAGATAATTTATGCGATACTATGTTCTAAGAGTATGCGTTGATAGTGATATACTCGTAGTATGCGATGAAGTAGTGCGTGTCACAAGTTTCCTTGCGCTGAAAACAAGTATAATTTCAACGCAAGTTTCTCAGAGTGATCCGAGGTCGAACACGAGGATTGTTGTCGTTAATGCGATATTTATGTGATACATACGACCAGTTTTAATAATGAATAAATAATATTGGGTTTGTACAGAAATATAAATTGCGATGAAATAAAAATGCGTTGGTAAAATAAAAATGTGTTGATAAAGTAAATATGTATTGATAAAGTAAATTCCTAAACTACTATGATACATGATACAAGATACATGATACGTGATACTGAGTCGAGAACTGACTGTGAAGTTGTATAAAAGAATCGATGTATGCAATGGCAAGTCTTATGAATGAAGCAGAAAGAGAAAGAGTAAAAAGTAAAAACATCGTAAGTTTGTTAATCATGTTAAGGATGCAACTAAGGTTCCGCTTTCCCTTGCCGTACACCTCTCAGTGATCGGCCGCGTTCCCATATGTCTATGGTGAATAGAAATGAACGTGATGAACGCAAGGTTGTTTCCATCTCTGGAAATACTTATCGCTTTAGTTAACGTATTCTTCTAACCTTCTCTAGATAGGCGGAATAATATCTTCACTTTTGCTCTCACAGTTGAAGATGTCGTCGAGCATGCTTTAGCTAAACTTAATTAATTCCTTAACACAAATTAACTCATTCACCTAATTCTCTCTTTTTACCCTGGGGATTAAGAACACATCATGGAGAAAATGGATAATAAATGTATGGAAAGAGACAGAGAGATGATAATGGTGACAATGATAACATGTAGTTCTAAAATTAAGTGTTTGATACATGTTGTGAATGAGGGATTAAATAAGATGAATACAGAGGATGAAATAGAGAATAGAAACAAATACGGGAAGAGTGTCAATGTCTTAACACAGATCCCGATCGGAGATTTGCGCTTGTCGGTGTATAGAAGTGGTGGAGAGGAAAGCTTCCCTCTCAGGCTTACTTTCCCGGTAGAATTGACCTTTGCACAAAGCTTCAGCTTCGGGAATTGGAAGAATTCTCTGCTCGGAGACTCAACCGGATTTACTCTGTAGTCGCTTCAGTCCAGCCTCTCTCTCAATATCAGTATATCTATGTAACTATGTGTATCTGTATCAGTATGTCTTTCAGCGAATTTGAGGAAGTTATTTATAGGCGAGACCTTGGCTCTTTGAATTTGTGGTCCCCACTGTCTAATTATGGTAGTTCCTGAAATGGCGGAATGGAAAATTCCTTTATGTTAGCAATCAATTCGTCAGAAATGCACAACTAAAAGCTGTACACTTGTCAGAATCGTCCACAAATGCGTTGCTCTTCACATCTTCGATCTATCACCGCATGTGGTGTTGTTTTTTATTGCCGCATGCGGTTGAAATTGCGTTGATCGCTAAAGCTCAGGATTGATTGTCACATGCGCCGTCATTGCATTGATCATCTCTTCGTTCTTGATTGATGGGCACATGTGACGTAGATGTGTTGTTTATTTTGTCTTCGAGTCATGAACGCATGCGGTGACTTATTTCCTGCAAAACAGAGACTAAAACATTCTATTTCGTCATCGCAATGGTGTTAGTGGGTGTGTTTATGACATTTCATAATTTTTGTATTTCTTAGCCATTTTTTATACTATCGATGCAACTTTCCTTTCTTTTTGCCGCAATATCTAAATAAAACAGCATAAATAATTTGTATTTCTACAAGTTATCAACTGTACAGTAGCGTTGTAACGTTGCGAAAGGCGAAACTGAAATTTTTTTCATAATGTTGCAACGCTAGTTCAGAGCATTGCAATGCTACGAGACAAAAACATTTTTCCAGTTTGCACGCGGTTCGATTCGTGGTTCAGCTGGTTTGCGTTCGATTTGCTTGATTCAAGTGGTTCGTTGGCGGTTCAGGTTCTTGGCGGTCCGGTTTGTGCAGTTCAAGGTCCAACTCACCTGTTTTGAACCGGTTAAGCTATTATTTATGTAATAGTTAGTTTTTTTATTAATTAAATTAATATAAAGGTTATATTAAATTAATTAGTAGTTTAGGAGTCTAATCTTGATCCATAAATTGTTGTTTAAATTATGCAATTGATGTATGGTTTAATTTTAATTATATATGTCATAATGGATGTCATATAGTAAAATCCCACCATAGGTTATCAATTAGTCATGCATTATTTATATTATAAATGTTATCATATATAGTTGCATGATTTCATTTTATAGCCTGCTCATAATGTTAGTTTTAGCAAGCTATCAACGAAAGAATTCAAGATCATTAAGCACTCTAATTCATAAATTTTAGCAACAAATCAAGCATGTTCATTCAGAATAAAGAGGGTTTTAGAAATACTTTTGAAGAACACCTTTGATCTTCAAATTCAGCTCCAATCTTCCCAAGATCTGGTTGTGAACCACTACAAGATCTTCCCCACTATTTGATGCATTATTTTATGAAGTGAAAATATGGAATGGAATACGGTGATGGAAGTGCGTTGAGAAACAAGTTTTCTTAGTGGAATTCAAGTATAAACTCCACTGAGTTTCCTGGTAAGTCTAGGGTCAAACTCAAGGACTTGGGAAAATAGTATACGGTGATAATTTTCAAGAAGACTTTGCGGTAATCAAGAAATCAAATAGTTTGGGTTGTTGGTTGTGATAATAAAATAAACGTATGCGGTGGATTTGAGAAAAGTTCGATTATGCGGTAGATACACTAAGATTGCGGAGGAACGAGTTGAGAAGTTCTTTAGCTAGCGTTTCCCGATAGCAGATTATTTTCCAATGCAAATGCGGTGCTCCTAGTTCTAGGACGCATGTGTTGGATGCAACAATGTCCATAGAGCTTATTCGTAAGTCTCTACTCTTTTTCTATGCGATGATGCAAGATGCACACAAAGACAAGGTGACTGAACACAATCATATCTATCTCTAGGATGCATGCGATGCGTTAATAGCAAACAATGCTTATTTCTAAGCTCCTATCTCTTGATTATGCATTCTAATCTGACTCTCTCGAGTCTAGATTCTAACCGGACTTTTCCAAGCCTAGATCCTGTCCTTAGACTATCCTCCCGAGTATCTCTAATGGACGAATGATGCATACATAATATTTCACTAAAATTCAATTTTAATTTAATTTTTCAAAAATTAAATTAAAACAAAATTGATTTTCTAAATTTGGATTTTTACAAAATTCAAATTTTCAATTTTAGATTTAATTGATTTAATTAATTAAACAACTTAATTAATTCTATTAATTTAATATCAAATATTAAATTAATTAAATATCAATTCCACAATCATGAATCCCTTTTTATGTAATATGATATTTAAATCGAATTTAAATATCAATCAATTCTCCAATTTCGTTTAAGTCCATAATTAAACACGTAATTATATCACATATAATTATTAATTCCCTTAATTCAAATTTGAACGTTTCAAATTAAACTCATCACGCTATTCTAAGGTTTATTCTGTTTGTGAGCTAGTAGAGGGACCTAATGGACCTACAGATCATGGACTTCAACGATTCGAGATTAACCGACTAAACTCTTTAACCTAATTAACCACCATTCATTAACTATCGGGTCACTTCACTAAAGCCTAGTAGTTGTACTCCCCTCACTGTAGATATATTATGTCCACTTGATATAACCATAATTAGTAAGTTAACCCTTCACAGGTTGTTCGTAATAACGGCTGGGTTAGTAGCTGTTTTACCCCCAATATTATCTCTTATTCCTTAAGTTTCACTGATCCTCTAATTAAAAATTGGATTTGTGATCCAATCATCAAACCGAGTCCCTCTCAGGCCAATCATCAAACCAAGAGGGTGGGGCCCTTTATTCAAGATCCGAAGTCAGCACTTAAGAGAATAACCTATCTACTATCTCTAAAAGTGGGTAGGAGTGAATTCCATCTTGCACCCTATGTCCCTAGCTATCTACCCAGTCTTACCCCTAAAATAGGTGGCTTATTGAGCTGACGTTGTTGAGCCAACACTCACCCATGCAAATCTAAGGATAATCCTGAATAAACAGGAGTTCATAGTTAGCTTAGGATTAAGGTTAAGTTACTTAGGTCATCGTTTTGAAATAGTCAGTCTTAAACAGTAAGCAATATTATAAAGTAAGAGTGACTTATTTCTTGGTCCAATCTTATGCAAATTCTTTACTTAGGATGCCTCCACTCCTAATGTCTTCACATGAACAGATCAGGATCATTTTGTTTGTAGCACTTTACAACTTATAACATCTATAAAGTGGGCCGCATCCAATAGTGTCCCCAGTATAAGGTATCTAGCCTTATCCGTATAGTATAGATCATTTTAGCTACCTACATGAACTTGATACACTCTTATGTCCTACATAAAGTTCAAGTATTCATGTGTTAGCCATGGATCTTAAGTTTATTGGATTTATTTCTAAAATAAAATGGGCAATTCATATATTCAATAACTACTTTATTGAATCAAACTTCAATAACATCTTTATTGATTAACAAAATAAGTTTATTGCTTATAAATAACAAATTTTAGGACATAAAACCCAACACATATATCATATAATATAAGTGTTATACTATATGTTTGCATGCATAATAATATTTTCATGCATCATTTATATTATAAGAGTTATGATAATAGTTGGATGTATGTATGAATGTTATTTTATTTCATTACTTTAGTATATATAAATGTTATGTATGTTAAATAATGAAATGGAGATTGCATGAAGCATGTCATTACTTTAGGTAATTTTATAAATGTTATAATTTTACAAAGTATGATATCAAATGCAATGAATGGTTTTAATTTGTTTCATTTATTGTATAATCGTTATAATTAAATGAAATTAGAAATTAAAATCAATAATTCAAATTTGCATGCAAATTTAGGTTCAAATCATTTTTTTTAAATAGTTTTAAAATATGATTCACGTAGACCTAAGATCACAAAATTTCTAATGAGAATAGAAATTAGTTTAATAGGATCAAATTGGTTTTAATAAAAGATTAAAATTGTAGCAAACGTATCTATAAGAGACTTTTTTTTTGTCTAGACTGGCCATTTAAGCTAACGAAAACGAAACACCCCTACCTGAGAATTGACTTGGAAAGTGAATTAGATAGATTTGCTATAAGCATGCAATTGTTGATTAAAGTTTGTTAAAATATTTAACGAACATTAATCAAAATTGTTTAACTATCCAAAGTAAGTATTATTATTGGGCAAACTTAAACAATCACTTAGTAAAAATAATTAGCTGTATTTTTTTCTAAGTTAAATAAACCCTAGGTTCTTAAAATACTCAGTGGGAGGAAAAAGATGTATACGATACGTCATTTTTCAACTCACGTTTCTCCCTTAATGTTCACACAGTGAGACTCATGCTTGGCCTCGAGGTGCCCTGGGAGCATCCCCCTTCGGATGATGTTTGCATGGATCAATATCAAGGTAAATGGAGAAAGTATTTATAGTATGTGGGAGAGGGATGCGTGTCAACATATCCTACGGTCTCCTTCATTAGTTTGCAATGTGAGATCTTCTTGCACGAGCTCGAGGCGCCCTAGGAGTGTCCCCTTTCAGATGGTTTGTGCATTAGGTCAATATCAATATAAACTCCAAGAATAGATAGGATCACTTTAGTTTTTTCCCCAAACGATTTTTTCTCTTCGGTTGGCTCATTAGGGTGGAACTTTAGGGTATAAAATGAAGGGTCACACTTACGAGAAATTTTTAAGCTAGTTAATGATTTCTTGACCAAATCAATGATGACTAACTATTATAGGAAAAAGAGTTAATCTGGTGTAATAATTGGTTGAGATTGTCTCAGCTCAGTGAAGAGACCATTGAGTACCCTTCGGTATCTTTTGTCCTAAATTACTGAAGCATCATTGCAAAAAAATTAGATGTTAAATGGGGTTCATTTAGTTTTTGCTAAAATTAATTGGATGTTTTAGAGTTATGCTAAAATCTAATATATATCAATTCGTTTCTTTTCAGCAGAAAATGTCAAATTATATTTTTCCTTTATTTTTCTCTAATTATTTAATTGGTTTTAATTATAAAACTTGGAAAGATTTGATTAAAACTTTTGTCATGGTTAATGACCTCAACATCGTCTTAACTAAAAATTGTCCTCAAGTCCCAAGCCCTGATGCAACAGGAAATGTTCGTGATGCATACGAAATGCGGATGGAGGCTAATGATAAGGCCCGAGCTTACATTTTGACAAGCATACCTGATGCCTTAGCCAAAAGATTTAAGAGCAAGGTCATGTAAGAGTGTATCAACATGTAGCAGAAGCAGCAAGGATCAATAAGTATTCAAATTCATTAATTTTGGCAGAAACTAAAGCATGCTCATCGAATATAAGAGGGTTTGTAGTCATATCTTTGTAGAACTATTCAAGATCTTGATCAACAGCAGTTGTCTTCTTCAAAACTCACCATGAACCACCTCAAGATCTTCCCCACTATTCTCTTGGAGCTTTAGAACGAGTTGTGAGACTCAAGAATAGCTTGAAGCAACGGATAACAAAGGAGAAGCTCACTGCACAGTTTGTTTGAAGAACTCTTTCTTCAACTCGAAATTTTTTCTAAAATTTATTTTAAAATCCTCCTTCAATTCCACTCCAATCTTCTTTATTTATTGCAGGTGAACATGCAAAGAAGATCACTGCATGGGATGCAACTCATGCTTGGAGTAATTGAAGAGAAGGTGAGTGATGTTTGTGTGAGCAAGTTGAAGATGGTAATGGAAAAACCGATTTTTTTCATTTTGTGTTATTTTTGTAATTTTTCAATTTACATCAAAATGATTTCAATAAATCAAATTTGATTTTAAAACTGAATATATATTAATTTTATAAAATTAATTTCATAAATTAATTTTCTAATAAAATTAATATATAATTATTTAAATAATTCTAATTAATTTAATATCAAATATTAAACTAATTTTTAACACAAATCTATCTTCATATATTTAAATCATATTTAAATATAAATTCTTATATTCCGTTTAATTCTAATTTGAACGTTTCAAATTAACTTATCAAGCTACTCTAAAGCTTATCCATTTACGAGCTAGTAGGGGGACCATGTGGACCTACAGATCATAGGCTCCAACGATCCGAGATTAATCGGCTAAACTCATTAGACCGAATTAATCCTCATTCATTAACTAATGGATCACTCCACTATAGTCCATAGTTGGACTCCTCTCACTATAGATATATTATGTCCACTTGATATAACCATAATTAGTAAGTCAATCCTTCACAGGTTGTTCATAATCACAATCGGGTCAAGATAACCATTTTACCCCTGTGAATACATCTTGTTCCTTAAGTTCCCACTGACCCTCTAATGAACAATTTTGATTCATAATCCCTATGAATCAAGTCCTTTCTCTATTGTGAGAAGGTGGGGCCCCAATTTTTCAAGACCTGGAATCAGTACTTAAGAGAACAATCTATCTGCTAACTCTAAATCGGGTAGGAGTGAATTTCATCTTGCAGGGCTATGTCCCCAACTATTCATCCAATCTTATCCCCAAAATGGGAGGCTTATTGAGCAGTGTTGTCGGACTACTCTCACCGTTTGTAGATCAAAGGATAATATCGAACAAACAGGAGTTCATAGCTAGCTCAAGATTAAGATCGAGTTAACCTAGGTTACATAATAAATGAAATAGTCAGTTTTAACAGTAAAAGGTCGTTATAAAGAAAAGTGACTATTTTCGTGGTCCAGTCTATATGCAAACTCATTGCATAGGATGCCCCCACTCACATGTCTCAACATGAACAATCTGTGGATCACATCGTTTGTAACACTTTACAACTTTTTGTAACAACTACAGAGTGGACCGGATCTAATAGGGTTACTAGGATGAGATACCCAATTTCATCCATATACTTATTAGACCATTTACGCTATATACTGTTAACTTAATCCTGTTTATGTCATTACATAAATTTACAGTATTTAGGGATGTTTTACACGAACTGCGAGTTATTATTATTGATAAATAGAATGTTTTACATGAACTGCGAGTTATAAGACATTCCCAACAGATCACTGCACATCAGATCATGCAATCAACGCAAGAATTATTTGAGGGAAAGTTCCCACAATTCAAGCAAAGTGGGGTAGATGACGACGAAACTAGTAATGTCAGATCCCTCGATAAACTCTAGTCCATATTGAATGTCAAGGGACAAATAGAGAAACCAAATGTTACCGAATCTTATAAAGTTAATCAACGAGGATTGTCTTCTGAGACGAAACTTGGAGTTTATGATATGGGTTATGGTGTTGATCCCACTACTCTCTAGAAAAGGAAGAACTCCAAAGAATATAAATTTGATTTATTTGTCTTAAAGTTGTGCTTAGTAGAGAATGATGATTCTTCTTAAATAGTTGATTCAGAAGCTACTAATCACGTATGTTCTTCCTATTAGGAATTTAATTCCTGGAGACAATTGGTAGCTGGAGAGATGACTCTTAGAGTCGGTATAAGGGCATAACAGTAATTTTTTATCCAGCTGTACTTACGAGCAATTTATGGAGGGTCAACGCACCATCGATTGGTTATACCCAATGGACTTAGAAATATATCTATAGTTCAAAGAGTACAACTGTTGGTCTTTAGTAGAGTGACCGACAGTTAATGAAAGTTGATTAATTTAATTAATTAATCAAGTGCCATTGAAGCTTCAATTTATAGGTCTATAAGATCTCCTTTTTAGCTCAATAAGGATTAATAAGAATCAAGTTAATTTTAGATCAATTTGGGTTGTTCAAATTAATTAATTTTAGATCAATTTGGGTTATTCAAATTAATAAAGAGAATTAATTATATAAGATATAATTAATATAATGTATGTGATGCATTATAATATAAAGTTTTATTTGAGAGAAATAAATATTTGGATATAACTCAAATACTAATGAGATTCATATCACAAACTATACATTAAAATTAATGTGAATATGATTCATATTAAATACTATTGGTTTAATGAGAGAATAATAAACTACAGATTATATTATATGGTATATAATATAAACTATAGGTCATGTGTTATATTAGATATGTTATTATGTGTTTGTGTGTGTGTGTGTATATATATATATATAATTAATTTTAATTTAAAAGTTCAGTTTTTGGGAGGGGAATTATTGGATAACCACCCTTCCCTTGTTTCTCTCATTAAACGTGGATTAAGGCAGAGGTTTTGATATAGGCCTTCTACCTTTTCCTATAAACACACAAAAGTACCTCTCAGAATTACTCTCTGTGTTTTTTTGCTCTAAAAAAAGGAAATCCTATCCCTCATCCAAAATTAATTACTGAAGCCTACTCCTCTCAATGATTCTCAATCTTGAGAATAACGAGGATACATTTTGTGGTGATGTTCGATTTTAACTTTACATTGTTGTGTTTGTGTGTTTGTGGGGCGAATATGAGTTGTTTTTGCAGTAGACCCGGAAAGGATTCATGAAGAGTTTTGTCTTCAAGGGTAAGTTCTTAATTCCTTCTTCCTCTCCAACTATGACAACATGCTTAAAGTAATTTGTGCTTATCATAGGTTTTCGTCCTCTATATTTTATGTTCTGTAAAATTGAAATTGGGATTATGATCTTTCCGCTGCGAGTATTCACATACTCTTCCAGAGTTATCCTACACAAAGATTTTGTATAAGATTAAATTGTGAAATGATTAATCTCTCTTTATAACACCGTTGATTGAAGAGATTAACATTTCATAGGATGACCAAAGATAACTCGACCTTAATCCTGAGTGAGTGATGAACTCTTATCTATAAGGATAGACCTTTTATTTATATGAGTGGGAGTCGTTTGACTCATAAACTCAATGAGCTTACTGTTTTAGAGATTTGTCCGAGTAGAGAGCTGGAAGCATAGCTACACAAGATAGAATTAACTCATTCCCGTCTTTAGGGTACTTAGATGAATTGCTCCCTTGAGTGCTGACTCCGGGTCTTGAACAATGGGGCCCTCCTTCTCACTGGCCTAAGAGAGTTTTGTATATGGTAGAACCATAATAGGTTTTTCATTAGAGGATTAGTGAGAATCAAGGAGTTATATGTAATTACAAGGGTAAAACAGTAATTTGACTCCAATGTAATTACGAGCTATTTGTGAAAGGTCGACTTACTATTGATTGGTTATATCCATGGACACAGAAATATATATACAGTGTGAGGAGTGCAACCATGGATCTTTAGTGGAGTGACCTAAAGTTAATGAATTTTGTTAATTTAATTAAAGAGTTTAACTAATTAATCTCGTATAATTACAGCTTCTAATTTGTAGGTCCATTAGGTCCTCTTACTAGCTCACTAAGGGTAAACAAGAATCATATAATTTTGGATTAATTTGAATTGTTCAAATTACATAAGAGAATTAATTGCATGAGACAATTAATATAATGTATATAGATATATTTCAATTTAGAATGAGGTTCAAAATTATACTTTAATAATGAATTTGAGTAAGATTCAAATATTAAACAATATAAATGAGATTCATATTATAACTACAGGTTAAATTAATATGAATGAGATTCATATTGAATCTGTAGGTTATATGAGAGAAATAAATATTTGAATAAGATTCAAACTATTAAAACCACTTTCTTTCCGGGATGAAAAGCAACCCTTACAATGATTTGGAAACGAAGAACAAGATGAGGAAAAACTCTCATCAAAAGTAGATTTACAAATTTGAGCACTCAACAAATAAATCCTCACAATACAATATCTCTCTTGCAATAATAAGATGAAAAAAAAAATAGAGCTTTGAGAGAATAAACATGGTGGCTTTTAGGATTGTAAAAATGTGTGAAAATTAAATTCAGTTTGACCCATTGGATATTGATAAAAGAAAATTGAATGGTAAAGATTTAAACTCAACTAGTTGTTAGACACAAACATAATATAATATAATAATATGTATATACTTTTTAAAATCATTTTCCTTTAAAACTCAATAAAAAGTAAAATTTTACCAACCAAAACTAGTCCTTAGATACAAACATAAAATAATATTAAATTCATTTTCTTTTTAAAAATAATAAGGAAAAAAAATCAAAAGCCTACATGTGTCATTCCTCTCATGTTCCAAGTGACACCTTTCAACTGTTCACTTTGATGAAAAAGAATCTGCCACGTCATCAGCTTGAGATTTTTTTTTTTAAGCTTATTTGCATTGAATTCGTTATTCCGAGCTCTACGTAATCACATTTCAAAACACTAAAATTGTTAGTGAATAAGAGTAGTTGTGTTAGCTCTACGTAATCACAATTCAAAACATTGAACTTTTTAGTGAATAAGAGCAGCTCTATTATTATGAAAACATTAATTAATTAATTAATTTGAGATTAAGGGTAAAAAAACCAACAAAATACATATATATATATATATATTAAAATGACTTATTCATTGCATGTTTTTTAGTGATTTTGGAAATGGTTAAAATTACTTCTATTGTGTTCATAATCACTTTGAAACGTGCCTTTAATCACTCAAATATATTTACTGTCTGATTTTGACTTTTAGACACATTTTTTCTGCCATCAAATTTGGCTTTGAATGATTAAAAATATATTGTACAATAATTTTGAAAATGATCGATATAAATGATTTAACCATTTCAGAATTACTCTCAAACATACAATTAATATATTTTAATAGTTCATTGTTCACGTGAAACACATCAAACTGAAATATATATAACATATATGATATATGATAATAATCCATTACATCGATCATTTAACAGTACAATATACAAAGAGACACATCACAGATGGCAGATGCCTTATTCAAGCAAGGTTTAAATATATTTAAATTACACATATAATGCATGCAATCATACTAATTACAATGTTTATGACAATATTCTCTCTAGACGTATTAGGTTTCTAATTATTAATTGAACTATATTACGAACTTCAGAAATTTGGTCAACCTCGACAGGTGCTGGTTGAATTAGATTATGAGGTGCTGGCTGAATTAGATTAAGATACTCAGAATTTTGCCCAACCTCGACGTGTGCTGGCTGATAGAGATTAAGAATTGTCATCTTAACGGGAGGTGACAAGTTTCATTTTTATAGTTAATATAAAAATTTTAAAAAGAAATTGAAACAAAAATTACAAAATTAATAAGCATTATAAAACACATGTATGATACAAAATTGAAAATTAAATTTCAAAGAAAAACAACATCAGAGCTTCATTTTTATTAAACTTTATGAGTTTAATTTTAACAAATGATTCAATTGTTTATTTGTGTACTAAATAAAATATAAATTCGTACAAAACTTGATATTGCTGAAATTAGTGAGATTAAAGAGGTTTTTTAACTTACTCCAGTGAAATTAGCAAAAATTGAGTTGAGTTAAAAATAGAAAAATACTTTACTAATTAAATCTAGAATCTAATTGAATAAAAATTGATACAAAATGACAGATTTAAGGATGTGGTATCTACCTCATTCAACTTTTCCCCAAGCTTGGGATCAGAATAAATGTCTTGCGTGCGAGACTGTTCAAGCTTTCTTTTGAATTCATAAAATTCCTTCTCAAGCTTTTTGATAGAAATCAAAGGATGTTTGTAGGGCTGTCCTCCATTTTGGTCGATAATTTCCTTCACCAAATCCAAAAGCTCATTCACTTGTTCTTCCTTCTTTGCTTCACTCTTAGTTTTGTTGTCAAAAATCACACATCTGTTATTGCAGACAGCTAGAATATCCTTCAAAGCCGCAGGACATTCATGGCTCAAGTAATCTTCTATGTCATCGCGGTCATCGAACTCATCGCCTCCCGTTAAGATGACAATGGTGAAATCCACAACTTTAGGTCCAAATATATTTTGTAGGGTTTTAATGGTGCCTTCTTCTCCTTGAGTGAATTGGTTCCTTACTGAAAACACTAAAATAACTGCATGAATGCATCCACTTACCAATTCTAAGCACTTCGTTATTTCTCTTGAAGTAGATTCTGTTCCATTGGATAAATCGAACATTCCTACACATTTTTTCATAATTTGTTTCATGATGAGAAATGAACATCAAAATATTTCTATATATATTATTGTTGTTTGATTAATGGTTGAAATGAAGAATCGTTGTTAAGATTTCATTTGAAAATTATAACTTAATCGATTGAACTCATAAATGGTCATAACCATTTATTAAGATTTCATTTGGAAATTATTTATGCATTAATTTTTATATATGTGTAGTCTCAATTCTTACCATCAAGATTAATTGATTGTGATCATTTGATAATTATTTGGTTTTAAAAATTGTGATTATTTTCTTATAAATTCTTTACCATAGTTTTCATCTGCCTTAATTAACAAATATTTTAATTCTTTGCCATAAAATAAATATTTAAGAATTGTGTGAGACCTACAGAAAAAAAAAAAAGTAATTTATCACTTAATGATGTATCAAAAATATGAGTGGGAGAATTATATACTTCAACAATTTTACTTTTTCCAAAAAAAATCAAGTTCCCAAAACTATTTTTTTAAAAACTTCTTTCGTCAAATTCTTAAAACAAAATATAGAAAATAATAGATGAAACGAGTGTTTATATGCATAATTTTCAAAAAAAAAAAAAAAAAAAAAAAAAAAAAAAAAAAAAAAAAAACTAAAGTATTGTTAAGTAACTATTTTACTTTTGATTAATTTTCAAAAATAAAAAAAATGGTTACCAAAAGAATATTAAATTATATTTAAAAAATCTAAATAATAGTTATCATATCGAGTGTTAATTAGTAATGTCATACCAGGAGTATCGATGACATTTATGATTTGCCCATCGTTTCGTACACATCTCTCCAAGGTAGAAGTTTTTGTAATGCTAGATGAGCTTTTTCTTGATGTGAACGCCTTTTTTCCAAGAATGTTATTTCCAGTTGCACTTTTCCCATTTCCAGTACGACCCATCAACACCATAGTTAGAGAAGGAATAGCCGCCATTATTATTTATTTAAATATTAAGAAGATCGATTAAGCTACAAAGAGGAATGAGCTTTTGCATATGCTGCTGTAAAAAAAACATTGTTCCCCTTTTATAGAACTGATCGTCAATTTGATGAGTAAATTGAAATGGAAGCAAAGGGGAAGTAATCTAAGTATAAATCCTAAACTTAACCACCTGAGATATTGACTGACTCAACAAGTACATTGGAATCCAAATGGATTGGATTATAAACTAATTTTCCTCCAAAAAGAGAGAAGAAAGGAATTTTTGTACAAGAGAATATATTTTTGAACAAATTTCAGCATTAAATATATTATATCTTTTGTACTTATTTAAACTCTAAATTTTTGGTACAATTTACATTAAATATGTTATAACCTTTGTTCCAAAAATATTATGTGACTCTTGTAATTATATCAATTAAATTCCTAATTGTCATAAGTGAATCAATATTTAAACTTTTTCGCCAAAATAAACATAGCTCAACTATCATAGTATTTGTACTATCAACCTCTCGAGGCAAGAGGTTCGATTCCCCCTAACCTCAAATGACATAGTGCTTGTGCAAACCAATAATATTTCTATAAAACCCGGATTTCAATTTTCTTACTTAAGCAAATAATTTCCTATGTTGAAAAAGGGGAAATTCTATGTGTTTGAAGGAAATTCTAAGTGTTTAAATAGATTTTCCTTGAAAAGTTTGGAGTTAAACCTTAACTAGTAGAAATTAGGCTAAGTATGAAGTCAAAAAGGAACCATGCAATGGATGTTAACGGATGAGATAGGCTAAGTTGAAAAGAGTTAAGCATTGAAGCCAAGGGCAATCATGCGTAGAGATGGTGAGAGCAAGAGTTTACTAAACGATTGAGCTAACGATAGGGCGTAAAAACTATACTATGGTCGGGCATGATACAATGTACTACACAAAAAGGATCTGAGAGCTGTGGGTTGAAAAAGTTAACTGGACATATGGAGATCGAAGGAAATGCCTAAAGACCATGCAAATTGAGCTGGACGAAGGAGAAAACATGCAAATCGGCTAAGTTAAGCTGAAAAAAAGAGGAAGGAGACACTTCAAATAGGAGGAGGCGAGGTTGGGCGTTGGCAGATTGGAAGAAGAACGTCTGGACATGCTCAAAGGTGGAGGTGTCAAGTTAAGGTAAAGGGTAAAATGCCTATAAATAGGGCAGGATACTTCATTTCAATTCATTTATATTCTCAAATATCACTTAAAAAGGAGTAAGTGAGAGTAAATAAGAGAAATCTATGCGTTGAACGGAGGAGAAGCAGTGCTGATCAGATCGGTGATCAAAACAGTGGCGTTGGACGGAGTAGAGTGTAGGGAAAGACTCCTAAGTCAAGTTCAAACGAGAAGTTATTCCAAACTACTCGTGCAAATCAGATGAATTTTTAACCAAAAGATTTTAAATTGAATGTAATTTTGGTACGAGGGTTGCTATAAGGAAATTTTAACTCTAGGGCTGTCAAATTTAAGGAAAATCGAGAGGTGTTCACTAGTGAGAAGACAATCGGGTGAGGTAGAATGAATTTGAGACTCCAAACTTTCAAGAAGGAATCCCGAGGAGAAACTTTAAGGTAAGCTAGTTAAGATTTATCTTGAGATAAAGTCCGGAATGATGAGTAATCTAAGCTTGAAGTTGAATTTGAAATAGGGTTTAATAGGAGATCAAGGGAAACTGGGTGAACTGGGAAGGAAAAGCAATCCCAGCGGATCACTGTGAGTGGTTTCTTACTTGAGTCTTTTAGCATATTCTGAATTAATATGCTATTGTTTATGAATGAATGCTTATACCATGAAATGAGCATGGGATTTGGATTTTCAGGGGGGTCGACGAACCTAGCCCCTGAGCCTAAGATGAAATCTCACAGAATGGTCAGGGGACCGAGAAGTATAGTTCCTGAGCCTGTGGGGGAAACCTTGCATGGGATGGTTAGAGGGTCGATGGGCCTAGCTTATGAGCCCATGAAAGGGAGGACAATGTGCACATAGGTTAATGAATGTTTATAGATGTGAAATATTAACTATCTACCGTTTGTGTAGGTGGGTTTATGAAGAGCTTCATTCAAGATAGAGGTTTGAGTAGTAACCTCATGTTATGATGTTATAAGTTGAAATAGACATAACTATGATTCCACTCACTGGGCTTTGAAAGCTCATGTTTTATTTTCGTGTTTTCCTTGCAGGTAGCAGAAGAGTCCAAGTTGCAAGGAGTGGTCGAGGTCTGCCACAAGATAGAATTATTAATAAAAGAAAAGTTTTGTAGTCGGGATGGGGCTACGGTTGTAAATATTATTTAAAAACTTGTAACTGGTTTCCTCAACAAAGTATGTGATTTTATTTATTCCATTAAGTTTTTCGTTGCAATAGGTTTTTAAAAGGAAAGTAGTAATGAATGGGCAATAGGTGTCCTAAAATAGTGACATCCATTGTTTTTACGCCTCCTTTTAGATAAGAGACAAAATCTAGGAGGGGGTGTGACAGTTGGTATCAGAGCATAAGATTTTGGGAAGGGTAAATTAGGTTGAAGCATGGTGATACTATAATATGTCTAATATGTGATATATTATAGGAATCATGCCTCGTGGCAGGCCGTGCAAGCAACTAGTAGGGACTCAAGAAACTACCACAAAAGCAATGGAGGAAGATCAAGGAGGGTGAAGTCATCCGCAAGAAGAAGCGAGGTGACGAGCAAATGTTGAGGAAATTTGCACGGTATTTGGCAGAAAGTCTAGGAGGGGTGTCAGTAGACCCCAAGAAGCGTTTTGGCATTGAACGGTTGAAGGCATTGGGAGCCCCAACCTTTGAGCGAACAATGAACCCAGTAGATGCAGAAGCTTGGTTCGTGATAGTAGAAAAATGTTTCAGGATAATGCAATGCCCTGGAGATAGAAAAGTAGCACTAACCACCTTTCTATTTCAAAAACCACTGAGGACTAGTGGCAGGTATTTGAGAGTAGAAGGAGAGTGAGGGAGGAACTCACTTGGGAGGAATTTGATAAAGCCTTCCATGAACAATTCTATCCCCAAGCATTTCATGATGCAAAGAGAAATGAATTTCTAAATCTCATACAAGGCTCATTAACAATAGTTGAGTATGAGCAGAAGTATACCTTAACAAATATGCCACCAGCATAATTCAGGACGATGATGAAAAATGCAGAAGATTTCAGGGGGGGCTGCGAACCGAGATACGAACACACGTAACTGCGAGTATTGATAGACGATAATTTCAAAGTTAGTGGAAACTACGTTACGGGTGGAGGTTAGCCTAGAAGGGCCAACAGAAACAAAATCCGAAGAATGGAGAGAAAAGAGTCAGAAATTCTCCTTATGGGTTCTAAATAAGAAAATAAATAAGACCAATTCTGAATTATTGCATTAGATAACCTTGGATCATAGTTTACTGGATTATTGCATAAGTTACATAAAACTAATCAACCATTGATTCAACTAACATAAAACTATAATGATTTAGGACATACATCCCAACAAAATAAAATACTTCCTATTTTGTTAAAAAAAAATTATATTTACATATTACAAACTATAAGATTCACGAGATTTACAACACTAAATCCAACAATCTCCCACTTGTCCTAAAGCAAGTGGGGTGTACAGTACAAGATACAATATAAATTATAACACAATAAACTAGAACATCCACTATACCCCAAAATTTTCCCACTTGCCTTAGACAAGATGACACATATCCCACTGATCCAGACTCTCCAGGTGACCCTAAAAAACTTTAGCCGTGAGACCCTTTGTAAATGGATCAGCAATGTTGTGCTCTGAAGCAATCTTTATGACAATTACATCTCCCCACTGCATAATCTTCTTAATGAGATGATACTTGCACTCGATGTACTTTCCTCGTTTGTGGCTTTAAAGCTCATTGGAGTTTGCCACAACACCACCATTATCACAATATAGGGAGATGGGTATTGACATGTTTGGAACAACTTCCAAATCTGTCAAAAAATTTCCTAAGCCAAATAGCTTCTTTAACAACTTCACAAGCAGCTACATATTGGCTTATATGTCCTAAAACTTGCAATTTGTAAATATTAAACATATTCTATTTGCAATAAAGATATTGTTGAGGTTTATTCGACAAAAAGGTTACTGAATATGTAAATTGCACTTGTAAAGGCTAATCCAATAAACTAAGATCCATGGCCATTATATGAAAACTTAGACTTTATGTGGAGACATAAAGATAGATCAAGTTCAAGTAAATAGCTAAAACGGTTTATAGTATATGAATAAGGTTGGGTACCTTATTCTGGTAACACTATCGGATGCGGCCCATTTTTTATTTAGTACAAACGATGTGATCCAAAATTGTTCATATGGAGACATGCAATTGGGAGCGTCCTATGCAATGAGTTTGTATAAGATCAGACCAAGAAATAAGTCACTCTTACTTTTTAACATTGTTTACTATTTAAGACCGACTATTTCAAAGCGATGACCTAAGTAACATGACCTTAATCCTGAGCTAAAAATGAACTCCAGTTTATTCGAGATTATCCATAGATTTTCATGGGTGAAGGTTAGCTCAACAACGCCAACTCAATAAGCCTCCTATTTTAAGGGTAAGACTGGGTAGATAGTTGGGGACATAAGGTACAAGATGGAATTCACTCCTACCTGCTTTTAGGGATAATAGAAATGTTGTTCTCTTAATTACTGATTCCAGGTCTTAAACAAGGGGTCTTGCCCTCTCATTTACCCGAGAGGGACTCGATTTAGTGATTGGATCAAAGACCAATTGTTCATTAGAGGATCAGTGGGACTTAAAGTACAAGATGTAATCTTGGGGGTTAAATAGCTTTTGACCCAGTCATTATTACGAACAATCTGTGAAGGGTTAACTTACTTATTATGGTTATATCGAGTGGACACAATTATATCTATAGTGAGAGGAGTGAAACTACTAAGCTTTAGTGGAGTGACCTGGTAGTTAACAAATTTTGATTAGTTTGGTTTAAAGAGTTTAGCCGATTAATCTCGAATCGTTAGAGCCCATGATCTGTAGGTTCATTAGGTCTCCCTATTAACTCACAAATAGATTAAACCTTAGAATATTGTGATAAAATAATTTGAAACATTCAAATTTAAATTGAGGGAATCAGTAATTATATACGATATAATTACACATTTAATTATCGAATTAAACGAAATTGGAGAATCAGATAATATTTAAATATGATTTAGATATTAAAATTACATGAATGGGGATTCATGTTTGTGCAATTAGTAGTGTAAATAATTTAATATTTGTCAGTGAACCTACATCATTCCCAATGAGTAGGATATCATCCACATATAACAACTGAACTGTTGATGATCTTTTTGTATACATAAAGTTCATTAACATTTTGATCAAAGCCATAAGATTTTCCCACAGTGTCAAATCTTATATTCCAAGATCAAGATGCTTGCTTCAACCTATAAATAGACCGATTAAGCTTAGAGACTTTTTGCTCTTGACCTTGTTCAATGAATGCTTCTAGTTGATTCATGTAAATGGTTTCATCAAGATTACCATTTAAAATGCAGTCTTGACGTTCATTTTCCATATTTCAAAGCCATAATATGTGGCAATGAACAAAAGAATCTGGATGGATTTAAACATGGAAATAGGTAATAAAGTTTCTTCATAGTCCACTCCCTCAACCTAGGTATAATCCTTTGCCACTAATATAGCTTTAAAGGTTTGCACCTTACTATCTACACCTCTCTTTCTGTTATACATCCACTTGCAGCTTATAAACTTTACCCCAACAAGTTGATCTACAAGTGATGACGGGCAGAAATGCACATCATCTTAGGCCTTTTATTTAGAATTATGAGGGCTGTTAAGTAAAATATGCGGCAATTATGTTAGGAATTCATAAGAAAATGAGTTTGCATCGTTTAGCACTAAGAATCTTGGTTAACCCACTATTATGTGTTATTATGCATTCAATTGTTTATCTTTGTAGCTAATGCAGGATGCGAACGCACACGCAGAAGCCGGGCTATCGCATAGACGATCGCATGCGGAGAATTTCTCCATTGCAAAGGCGAACGCATACGTTCAACACATGGGTGTTGCAGTAATCAACCACATGCGTCCATCGCATAGGAGTTGTGATCGTCAAGCGATTGCGGTCATCGCATAAAAGTTGCAGTAATCAAGCGAATACGATCATTGCAAGATTGCAGCTATACGATGATAACCATAATAGCGGGAATGCAAGGTTGGTGAAATGGAAACATTAATGCATATCTTGGGAGAATCAAAAGATGATGTTGACTTTTCACCTACCACGCTGTTAACAGCAGAGATACAGAAAAGGACTATTACGCCGCAAATATCATAATCAAAGCAAGTCCATTAATGTTGTCGGCGATCAAGTTCTATAAATAAAAGCCGATGAGCAGAATTTCATACCATCCAAGGTTTTCATCCAAGGTTTTCTACCTTCGGGTGGATCCTTATGATCCAGACCAAAGCGTTAGAAGAAAGCTTGAGAGTTCTTCAGCATCTTCATCCATTCCGAGTGACGACCGGAGCCTTCACCGGAGTTAGATCTTGAGAGAGTTAGCTCCACCGCCCTTCCATGGCACCACCGGCAGCCTTGACACACATCTGCTAGAAGCAAGACATTGCTTCCAGCTCGCCTTTTCATTTCTCTTATTTTCTTTTATTATATTGTATTACATTTTGGCTTAAGAAATTAATACATTTTGTGATCAATGCATTTCTGTATTTTCCTTCGACTCCATCTCCATCTTCATTTACTTAACATCTTTAACTTTCATTGCATCACTTAGTGAGATTGTTAGAGTATCGCATACTTAATCATGCGGCATAGGAATATGAAGCATGTAGCAAACCACCGGGAGGTGTGCATTGCGTGATTGTTGTGAGAAAACCTTATTTGCTTAGTGTGAAGCTGTAGCAATGCCTGTCTATAGACGAACGCAATGCTTGTCTATGAGTAAAGTCAGCAACATCCAACTGCCCGGGAGGGTAAGTGGTTGGTCGCATTAAGTATTGTAAGCCAGTATTCACTAGAGATAGGAATCATCTTACGTCAACCAGGTTTATGCGATTACCTTGTCTTATGTGCGCATCATTCATCGTTTAGGCATACTTGGAAAAGTAGTCTAAAAACTATATTTAAGACTCAAGAGAGCGGATCGGATCGCATTAGTAAGAATGGGGAACTTAGAGATAAGCTCCATTTGCTATTACACATCGTATGCACCCTACGGAGAGGATATTGCATGCGTCCAAGAAGTAGGATACGGTGGTATGCGGTCATCTTGTTTATGTGTGGGAGCACATGAGCAGGAATAAAGACTTAGGAATAAGGCCTCTCGACACTTCGCATATACATCGCATGTGTCCTAGAATTAGGCACAAGTGTGTGTAGCATGATCACATAGCTTTCGTTGGCTGGGGTTGCCCTTACGGTCAATCTTAAGAGTTGCGATGAAGACATATTCACCATTTTATCTATTTTTCATACATTTACTATGCGTCAACAATTGTCATGTCCCTACCTCTCATTCATACTTCCACTGCTTTATCTTTTAGTTAGGAGTAGGAGTAGTTTATAGCTTATCACACCCAACATTTTTTATTCATCCGCAGCATACACATTACCGCATACATTCAGCTACAAGTCCCTGAGTTCGACCTTGGATCACCCGAGAAACTTGTGTTCCCGTTATACTTGGCGAGAGCATAAGAAAACTTGTGACAGGAACGCATGGTCATTGCATATAAGAGTAACACATATTTTCATTCCAACGCATGACCACCGATGCATGATACTCAACGCATAAGCTAAGACATGCATCGCATATTGCATCCCACTAATTTTACGTCATCAAGTTTTTGGTGTCATTGCCGGTGACTTCGGAATATAGTGTGCTAAAAGTAATTTTTCTGATTTCTTTGCAGCTTTCAATCTCTGGCGAATTATGACCCAGAGATTGAAAGAACTTTCCGACGAATACTGAGAGATAGTCGTCAACAAAAGGAACAAGAGAAATATAACATGGCGGAACAACCTGGAAATAGAGCACCAAATGAAAATAATGTAATGGTGAATCCCATCATATTGGCAAACGACTGCAATAGGCCCATTCGGGACTATGCGTCGCCCAACCTCTACGATTTCTCCCTAGGAATCATGAGGCCCACTCTTGCTAGATCGAGATTCGAAATAAATCCGATGAAGCTTCTCTCGAGATCTAACTTTGGCGAAGGCTCCAGTCGTCACTCAGAATGGATGAAGGAAATGAAGAACTCTCAAGCTTTCTTCTAACGCTTTGGTCTGGATCACAAGGATCCACCTAAAGGTAGAAAACCTTGGATGAAAACCTTAGATGGTATGAAATTCTGCTCATCGGCTTTTATTTATAGAGCTTGATCGCCGACAGCATTAATGGACCTGCTCTGATTCTGACATTCGCAGCATGATGGTCCTTTTCTGAATCTCTGCTGCTAACGACGTGGTAGGTGAAATGTCAACATCATCTTTTGATTCTCTCGAGATATGCGTTAATGTTTCCATTCCACCAACTTACATTCATCTTGCTATTATATCATCGTATAGCCACAATCTTGCAATGACCGTATTCGCTTGATTACTGTAACTTCTATGCAATGACCGCAATCGCTTGACGATCGCAACTCCTATGCGATGGACGCATGCGGTTGATTACCACAACACCCATGCATTGAACGTATGCGTTCGCCTTTGCGATGGAGAAATTCTCCACATGCGGTCGTCTATGCGATAGCCCGGCTTCCGCGTATGTGTCCACATCCTGCGTTAGCTACAAAGATAAACAATTGAATGCATAATAATGCATAATAGTGGGTTAGCCGAGATTTTTAATGCTGAACAATGCAAACTCATTTTCTTATGAATTCTTAACATAATTACCACATATTCTGCTTAACAACCCTTATAATACTAAATAAAAGGCCTAAGATGATGTGCATTTCTGTCCGTCATCAACAAGCAACCAGACAGAATTGAAGTAAATAAACCCCATTTCCCGATTCATGGCTTTAATCCATTCATCTTTGTCAACATCAACAATTTTCTGCTTACAGGTAAATAGATACTCAACGTCATCCTCTAGTATAACGACTTGAGTTTCTGTTAAATCCATACAACGAGCAGGTTGGGTTATAACCCTCCCACTACATGAAGGCTCCCTCAATCTTGAGAATAATGTAGATAACTGGATGAAGCAACATCAACAACTCTTGTTGAAATGCTTACTTTTTAACCAATCCTTGTTGAAGATTTAGTAGTTTCGTTGGAAAGCTCATTTAATATGACTGTACTTCTTGGTTTATGCTCCCTAATGTGGTCTTCCTCCAAGAATATAGCATTTTTTTTTATAAAAACACTTTATTCTATTTCAGATCATAAAAAAGACTACCTCTTGTTTCCTTTGAGTAGCCTACAAAGAGGCATAATTTTGAACGTGGTTCTAATTTCTTTGGGTTAGCCACTACAAATAGGTCGGACATCTTTAAATTCTGATATGTCGTAAACTACTTTTACGACTCCTTCACAACTCAAAAGGTGGTTCAGCAACACTCTTTGATGGAACTTGATTCAAGAGTTAGGTTTCAGTCTCCACTACGTAACCCCAAGACGAGTTAGGTAGAGAAGCATAACTCATCATCGATCGAACCATATCTAATAGGATTTTGTTTCTCCTTTCTAATACACTATTTTGTTGAGATGTACCAGGTGCTGAAAGTTTAGATGTGATTCCATGTTCTATCAAATAGTTTTAGAATCTCATATCCATATACTCTTCACCTTGATCAGATTGTAGTGTTTTTATCTTTTTATATAATATACAAGGGTTATGAAGAGGAAATCGTTATTTAGCCATTCTACTCGTACAAAGGAGGAGATTTTGTAGTCGTCTTGAAGCTTGATCCGAGAAGAAGAAGACTGAGGACTTCTGTGGAGGAATTCAATCGGATTGATGCTGAAAACTTAAGAAAAATTGTGGTTGGTCAGAATTCTAGGCTTAGCTGAGCAACCTACAAAGTTTGGTGAATTTTGAGCTAATTAGGGGGAATTAGAAGCTTAACTTTGAGGTAAGTAAGTTTAAAGGTTATTTAAGAAGTTTATGGAAAGATAATTTAGAATGCCTAAAATTGGTGTTTTAAGTATTGAAAGTAAGGTCTAAAAATTAGGTGTTGAAGAAGCAAGCAGCTGACCGAAGGTTGAAGAAGACACGCGAGATGTTTTGTCTATCAATGAGATGTCTCACGTTCGTCCGTCGCATGTAGCACACCCATTGTGCAGGCAATAGTGCCCAACAAGATGAGAAAGGTTGCACTCGCTCACCCATGCTCGACACCGAGTTGCTCCGCTACTCATCGCACAGCTAGCCAACCAGCACATGTTCATTGCCCATCAGCATGCCCCCTGACGTCTTGCTCGCATGTGCTGTCCGTGAGTGTGGTTTGCCACTCACGAAGGGCTGTCTGTGACCTTGTTTGGATGCTTAAGCACCTGTGTGTGCATGCCAATGCCCACATCTGGCCTACTGTGAGCCTACCTGCCTTGAGCGTGGCATTGGCCTAATTTTGAGAATTTGAAGCTGGTGAGCAAATGTTAATTCGTGTTATGGGTTTAAAGTTGTAAAGATACTTAAAAGTGGACTCTAAGAAGAATGTGGAAACTAAGTAAAATTAAGAAAAATGACTTAAAAGGCTAGGTTTATTTGAAGCTAATGAAGTCAAGAGTCAACTAGAAAATTAATCAAAGGTTACTAATTTATTTTACAGGCCAAACAGAGGATGGAATAGCCTATAAACCCTTGGGAGCTAACGATTGTAGTGAGTGACAAATGATTTAAAATGTTTTCCTTAAATTCTTTCAATGCATAATTTTATTTGAAATAATTTAACTCTTTGACAAATGTGATTTATGGGCCATATGTTCTAATGTTTCTAAATTATGTAAGCATGAGTTTCTGTTATATGAGCTATGTACTTCAAAGTTTCTAATGCTATGTTAAGGCAAGAATTTCTTTAAACGAGTTTTAAATGATAGTTCTCCCATGATATGTTTTAGAGATGTTCAAAAAAATCGATCAATCCAACCTAACCCGTACAGTTTGAGTTGGGTTATCAACTCATTTAGGTTGGGTTTGTTCAAATAAATGAAAATTGTATGGGTTGGGTTGGTTCATGGGTTCACCTAATATAACCCGAACCAACCCGAGTTTATTATTAACTTTAAAATATATTTTTGTTATTACTTATAACACAATTATTTATATATGTGTGTATATATATATATATATATTGATTTTAATTTTATTTAACTCCAATATTCTTTGAATAATTTATTTTTCAACAACTCTTAAAAGTAGTTTTTTACACTTTAGAAAGAAAATTTTCACTATATAAATTGAAATTGAGTTGTTAATCTTAATTCAATATATGAAAATAATTTAATTAGATTTTTACATATTTATGTTTTGCTTCTTTTTAGAACAAAATTTTAAATAAATGACCTGATTAACTCGAACCAACCCAACCCAAATATTTCATAGTTGGGTTGGGTTGGGTTCATTTTTTAATAAGAGTTATTTGGATTGAAAAAATTTACAACCCGAACAATTGAGTTTGGTCTAAAAAGTCTTTCAACCCAACCCAACCCAACCCATGAACACCCACTATGTTTTAAGCATGATTTCAATGATGACAAGCATTTCTAATTTGTTTCTTAAGACACCATGTTTATGATTATCTATTTAAAATGCTAAGTTGTTTATGGGATGCCTAAATGAATTCATATTCATGCATGATTTGTAAAGGAATGTTTCATATACCCTAATTTCCGATACTAAAAAAGAATAAGGTATCCGGGACCCTGATACTCAATGAGATGAAGGTATTTAGGGAACTCATTATTAAAATACCTATGAAGGTCTTTGAGACCCACTTTAGCACACACATAGCCTTCGGGCTGTGTGCTAAGGTGTTTAGCCTTTTGAGTGCATTTCTATATGCATGTATGAGAGTTCTTAACATTAAGAGTATTGAGCATACTCTACCTCAACTAAGGTGTAAGGGTACAAGTTATAAATTGAATATCCGATGGGATTTGAATAAGCTATACTATATTTTCAGGGATTTCTGATACATCTATAAAATGGTTTACTCTTGCCAATGTTATTCATTTTAAACGGGACTATAACCCTAAAATTTGGAAAGTCTACATCATTTTTAGTAGTTTCTCTTATACAAAGTACGTTTAATTATTTAAATAGTCACTCACTAGGCTTCCTAGCTCACGATTTAAAATGTTTTTACTTCCCAGGTATCGATCGAGTTTTCAGTGCCTAGCTTACAGCTGCTAGTCTACCACACAACTTCTAGAAAATCCTTGTCAACCTAAGAAGTCTACTAGGTCTATATCAAATTTTGGTTGTCTTATAATCATGTACATACTGGTTGGGAAAGGGTAGAACCCAAGTCTATAATTATGTATGTGGATCCTATTATGTGAACCTTGGTCTGTAAATATATATGTAAAGTTTGTTATATGATAAACCTAGTTATGCAGTTATCTAAGTTCTTGTTGCCTCTAAGGCTTAGGTTTGAGATGTCTGAAAAGTATACATATATACTTTTTCAAACGAGGAGATAAGTTACAAGTACTATATAGACAGTGTGTGTCATAAGAGGGTTGACATCTGTTATCTTCACACCTCTTTCTAGGATAAGAGGGTAGTCGTAGAGGGGATGTGACATAAATATAGTGGAAGATTGTGTATATCACAAGTTCAGTAGGACTAAATCTATCTTTCTAGTGTTATATGTCGACGACATACTCATAGCGAGCAATAATGTAGGTTTATTGTATGACATTAAGAAGATCCTCAAAAATAATTTTGAGATGAAGGATCTTAGTGATACTTCTTTTATATTTGGAATTTAAATACTGCAAGATCGTTCTCAAGGTATTTGAGATTGTCACAAAAGAATTACATTGACAAGATTTTGAGTAGATTTGGCATGAAAGGTTGTGCAGCAGAAGATACTCCTGTCTCTAAAGGTGATAAATTTCATTTAGGTCAATACTTCAAGACTAAACTCGAGACTAAGGAGATGTAGAATGTTCCTTATATATCAAATGTTGGAAGTCTAATGTATGCTCAAGTATGTACACGTCTAGTTATTGCGTTCATAATTGGAGTGTTAAGTAGATATTTGAGCAACCGGAGGATGGAACATTGGAAAGCAACCAAACAGATTATGAGGTATTTGTAGAGAATAAAAGATTATATGCTCTCACTTATCAGAGATCGAAAATTTGGAGATCATTATGTATTCTGATTCCTATTATGCTAGATGCCAAGACAGTTTGCGATCCACCTCAGGCTATATCTTCATGTTGGTTAGAGGAGTTATATCCTAAAAATGCATTAAACAAACACTTATGGTTTCTTCTACCAGAGTTGCAGTGTTTATAACATATTATTAAGCATCCAATCATGGAATATGGTTGCGAAATATTGTCATTGGGTTGCGGATAGTGGTTGGCATAGAAAGACCACTACAATTATTTTGTGAAAATAAGTCAGCAATGATGTACTTTAACAACAACAGAAGTCATACGAAGTCAAAGCATGTAGATGAAGTATCTGGTTGTGAAAGAAAGAGTTCATAATGGTTAAATTTCGATAGAACATATAGGAACAAACTCTATAGTGACATATCCATTGACTAGAGATTTACTACCTAAAGTTTTTCATGAGCATGTTGTTCACATGGGTGTTAGTCACTTTTTCTGATTTCATGATTTAGTAGGAGTTTGTTATTGAGGATGTTCTAGTTCTTTGACCTTAATTTTTTTATTTTCTGTATAGAATAAAGTTGATGGTTATGTTATATTATCAGAATTTGTTTATCATACATGTGATTTAGCATAAAGTTTTTAAGAATGGTCTCACTAAGGAATTTGGATAAGTTAGAATCATGCATGATCTAGATCACTTTGTATGTAGTTTTCATGTTATCCATCCATACTTGATCTATGTCATTGAATGTATTGGAATTGGTGATCAAGAAAGGTTTAGTTATAGGGGTAGTGACAAAAGCCGCCTTGATTTCGTGCTGATATAAAAGATGGACCAGATTGAACTAAAGGAGAAATCTATTATTGAAATAACTTGTTTATGCGTACTTAAGGTTTATGTGATTTAATTACAATAGATACACAAACATAGCTCCAATGAAAGATTGTTAGACGTAGTTAAATAATAATATATATAATTAAAGTATGGGCTATGTATGTGGAATAATATTTTATCACATTGGGTTATTTTATTAGATTAGGCTCCTATTGTGTAGTCTATTTAATTAAGGCCTTAGATTCCTAATTGAGTATAGACTTAATAGGTAGAAGTCCATTCTTAGTTAACTAAGGTTTAATGATATTGGATCTGGTGTCCTAAATCTCATTCATATTGTAGTTTGTAATTTTGTAAATACAAATTATTTATTTAATAAATAAGTAGTATTTTATTTTACCTTTAGATAGCATTAAATTAATCCAAAAAACTAAAATCCAAGATCATTTAATGAAACTTGAATAGTATGTGGTAGACATATAAGTGGATCATGTTCAAGTAATGACCTCAAATATCTGTAGTATATGTTAAGATTGGGTGCCTTATCCTGGTGACACTACGGATACAACCCACTTTGTAACTGTTACATGAGTTGTAAGTGTTACAAGCAATATGATTCATATTGTTCATGTGAAGATTGTGAGTGGGGCTATCCTATATACAAAGTCTATATAAGACTGGACTACGAAATGATTAGTTTCTCAATATAACACCTTTGCTTAAAAGAAACTAACTTTTCACTAGGATGACCTTAATCCTAAGCGAGTTGTGAACTCCTGTCAATGAGGATAGATCTTTGATTTGTATGGGTAAGAGTGGCCTTTTTACCGACTAATATGCCTACCATTTTGAGGTTCTGTCTAAGTAGGGAGCTAGGAACACAACTACACAAGATAGATTCAATCCTTCCCATTGAAAGGGAAAGTAGAAAAATTGCTCAATCCTTCCCGTTGAAAGGGAAAGTAGAAAAATTGCTCCCTTAATAGATGATTCCAAGTCTTGAACAATGAGGTCTCACCCTCTCACTGGCTTGAGAGAAGTTATTTTATAGTTGGACTATAAATTATTTGTTCATTAAAGGAATCATTGATATTTAAGGAGTTAGATGTAACTATAGAGATAAAATGGTAATTTTGACCCAGCTGTAGTTACAAGCAATTTGTGAAGGATCAACTTACTATTGATTGGTTATATCCAATGGGCACTGAAATATATCTACAGTGCGAAGAGTTTAACCGTCGGTCTTTAGTGGAGTGACTGATAGCTAATGAATGTTGATTAATCCAATTAAAGAGTTTAGTTGGTTAATCTTGAATCATTGGAGTTTCTAAATTGTATGTCCAATAGGTCCCGTTGTTAGTTCACTAAGGATAGAAACAAGGATTAATTATTTTTTGGAATAATTTGAATTGTTCAAATTATTTATGAGAATTTGAGTAATTAATTATATTGATATAATGTATAATGTATATCAACACATAATAATATATATAGTTAATTATAAATATGATTTATAATTAAAACTTTATAATATCTGAGACAGAAATATTTGAATGTGAGTCAAATATTTTTATGGATTTTATACTATAAGTTAATATTTAATATGAATCTGATTCATATTAAAACTATAAGTTAAAAGAGGATGATACATTATAATGTGATTACAAATGCATATAATATGGTTACTAATAGTTAGATTAACCATATTATTAATATTATTATTTGATATTAATTATATTAAATAAAATAACTCTCCAGTAAGGGAGTTATTATTGGACAATGTAGGAAGGGAGTTAATGTAACTCCCTCCCCTTCTCATCTCTTAATCTCTGCGTGAGATACAGAGATATGTCACTATGATTGCTCTGGATTATTTTTGCTCTCACTCTCTCTCAAAGATCTTCCCTTTACCAAGAAAATTCAAGAAACCCACCCCTCATCCTTGTAACTTGAGAATAACAAGGAATCTATTTGGTGGTGTTCTTATTGGGTAAAATGATTGGGTTTTCACTTAAGGTTTGATCATGACCTTGGAAGGGAAATTTTGTGAAGATTTGGATTTTCTACAAAGGTATGATTCCTTTAATCTCTGTTTTTTTCCAATATGAAAAATATCTATGCTTAGTCTAAATTAGGTTTCTATAAAATTGATTTTGATTTTTCCCAATTCCAATTCAAACAGAACGATAATTCGCTTCTGTATTGGGATTCAATCCATTCAAATGAAACCCTAATTGAACTAGTATATAAAGAGACCTTAGAACTATGGTATCCAATATACCAAAACAATACACACTCAGTCTTTCTTGAATCTCATCTAAAGAGAGATCCCACTAAGGATATTCAAAGTTTTGGTTGAGGAAAACAATAGTTATCTTGAAGCTATCATCATCTTGAAGTTATCATCAATCTTTCAATGGAATTCGATGTTATAATTTATTATTGACAATTTAGCATGAATGATCCTAGAGTTAATCTATCCAATATAGATTTAAATAATTATGTTAGCAGTTAATCCAATAACTAAAAAAAATCAAAATTCAAATTGCAACAATTTTTATATAAAAAAAAAAATAGAATTCCTCATAAATGAATGGCAAGAAAAATGGAAGTTTAGAAGATTCCAAGGACTTTTTTTCCTTTCATTTTTTGAAACTAGAAGATTCCAAGCAGAGAGCAACTCATTTCTTGAGTTCTAAATGGGACAACAAAACAAGACAAACCTTCCATAAATGACCAATTCCCATTGGCTAGCAAAATTTGGTAAAACATAGATGTCAAGTATTTAATGAGTGAAATGTCATCTAGAAAGAAATGGTCTCATCTTTGGTACTCATTATAATCAAAAGACATTACCACATGACCCATATTGGTTTGTGGTTTGTTGGCCAAAAGATTCATTCTTAAAAGCCATTTGATATCTTATATCAAAATTTTCAATAATAATAATAACAATTAAACAAATATATAAATAAATAATCTATCTTTTACTTGATTGATTGAATACCTTAAATTACACATTTAAACACTAAATCGCTCAAAATAATAAGTTTAGTTTCTTCTAATTTTTTAAAAATTCACGCATTCATTAGATTCAAAAGTTGAAAGTTTGGAATTTCATTATGCAACAAATTTAAATTATTTTCTTAGAAAATTCAAATTTATGTATGACATAAAATTGAAAGTTTATAGATCCATCAGATACAAAATTGAAACTTTATAAATTTACTAGACATATTTTAAAATTTAGGAACGAACTAAAGACAAACCTCAATTATACGGTTGTAATTTAACCTATTATATATAAAATTCAATTTTAAAATATTTTCAACCTATCAAACTAATAACATAAATTTGAATCTATTATTGTTTTATTTTCAAATTTTAAATTGTCATCTCGAATTGAGATGTCAATGAAAAAAAGTTTCAAAAATCAAGGTTTTATTCAAGTAGATCAATTGACAGAGGTGATATCCTTGTGATTTAGAAGATATATATACATACACACACAAAGACAAGCAAAAAGTTAATCCCAATGAGAGTCGTTGTTAGAGGAATTGAGACGAGGATAGAATTGCTTAATTTGAAAAGTTGTTTAGCCGACTCACAATGTATGTAATTAATAAGTCGTGGAATTAATGTCTTTTAGTTGTCGAGTCCACAGTGGAATTTTAAGAACTCTCCAAACTATACAAGGAGCGGATTTCTGAAATTTGATTTTCATAAAAATAAAATATTGAATAGATCTCGAACTTATTAGATACAATACTAATATTTCAGAGATTTATTAGGCACGAAAACAAAAACAGAAGGTCATTATTAAGCACTTTTTCAATTTTTTTTGGTTTATTAAACACTTTTTTTAGAAAAAACAAAATTTAAGGGCTAAATAAATACAAACATCAAAACTAGAGAAAATCAAACCTATAATTTAACGCTGAAGCGTACATAGCTCAATATGCATACAAAAGTGTCAATGACCCAGAGGTCTATGATTTGAATCTCTCAACTAGATAACAGAAATGTCCATTTAACCCTCGACCTGCCCAAACGAAGCAAGAAATCCTTGATTACATGAAAATGATGAAGGGAGCGGAATTTTTTTTTTTTTTTCCATTTGTTAAATAACCTAAGAAGGGGATTATATTCTCCAACCCTACTCTCACCCTGGTTATATACACAAAAGTTTCCAAATTCTTTTTGGCACATGGCTTATAGTTGTTTGAAGTATAAAGAAGGAAGGAATAAGGATTGAAATGAAGGGATGAAAGGTGAGTTGTAAGAATTTCTTAGTGAGAATTTTTGTATGGTTTTTCATTTGGTTTTGCATATTGTTCTTTTGTTTAAATGATAGGTTATATAAAAATTTAGCATGCAGTATCTTTTGAATTTCGTGTTTAATTTGTTTACTATAATATTGTGTTTTGAATTCATTTGTTTATTATTGTAAGTGAATATAATTTTATTGAAAAACAACGAGTTAAAATAAGATACTTCAATTCTAATTCTAACATCACAATTCATCTGTTTAAATTAAATGAAAAATTGGTTTTAAAAAGTTAGATGAAACATCTTTTCAGTAATTTTACGGAAAATGAAATAAAGAATGAGGATGGGAAAAAGTTTGCTCTGTGGACATCTCTATTCCACTCCAATAATACCCTAAATCAGTAATTTCAAATATTTTCAAAATTTATTGTGAAATGTTAATAGATGATAAAATGTTTTTGAAAATATCAATAATTATTATTAGTACATATTAAGATCAAACATCCAAAATTAGGATAATTAAAATTGAACAATTTTAAAGTACAACGACAAAATGATATTTTAATTTATAATGAAAAAATGGTGAAAATGACAATTCTTTTTTCTAAATGAATGAAAATGACAAAAGTTACAAAGGTAGATTCTTAATAAGAATTGAATAGTGAAGGCATTAATTTCGAAAATGACCTGTGAATTAAATATTAATAGTTGGGCCAAGGGTGGGTGGTGAGACAGCGATGAATTAAATCGCTTGGACGATATAAAGAATAACTTTTTTAATAATAACAATAATTATTAAAAAAAATTATGAAGATTTTGTAACAGTGTAGTCTTGTCACAGGTGATATTTCTTTTAAATGTTGAAATTACCTTTTATCTCGTTTTTTTTCAAAAAAAAAAAAAAAGACTTGAAAAAAAATTCGAGACTCAAAGATACACCACACTCTAAATTTTTATATATTTTGATCATTAAACTCTTAAAATGTTTTATTTTGGTTCTATATTTTTCTAATTTTATTTTTATACTTTTGAAAATTTTGATTATTAATTTGATTTATTATTGTCCCATTTTGGTTGAAATTTGTTCAATACTTATGTTATTGAACTCAAATTTGTATGGTACTTGGTACTATTAAAATTAGTGATTTTAAAGTCTATTATTTCTTTGATATATAAAGAAATCTTTTGAGTTGGTTTATATATATATATATATAAGAAAGCCTTCCTCGTGTTGGTCTAAAATGTATACATTATATTATTACTATTCCATAACACGTGCCATACATATAAAATTTATAGTTTTATTATACTTTTATTCTAGTACATAAAAAAATACTTTAAAGATTATTAAATTATAAAAAAATTTCACAAATAGAAAAAATATCAAATTAGTTACAAAAATAGTAAACAAATACTGATTGAACATAGACACGAATACACTGTCAGTATCTATTACATAGTATTAATGATAGACTTCTATTAGTTTCTATCACTAGATACCGATAGACTTCTATCAGCCTTTATCAAATAATATTAAATTTTGTTATTGTGTAAACAGTTTCACTTATTTTTCTATTTTTGAAAATTTCCCTTATACTTAATATATCAAGAAGTTTTTTTTTTTTTTTTTTCATATTGTTTGACATAAGTAGTCGTAACTATTTGAAAACAATGACAAAGAGGAATTTAAGAAATATTAAAAAACAAAATACATGATTATTCGTTCAAACATATGTCAAATATTAAATCATGATGTTTCATATCTAAGTTTTAAGGGAGTGTTTGGCCTAAGGAGTTATAAGGTATGAAGTTCGGAAGTAGGAGTTATGAACTTCACTCCTTGTTTGAGCCAAGGAGTTGGTAGGTCCCACTACTAAAACAAATATTAATTTTATATTTTATCAACTCGTGGGTCTCAGAAGTTCACAACTCTTTGGATTTCATAATTCCTTACTTCTCACTATTTCACTTTTTACCTCAAAACACACCCATACATGAAAGGATACACTACTTTGTTGTATATCACTTCACTTTGACTCAAATAGTTGTAATGAGATTAAATATGTGACTATCCATACAATAGCTCAACATTAGATATGATTTTTCATAGCTATGGTTTACATTACACCCGTACATGAAATAGATTTACCATACCGTTGTGTGACTATTTTGACTCAAATGGTTTAAAGAAATATATAATCTGATCGTCCATTCAAATATATCTCTACTATTAGATTGCAATGTTTCATATCTAGAGTCTAGGTCACACTCATACACGAAAAAATATATCATTTCACATATAATCACCTCAACACGAATAGTTGTAATGAATGACAAAATAAGAATTATAACAAACTTTTAAAGATAAAGTAGAGGTATTTTATAGATGAAAGAAAAACAAAGTAAATAGTCAAGAAAAAACAAAACAAAAACAAAAATAAGAGTGTGATTTTTGTTCATTAATTGTTTTTCTCATCTTATTCAGATTTTTTGTGATGTTTTACTGTAAGAATACAGAAAGTTGTTCCCCAAATGTCTGTTTCTCCAACTTCAAACTAGAACCACAAAAATGGCTTCATTTCAGCATCTGCTTCCAAAACCTTCATTTTTTTGTTCATTTCTAAAATTATTTAATTAATATGATTGACTAATTTATGAGCCTCAAGCTAAACACGTGCTTTAAATACTTTTTGTATTTTGGGTTTTATAACATTTTTTTAATTATATCTTTTTTAAGTTGTGATTGTGAATATTAAAATTGGTTGATGGTGAAATTATTCAACATCATATTTAGACACTCCAAGATTTGGGAAGGGAAATAGAAATTATTTCTATAGAAAGGAATTATAAATTTCAACAAATGGACAGTGACAAAATATCATAGTCGTAAATTAATCGTGTCGGTCAATTTTAATATTCCTAAACATGGAATTGACACAATTGAAAAAAGTTAAAAACCCAAGGACCTAAATCGAAAATTTTAAGTAATAAACTCGAGGAACTAGATTGAGTAAAACAATCTAACATTTTGGACTAAAATATATTATGTTATTATAAGCACAAAATCAGTTTTGTATTCTAGAATCTTTTTTCAACGTCACTAGAACTTGTGAGAATTCTAAAGTTAACACTATTGATATCAATGAAAATATCAATGTCTCGATTTTATAAAAAAATGTTGATAAAGATTGATGATATATCAATTTTTTTTTTTGCAAAATCATAAAATTGAGAAATTTATTTTGAAAAATAATTAACTTAATCAATCAATCTTTCACACATTTCAATAATTTAAATTTGTGATATATAATTTTAGAATATGATATTTTTTTTTTATTTTTAATATACTTTGTCGATCTTTTAATTAAAAACACAATTTATTATGCATGTAAAAATATCATTGATAATAGTGACATTTCAATGGAAAATTAATACCCTTATAATACATTGACCTAAGTTATTGAACCAAAAATACGTAACGTCTAATTCATAAACAAACCTAGAAAAAAAAAAGTCTAGCCGCATTAATTATAAACAAAAATGGACTAATCATAAGACGATGAAAATTTGAAAACATGAACATCTCGTGATATATATAAAGTCATACTCGAGTTATTTTTTCTTTTATCCGTGAGTATTTGGACTAACTTGCAGACACTTTAATTAATCTCACCAGACAATCTGTTCGATCTTATAATATTTGAATATGAAGAGAACTCGTAAGATATTAAATCATAAACAGGTGATCAATGAATTGAACTCATTCCCTCTAAGTCATTTATTAAACTAATGTCATTTATTTACCACTAAGCCAATCTATGATAGTTCATACTTGAACTTGAGTTATAAAGCCTAATCCATGTACTTGAACTTTATGGGATTCAAACGGTATTATGTATATGATAAACATAGAATTTCATCGCAAAATCAATCGACAATGAAACAAATAACTCATATGTTTTTTAAAAAAATTGTGAGGTCCCTCTATTTTTTCAATGTAGGATCATCAACACTTAATTGGTAAATAAATTGTATTAAGAGTCTAGACCACCAAACATGAAAATCACTTAATCAATTAGAGATTCAAGCAACTCAATAAGTCAATCTAACTTTGATCATACTTGAGGTGGAAATGGAATTTTGAATAAGTTTTTGCCTTTTTAGTCTCTAGGTTTTTAATTATTATCCATTTAATCTTTAAGTTTTGAGTTTTGTTTTAATTTAGTTCTTAAGTTTCAAAAAATTACCATTTCAATTTACCATTCAAATTTGAACTTTGTTTCAATTTGGTCATTAGGTTTCTAGAATTTATATTTTTAACCTCAAATTTTCATTAAATATTCACTTTCAATTATTGATGTCAATTTCTATTAATTAATTAAAAATAATTAAGAAATGAAATTTTAGATTTAATTTTAAAATTGATAGAAACTAGTGGAACTTAATTAATTATAATTATTCTAATGATATTTAATTTATTAACATGAATTAACACTAAAGACGGAAAATGAGAGTATTTAGTAAATAATTGAGGTTAAATGTGTAAATCTTAAAACATAGAGACCAAATTGAAGTAAAACTCAAATATCAATGGTAAAATTGTAACATTTTGAAACCTATGGACTAAATTGAAACTAAATTAGAAACTAAGACCCCGTTTAGCAACCATTTCGTTTTTGGTTTTTTATTTTTGAAAATAAGACTATTTCCTTCCTATTTCTTACCATTATTTGCATATTTCCTAAGTATAAAAGTTGAATTCTTAGCCAAATTTCAAAAATAAAAACAACTTTATAAAAACTACTTTTTTTAGTTTTCAAAATTTCGCTTGGTTTTTTAAAAGGTAGATAACGTATGAAAATTTTGGAGGTGGAAATAATGTCTATAAGCATAATTTTCAAAAACAAAATTGTTACCAAATAGGACCTAAACGTGTAACACTTTGAAGCTTAAGACTAATTAGAAACTATATATAATACCTAGGAACTAAAACGGTATTTTTCTTATTAAAAAAAACATTTGTACAGTGTCTCTCTATCTATGTACAATATGTAGAGGTGTAAATTTAAACTTTTGACTTCTTAATCGAAGACATATATTATAATCAAGTGTTGAAGTTAGCAAATAAACACTCTATTATCATATTAAATAGATATAAGATAGATTAAAGCATGTTCGATAGAGAATCAGATTCTGTTTGATGTTCTCCATTTCACTTAAAACAATGTGTTTGGCAGACAATTACATTTTGTTTCTGAAAACTATTTTCTGATTATGTAATCAAAACAATGTAAACTCCAAAAACAACATTTTAATGTTTTTATTATATCCCGATTTTGAATTTTGAATTCTAAATTACATAATTATATTAAATAAAGATAAAAATATTTAAAACTACCCTATTCCATGTTATAAATTTAATTATTTTTTAAAAAGTAAAATATATATAATGTAATATATTATAAATTATATAATTTTATAAAATAATAATAAAAAAAATAACACAAAATATGTTCATAAATAAATTAAAAATAGTTTATTGTCAACTATTATCAGTTTTGGAATTTTTATTTTAAGATTACATACCATTACTTTGCCTCAATCTAATGGGACTCCAAAATGAAATTCTAGAAAGTCAAAATTTACCATTTATTTTATTTGCTTGGTTGGCATCAATTATTAATAAAATACTCCATTGGGTGCATTGGGATTTGGTGTGGGTTGGATTTTGAAAATTAAAATATGTGCATATAACTAAAATTTAGCTAATATATCAATATATGCCAAAAATACAGGAAGGCAATATTTAATTTATGAGGGAATGTAGATTATAACTTTTTTTTTTCTTTTTTGGCTGTCTTTAGAATTGTTTTTAAGAATAATTTTTAAGTGATTAGTAAAAGTTAAGATTATAATATACTAAATAAATAGTGATTCATGAAAATAAAGTTAGTCTATTTAGAATAAAAAGAAACCTATATTTTAAATGAAAGCACAACTTTTCATACTAAAAAACACCATCTATAGAAATATTTTAAAAGTAACTTTTAAAAAATAATTATTTAAAATGGTTTTGTTGGTGGATTTTGGTCAAGAAAGTAGAAAAACTTTTTAGTTATTCTCAAACAATTTTAGGATGTCTATGGTATTTAATGATAGCCTAAGTATAAGTCTATACTTAAAAAGTCTATTTTGGTAAAAGAAAAACTATAAAAATTCTCTCTATATAAGTAAGGGTATATTCGACTTTTGCTTCTTATGCGTAAAACTTTTACAAAATTTAAAAGTGATTGCTGCCCCTCATTGAGGATCTCATATGGAAAGATGGGAAAACATCATAATATTTGAAGAATAGATGGATTACTCATTCGATTATCAATTGGTTTTGAGATGAAACAACATATTCATCTAATGTGATACTAAAGTCCATAAAACCTAAACATATATTTGGTTAAAGAAAAACTAACTCAAGAATGGTGAATAAACAAAAAAAAATACAAGAGGGGCATATTGAGGGTCACACGTGGACTGATGAGGAGACCTTGCAATCTTAAAAAAGATGAATTATTTCTTCCATTGTCAATTAATTTTGAGATGAAACATGTCATATTCATTTAATATGGTATCAAAGCCCTCAAATTGAGTTTTATTGTTATTGTAACATTCTCGGGACATGTATCTATTTTATTACACCCATAAAAGAAGAAAATAATAATATAAAGTAAGTTGTTTTCATTATTCAACTTTTAAAAACAACTATTTTATATCAATTGGATAATGTTTCATTTATACTCGCTTCCTCTCTCTTTTTGTATTATTATGGTTTTATCTTTCCAAATGTAATATTCAAATACACAGTTGAAATCTAAAGATAAAAAACAAGCTTTGGAAAACATTAGGCATTGTGTTAGCAATAATTTAGTTCTTAGTTTTCTGTTTTGTGAAATTTTTGTTTATTTCTTTTCAATTTCTCAATTATAATTTTTCATATTTCTTAAATAAACAATTTAATTTTACAGTGAAATTCTAAAAAAAAAAAAAAAGGTTTTGAAGACTGTTTTTTAGTTTTTAAATTGGATTTTTGAAAACATTCGAAAAAAATTGATAACAAAACCAAAAAAAAAAAAAAAAAATTATGGGTGGAAGCTATATATATATATATATTATTAAAATAAAAAACAGAAGATAATGAGGTCTTACCCATTTAAATAAAATCACCTTTTAACTACGCCCATTTGCAAAATTTTTGTTAAGAGTGGCTTTTAAATATTGCTTGTATGAAAAAAATATTAAACATTTAAAGAACTTTTAAACATCTAGAAGTCCAAATTTGAGAAGAATAGATTCTCGGTGGCTTTATGATTGACGACCCATTCCATAAATATATAAAATTTAACATTTTTCTTTATGTCATAGTGTATTAGCACATTTTATAATGTATCGCATTTAAGATGATCATGCCTACCGTAGTCATAACCATAACGAGATGTTATCTCTATCGTGATCCCCACTTATTTTTATCCAACACAACAAAATAGATATGGCCTGACATTAGAGCTACAATAGACATGATCATCTTTAATTCGATATCTTATAAAATGTGATAGTGCACTTTAGGTTGGATTTTATACATTTGTGAAGACCGATCATTTTTCATAAAGACGTTTGTGAATATAACATCTATTTTTTTTTAAAAAAAAAAAAAACTCTAGGTTCTATTTGGTTCTTAGATTTTCAAATGCTACGCATTTAGTCCTTAAGTTTTGAGTTTTGTTTCAACTTAGTAATGCTGTAATTTTACCCTTGAGATTTGAGTTCGTTTTAGTTTGGTCCTTAGGTTTCAAGATTTTACATTTTTAACCTCAAATTTTTATTAAATATTCACTTTAAATAATTGAGGTAAATTTCTATTAATTAATTAAAATTGATTATGTTTTGAAATTTTGAATTTAATTTAAAAAATGATAAAAAAAATAGTAAAGTTTAATTAATTATATTTATTTTAATGATTTTTAATTTATTAACATAAATTAATATTAAGATAGAAAATGAGTATTTAGTGAACAATTGAGTTTAAAAATGTAAAGCTTGAGACTAGGTTGACAACGGGGCGGGACCGGGAGGGTCCCCCGTCCCCAGCCCCGTGGGGGAAATTCCCCCCATCCCCGCCATTTGAAGGTGGGGATGAGGGCGGGGATTCTCTATCGGAGAAACGGGTCCCCGCGGGCCCCATTCCCCGTTTCCGGCGGTGACTTTTGGGCTTAAATTTAGAATTTATATATTTAATATTGGGCTTACAACAAGTCTATAGTATACATTATAAACATACATATAAATAGGTTATTTTATATATTATAAATATATATTTATAAATATTAAAAATATAATTATATAAAATCGGGATCGAGGCGGGATACCATCCCCGTCCCCGAAAAAATTTTCTAATTTGACCCCATCCCCGCGGGAAATTTTGGAGACATAGAAACCAAATTGAAACAAAACTCAATGTCAATAATAAAATTATAACATTTTTAAATTTATTATATTGAAACCAAACTCAAAGACTAGATGTATAACATTCTGAAATTTATGATTAAAAAATATATATTTTTTTAAAAAAACATATATCCAAATTTCAAAGTGGAAAGATGCTATTTACTTTTGTAAAGAGAGTGTACTTTTTTTTTTTATAAAAAAAAAAACTAAATTTAAAATAAATTTAAAAATAAAAAAATAAAAAAAATAAAAGGCATTTCCAAGTCCCATCCCAACCGCGTCTCTTCTGGTCTTTTTCCGTGACTAAGAAGAGAGAGATTTGATTCATCTTCTTCTTCACCCAATTCTGCACTTCCTCACTACTACTCTCCTTCACTTCACCCACCATTTTTCTCTACCAGAGCATGAACTTTGAACAACCAGAATCAGTAGAACAAGAAGAACAAGAAGAAGAAGAAGAAAAAGAAGACGACGACGACGACGACGACGAAGCCTTTTAGTTTACAGAGTGAAACCCAATTCTTCTATTCTTTCTCTATGGGCTGTTCTGCTTCCAGACCCATCACTTTCCCTTCCACTAACCCTGAATCTTCTTCTTCTTCCTCTCCCCCCGTTTCCAGAGCTTTCTCTCTTCCCACTCCTCTCATTCACCATCCCCCCATCAGAGACGGCGACACGCACCATCTCGTTACTCTCACTTCAACCACCTACGGTTCTCTCCTTCTTATTGACCGCCCCAAGACGAATCCCTTGAAATTCTCCGGCGACCAAAACGCCGACCACTCTCATTCACCGGACACGCCTGATTCCGACCACGCATTGTCGCCGGATTCCGTCATCAATACATGGGAACTAATGGACGGCCTCGATGACGCCTTTGATTTCACTTCCGACGCCATTCCTAACCCCGACTTCGCGATTGAGAAAACCCCTTTCAAGTTCGTCGGATCGGGTAATTTCTTGGACAAATCGGTGGATTCTGCTGCGCCGTCTTCCTTGGTTAAGCCGCTTTGGCAGCATTTGTCTGAAGAAGCTCTCCTCGCGAAATTGGACCCTAATGTCGTTTTCAGTTACCGACGAGCTCTCTCTTCCCGGCAATTAGGCTCCAATGGCTACCGAAAAAACGTTAAATCAGTCGGTTCGAGTCCTATTTGTTCTTCATTCTCCAACAATTGGTTCCGTCTTCCCGGCGGAGAAGACAAAGTAGTAATCTACTTCACGAGCTTGAGAGGAATCCGAAAGACCTATGAGGATTGTTGTTCCATTCGTACAATCTTCAGGGGTTTCAGAGTTCCAGTGGATGAACGGGACATTTCCATGGATTCATCTTATAGAAAAGAGTTGCAGAGTGCAATTGGAGGGAAGACAGTGAGTTTACCGCAAGTTTTCATAAGGGGAAAATACATAGGTGGTGCTGAAGAAATCAAACAGCTAAACGAGTATGGCGAATTGGCGAAGCTTTTGGTGGGATTTCCAGTTTGGGATGTGAAAACTGAGTGTGAAAGGTGTGGAGAAGCAAGGTTTCTGCCATGCCCTAACTGCTATGGCAGCAGGAAGGTGTTTGAAGAAGATGAAGGAGAATTGAGAAGATGCCCTGATTGCAATGAAAATGGCTTGATAAAGTGCCCAGATTGCTGCTTCTGAATGCAAATATTTTAGGTATTTACTCAATCATTTATTCCTACAATGATGAAATCAAAATGCTTCTTCTTTGCTGCTGCTTCGTACTTGTAGGATTTATTTGTTCATTTTCCATGAACAGTGTATAATCATTATCAAGGCAAAAAAGAAAGGAAAAAAAAAAAAAAAAAAAAAAAAAAGGAAAGAAAGAACAAGATGATGATGTTTTCATGCGTTCTTCAACATATATTGAGTTATGTAGTTATAAAGCAGCACTATTCTGCGTTGGGATGGTGTTCTAAACATTTATATGCATTCTCAATGTTGTTTGGTATTAAAGATGTTCATATCTTACGACCTTACTTGAACGAGATTTGCTATATAAGTTGTACAATTGTGTCCTCAAGTTCTAAAGAGGTTTATATCTTGAAACTGTTTTCTCAAATAGTGTGAATTATTGATTATTGATGTTTGACATGTTTCTCTTTGGTCCCTCGTTAGGTTTTTTGGACGTCGGTGACTAAATCTCTTGTAATTATTCGTTAGATCTTATTCTTCTTGATTTGGGTCTTTTTCTCTAATGGGACTCCCTTTTGTGGATTTAACTTTTTGAATGCCCTTCTATTCTTTCATTCCTTTCCTATTGAAAGTTTGACTTTTCATAAAAGAAAACTACTGATTTTGTTTTGACATACCTTTTTTTTACATGCCATTTTATTAACACTTATATGAAGCATATTCTAGTTATGTCGCATCTTTGAGGACTAGAATGCAAAAGGCAGGAAATTATGGACGAATATCTTAGATAGGTGGCTACCATAGTTGTTTAATTCATGACTTGCATCTGGTTTATGACTTATCTTTTGACAAACTATTTTCATAGTTCTCTTAGAACTTAGGTTAGCTTCTCTCTCAAGTAAATTTCCAAACCTTCTCATCAAGGTCCTTGTAGTTTGCTTCATACATGCCTAAACATGCTTGAAGCGCTTTATTTTGGAGTTTTTCCACATTTGAATGTTCTTTTGGCTTTCAATTCAAATTTGATATGTAATCATCATTTGTTGAAAAAGTTGGGTTTCTTTTTTGTCTGCTTTTGTATTCATATCTTTTGGCTGAGCCTTTCATTTGGTGGTTCGTTCTTTCTTTCTTCTTCTTTTAGTTCTTTTCTTTTATCTTAGTGAAAGTTGGTCTCCCATTAGAAAAAGAAAAAAAGGCTAAACAGAGTCATGTGATAGACAGTTAAGCAGATTATTTCTACACTGTTCACTAAAAACAATTATAAGAAGAAAGCAACCATGCATTGATCAGTTTGATATTGAAGATATATATTCATCTTAGAATTTGTTTCTGAGATAGTAATCACATTAAATAAGTTGTTTAAGTTCCTGATGTTTTGAATGCTTTGACATTTTATCAACTCTTATATGAAGCACATTGGAAATTTCTCATCTTTAAAGAACTTGAATGCAACACCCAGGACAACTGTGAATGTCCTAGATAGGTTACAACTTACCTCCATAGTTTGATCCATGACTTCAAGGGTGTTTGGGAAGGGGTTTCTTTCTTTGGGGACATCCGATAAAATTGAAAGGATGGTCCCTACGCAAGGACGACACACACAAATCGAGGACGTTTGGGAAGCATCTTAAGAGGGGAGTTTAGACAATTTAGACTGAGCTTGGGAAGACTTTTAGAAACACTTATGGGAGAAGTACCAATTAAGAAACCAGAAAGTTCGGTAAGTGAAACTTGAAATGATAGGAAAAAGAAAGAAAAAAACATATTTTGTAGTATTTGGTTACTTAGTTTAAAGTGATTATGAAATGATTTAGATAAAATACTTGTCTAGTGCTCGTCTAAGGGTATTTCATTTAAAAACCTTACTTTCAAAGGTCATTCCAAGCATACTTTTAGTATTTTCTCTTGAAGTCTTTTTAGGTACCTTTGAGCTTTTTGAAATTACTTTATACTATTGATAGCTGAGTCCCTAAGCAAATAATGGAAAGTACTCACTCAAGTTGTTTTATGTATTATATTTAATGTATATTGGGTTTCTCTTTAATTAACAAAATCAAAATGATAAAAAAAATTCATAGAAAATTTATAATTTAACTTCGATTTTACTAATACCCAAAAATATAATCCAAAATTTTGAAATGAAATTCTATTGGAGTACCTGTTCTTTCCTCCCTTCCTGATGCTTTGTTTGTAAGGGCAGGTTTAGATTGCAAATACTATGTCATGGGTATACATATTAAACATTTGCTTTGAATATTTCATTTAATCAATGAAATCATAGTTTTAATAGAATAGATTTATATATTACAATTTTTTTGATAAAAATTATAATCAATAAATTAAATGTCGTTCAACTTAGTACTTTCTCTAGCTTTTAGCTATTTTTTTCTAGAGATAAATATTCAAGTGCTCGTATCTATAGATAAAGAATACGATGTACTTAATTATTGTCTTTTTTTCAAATTTTTTTTATTGCAACTAATTTTATTTTCTAGCCATTTGTAATATTTCCCATTTCATTAGTTGATTGTGAACCTTTTTTTGAACCTTAAACTCCAACGCAACAGTCTTTATTCTTTAGGATGAAAAATGGTTGTTTGTGAAAAAACTTCAGAGGAAAAATTAAAAACTATCATTTTTCCATATATTCTTTTAACGTTGAAATTTTATATTATATTTGAAGAGAGAGAAGAACGCAAGACTCTTTTGTATCGTAAAGTAAGAGTTAATGTCTTTAGTAATCGAAAACAACAAAGTCTTAATGAAAATATCCACCAAAATCTGCAATGTTAGCCAGATCTTCATTGAATATTGTACGACATGCTCACGCTTCAAGTTCAATAACTACTTTTTCAATAAGAACAACCCACCACTATCCCTAGAATGTTAGCCAGATCTTCTTTGGTTGTAGGAGAAATGTTGTATTGAGTTCATTCTTCGACACAAGAGAATGCTTATCGTCATCACCAATATCTAATCCTTCCCCCATTTGAAAGGTAGTGGGAGGATGGAGGCTTGGGTCATCAGCAATAGGCAGTAGTAGAAGGAAGCCGACGATTAGTAGTTCTTCAGAAATTGGAGCCTTGCTTTTGTTGTCTTTTGGCGATGGTGGTGGAGTTTGCTCCCTTGGTTCAAGTGGTAAGGGAGGGAGGAAGGATTTATCAAGAAGGATTGGAGGGTGTTCATTCAAATCAACAGGCAACCTTGGGGACTCCCTTATCAATTTCGCTTGAGGCAGAGAAATGATCTCATCCTCAGATTCAGTGTGACACGGTGAAGGAGTCTGCTGCCTAGGTTGCGGTGAGGGGGATTTCTCTTCTTCATGTTCTTTTTCAGTTAGGTCGAGGCAGAGGAATGGCAATATGTCTTTATCCTCAGCTCATGGTGGTGTGATCAAGTTCCCTTCTTCAACAGGCAAAGAAAGCACGCCGAGTAATTCTTCTTCAGTGCTTGGCACAATTTGTTCAAACAAATTTTTCACCAACCTCCTTCTTTTGGGTTGGGGAGACTACGTTGGAGGTGATGTTTGCGACTGAAAAGGTCGCATCTTGGTTTTTTCTTACTTAACTGCCTCAGGTTGAAGCGGTGAATCCTTCAACAGCTGTCAGAGAGTGTTGTTTGTAGTGACTTCCCTAATAAACACCTCTTCTTCATCTTAAAAAACTCCTTGGGTAGCGTATAGCCTTGTTATAAGAAAGAGGAAGAATAGTTGCCTCCTAGGTTTGAAAAATATGGCCCACAGTTGTGCTTCAATGATGCGCCCGACATCCATGGGAATGCATTGTATGATGCAATAAATCGCCATTACTCGATCCCTCGATATGGAACTATCGTGGGAACACTTCTTTTTGACAAAGTAAAGGCCACACATTTGCCTCAAGAGTTAGCCTATGTTGTTTCCGTCAGTTTCTTTCTCTTCGATTCTATTTCCTTCAGCTTCAGGGTTGGTTTGTAGGTTGAACAACACGTTTATCCTCTTAGTGTCGAAACCAACTTTCTCATCGCCTATTTGAGCGATGTATTTGTTGGGATGAGAGATCCTTTCATAGAACGCATGGACCATACGTGGTTTGAGCCTTTGAGGTTCTTCACAAAAGTTCCACCACCTTATGTTGCTGATGACATTCATTAATGAATGCGGGTAGTGGTGCGGCCTCAGGGAAAAACCCCATTTCCAACAACAATGGTGATTGCTTTTTGGGCCTTTTTTTTGCCTCAACCTCCACTTTATCTTTTCCTTTATCTTTTCTTTTTTCTTCTGGACCAACAGAAGCCCTACTCCCGTCTTCCCTTTCTTCCCTCTTTCTCGGTGCGTCCTTTTTGCTTGCCGCCTGACTTTCACTTTTCTTAGGCTACGCTTTCCTTCTTGCAGTCTTTTTCTTCTTTTCCTCTCAACTGCCATTTTTCTCTTTTCCTTCCCGACGTCTTTAATATTTTTGTGATGCGCTGAGTTTTCTCCTTTTTCCTCTTTTTCTCTGCATTACTTTCTTCTCTCATTTCTTTCTCAAATTCCATCGCGACACTATCCACGCTATCTATTTCCTCAGATTCAACGGGCCTATTTCTAGCCGCTTCATTGGCTTCTTCAACTTCCTCATCGTGAACTTCTATTTGAAACTCGGTTGCTGCGATGAGACTCTATGCTTCCTTCCTCAAGCTTTGGAAGCTTTCTTTTGTTTCCTTTGATCTTTCGGTCAACTCGGTCACCAACCGCTCCATAGGGGATGCAAGGAGAATTACTTCTTCTTGTTGTGCTTTTGAGGTGTGTCTCACCTCCCTTGTTTTGGTGCTCATTCGTTGCAGAGGCACCACTTCTTCGACTTCTTCAAGATCAGTCTTAGATGCGATTACCTGGTCTCTCCTCTCTTCTTCCAAACCTTTTTGCTCAAGCCTTACGACCATTTTCTTTTCTTCGACATTCTTTTTCTTTGTCGTCTGCTTCTTTTCGAATGCAGCAAATAACTTCATCATGGGCCCATCCTTAGCACTAACAGGGGTTGACATGTGTGATGCCAACGCTTCAGGGCCACTCGCTGTAGGGACAGACCCTTGCAGTGAAACTTCATTTCTTTGCCCAGTCGACTCCTTGTTTGGCTGGTTAACCACTCCCTCCTTGTCCAAGCTTTCTAGTGGTCGCCTTGATTTCCTTGAATACTTCTCGTTCATCTCTTCTTCTCACCTCGCTAGTGTTGGGTTTTATGTCCTAAAAACTCGCAGTTTGTAAAATGATAAACATTTTCTATTATCAATATACTTGTTATTGATCTTATAAATTTTATGAAAGTCTAAATTCAATAAACTAAGACCCATGACTATTGTATGAGTACTTGAACTTTATGTGGAGACATAAGAGTGGATCGGGTTCGAGTAAATAGCCAAAATGATCTATGGTACATGAATGAGGTTGGGTACCTTATTCTAATAACACCATTGGATGCAGCCTACTTTGTAGTTGTTACAAAGAGTTGTAAAGTGCTACATACGATGTGATCCTAATTCGTACATGTTATGACATGAGGAGTGAGGGCGTCCTATGCAATGAGTTTGCATAAGATCCGAACCAAGAAATAAGTCACTCTTACTTTATAACGCTGTTTACTGTTTAAGACTGACTATTTCACCTAGATGACCTAGGTAACTCGATTTTAATCCTGAGCTAACTATGAACTCTTGTTTATTCGGGATTGCCCTTAGATTTGCATAGTTGAGGGTTGGCTCAATAACGCCGGCTCAATAAGACTCTCATTTCAGGGGTAAGACCGGATAGATAGCTGGGGACATAAGGTGCAAGACGGAGTTCACGCCTACCTGATTTAAGGTTAGGAGAAAGGTTTTTCTCTCAAGTACTGAATCCAGGTCTTGAACAAGGGGTCCCACCCTCTCACTGGGGTGAGAGAGTTTGGTTTGGTGATTGGATCACAAACCAGTTGTTCATTAGAGGATCAGTAGGGACTTGAGGAATAAGACGTAATCTCGGGGGTAAAACAGATATTTGACCCAGCCGTTATTACGAACAACCTGTGAAGGGTTGACTTGTTGATTATGGTTAAATCATGTGGACATAATATATCTACAGTGAGGGGAGTGCAACTATGGGCTTTAGTGGAATGACCCATTAGTTAACGAATGAAGATTAATCTGGTCTAATGAGTTTAGTCAATTAATCTCAGATCGTTGGAGCCCATGATCTGTAGGTCCACGAGGTCCCCCTACTAGCTCATAACGGACTAGCTTTAGAATAACGTGATAAGTTAATTTGAAACGTTCAAATTAGAATTAAAGGAACTAGTAATTATATGAGATCATATAATTATATGAGATATAATTATATGATCTGTAGGTCCACGAGGTCCCCCTACTAACTCGTAACAGACTAGTTTTAGAATAACATGATAAGTTAATTTGAAACGTTCAAATTAGAATTAAGGGAACTAGTAATTATATGAGATATAATTATATGTTTAATTTTAGAATTAAACGGAATAGGAGAATTTATATATTTAAATATAATTTAAATATATAAAGATGGATATGTGTTAAAATTAATTTAATATTTGATATTAAATTAATTAAGTTTAATTAATTAATTAATTAATTAACTTTTAAAATCAAATAGTTTTTTAAACCAAAATTTTATTTTTGAATAAAATTGAAAAAAAAAAAGAAAACAAAAACACAAATGGAAAAATGGATTTTTCCATTATCCATCACTTAACTAGCTCATTCATGAAGCAACCATTTGGTCTTGTCTTCTCCAAGCATGAGCTGCAACACATGCAACTCTTCTCTTTGCATGTTGATCTGCGATATAATGAGAAGATTAAAGTGAAAATCGGGCATGCAAGCAACAGGTTTTTGAGAGAAAAACTGGTTTGAAGAAAGGTTCTTCAACCTTGTTGCAGTAGTGAGCTTTTCTTCTTCATCCCTCGATTCAAGCTTGTTTTGAGTCTCACAACTCAATCTAGAGCACCAAGAGAATATTGGGGAAGATCTTGAGGTGGTCAACAATAAGATATGGAGAAGATTGCAGCTGGAGATGGAGCTTTGAATAAGTTCTTCAAGAGGTATGTCTTGAAACCCATTTTTCTGCAGAAGCATGCTTTATATTATACCAAAATTAGTGAATTTGAATGCTTAAATGATCATTGTTCTTCCGCTGCATTTGATACAATCCTACAATTGGTATCAGAGCATCAAATAAGCATTCAATTCGGTTTAATTTTGGTTTGGTGGGTGTTTTATATGAGAAATATGAAACTGATGCACTAATATGGTTTTCTGAGTTTTGGCTGTTTAATTCTCTTTAATTTCTCATTTAAATTTGTAATTAGCTTTTGCTTGATGAGCTTTAATGTGTTCCCAAGAGTCTGTAATTTATTTGGAGTCATTAGAGTAGAAATTAAGCTGTAATTCGAAGAAACAAGCGAAGAGGCCGAGTTGCAGTTCCAAAGAAAATTAGCCTCTGTTCTTATCGTCGTTGTGGTTTCAGTTGCTAAACGATCGTCTAGCTCCAGACGCCACACGATGTGAAGAAAAGCTAGACGATCGTATAGCAATGGGTGCTGGTCGTTGTGATGTTGAACGCTAGACGATCGTGTACCTGCGGGAGCTAAACGATATGTTCAATTTGCTATACGATAGTATTAAGCAATCATTTAGCTTTGGCGTGGGAATAAAGGATACGTTGAATTTACTATACGATGGTACTTTTCGATTGTTTAGCAATGATGCGCGTTAAGCGATGCGATGAAGATCTACGCGATAGCTGATGTTTGGTTTTATGATGTGGATTATGGATGATATGCGATGATGAGATAGCGTTGAGCATTCAAGTTTCCTCAGCAGAATTCAAGTGTAAACTCAGCTGAGTTTCCTGGTAAGTCTAGGGTCGAACTCAGTGACTTGTGAAAACAGGTTGCGTTGGTAATTTTTAGGAAAACTTTGTGGTAACCAAATAAATAAATAATTGTTGTTTGTTGTTGATTGCATTAATGAAAAATAAACAAACGCGGCAGAGTTTGAAAAGAGTTGGTAAATGGAAGATACGATGAGTATGTGGTGAACGGGTTGAGAAGGGTTTCGGCTAACACTTCTTAGGATGCATTCATGCTTTGCGATCATGCAACATGCATATAATAGTAAACCATCTCTTGATGCAAATGCTACGACTTCTAATGATAGAATGCATGCGATATAATGCGATAAGTCTATAGGACCTGCACATAAGCCTTTATTCTTATTTATGCGATGACAAAATAACACATATAAATAAGGCGACCACATAATATCATTCCAATCTCTAGGATGCATGCAATGCAGATTGGTAAACAAAGCTTATCTTTAAGTCCCTATCTCTTGTTTATGCAATTCTAATCTTGCTCTCTCGAGTCTAGATTCTAACCTAGCTCTCTTGAGCCTTAGGTTCTTTCTTCAGACTCTCTCTCGCGTAGCTCTAAAGGGGTATTTCGCATAACATAACACATGATAATTGCAAGCAATGAACTCCTAGGTCATGTTAGCTTAGTTCTTCTCAACCTATTTGACTAGTTTAGCTACTCATGTATACTAGGAAAGTGAACAGATGTAAAATAAGAACTTCCATTGTTCAAATGTAGAGATGAAGTACAAAACAACAATGCAAGAATAAAATAAAGAGCCTGGTAGCAATCTCTTGCTACCCAGGCTTTTACACTGTTTTTCTACTCGTGTTCAAAAGATAATCTCGCTCTGGCGAGAGTCGGCCCGCTCTCTGCTTCTATGCCTCAAGGTTCTCTCTCGAGTTGCCTTGAGCGATCTCTAGCGTCACCACTCTTCTCTTGCTCCGCCTTAAAATGAAAGGAAAACTATGAACAAGACGAGCGATCCGAACGTATGAATTTTCGAACTGGTGGAACGGTGAACCATTTTTGTAAAGGATGCCTTTGGTATTTATAGAACATCCAGGGTGAACGACGGCTTCTCTCTCATGATTGAATAGATGGGACGACTTTAATCCTGATTGATGCACCGAATATTTGTCACCAAAAAGTTGAATGTACTTGTTATCGTTAGCGGCTATCAACTTAATTCGGATTCGACTGTCATCAGTTTTTTGTCCCATCACGATTAATTAGCCTTTCACCCAGATGCGCCCACCATGTTGCGCCGACTAAGTTGCGGCAATCCTTCTCAAGAAAATGTTTGCGAACATGATCACCGTAAAGTCTCACGGTGATGCTGTGCTCAACCAATAATTTCTTATGATCGCAATTTCTGCCTTGCGTCATTGATAACTTGTAGAAATACAATTTATTTATGCTACCTTATCTAGATATTGCGGCCAAAAGAGAAGGAATATGCGTTGATTGTATGAAAATTAGCTCAGAAATACAATAAATATAAATTATCGCAATTACATCCACTGGCATCGTCAAGATGGTAGAAGAAGATAGTTTTACTCTGTTTTGTAGGAAACCAAGTCACTGCTTGCGATCAAGGCTCAATGAGAAACTAAATAACGCATCTTTGTCACATTGCGCCCATCAAATCATGAGGAGACGATTAACGCAATGCGACAGTCGATCCTGAGCTGAATTTCAATTGCATGCGATAATAAAAACAACACCGCATGCGAGCAACCGATCGAAAGATGCAGCCGAGCAATGCAAACGCGGAGGATTGCGACACGTGTACAACTAACCGTTGTGTAGATTTGTCGGTCTGATTGCATAACAGAAGGAATATTTATTCCTCCATCTTTGGAATTTTCATAATAAGAAGTGGGGTCCACAAGCCAAGAGTCAAAAACTTTTCACCTATAAATACCCTATAGAATTCAGAGAAGATATACTTGATATAGGTATAATTGATACGAGGGTTAATTACTGCTGGATTATTGAGAGAAAGACTGAGCTGAGCACTGAATGGAAGAAATCTGGGAAGAGAAGAGACAAGTCCGAGAGGTGAGCTCAGTACAAATCTGCCAAATCCCCGCCGTGAAGCTCTGTGCTTAGATCCCTGCTACCGGTTAAGCAAGTCTGAGAGGGAAGCTCATCCATTCGTTCACTCCATCCACACCGACAAGCAAATCTCCATCCAGATCGGCGCTAAGACGTTGGTGCTTGTTTGTATTTGTTTCTAACTCTATTTCATTAAGTGTATTTCATCTTCTTAATCTCTTCATTCACAAATCAGGTATCAGACGCTTAATAGTTTTATTGAATGTCTAGATCACTTTCATTACCACTTTTCTGTCTACTTCCGTTCCTCCATTAATCGATTTCTCCATGAATTTTTCTTAATACCTTGGTAATTAATATGGATTAAACGAGTAACTTAATTTGTGCTAAAGAGATAAATGCGTTTATCTAAGGCATGCTAGATGGCATCTTCACCTGTGAGAGCAGAAGTGAAGATGTCATTCTGATCTGTCGAGAGAAGGTTAGAAGAATGCGTTAACTAAAGCGAGTAATACTTCCAGAGATGGAAGCAACCTTGCGTTCATTACGTTCATCCCTGTTTCACCACAGAGATGTGGGAACTTATATCTTTAACGCAATTAAGGAACTTGTGCTGTTTATATGAGTTATCTTTTCTATTTCTGCTTTGTACATAAGACTTGTCCCCGCGTTACATGATCTTTGCATAATCTTCACAGCCAGCCTTGACCTCAGTATCTTGTATCATGAAACTTGTATCTTGTATCTTCTTAGCTTAGATTTACTTTATCGCATTTTACTTTAACGCAATTTATGTATTATCGCATTTTTACCGCTTTCTTTACTTCATCGCATGTTTAATTACTTGTACACAAAATATTTATTAATTTGAAAACCCTTGCGCGGTGCTCTATGGTTCTTGTTTTAGCCTGGTAATCACTGTAGGCATTTATCAAAAGGATCTCTTCTATGTTCTATGAGAGTCTTCTATAGATATAGCTTGTCTAGTATTCTAATCTTTATAGATTCATTTCATTACGAGTCGCATATATCACAAGCACAATGCAATAACCTAAAACAATCCCTGTGTTCGACCTCGGATCACACCGAGAAACTTGCGTGAAATTATACTTAGTTTCAACACAAGGAAACCTGTGACAACGCACAACATACTACAAGAACATTTGTTAATAACACATATCTAGAAGTAGTATCACATATCATCATCGCATAAATTTTGCGTGTCAAGTTTATGACGCATAACAAGTTCATGACATGGACTTGAACCTTGCGTGCATCATTGTATAGTTTTGTCATTACAAGTTTATGGCGTCGTTGTCGGGGAATTGGTTAACAGTTTATTGTTTGAGCATGTTTGTGGTATTTGCAGGAAAAATCTCTTTGTACTGGCTGTTCAACGCGAAGAGCAGTCTGACGGCTTATGAGTGCTGGAGTGATCCAGAAATTTTAAGTGGACCCAGAGATCAAGTGTATTATTCGCACAAGAGTTCATCAGGGCCGAATTAAGTGGTGATGAAGCATGGCTAATAATAACGTGGCTCCCGCAGGGATTCAAAGGGAAAATGGGCCAGCGCAAGGCTCCATATTTCTTGCTGCTGATCATGATGTCCCAATGATAGACTATGCGGCACTGGATTTCTATAACTTCTTACCAGGAATCGCAAGACAAACGATTGAGGAGAATGTAAGTGTTGAAGTAAAATCAATTATGCTGCAGATGATTCAGAATATGGGCCAATTTGGAGGATTACAAGGAGAAGATCCACACGTGCATTTGACGAATTTTATAGACATGTGCAGCGCATTCTCCATGCCTGATGTAACTTAAGAAAGACTTAGGTTATATCTTTTCCTGTACACACTGCGGGATGATGCGAAGAGGTGGGCTCAGTCATTAGAGCCGAATGAGATAAAGCATGGGAATAGTTGGTTGATAGGTTCATGAACAGATTCTTCCCTCCAGCCGTCAACGTAAGGAGACGGAGGGATGTGCTGAATTTTGAGCAAAAGGGTTATGAAACCTTGAGTACCGCATGGGTGCGATTCCGACAGTTAGTGAAGAGCTGTTCGCATATTGGGATTCCCGATAGTATTATGATGGAAACCTTTTACAATGGCTTAGACTAATCAACGCAAGCAGTTGCTGATGCCTCCGCAGAAGGGGAAGTAATGAATAGATCATATACGGAAGCAAAGAATATTTTGGATCGCATCTGGCGACATTCTGATGAGTGGATTGATACCGAGCTTGAGGTAAGAGATCTAGAGCAAGAAAGAGTAGAAAGTGTCGATGTGTCAACTGATACAATGAGCGCACTGGTCGATCAAATGACCACAGTGACCTCATTCCTCCAGACGGTGGCTAACCAACAGAGAGCTCTCTCTCAAGGATCAGCGTAAGTTAATGCAGTGACTCACATGGTTGCAATGAATTATGTCCAATGTGGAGAGGGACGTCCAGTAGAAGTCTGCCCATGGAATCAACAACCCGTATATTCTGTCTACGATGAATCGATTGGAAACATCTACAATCCTGGTTGGTGGGACCACACAACTTCAAGTTGGGACGGGAATCACAACTAGGGAGCCATCTTTTCTATCAAAACAGTTATCAAGGAGATAGAGGCAACCATTTGGTCTTCATTACTCCGGAATGTAACCCTAGTAATTCTCAAGGTATACCACCCTGCGACCAACCATTCTTATATGATACCTCTTGCAGCACCTCGACTCTGGAGACATCGTTAAAATATTACATTGAGAAGAGCGAGACAATGAGACAATCACAAGCTGACTCCCTTAAAGACTTAGAAGAGCAGATAGATCAGCTTGCGAGGGAATTAAAGAAGAAAGTGTCTGGTACGCGGCACAGCAACCCAGGAGCATCGGGGCAGTGAGGTAAAGAACAGTGTCACGCAGTGACATTGAGAAATGGTAAAACAATAGCCCTTATGCCATCAGTACCAGATGCGACAACAACACCAGTAGATTTGACTGTTGATGATGATCAATCAATTAATAGTGGAAAAATTACCAGTTTTGAATCAAGTTCACCTACAAAAGATAAAGCTCCTCAAGGCTTGAGTTCTCAATCAACGCAACCTCCAGATAATGAAATACAGCAAGAACAGGGCCTCAGCAAACAACCAACGCAACAAGAAGTAAGGCGGGATCCTCCACCTTTCCCGTCTAGGCTGAAGAAGAAAGACGATAGTAAGCAATTTCAGAGGTTCTTGGACGTTCTCCGACAGCTACACATTAACATTCCCTTAATAGAAGCACTAGAGCAGATGCCGAGTTATGTAAAATTTCTCAAGGATATCCTTGCCAATAAAAGGAAGATCGGGGAAAAAGAAACAGTTGCGCTAACATATGAATGTAGCGCACTGTTTCAAAATAATATCCCCACTAAAATGAAGGACCCTAGGAGTTTTACATTGCCCTGCACGATAGAAGGGAAGATGGTCGGGAACGCACTGTGCAATTTAGGGGCAAGTATAAATCTAATGCCCTTGTCAATTTATAAGAAGCTGGATATCGGCGACGCAAGACCAACTACGATCACATTACAGTTGGCGATAGATCAATAAAGCACCCTGAGGGCAAGATAGAGGATGTACTCGTGCAAGTGGACAAGTTTATCTTTCTGGAAGATTTTTTCATATTGGATTACGTAGCTGACAAAGAAGTCCCTATCATCTTGGGTCGCCCATTTCTCGCAACAGGGCGAGCACTGATCGATGTGCAAAAAGGGGAATTGACCATCAGGGTTGGCGATCAGGAAGTAAAATTCAACGTGTTCAATGTGTTGAAGTACCCAGGTGACATGGAAAACTGCCAATATATTAAGGAACTTCGGGAAGAACATTGGCACGAACCCCTAAAGGAGCTGGAGGAAGAAGATCTTGAATCGGCGCAATATTGGAGGAGGACTAATTGCTACTGGATTATTGAGAGAAAGGTTGAGCTGAGCACTGAATGGAAGAAATCTGGGAAGAGAAGAAACAAGGCCGAGAGGTGAGTCTCAGTACGAATCTGAAAGATCCCCACCGTGAAGCTCTGTGATTAGATCCCTGCTACCGGTTGAGCAAGCCTGAGAGGGAAGCCCATCCATTCGTTCACTCCATCCACACCGGCAAGCAAATTTCCATCCAGATCGGCGCTAAGACGTTGGCGCTTGTTTGTATTTGTTTCTAACTCTATTTCATCAAGTGTATTTCATCTTCTTAATCTCTTCATTCACAAATCATGTATCAGACGCTTAATAATTTTATTGAATGTCTCGATCACTTTCATTACCACTTTTTTGTCTACTTCCGTTCCTCCATTAATCGACTTTTCCATGAAGTTTTCTTAATACCTTGGTAATTAATATGGATTAGACGAGTAACTTAATTTGTGCTAAAGAGATAAATGCGTTTAGCTAAGGCATGCTAGATGACATTTTTACCTATGAGAGCAGAAGTGAAAATGTCATTCTGATCTATCGAGAGAAGGTTAGAATAATGTGTTAACTAAAGTGAGTAATACTTCTAGAGATGGAAGAAACCTTGCGTTCATTACGTTCATCCCTGTTTCACCGCAGAGATATGGGAACATGGCCGATCACCGAGAGGTGTACACCAAGGGAAAGCAAACTATCTTAAAGTTAAGATGACTCTCACAACTTAACTCTTATCAACATAGGTTTCTCATTGAGTTGATAGTGGAGTTGTTATTCTCATTTTTTTTTAGAATAGCAAGATCGAAAATAAATACCTCACCCCAAAATTTAAAATGCAGCAATGTTCTCATTGCCAAAAGATTGAGATAAGGCATGCGATGTTCTTAGAAACTTTGTAAAGAGAGTGTGAAAGAAAGCTAGCAAACCCTTAACTTCTAGAAATATTTTATGAGGTGACTATCTTAAAGTTAAGATGACTCTAGTATATATGAAAGAAATAGAAGGATGTTTTTCATCATTGAAATCATACTTGACAAAGAAATAGCATGCAACGTCTTACTAAATTTATCGATGTCAAATGATTGCAGTAATCAAAGAGGATGCGGTGGTAAAACTTTTAAAACTAACATGCGATGCGATAACGCAAAATTTGAAATAAAGATAAGGAAGAATACATCCCCAAATTTGCGTTGTCGCCCGCATTGTGTATTGAAGTATTCATCTTTGCGGCGATCTATTTTCTTTTGATTGCGATGACGGAGTAAGATAAGTGGCTTCTTCGTATAACATCTCCGCAATCCAGCGCCTCGATCGTTGCAAGAAAAACAGAGAGGGTCAAATTATTTTAAATAAAATAAACTTTGTTATCGCAATCTCTTCCCCCTCCCCCCCCCCCCCCCCCCCCCCCCCCCTTAAACAAGAACAGAGAAAGAGAAAGAGATAGTTCAGCTTCCCAAAACCTTGATGCTTGCGAACATTGATGTGGACCACCTACTTCCTTCTATTCAGGGACTTTTACCACGGAGTCGAGTTCCACAGGCGACTTGGATGCCAGGCTGCTCATGATTGCCTTTGATTTGCTGCATTAACTTTGAATATGTTGATTCCGTCATCATTTGATAATTCAACCGCGCCATGCGAAAATACTTGTCTAACTATGAATGGTCCGGACCAACGTGACTTTAGTTTTCCCGGGAAGAGCCGCAGATGTGAGTTGAAGAGTAAGACCCTCTGCCCAACTTGGAGGTTTTTGCCGCATATGTGTTTGTCATGCCAGTGCTTGGTGCGCTATTTGTAAATATTCGTGTTTTCATATGCGTTAATCCTTCATTCTTTTAGCTCGACCAGTTGCATTTTTCGCGCTTCTTCTGCTTTCTTCAAATCAAAGTTCAGCTTCTTTACCGCCCACAATGCCTTATATTCCAGCTTCAGAGGCAAATGACATGCCTTACCAAAAACCAATGCATATGGGGACATACCTATTAGTGTTTTAAATTTAGTCCGGTATGTCCACAATGCATCATCAAGCTTTGTTGCTCAATCTCTTTGCAACGGCCTTACTACCTTCTCGAGTATTAGCTTAATCTCCCGATTGGACACCTCGGCCTGATCATTCGTTTGCGGATGGTATGTGGGGGCCACTTTGTGGAGAATGTTGTATTTGCGCAGCAACTCCTTGATATTATGGTTCACAAAGTGGGACCCTTTGTCACTTATGATGGCACAGGGAATGCCAAAATGAGTGAAAATATGTTTCTTTAGGAATTGGGAGATGACCGTCGTATCACTTACGGCGCATGCTATTGCCTCTACCCATTTGGATACATAATCGACGGCTAATAAAATATAATATTTACCATTCGAGGGAGAGAATGGTCCCACATAATCAATCCCCCATATGTCGAACAATTTAAGTTCCAAGATGGTGTTCATTGGCATTGCATGTTTCCATGAAATGTTACCTGTGCGTTGGCACCGATCACACTTCATTACATAGTCAGCTGCATCCTTAAACAATGTAGGCCAAAAGAATCCGCTCTGTAAAACTTTAACGGTGGTGCGCTGTCCTCTAAAGTGCCCACCATATGATGAGTCGTGACATTGCGATAATATGCATTGTTGAGCAGCATTTGGTACGCATAATCGCAAAATCTGGCCTGTCCTTCTTTTATACAGATTCAGCTCATCCAAATAATATTGTCTGCATTCATGTTTGAGCTTTCTCTGTTGGTGGTAGGTGTAATCTTCAGGAAATTGCTCGCAAACCAGATAATTGACTATGTTTGCATACTAGGGAAATTCTTCAATATGGAACAACTGCTCATCCGGGAACACCGCACTCACCTCAAACTCATTGCGGTCAACTTTAGGATTTTCCAATCTGAACAAGTGATCCACAACTTGGTTCTCTATTCCCTTTCGATCAATTATTTCTATATCAAATTCTTGAAGGAGGAGAACCCGTCTGATCAACCTTGGCTTTGCGTTCTCCTTTGTCATTAAGTACTTTATTTTTGAATGATCAGTATGGATGAGTACCTTTGTCCCCAGCAGATATGCTCGAAATTTTTCCAACGCAAAAATTACCGCTAGAAGCTCTTTCTTGTGGTGGTATAATTTTTCTGAGCAGGATTTAATGTTTTACTCGCATATACGATGGGATGCAAGATTGTTTTTCTTTTCTGTGCCAAAACTACTCCCATCGCATAGCCACTTGCATCGCATATTATTTCAACAGGAAGTGTCCAGTCCGGTGCAATTAATACGGGTGCGGTAATCAGCGCATTCTTTAATACTCTGAATGCGTTGAGGCAGTTGTTGTCAAAATAAAATTTTCTGTCAGCCTCTAACAACGCACTCAATGGTCGCGCTATTTTGGAGAAATATTTGACAAAGCGTCTGTAGAATCCAGCATGCCTCAAGAAGCTTCGTACAACCTTCACGTTTGTTGAAGGTGGAAGTTTTTCAATTGCTTCGATTTTTGCTTTGTGCACCTCCAACTCATCCCGGGAAACCTTGAGCTCAAACACTATGTCCTCCTTCACCGTGAAATGGAATTTTTTCCCGATTAAGTACCAGATTCGTCTCTTCGCATCTCTTCAGTATCTTCTCTAAGTTGGCTGGACAGACTTCATAGGTGTTCCCATAAACAGAGAAGTCGTCCATAAAGATTTCAACAGAGTTCTTAAGATAGTCCGAAAAGATGGCCATCATGCACCTTTGGAACGTGCTTGGCGCATTGCAGAGGCTGAATGGCATGCAGCGAAAAACAAAGGTCCCATATGGGCAGGTGAATGTGGTCTTGTCTTGGTCTTTTGGAGCTATCATAATCTGGTTGTACCCGGCATAACCATCAAAAAAGCAATAAAAGTCATTTCCAACTAGCCAATCTAGCACTTGGTCAATGAATGGCAGAGGGAAATGATCTTTCTTTGTGGCCGCATTCAGCTTTCGGTAGTCCATGCAAATGCGCCACCCAGTGACGGTCCTTTGCAGTATTAATTCATTGTTTTCATTCAGGACTACCATCATGCCGCCTTTTTTTGGTACACATTGCACGGGGCTGACCCACGTGCTATCTATTATAGGATACATAATGTCCGCACCTAACCATTTAATGATCTCCTTTTTGACGACCTCTTTCATCGTAGGGTTGAGTCTGCGCTGATGTTCGATCGTTGCTTTGTGGTCCTCTTCAAGATGAATGTGCTGAAAACAGTACGCTAGGCTAATTCCTCTAATGTCGGCGAGTGTCCAACCAATTGCTCGCACATGCTTCCTTAGAATGCTCATCAACGCACTCTCCTGGTCTACGTTCAGCTCAGAGGAAATAATAACAGGCAGCTTCTCATTCTGCCCCAAACGCGTACTTTAAATGACTCGGCAAGGCCTTTAATTCCAGTGTTGGTGGTTCTACTAGGGATGGTTGCATTGTTTTTCTTACTTCTTTTTTTGTTGGCTCTTCTTCTTGATTTACGATCATCTTCTCTTCCTTGCTTGTTTTTGTCATGATCGCATTACAGACAGCAACGGATGCGCTGGCATCCTCTTCTTCATTCTCTTCATCAAACTTTTCTTCTTCAATCGAATTCTGGTCATCATTTGAGTCATGCAGGTCTTCTTCATCCGGAAACTTCATGGCACGAATTATGTTAAACTTGAGCTTCTGTCCATTGATACTTAAAGTGATTTCCCCTTTATATACATCAGTCTGGGTATAACCTTTTGATAAAAATGGTCACCTCAGTATGATAGGCACATGCTTGTCGGCCTCGTAATCCAAAATGATGAAGTCGGCTGGTAGGATGAATTTTTCAATGGTGATCAGCACGTACTTCACCTTTCCCTCTGGATGCACCAGAGATCTGTCAACCAGTTGGAGAATCACGGTTGTGGGCATAAGTTGCCCCACATTTAGCTGCCTAAAGATTGACAGAGGCATCAAATCTATTCTGGCTCCAAGCACAACGCTTGTCCGATGTATAGTCCTCCTATGGAGCAGGGTATAGTAAAGCTCCCAGGATCGCTCATCTTCGGTGGAATTATTGATTTTGAACTTTGTGTTAACGCCACCGTGGAAAACTTACCAACTCCCCTATTCTTGGTTACCATATCCTTCAGAAACTTTGCATAGGCAGACATTTCCTCAATCGCTTCACTGAATGGAATATTAATATGTAATTGTTTTAACATAGACAGAAAGCGTTGGTACTGTACCTCTTCGTTCTTTTTCTTCCTTAGTCTCTGCGGAAAAGGGGGTAACTGCACTTTCACGGTTCCCGCCTCAGTTGGCTTTGAAGTCGACGCAACCTCTGGTTCTACTGCTTCTTTTTCTCTTTCTTCTTCTTGCGTCACCGTAACTTCAAATTCTTCCGCAATAGGAGCTATCCGACTAAACTCCTTCTTTTCTCCCTCCACAGTCTTCCCACTTCGCAATGTCACAACTTGACATTGCTCTTTACCTGATCCCCTCGGGTTGCGTGGGAGTTCTGTTGAACTCTGCAGTGCCCTTTGCGGTCTACTCTTCAACTCACTAGCAATCTGGCACATCTGTAATTCTAGATTGCGGATGAACGTAGCCTGACTTTGAAGCATGGTTTCGTTTTTCTCTATGTATTGCTTCAATAGGCTTTCCACGGAAGAGGATTGCGGTGGTTGTAAGCTATTTGTTTGATTGTTTGTCTGGCCGTTGTTGTGTGGGAAGAATCCTGGTGGCTCTTCTTTTTACGCCACGGGTTGTAAATTCTGTTGCTGATTCTTCCAAGCAAAATTGGGGTGGTTTCTTCACCCGGAGTTGTAGGTGTTCGAAAAGGGATTATTATTTACAAAGTAAATGGATTGTGGATTTTGCGGGCAATCTTCCATCTCGTTCCTATCACTGCAAGTCGCACACCTTGTGGTGTTTTGACTGATTGCATTGATTTGCCCATTTTACGATTTTGGGCTGCTAATCGCAATTCCCTTGATTAAGTTCATCATTGCGGTCATTTGATTTTGTAGTGAAGCAATAGCACCATTACTTGCGTCATTGTCTTTGATTCTCAATCTCTAGTCACTCTCTCTCCAATCTTTGTGGTTCTTAGAGATGTGATCCAAGATATTCTTCGCCTCGTCATACGTTTTATCAAGCAGACCACCAGCGGCTTTCGCATTGGCAGCGGTCTACGAAGCGGGATTCAAACCATGATAAAAAATTTCCATTTGAAGGCAGTCTGACAAACCATTGTGTGGACAATCCCTGACCAACCTTTTAAACCTCGTCCAAGCATCGTTGAGCGATTCGTCCATGTCTTGTTCAAAATTTGTAATTAGTTTCCTTCGTCTGGCATTCTCAGTAGGTGGAAAGTATTTCCTCATAAACTTCTCCACGACTGGTTCCCATGAAGTGATCTCTCCCGGTTCGAGGGAATACGCCCATTTCCTAGCCTAATCACAGAGAGAAAATGGGAACAAAGTTAGTCAAACTTCTTCAGCAGAGATGTTCGGGAACACAAAAGTATTGCAGATTTCAATAAAGTTTTGGGGGTGGGCATGCGAGTCCTCGCCACGCCTTCCTCCGGATTGTCCTGCAGTCTGGATCATCTGCAGCATCTTCGACAGAGATGTTCTGGAACACAAAAGTTTACAAGCTTAATTGATCCATTTATGGATTAAAACAAGCTTCTAGATCCTGGAATATGAGATTTGACACTGCGATCAAATCTTATGGCTTTGAACAAAATATTGACGAACCCTGTGTTTACAAGAAAATCGTCAACAAAACTGTCGCTTTTCTGGTGTTGTATGTTGATGATATTCTACTCATTGGGAATGAGGTAGAATATCTAGCTGACGTTAAAAGATGGCTGGCTTCACAATTCCAGATGAACGATTTGGGAGAAGCACAATATGTTCTTGGAATCCAAATAGTTCAGAATCGCAAGAACAGTACATTGGCCTTATCTCAATCATCTTATATAGACAAGATGTTGTCTAGGTATAAAATGCAAAATTCCAAACAAGGATATTTACCTTTCAGGCATGAAATTCACTTGTCTAATGAGCAGAGTCCTAAGACACCTTAAGAGGTTGAGGAGATGAATCGAATTCCATATGCATCTGCAGTTGGGAGTTTAGTGTATGTAATGTTGTGTACTTGTCCCGACATATGCTATGCCGTAGGAATTGTCAGCAGATTTCAGTTCAATCCTGGTGATGACCATTGGACTGCTGTTAAAAACATTCTCAAGTATCTTCGAAGAATGAGAGATTATATGCTTATGTATGGTCCTAAGGATTTGATCCTTATTGGATACACTAGTTCTGACTTTCAGATCGATATTGATTCAAGGAAATCAACTTTGGGATCAATATTCACTCTGAACGGAGGAGCAGTTGTGAGGAGGAGCATCAATCAGAGTTGTATTGCGGACTCCATAATGGAAGCTGAGTAAGTAGCTGCAAGCGAAGCAACAAAAGAAGTAGTATGGCTTAGAAAGTTCCTGATAGATCTGAAAGTAGTTCCTAACATGCACCTGCCTGTCACTCTCTATTGTGACAACAGTGGAGCAGTTGCAAATTCAAAGGAACCATGAAGCCATTAAAGGGGAAAGCATATCGAACGAAAGTACCATCTCATCAAGGAGATTGTACACAGAGGAGACATCATTGTCACTTAAATTGCTTCGTAAGACAACTTAGCTAATCCATTTACGAAGACCCTCTCGGCTAAAGTGTTCGAGAGTCACCTAGTAGACTAGGTCTACGAGTTTTGTATCACTAGGGCAAGTGGGAGAATCGATGGGTATCGTAATGCCCTAGTTTATTGTATTTATACATTTTATTCTCTCCATGTAAACTCAACATTGTATATATTTGCATATATTGATCCACTGGAGTTTTAGTCCAAGTGGGAGTATTGTTGGGTTTTATGTCCTAAAAACTCGCAGTTTGTAAAATGATAAACATTTTTTTATTATCAATATACTTGTTATTGATCTTATAAGTTGTATAAAGTCTAAGTCCAATAAACTAATACCCATAACTATTGTATGAGTACTTCAATTTTATGTGAAGACATAAGAGTGGATCGGGTTCGAGTAAATAGTCAAAATGATCTATGGTACATGAATGAGGTTGGGTACCTTATTCTGGTAACACCATTGGATGCGGCCTACTCTGTAGTTGTTACAAAGAGTTGTAAACTGCTACATACGATGTGATCCTAATTCGTACATTTTATGACATGAAGAGTGGGGGCGTCCTATGCAATGAGTTTGCATAAGATCCGGACCAAGAAATAAGTCACTCTTACTTTATAACGCTGTTTACTGTTTAAGACTGACTATTTCACCTAGATGACCTAGGTAACTCGATCTTAATCCTGATCTAACTATGAACTCTCGTTTTTCAGGATTGCCCTTAGATTTGCATAGTTGAGAGCTCAATAAGACTCCCATTTCAGGGGTAGGACCGGATAGATAGCTGGGGACATAGGGTACAAGACGGAGTTCATGCCTACCCGATTTAAGGTTAGGAGAAAGATTGTTCTCTCAAGTACTGAATTCAGGTCTTAAACAAGGGGCCACACCCTCTCACTGGGGTGAAGAGTTTGGTTTGGTGATTGGATCACAAACCAGTTGTTCATTAGAGGATCAGTAGGGACTTGAGGAATAAGATGTAATCTCGGGGGCAAAACAGATATTTGACCCAACTGTTATTATGAACAACCTGTAAAGGGTCGACTTACTGATTATGGTTAAATCATGTGGACATAATATATCTACAGTGAGAGGAGTGCAACTATGGGCTTTAGTGGAATGACCTATTAGTTAACGAATGGAGATTAATCTCGGATCGTTGGAGCCCATGATCTGTAAGTCCGCGAGGTCCCCCTACTAGCTCGTAACGGACTAACTCTAGAATAACGTAATAAGTTAATTTGAAACGTTCAAATTAGAATTAAGGAAATTAGTAATTATATGAGATATAATTATATGTTTAATTTTAGAATTAAACGGAATAGGAGAATTTATATATTTAAATATGATTTAAATATATAAAGATGGATATGTGTTAAAATTAATTTAATATTTGATATTAAATTAATTAAGTTTTATTTATTAATTAATTTATGAAATTAATTAATTTTTCATTTTTAAAATCAAATAGTTTTTAAAATCAAAATTTGATTTTTAAATAAAATTGAAAAAACAAAGAAAACAAAAACACAAATGGAAAAATGGAATTTTCCATTATCCATGACTTAACTAGCTCACTCATGAAGCAACCATTTGGCCTTGTCTTCTCCAAGCATGAGCTGCAACACATGCAGCTCTTCTCTTTGCATGTTGATCTGCAATATAATGAGAAGATGGGAGTGAAAATGGGGCATGCAAGCAACAGGTTTTTGGGAGAAAAACTGGTTTGAAGAAAGGTTCTTCAACCTTGTTACAGCTATGAGTTTTTCTTCTTCATCCCTTGATTCAAGCTTGTTTTGAGTCCCACAACTCAATCTAGAGCACCAAGAGAATAGTGGGGAAGATCTATAGGTGGTCTACAATAAGATATCGAGAAAATTGCCGCTGGAGATGGAGTTTTGAATATGTTCTTCAAGAGGTATGTCTTGAAACCCATTTTTCTGCAGAAGCATGTTTTATATTATACCAAATTAGTGAATTTGAATGCTTAGATGATCCTTGTTCTTCCGCTATATTTGATACAATCCTACAGCTAGCTCCAACCAGGTCACTGACACATGATTGTATCGAATGCATTCTCAAATTGAAACTATTGAGATTGACCTTCTCCTTGCATCGTCCTGCAACGGTTTCTCTAACTTGGGATTCTTTTCTTGAAGATGATCTTGATAGGGTTTATTCTTGAGGGAAAACCATGACTAACGGAGTTACAGGGGCAGAAGCGAGGGCTCGTTGGGGGAACAAATGGGTGCTAGGGGTAAAGAGATGGGCGATTGAAATTTCTACCAGCCAGGAGTATATTTATTGGAATAATTACCTTCAAATATTGTTTGCAACTTGGTCGCACAAGCTACAATACTCCCATGGTAAAAAGGTTTCCTGTTGAAACACAAAACTCAACAAACTATTAACTATCAAGTCTCCGGCAATGGCGCCAAAAACTTGGTGATAAAATTTGGAAGCATATATGATGCATGTCTAAGGCTATGCATTTGTTCTCATGCGTTGGTGGTCATGCGTTGGAATGGAAAGAATGCGTTAATATTATATGCAATGACCATGCGTTCCTATCACAAGTTTTCTTGCTCTCTCTCCAAGTATAACGAGATCACAATTTTCTCGGGTGATCCGAGGTCGAACTCAGGGACTTGTAGCTAAATGTCATGAAGTAATGTGTTTGCAGCGAAGAATAAAAGAATGTTGAGGGTTATTGGCTATGCTCTACTCCTACTCTTAACTAACAGATTAAGTAGTGGAAGTATGACGGCGAGAGATAGAGACACAACAACTGTTAATGCGTAGTAAAATGCATGGGAAAATGTATAAAATGGCGAGGATATCTTCAACGCAACACTAAGCTTAACCGCAAGGGTAACCCCAGCCAATGCATGCTATGCGATCATGCTATACACACTTGACGTAGACGCATGCGATGTATATGCGATAGTTTCGAGAGGTCTTATTTCTAAGTCTCTATTCCCGCTCATGTGCTCTCATACATAGGCAAGATGGCCACATACCATCATATCCTACTTAAAGGGTGCATACGTTATGTAGTAGCAAATGGAGCTTATTACTAAGTCCTCATTCTTGCTTATGCGATCTAATCTGCTTTCCGGAGTCTAGATTTGGATTTTAGACTACTCTCCCAAGTATGCCTAAATGATGAATGATGCGCTCATAAGACAAGGTAATCACATAAAACATGGTTGACGTAAGATTATTCCTATCTCTAGTGAACACTTGCTTACATTGCTTAATGCGATCAACTACTTACCCTCCCGGGCAGTTGGTTGCTACTGACTCTACTTATCGACAAGCATTGCGTCCGCTTATATACAAGCATTGCTACAGCTTCACATTAAGCAAATAGGATTTTTTCACAATACTCGCGCAACGCACACCTCTCGGTGGTTTGCTACATGCTTCATATGTTTATGCCGCATGATTAAGTATGCGATACTCTAGCAGTCTTACTTAGTAATGCAATGAAAGTGAAAGATTCTAAGTAAATGAAGATGGAGATGGAATCGAAGGAAAATATAGAAATGCATTGATCACAAAATGTATTAATCTCTTAAGCCACAATGTAATACAATATAAGGATATAAGAGAAATGGAGGGCCAAATGGAAGCAATGTCTTGCTTCCATCAGATGTGTGTCAAGGCTGCCGGTGGTGCCATGGATGGACGGTGGAGTAGACTCTCTCGAGCTTTAACTTCAGCGAAGGCTCCAATCGTCACTCAGAATGGTTGAGGGGATGAAGAACTCTCAAGAATATCTTCTCACGCTTTGGTCTGGATCACAAGGATCCACTCGAAGGTAGCCTTCAGGCAGAGGACCTGACATAATTTGAAATTGTGCTCTAAGGATTCTACTTATAGAGCTTGATCACCGACAACATTTTTGGACCTCTCTGAATCTAACACTTCGCGGCGCGATGGTCCTTTTCTGAATCTCTGCTGCTAACGGCGTGGCAGGTGAAATGTCAACATCACCTTTTGACACTCCCGAGGTATGCGTTCATGCTTGGTTTACGAAGTGTCAACGCATTCCACCACCCTTGCGTTCATCCTTCTATTATGGTTATTACTATGTAGCTGCAATCTCCCTACGATGACCGCATTCACTTGGTCGCTGCAACACCCATACGACGGACGCATGCGATCGTCTTCGCGATAGTCTCTCTTTCACACATGCGATCAATTTCTGCGTCTGCTACAAAAATAAACAGTTGAACGCATAATAATGCATAAAAGTGGGTTAGCCGAGATTCTTAATGCCGATCGATGTAAGCTCGTTTTCTCATGAATCCTGAGTATAATCACCGCATATTCTACTTAACAACCCTCATAATTCTAAATAAAAGGCTTATAATAACGTATATTTCTGCCCGTCATCAGTTGTCCATAAGTTCAATTTTTGGAGAAGAAGAAATGCAAGAACCATGAGGGAGAATTCTTTGTAGGCTATTGGAGTTTTTGCCAGAATTTCTTTCAGGGAGGAAATTTTAGGGCTCAGTGAATGCAAAATGGGAAACGAAAGAGGAAGAAGGGGAATGGATTTTATAGGTGGTAGTGGGCACATGGGTTAAGGCATGACATCAGCTATAATGATGACGCATTAAATGACTGGGAGACGCGACGTCGTGTCAGGCGATGCACATGATTGACTTCTTTTCAAATCCCATTAATGGTCAAGAACCTTCCAAGTACCCTATCTTGCGATGAGTGTATTGGATGCGATGAGTTGTCACCTCATCGTATCTTATACTCATTGCAACGCTCATTCCTTTTTCCCATAAATTTATAGTTCAATCAAATCAATTACAAACCATCTCAACAACTTTCAAATTGCCAATTTCCTCAAAAATCCGAGTAGTTCAAATAAAAGAAAAACATAAAATTAATAAAGCGAGTAATAAAGTAAAGGCAAAAGTATTAGGATGCGTCCTTAATGAGATGTCATCATTTTCGTCGCAGGTACCATCCATCCATTCTTCACTCGGGCTTTCCAAGATCAATGAAGACTTTGTTGTGATCAACTTCGCCTCCATGGTATGGTTTGATTCTTTGCCCATTGACCTTAAACACATTCGTTCCTTCTTCATTTGTCAACTCCACTGCTCTATACGGAAAGATCTCTTTGATTACGAAGGGTCCTGACCATCGTAATTATAATTTTCCTAGGAACAAACACAATCATGATTTAAATAAGAGAACTTTTTATCCAACAAAGAAGGCTTTCTTACAGATGTGTTGATCATGCCAAGACTTAGTCCTTTCTTTGTATATCTTTGTGTTTTCATAAGCTTGGAGTCTCCATTTTTCCAATTCATTTAATTGTAAATTTCTTGCTTTTCCAGCTGCATGCAAGTCCAGGTTCAATTTTTTGGTGGCTCAATGGGCTTTATGTTCTAGTTTCAAAGGCAAATGACATGCTTTCCCAAATACCAACACATAGGGAGACATCCTTATAGGTGTCTTGCATGTGGTTCAATAAGCCCAGAGCGCTTCATCAAGCTTCTATGCCCAATCTCTCTGAGTTTTATAAACAACTTTTTCTAGAATAAACTTGATTTCACGATCGAAAATTTCTACTTGTCCATTTGTCTGTGGGTGGTATGTTGTTGTTATCCTGTGATGCACACCATATTTAATTAGTAATTTACTAATGATACGATTTATGAAATGCATACCTTCATCACTGATGATCGCCCGGGGGGTGCCAAAGCGTGTGAAGATATGTTTTTGAAGAAATTTGGATATGGTCATCGCATCATTTGTAGTACAGGCAATGACCTCAATCCATTTGGATACATAATCGACAACCACCAAAATGTAACTGTGACCGTTTGAAGGTGGGAATGGTCCCAGAAGTCTATTCCCCATACATCAAACAACTCAACTTCCAAAATTACAATCAAGGGCATCATGTCTCTTTGAAATATTACCTGTTCGCTAGCAGTTGTTGTATCTCACTACAAAATCTCTGCCATCTCTGAATAAGTTAGGCTAGAAATACCCACACTGGAGAACTTTAGCTGTTGTTCGATCTCCACTGAAGGGTTATTCATGACATTAAGATAGTATGTGTTGGTATGCAGTTTCAAGAACATATTGCCGGAAGATGTGATCGGGTCTGTGCTTGTACAAATTAGACTCATCCTATAGTATAACTTACATTCATGCATTAATTTGTTTTTCGGTTGTGTGTTGTCTTCTTCAGGAAATTGCATACCAAAAACTTGATAATGTTCGCACACCATGGCTCACAATCATCAATACTTAGCACAACTTCATCAGGAAAGCATGCGTTGACTTCAGGCTGCATGCAATCAACTTCTGAGTTGTCTAGGCAGGAGAGGTGGTCAACCACTTTATTCTCGATTCCCATTTTGTCAACAATTTCTCTATCAAATTCTTGCAACAAAAAATACATCTAATCAATCAGGGTTTTGCGTCTTTCTTGGTCACCAAGTATTAATCCCAGAGTGGTCAGTATGGATGATGACTTTTGACCTCAATAGGTAGGCTCTGAAATTTTATATGGCAAACCCTATGGCCAACAGTTTTTTTTCAGTGGTTGTATAATTGATTTGTGATTTGTTGAGCGTTTTGCTAGCGTATGCGATGGGAAGCATAATTTTTTCTTTGTGCTGAACCAAAACGACTCCCATTGCATAGTCATTGGGATTGAACATCAACTCGAAGGGGAGTGACCAATCTAGTGCAATCAATACAGATGTTGTGACCAATGCCTGCTTTAACTTTTCAAGTGCTTGTAAACAATTTTCGTAAAAAACAAAAGGCTGCTTATCTCAAGCAATATATTTAGCGATCGCGCGATCTTCGAGAAATCTTTAACAAATATGCGATAAAAACGAGTGTGGCCAAGGAAACTTCTCAAAGTTTTTAATTCGTTGGGGTGGTAATCTTTCAACAGCTTCAATCTTAATTTTATCTACCTCTAGGCTAGATTTAGGTACCTTGTGCCACAGCACACATCCACCATGAAATGACATTTTTCCCAATTCAACACTAGATTGGTATTTTCACATCTTTGCAAAACTTGTTTGAGGTTAGCTAAGCACAATTCATAGTATTTTTCAAAGACGGAGAAATCGTTCATAAATTTTTCAACCAATTCTTCCAAACAATTAGAAAGATTGCCATCATGCATCCTTCGAAGGTGCCTGGTGCATTACATAACTCGAAAGGCATGCACCGAAAGGCGAATGTCCCGTAGAGACATGTAAACGTAGTCTTTTCTTGATTTTTAGGTGTGATCATTATCTAGTTGTATCCAGAATATCCATTCAAGAAGCAAAAGAAATCATTTCCAACCAATTGGTCAAGCATCTGGTCAATGAATGGTAGTGAGAAATGATCCTTGTTGGTTGTTGCGCTCACTTCTTGTAATCCATACAAATTATCCACTCAGTAACAGTCCGGATGGGTATCATCTCATTGTTCTGATTCAAAATAACTATGATACCTCCTTTCTTTGGAACGATCTGGACAGAGCTCACTTATTTACTATCAGAAATGGGGTAAATTATGCTTGCATCCAGTCACTTGATATTTCCTTCTTTACTCCCTTTTTCATTGCAGGGTTAAGCATACGCTGAGGTTCAATCGAACATTATTTTCTTTCTTCAAGCTGGATTTTATGCATGCAATACGAAAGGTTGATCCCCCTTATTTCCCCAACGTCCACCCAATAACTCTGACATACTTCTTTTAAACTTTTAACAGTGCTTCTTCATTCTGTAGGGTCAAAGTGGCTGACAGGTAGTGTTCCTCCTTCACCGAGGAAGACATATTTCAAAGGTGTGGAAAAGCTTCATTTCCAACATAGGAGGTTGTTCCAACGAAGGTTTGACTTTTCTTTCTCGATCAATCATGCTCAGAGGTTTAAATTTATTTTGAGTTACGTTCGCAACATAACAAGAATATGAGAGCTATTGATCCATTTTTCTTTCTTCATATTCATTATCACTACCAAGGTCTGTTTCATAGGGTTAGTCGTTTCTTATATCAAATACATGACATACATCTACTTCATCTAAGAACTTTAATGACTTGAGGACGTTGAATTTTATCTCCTGTCCATTTACCCTCATGGTAATTTCTCCTTTATGTACATCAATTTGTGTGCATCCAGTGGAAATGGCCTATCCAAAATGATGGACACCTCTCTATTCACTCCATAATCCAGGATTATGAAGTCCGCAGGTAAGATAAATTTATCCATTTTTATCAACACATCTTTGACTATTTCGTTTGGTAGTGCCAGAGAGCGATCCACCATTTATAGCATTACTGTAGTTGGCCGCACTTCATCAATGCCAAACTTTTTGAAGATGAAAATGGGCATCAGATTTATGCTGGCCCCTAGGTCACATAGGGCTTGCCATATTTCGATGCCTCTGATGGAGCAAGGGATGGTGAGCTCCCAGGGTCTTTCATTTTTGCTGGAATCTTTTCTTGAATGATAGCGCTACATTCTTGGGTTAATACTACGATCTCAAAAGTCTCAATCCTCCTCTTTCTGGAAAGTATATCTTTTAAGAATTTCACATACGAGGGCATCTGCTCCAACGCCTCATCCAATGGGATGTAGATGTGCAATTGTTTTAACACCTCTAGGAAGTACTGAAATTGGTTTTCATCGTTCCTTTTCTCAATCTCTATCGATATGACGGTGGTCGCATCTCGACTGATGACTTAGATGTTGAAACATTTGTACAGGATTCTTTGCATTCATCTTCTTTATTTTTCTATGACTGGTCAGTTGCTTTCTAGTTTTGTAATTGTTGAGTAATGGGTTGTGGGTCAGAATCGTCGTCCATTTCCTTGGTGGCTGGTCTAACTGGTGAGATATTTTCTCTAGAGTTCTCATTCAACAGTTTTCCACTCCGCAATGTCACCGCATGAAATTGCACTTTTCCTAAATTTCTTGCATGAAGCAATGCTTCGGTGTTACTAAGCAAGGCTCCTTGTAGACTGTTCTTTAATTCTCCTGCAAGTTGTTCAAACTGGAGTTTTAAGTTCTTGATGGATGATGCCTGGCTTTGCAACAAGACATCACTTTTTTATATATACTCCTTGAATAGATTATCAGTGGTGATGACGAAGTTGATGGTTGTTGCGACGTACAAGACACTTGTTGATATCTTTGTTGTCCTTGGTGGAACCTAGGTGGTCCACCTCTATTCATGTTTTATTTGCCATGTTGGTCTGTGTTTGGTTGCTGATTTCCACTCCAAAAAATTTGGGTGGTTTCTCCAACCTGGATGATAATTGTTTAAGAATGGATTATTCTTGATAAAGTACACTGATTGTGTGTTATGCGGGCACATTTCAAAAGTCTGTGGTTTACCATATGCTATACATAGAGATGCACACGGGGCGGGGTGATGACGGGAAATTAGATGTCAATTACTCGACAAATAAAATCCTTTGGACGCAATATGCGATGCATGTTCTTAAGGTATGCGTTGATAGTCATGCATTGATGGTCATGCATTGGAATGACTATGCGTTAATAAATGTATGTGATGACCATGCGTCTTGTCACAAGTTTTCTTGCGCTCACGCCAAGTATAACGCTAACGTAAGTTTCTCGGGTAGAGACACAACAACTCTTGACATGAAACAAATGAATGATTAAAATAGATAAAATGCGGAGATGTTTTCATCGCAACCCTTAAGAGTGACCGCAAGGGAAACCTTAGTCAACTCAAGCCATGCGATCATGCTACACACACTAAAAGCCTAAATCTAGGACGTATGTCGTAGGTATGCATAACTGTCGAGATGACTGCATACAACCACCATATCCTACTTCCTGGACGCATGCAATATCCTATCCGTAGGGTGCATACGCTGTATGAAAGCAAATGGAGCTTATCTTTAAGTTCCCCATTCTTGCCTATGCGTTCCAATTCGCTCTCTCGAGTCTTAAATTTGGGTTTTAGACTACTCTCTCAAGTATGCCTAAATGATGAATTTTGTGCTCATAGGACAAGGTAACTGCATGAACTAGGTTGACGCAAGATTATTCCAATTTCTAGTGAACAATGTATACATTGCTTAATGCGACCAACCACTTACCCTCCCGGGCAGTTGGTTGTTGCTGACTTTGCTCATAGACAAGATATGCATTCGCCTATAGACAAGCGTTGCTACAGCTTCGCACTAAGAAAATAAGGTTTTCTCACACACTCACGCAACTCACACCTTCCGATGGTTTGCTACAGGCTTGATATACCTAATCCAGCTGACTAAGTATGCGATACTCAAGCAATCTCACTAAGTGATGCAATGAAGTTAAAGATGCTAAGTAAAGGAGATGGAAATAGAGTCGAAGGAACATAGAAATGCATTGAACACAAAATGTATTAATTTCTTAATCACAAAATGTATACAATACAATATAAGAAAAGAAAGGAAAATGAAATGACCGGCTGAAAGCAAAGACTTGCTTCCAGTGGATGCGCGCAAGGATGCCGGTGGTGCTATGGATGGGCGGTGGAGCTGACTCTCTCGAGATCTAGCTCCGATCAAAGGTTTCGATCGTCAGTCGGAATGGGTGAAGGAGGTGAAGAACTCTCAAGCTTCTTCTCACGCATTTGTCTAGATCACAAGGATCTGCCCTAGGCGAACCTCAGGCGAAAAACTTGGATTCAACCTTAGGCAAAAACCTAGATGATTTGGAATTCTACTCATCGGCTTCTTTATATAGAGCTTGAATCGCCGACACCATTAATGAACTGCTCTGATTCTGACATTGGCATATTTAGTCCTTTCTGAATCCCCGCTGCTAACGGCGTGGTAGGTGAAATGTCAACATCATCTTTTGATTTTCCCAAGGTAGATGTGTTGATGCGTTCATTCCACCAACCTTGCGTTGATCCCTCTATTATGCGTTATCGTGTAGCCACAATCGTACAGTGACCGTATTCGCTTAATACCACAACTCTACACGATGACCGAAATCGCTTGACAATCGCAACTCTCATGCGATGGACGCATACAACTGATTACCGCAATGTCCATGAGTTGATCGAACGCGTTCGCCTTTGCGATGGAGAGTTTCTACGCATGTAGTCGTGTATGCGGTAGTTCGGTTTTCGCGTTTGCTTCCACTTCTTGCGTTAGCTACAAAAATAGAACATTGAATGCATAATAACGCATAATAATGGGTTAGCTGAGATTTATCATGCTGAACAATGCAAACTCATTTTTTCATGAATTCCTAACATAATTGCCGCATATTCCGTTTAATAGCCCTCATAATTCTAAGTAAAAGGCCTAAAATGACATGCATTTCTGCATGTCATCACGGGGCGAGGCCGGGGATGCCATTCCCCATCCTTATGAAATTCCCCCCGGGGAGTCTTTCCCCGTTACCTTTTTTTTTTTTTTTGTAAAAAAATCAATTAATTTAAATCACTAATGTGAACAAGTTTTAGTTAAATAATTAACTTTATCACTAAATTGTTTATTAGGTTAGTTTTACATGATAATTTGAATTTAAAGATAAAGTACTCAAATTTTGGCCTCAAAAACCTAATTAATTTCTTATAGTAGAAAGAAATAAATATAAATTAAATTATTCACATATATATAATCTAAATTTAAATATTCAATTTAAACATATTCATTATGTTTCCCAATAAATAACCAAATTTGAAATTTAAATATAATATTTATATAATAATAATAATAATAACATAACATTAGATAATATACTAAATAAATATGTAGAAATTAATCGGGGTGGTGGCAGGGGTGGGGGTAGGGTCGAGGACGGGGAATGCATTCTCCGTTCCCATCCCCATTTAGCTCACGGAGAATTTTTTTTGCCCACTCCCTCCCCCATTCCCTACCTAATCGGGGAATCCCCGCCCCGTTCGGGGGTAAGGCCCATCCCCGTGGGAAAATTGGACATCTCTAGCTACACATCCTGATAGTTTAAATACTTGATTCGCAGACCCTAATTGGTTACCATTCTCCATGCCATCTTTATTCATTGTCATCACTTGTAGCAACTTTATCATTCCAGTCACTTGCGTTGTAGTGTCGCAATAGTGTCATTATCTGTTCTTGAATTGTTTCCTTTTCGTGAGCTTGACTGCAATCCAAATATGTTATCTTTCCAATCCTCGTGATTCTAAGAGATCTACTCGACGATCGCCTTCACCTTAGTGTATGTTTTTTGTAGCTAGAGATGTCCATGGGGCGGGGCATGAACAGGGATCGGGGTGGGGATTCCCTATGGGGAATGCAGTGATCGAGTTCCCCGTAGGGAATTTTTTCCTGTTACTTTTTTCTTTTTGAAAAAAAATCAATTATTTAAATCACTAATGTGAGAAAATTTTAATTACATAATTAATTTTATCACTAAATTATTTATTATGGTTAGTTTTACATGAAAATTTGAATATAAAGATACATTATTCAAATTTTGGTCTAAAAATATAATCAACTTTTTTAGTAGGAAGAAATAAATATAAATCAAATTATTCATATATATAATCTTAATTTAAATATTCAATTTAAACATATTCATTACCTTGCCCAATAGACAATCAAACTTAAAATTTAAATGTAATATCTATATAATAATAATAACATAACATCAGATAATTATACTAAATAAATAAGTAGAGGCTAACTGGGGAAGGGGCAAGGAAAGGGGCAGGGGCATTCCCCGTCCCCATCCTTGTTTAGCTCACTAAGAATTTTTCCCTCACTCCCTACCCCATTCCCCGCCCCGTTCGGGACGTGGCCCCGCGGGACTCCATCCCTATGGAGAAATTTAACATCTCTATCTGTAGTAGGCCACCTTCTGCCACAGATTCAGTCTCGGTTTGTGAAGCTTTGGTGAGTCCATCATAGAAAATCTCCATTTGCATGCAGTTTGGCAAGCTGTTATGTAGACAATTCTTAACCAGCTTCTTAAATATTTTCCAATCATCTCTTAAAGTTTCCCAATCCCTCTGTTGAAAGTTGTTGATTTCTCATCGCCTCTTAACATTCTCAGTTGTAGGGAAAATTTTGTTCATGAACTTGGCTACCATTTATTCCCACGAAGTAATTTCGCCTGGCTCCAGCTCATGTGCCCATTGCTCTGCCTTATCCTTCAGTAAGAATGGAAACAAGAATAATATGATCTTTTTAGCAGTAACATTTGGAATTACAAATGTGTTACAATTTCCCAAGAAGCTCTTCAGGTGGGCATGTAGATCTTCTCCCGGTACACCTCCATATTGTCTTGCCATTTAGATCATTTGTAGCATTACTGACTTCATCTCAAATTTGGCACCTTCGGCTAATGGTCGCAAGATCCTTGGCAAGAAGTCATATAAATTGGGCGATGCATAATCTCAAATTGGTCTATAATCATTTGCCAAAAGTATAGGATTTGCTAGGGCCAATGCGTTGTTCATCATATTGTTGCTTTCATTATTAATCGCATTCGATGCTACTAAATTATCAATCATGTTGGGAGCTACTGGGTTGTTGGGTTGGTCTAGCCTTATCCCTCTTACGTCTTTTCCTATTGGTTCTTATGCGTTGATAAAAGGTCTGCTCGATTTCGGGGTCATACACCAATTCAGGCGATGTGCCTTCACTCATATAATGTTTTACATCTCTTCTCGGACAAGGATGCAATACACCCAAAATCCAGTTCCTGCGAAAATCAAAAACAAAAATTTTAACACAAATTAGTTACCATTCTAGTAACGGTGCAAAAAACTTATTGCGTTTTGAAAGATGTGATGATTGTTAGCCTTATTTCATGCTCTTAAATCTAAGTGAAATGAATTTTCTAGTTCAACGCATTGTTTTTTCTAACTAAACCAAGTATAATTTTAATTAGAGTACTTCTCGGTGAGATTGGAGATCGAGCTCAGGGACATACGACTAGAAAGTGATAAAATTAATTATTTGATCTTGATGCAGTGTATTGCTATTTAAGCATGCGATGAAAGTAACATTTACTATCTAACATATTACTTATACTACTGGTAAAATGAATGGTGATATGGATGCGATGGGAATTGCAAGTTTTAAATGTACAAATTGAGGATGAATAAGATATCAATGACTAGATAGAGTTGAGAGAGATCTACTAACATTTTCCTAAATGATGCATAAATCATGTATTCATTCGATAAACTCTTAAAGTAATAACTTCAACTCTCGGTGTTTTTGTTGGACTGGTATGAAAATCATAGAAGGGGTGAATAAGGTTTAATTAAACTTCTTCCTAAAGTATGATTAATTTAATCTAATTAGATCATTCTTTTAATTAAATTAACAAAACCTTAGTTGATATTAAATAACAACATTGATAAAAATTGTGTAACACTAATCAATCTCAACCAACAAAATCATGCAGTTAAAATTAAATGTAATAATTAGTAAAGAATTAGAGAAGAAGACACTGTAATTTTTATAGAGGTTCGGTCAAACTTAACCTCATCCACTTTCTCAAGCACCTCTTGAGATTTTGATTAAAAAATCTCTTTTGAATCTTTCCACATATGAGAGTCGAGCAAACCCGATTCTTTCCACGAGTTAAGATCCAACTATTATAATATTTTTTTAAGCTTTAAATCACACAATAAAACACTCTAAAAAGAGTGGGGTATACAAGTTTAAGCTCACAGATTTTAATCCTCACAATACAATAGAAAATTTTTCTCAAGAATAAGATGGAAAGAAAAAAAATTGGAAGCTTGTAGAGAGAGTAACAATGGTGGTTTGTTCTTTTTTTTTTTTTTTTTTGTACTAATTTTGAGGATTGTAAAATGTCAAATGTTAAAACAATTTTTTGGAAAAATGAAGTATAAAAAGAGGGGGAAGTAGGGCAAAAAGTGGATTTTAATTTGGATCATTTGATTGGTCAAAAGTGAAATGAAAGGTGGAGATTAAAAGTGGAAAAGTAAAGGAAATAAAAGAAATAAGAAAATATAAATATTTCTTTCTTTCTTTCTTTTTTAAATAACAAAATCAATTTATTTAAAATAATTATAAAATCATTTTTAAAGGAAAACCAAAATCCACCTCATACAATTTTAAGGCCCCATGTGTCACTCACGCATGTCACCATTTCGGGCATTTTTCAGTTCACTTCTTTTTGCTATATCTTTTTCATCAGAACTCTAATTCGGGTGATTCAAGAGGCATCTGAATCGTTCTTCGAGCTCTACGCTATGGGCTATTCAAAATAATAAAATTATTGGTAAAAAAAATAACTTTATGATTATCAAAAAATTAATTAATTAAATAATTGAAATAATTAATTTGAGATTAAAGGCCAAGAAAAGCAAATAATCTCTCCATTTTTTATGATGACAAACCATAGAAGAAAAATAACTTCAAATGCTCATAACCATAGTAACACATGTGATTAATAAGTAATTTCAATATCAAGTATACATATTACCACAAAGATCATGCTTGAAATTTATTCAAAAGAATTAATTCTCCCCTTTAATTAATTCTCCCTCTAAATAATACATTCAAAAGACACAATTATACAACACATTCATAAGATATTTTTTTTATACTTCTCCCCCTTTGGAATCATCAAAAAGAATAATAAGCATATAAGTGATCCCTAAATATATGAATACTTCTCCCCCCAAAGATTACACACACAAGGATTTCAATTCTCCCCCCAAAGATTACACACACAAGGATTTCAATTCTCCCCCTATCAATATGCATTCTATAATAATATCAAGATATAAAATTAAGATGCATCATAACGAATAATGCCAGGCTCAAGCCTATTTTTGCAAAAAAATACTTTCTTCATTCAAAGGTTTGGTAAAAATATCGGCTAATTGATTATTAGAGCTTACAAATTCAAGATTAATATTACCATTTTGCACATGTTTTCTAATAAAATGATGCCTAATATTAATATGCTTTGTCCTAGAATGAGGTATATGATTTTTAGTCAAATTAATAGTACTAGTATTATCACAAAATATGGGCATATTATCAAACTTTAATCCAAAACCACCAAGAATTTTTTCCATCCAAAGAATTTGTGTACAACAACTAGAAACCGCAATATATTCCGCTTCAGTAATGGATAAAGCAACTGAGTTCTATTTTTTACTAAACCAAGATACTCAGGAACTACCAAGAAATTGGCAAGTCCCACTAGTACTCTTCCTGTCAAGTAAGCTACTGGTAAAATCCTTGTTGGAATATCCTACCAAATTGAATTCCATAATTCTAGGATACCAAATGCCTACATCAATAGTTTCAAGCAAATATTTAAATATTCTTTTAACGACATGAAAATTTGATTCCTTAGGACAAGATTGAAATCTAACACATAGACATATACTAAACATGATATCGGGTCTACTAGCGGTCAAATAAAGTAAAGATCCGATCATACCTCGATAAGTCTTTATGTCCATACATTTACATCAATAAAGTAAAGATCTGATCATACCTCAATAAAGTTTTTCATCTTTGTCAAGCTTGGTGGTGGTGCTCATGGGAGTCTTTATAAATTTACTTTCATTGAATTTGAACCTCTTTAGTAAATCCCTTGTGTACTTTTCTTGACTTATGAAGATGTCATCCATGAGTTGTTTGATTTGGAGCCCAAGGAAGAAACTAAGTTCTCCCATCATACTCATCTCAAATTCACTATGCACACACTTAGAGAATTCTTCACACAAAGATGGATAAGTAGAACCAAATATAATATATCCACATATATTTGCAATATAAGCATATCATTATCCTTAACCTTAATAAAGAGAGCAGTACCAATTTTTTCCATTTTAAAATTATTCTTAAGTAAAAAGTTGCTAAGTCTATCACAATAAGCTCTTGGGGCTTGTTTTAAGCCATAAAGAATCTTTATCAACTTATAAACATGATTAGGCAAATCAAAACTTTCAAAACTAGAAGGTTATTTTACATAAACTTCCTTCACAATATAACCATTTAAAATACACTCTTCACATCCATTTGATACAAAATAAAATACTTATAAGAGACAAAAGCAAGCAACATTGTAATAGCTTCTAATCTAGCAACTGGTGCAAGAATTTCTTCATAATCTATATCTTCTTCTTGACAATAACCATGGGCTACAAGTCTAGCTTTATTTCTAATGAAATTTCCACTTTCATCCATCTTATTTCTAAAACCCCATTTAATTCCAATTATAGATGCATTAGAAGGCCTAATGACTAATTCCCAAACTATGTTCCTAGCTAAAATCCAAAACTCATCACATTCGACATCTTTAAAAAGTTTTAGGTTCAACTTGAGAAACAAAAGTAAGATTACTAAATAAATTAAGAGAAGAACGAGTTTTTACACCTTGTTTGGGATCACCAAGAATCAAATCCTTGGGATGAGATGGAGCATATTCACTCTTTAGGCATGGACAAAGAATCATCTTCCTTCTTTTCATTGATGCTCACTTCTTCCATACTTGAAATAACTTCTTTGCCTTTGTTTCTAACAAGTAAATCTCCCAAAAAAAAAAAAAAAACTAAATGATCACTACAAATAGACTCAATAGAAACATTATTACAAGAATCATCAAACAGAACATGCATAGATTCCTCAATAACTAATGTTCTCTTATTGAAAACTCTAAAAGCTTCACTAATAGAGGAATATCCTAGGAAAATAACAACATCCGTCTTATAATCAAATTTTCGAAGTTTTTCTTTGTTATTCAAAATAAAACATTTGCATCCAAAAAATTTGAAATACTCAATATTTGAAATTTTTCCATGTCAAAGCTCATTAGGAGTTTTATCTAAGATGATTTAATTAAACTTTATTTAAAACATAGCAAGCGGTATTAACGGCTTATGCCCAAAAATATTTAGGTAAGCCATACTCATTCAAAATTGACCTAGCAAATTCTTGCAAAGTACGATTTTTCCTTTCAACCACATCATTTCGTTGAGGAGTCTTTGAAGAAGAAGTTCTTCACAAAAAATTTTAAAAGCATCATGATCAAATTTTCCTCCATGATCACTCATAATTTTAAAATAAAAAATTCTTTTTAATTTTGAACTTTTTTTTAGCAAAACTAATAAAACTTTTCAAAGCATCATCCTTCTGTTTTATTACCAAAATCCAAGTAAATCTTGAAAAATCATCAACTATTACAAATGCATAATAATTCTCTCCATAGCTAGTAATTCTAGAAGGGCTAAATAAGTTCATGTGTAATAGTTGTAGGAGTCTAGTAGTAGAGATCACATTTTTAGATTTGAAAGAAGACTTAATTTGCTTACCTATTTGAAAAGCATCACAAACTTTATCCTCTTTAAATTTAAATTTTGAAAGACCTCTAACCAATAAATTATTGAAAATATTTGAAACTAAGTACATGCTAACGTGTCCTAGTCTTCTATGCCATAACCAAGAATCATCATGCAACATAGAAAGACATTTATCAATAATAGGGCAATCATTCAAGTCATGTATGTACACATTTTAATCCCTATTTCCAACAAATAAGACTTTTCTATCACTAGCATTTTCGGTTATGCAATTCTTTTTATCAAATACAACTCTAAATCCTTTATCATACAATTGACTAATACTAAGCAAATCATGCTTTAAACCATCAACTAAAAGCACATTTTCAATCAAAGTAGAAGAATCATTTCCTATATTACCCTTACCAATAATTTTATCTTTCTTGTTGTTACCAAAGGCTACCATGCCTCCAACATTTCTGGAGAAAGAGATAAACTTGGATTTATCTCCTGTCACATGCCTTGAGCAACCACTATCCAAGTACCATTTATTTTTCTTGGAGGCTTTCAAACAAACCTACAAAAAAAAAGTTTAATTCTTTGGTACTCACTCTTGTTTAGGTCCAATTGTGTTAGCAATTAAAAACTTAAGGATCCATTTCATTTTTGCATTAGTGTTAAAAACATTGGATCTAGACAAGTAACAAGAATAAGTTTTATGTTCATACTTACCACAAGAAAAACAAACAATATTACGCAAAGATTTATCTCTACCAAAAAATTTATGCATTTTACTCTTCTTGAAGAAATTCTTTCTTGGAGAATTGTAAACCTTTGCTCTTTGAGAATTTTTTTTTCTTGAAGTAGTGTAAGAATACTTCAATTTAAAGCACTTAGGTCTAATATGACCTTCAACACCACATATGACATATAGGCACAAAACTAGTTTTAGCATGATAGTCACAATATTAGGCATACTAAGTGGAGATTCTTTAACAAATATAGTTTTAGAACTTGAAGGAATAGAACATTCATCAATATAGTTTAAACCTCTCTTATCACTAAAAGACTTGTCTACTTCAATTATTTTGTCCAATCTTTGAGCACCTACTGTCAACTTTTTAATAGACTCTTTAGCTTTATTAAGTTCTTACAAAACATTTAATTCTTTTTCTTTAATCGATTCAATCAAATTATCATTTTCACAACTATCATGTTCAAGAAATCTAACTTTAAGCAATGAAAATTTCTCATCGTAATCACAAACATATTTATTACAAGAGATATTTATTTCATCAATTTGCACAACATGCTCATTATTTTTAAAGCAAGCAATTTCATCAAGTAAAGACTTATTTTCACTAGTCAAAATATTGTATTTCTTCTTAAGCACAACGTATTTTGAACTAACTTTTTTTAAGTCATTTTGCATACTTTCAAAAGCTTCAAACAATTCATCATAAGAAGGAGGTTCCAGAGTTACCTCATCATCAAGTTCATCATTTTTGTCACTATGAGCCATGAGACCAAGGTGGGCCACTTCTTCATAATTACTTCCACTTCCAATTTCATTACTATCATCCCATGTAGCCTTCATTGCTTTCTTCTTAGATTTCTTAGATGATTTGAGGAATGGATAATCCATTCTTATATGACCCGGTTTTTTGCATTCATAACAAATCATCTCATCCTTTTTTTCTCTTCTCCTATTTTGACTCTTTTTGGGTTGATAGGTGTTTCTTGAATTGCTTCTTCCTCTTGATGAAATTTTTGTACTTATGTGAGAGATAAGAAACATCATCTTCATCAAGGGCATCCTCATCTTCTAAGTCAACTTCCAAAGAAATGGTCTTTAATCCAATGCTCTTTGATCATGATGCGTTGAACCTCATCTTCTAAGTCAACTTCAAAAGAAATGGTCTTTATTTGCATTGGATTAAAGGTTCAAATTATGTATATTGGAAAACTAGAATGAAAGTTTCTTATCAAATTCTCCTCCATGGTCTTTAATCCAATGCTCTAGACCTAAGAATTTTTCTAACATTTCTGAAAGTTGTATAAACTTTACCAAGTCCCATCAAAGCGTTGATGATGTTAGTAAATCTAGTAAATATATCGGTTATAAACTCATTAGCATCCATCTTAAATAATTCATAATTATGAACAAGTATGCTAATTTTAGACTCGTTGACTTGGTTTGTTCCTTCTTGAGTAATTTCAAGAGTATTCTAAATTTCTTGAGCGAAGGAACACAATTCTATTAAATTCATCTTTGCTCAAAGCACAATACAAATAACTAATAGTCTTAGCATTAAAAGAATACTTTTTTACTTCATTTTCATCATATTCTTCTTCTAATTTAGGCTTATCAACATTATGAACCTTTTTCATGGGAACATATGGACCCCTTTAGCAACAATTAACCACAAATTATAGTTAATAGATTGCAAATAAACTTTCATTCTAGTTTTCCAATATACATAATTTGAACCTTCAAAGTAAGAAGGTCTAGAGGTAGATTGGTCTTCTACAATTCCATTTGCAACTAGATTTGCTATAATGCTCTAACAATAAAGTTTATCAAGAAAATTAAATTTCAAGATGAGTAACTCTGCTCTGATACCAATTGTTAGACCGGTATGGCAAGTCTAGAGGGGTGAATAGGGTTTAATTAATTTTTTTTCCTAAAATATGCTCAATTTAATCTAATTAGATAATTCCTTTAATTAAATTAACAAAACCCTAATTGACACTAAATAACAAGATTGATAAAAAAAAAAATATGCAACAATATACTCAATCAATCTCAACCCACAAAATCATACAATTAAAATTAAATGCAAAATAACTAGTAAAGAGTTTGAGAAGAATACACTGATTTTTATAGTGGTTAGGTAAAACTTGACCTACATCCATTTTTACAAGTGCCTCTTGGGATTTCGATTAAAAAATCTCCTTTGACTCTTTCCACGGATGAGAGTCAAATCGTTACTTTGCTCCTTTTATGGGTTCCAGAGCAAACCTGATCCTTTATATGGGTTAGGATCTAACTGTTACAATGTTTTTTTTAAGCTTTAAATAACACAATAAAACTCTCTAAAAAAAGTAGGTATACAAGTTTAAGCTCACACACTTTAATCCCCACAATACAATAGAAATTTCTCTCAATAATAAAATGAAAAGAAAGAAAATTGGAAGTTTGTAGAGAGTAATAATGACGATCTTTTTACTAATTTTGAGAATTGTAAAATGTGAAAAGTTAAAATAATTTTGGGAAAGATGAAGTATAAAAAGAGAAGGAAGAAAGGCAAAAAGTACATTTTAATTTAGATCATTAGATTGATAAAAAGTGAAATAGAAGGTAGAGATTAAAAGTGGAAAAGTAAAAAGGAAATAAAAGAAATAGGAAAAATATAAATATATTTATAAAATACCTTTAACGGTAACTTTTGAAAAATCTTTTTTTCAAATACAAGTGACCGTTAGGCCACTTACCCATTTTCTTTCTTTCTTTTTATTTTTTTTAAATAACAAAATCAATTTCTTTTAAATAATTATAAAATATTTTTTTTAAAGGAAAACTAAAATCTACCTCATACAATTTTAAGGCTCCATGTGTCACTCACCCTATAGTTTCAAATGACACTCTCTAATTGGTTCAATTTGATGATTAATTCACTATGTCACCATTTCGGGTATTGTTTCATTACGCTTCTTTTTGCTACACCTTTTTCATTCGAGCTCTGATTTGGGTGATTCAAGAGGCATTATAATCGTTCCTTTGAGCTCTATGCTTTGGACTATTAAAATAATAAAATTATTAGTGAACAAAATCAGATTTGTTATCATCAAAATATTAATTAATTAATTAATTTGAGATTAAGGGCAAAAAAACCAACAGTTTTAAACCACAGTGTCCTATCTCTAGGATGCATGTGATGAGTTTTGGTTGCAATAGGTTAACTTTATCTCTAAAGTTATTTCTATCCTTGTTTAGTAAGTTTCACAATCTCTTACTCTCTCAAGTAACAAATTGTATCTTACTCATATCAATCTTTCGATTTGGTCTCAGCAAACTTTTTCGCACACGCTAAACAAGCTGAACACCTACTTATGCACAATGTAGTAAAGTTGTTAGTTTATCTTTCTTGATCTATGAGGAACTAGATACTCATACTCGTGAAAATAGGCATGGATGGATAGAATATGGAAGTAATTGTATTCATGTTAAGAAAATGAGAGTTGTTCAATCTCTAAGAACTTAATACAAATGAAGATGACAAGAAGAATGTAAACGAAATTAAAATAGAGTGTTAAGCTGCCAGTCACAATCTTTTGCTTCCTTTGGCTCCGATGGTGGCGGCTTCACTTAGGGTTGCAATGGAGTGAAGGTCTCTATCCTTTTTCAGGGAAGAACTCTAAGCTCTCACTTAGAATCCTTCCAAGAAAAGCTCAAGGAACTGGTGGTTATGATGAATTTAAGGAAGTAGTTTGACAGAGTTTTGACCACTTTCGATGGTAAAAATCCTATATCTGGTTGATTCTTCGAAGGGCTATTTACAGGCATCGAGAAGAAGGTTCCTCGCCTCTTTCCAATGATTATGTTGACACCTCACATTAAATTTCATGCCCTGCTGTGTTGTCTACTTCGTTTCAGAGATCCATTGTGTCACACCCTCTCCCAAGCTTACCTCTTGTACTCGGAAGGAGGCATGAAGATAGCAGGTCACCCTTTCGTGGCACCTACTACCCAACTTTCTACTCCCCCTTTTAGCCCAAGATAAACTATTAAAAATTATTATTCTATTACAACATAATAAAGTTCATACAACTTAGTAAATTTATAACAATTCGCTTTTTAACCTAAGCCCATCTATTGATTAAGAAGTTTATCTTGTGACAGAACTCGACTTCGAGTAGCAACCATGACTCTTTTTGCTACTTGCGAAGGAAAAACATAAAAGAAAAAAATGAGTTAGAAGCCCAGTGAGTGGTAGCCAAGAAATGCTTTTTCCGTCACGAATCTCTCATCAATAGAAGTTTACTGACTGACCTGGCTCTTCAATCGACGACAACATTTGAAACCCAGAGAAAAAAGGCACCCTCGGGAAGAGATCCCCAACTGTCAAAAGTATGGTCGGTCTACCTTGTCCTTTGACGTTGAGATCTGGTGCCGACCATTTTTGAAAAGCGCATAGTTTCTCCTAAAAAAAGGACCTCTCCCGTCAGGGAGCGCATTAGATATTTAATATTACAGGGTCTCTTAAAACCCTTAGTAATAAACGACTCAATAACACTGCATCAATAAATTGCAACGAGGTTCTTTTTCAAACCTTAGTCTTTCTCACATCTGTTTCCTACTAAATCTACGCACGCGGTAGACAGTTAATCATATCTCTTTTTGTCTTCTTCTATGTGCATATAGATCTACCTCTTGTGGGCTCAAAACCTAGACTCATCGATCCTCTGACCATCCTATGAGAGGTTTCACCTACTGGCTCAGGAAATAGGTCCAACGGCCTCCTAACCATCATATGAAAGTTTGCCATAGGCTCAGATTTTAGATCCATAGATCTTCTGACTATCCGGTGTGAAGTTTCGTCACAGGCTCAGATTCTGGATCCACAGATCCTTTTACCATCTTGTGCGGTGTATTTTTACCACCATACAAGCTACCTATATGTACATGTATTCAATTTCTCAAAAATATCTAAAAGAAATACCACTCAACGTTCGTCAGTAAGAATTCCTCTCTTTTCAAGCCTTCTAGACCTTCTTGGACCCCGAGTGTAAACCTTAGACCCAATCTTATGTATGTTTAAGTAAATGTATTGATGTATGATTACTTCTATTGTTTGTATGATGCTTATAAAAGGGGGCTAGGAGTCTCGAAGGAAATTATTCTAAGTGTAGGAAGGAATTATCATGCGACCAAAGTTGAAAAAAGGGAAAAAGGGTTGTGTGAAGCTTGCGTTAAGGGCTATGAAGAATTTAATGAAGGCCAAGGCATGCGAGATGCGTACAACCAACTTGTCTAAGAGAGCATAAGAGGGGCACCGAGGCAAGGGCTATTGTTGGGGTTTTTGCCCTAAAGTCTCGAGTTCTGTAGTTTGTAAACAACTTTATACGAACACTTGTGATGTATAATATATATGATATTTACTTCACCTCGTGACTTTGCACATTTAGATGTTTTTTATTTTACCACAAACCAATAAACTTAATATCCCTAGTTATCTTTATGTAACTTAAGTATATATGTAGTGACATGTAAGTGGATCATATCTTAAGTGACAACCAAAATAGTTTGTAGTATATGGATATAGGAGGAAAACCTTATCTTGGTAACACTACGGACGCGACCTACTTTGTGGAATTGTTACAAATGTTGTGACTTGTCATAGATGGTCTGATTCTAATCATTCGTGTAGTGGACATACGAGTAGGGGCGTCCTATACAAAGAGTTTGTGTAAGACCTGACCTCGAAGTGTTAATGTCTTGTCATATAACTTCGTTCATGACTGAGACTTCGCTTCACTAGGATGACCATAGGCAACATGACCTCAATCTTGAGTGAGTTGGGAGCTCCTGTCATTGAGGGCGGTTTTTTGATTTGCATGGATGCGAGTGTCCAGAGCGTCTACTCAAACCTACCATTTTGAGATTCGTCTGATTTGGGAGCTGGGAACTCAGCTTCACAAGATGGAGTTCACTCCTTCCTCAAAGTAGGGGTAAGTAGATAGATTGCTCTCTTAAGAGTTGATCCCAAGGCTTGAACGATGTGACACCACGCACCTTCTCACGGCCCGAGAGGTGTTCACACATAGTAGGACTATGTTGTATTGTTCATTAGAGGGATCAATGGTACTTAAGGAGGAAGATGTAATTATAGGGGCAAAACAGTAAATTGGCCTACTGTAATTACGAGCATCTGTGAAGGGTCATCGTACTAGTGATTGGTCATATGTAATGGATAGAGAAATATATCTATGGCAAGAAGAGTTCAACTGTCGGTCTTTAGTAAAATTCCTGACAGTTAACGAATGGTGCATATTGTGACTAAAGAGTTTAGTCAGCTATTCACGTACAGTTGGAGCTTTGAGCCATAGGCCATAAGGTCCCCTTGGTAGCTTAGATACAAGTCGAGAGTTAGTTTTTGGGTCAGTTTGAAATGTTCAAATTGACTAGAGGGGGTTCGATTATATATGATATAATTGAACGAGTTAATTAAATATGATATAATTAACTTTACATTTGAGATACATTAATTTGGAGGAAATTGGATATAAATATGATTTATATCTAGTAGAGAAAAATATTATAATTAATATATGATATTAATTTATATTATGAATATGATGAGATCACATTCATTGGACGATTATAAAGAAAATGGGACAGCGTCTCTTCTATTCTAAATAACAGACGAGTGTATTGAAAGATCACTTTGAGATGCATAAATAGTTGACGGTGTGTTAAACATGAGAGGTGAGAACATTGTGTTAAAGAAAGTGTCATCACTTAGAAAATCAGTGCCTATATGATAACGGGCAGAAATGCACGTTATTACAGCGCAAAGATATAAAATAATACAGGATTGCGACGGTAAAAATATACAATATTGCGTCCAAAAGCATTAAGTTTACAATATTGCAATCGTATGCGTCCATTGCATTAAAACAGCTAACTTATGTATTTTATGCAAGAAAATGCATTAACGCAAGGCGAAATTACGATCTAAGGAAATTAGCGTCCGAGCGCATAAGAAATTGCGACCACAAGGCTATATGATCATATGCGTTTGCGAAAATCTGCTCAAGAAGGTGGCCGCATAAAACCAACGCATCAAGGTGAAAGCTTAATAAATCACGATGGGACAAAAAGCTGATGACAGTCAATTTCGAATTAAGTTGACCAGCCGTTAACGACATACTGTAGCAAGTACACTCAACTTTTCAGTGACAAATATTTGGCGCATCAGATAGAGATTAATGACATCCCATCAGTGCAATCATTCGAGAGAAAAAATTTTTCACCCTGAAGCTCTATAAATACCGAAGGTCACCTTATTGAAGAAGTTCGCCCAGTTCAAAGAGTTCACCATATAGAAGATAGTCAATCTTGTTCTTAGTTTTCTTTTACTTAGAAGGCGAAAGCGAGTGAAGGGAGAATACGTCGAGAGATCGTCCTGGTTAACTCAGAAAAGTGTCGGGAAGCGTCGGAAACTGAGAGAGGGCCAACTCTTGCAGAAGCAAGAACATCTTTTGGGCAGAATAGAGATAACTCAGTGTAAAAGTCTTAGAAAGTAAGATATTGCTACCAGGCTCTCTACCTTTATTCTTCCATTGTCTTTTTGTATTATGAACTTATTTATAAAATGGAAATTGCATCTTTATATCTGTCCACTCTCTTTACACTACGCATGAGTAATAAAACTGTTAAATGGGTTGAGAAGCACTTAGCTAGCATAACCAGGGATTTTCACTTTATGCAATCATGTTGTATTATGTATGCGTCACTCGTCCTTTAGAGATATTCGGGAGAGTAGTCTAAGGATAGAATCTAGGCTTGGAAAAGTCAGATTAGAATCTAGGCTCGGGAGAGTCATATTAGAACCGCATAATCAAGAGATAGAAGCTTAGGAATAAGTTCTGTTTGCTATTTACGCATCGCATGCACCCTAGAGATAGGATATGATTGTATGCAGTCACCTTGTACCTGTGTGCATCATTCATCATCGCATAGGCAAGAAGTAGAGACTTAGGAATAAGCTCTATAGACATCATCGCATACATTGCATGCGTCCTAAAACTAGGAGCCATCACATTTGCATTGGAAAATGAATTGTCGTCGTATGTGTGCAGCATGATCGCATAACTTGAATGCAATCTTAGGAACGCTAGCTAAAGACCTTCTTAACTCGTTCCTCTGCATACTCATTGTATCTTTCGCATTATTAGCTCTTTTCTCAATTATGCCACATAAACTTTATATTTTAAAACAACAAACCATCCAACACATTGATTTATTTGTCACAGTAAGGTAATCAAAAATCACCATTGCATTCTGTTTCCTTAGTCCCTGTGTTCGACCTTGGGCTTACCAGGCAACTTAGTAGGATTTATACTTGGGTCTTGTTGAGAAAACTTGCATCACAACGCATATCTCACCATCGCATTGTACACCATTATTTCATTGCATTTAAAAACGCATCACTATACGATAGTGCCTGCACGATCACTAACATATACGATATTGCTAAGCGATCGCTTACCGATTACACCTTCGCGCGCTATTAACTAAATGATCGTTTAGCTCTCGATATTTACTAAACGATTGTATAGACGAACGCTTAGTTTTTCCTACACGATCGTTCAGACGATTGCTTACTTTTTCCTATATGATCATATACTTCATCTAAACGATCAAGCATCTTGTCTATGCGATAGACGACCTCATCTCCCACTTGCTTGATCATTGTGTACGGTCTCTCTTCCTCTTTCTCTCTACCAAATCTGAACAAAGCCTACACTTTGGATTCTCACTCTAAGAATATTGAGGGATCTGAGTGGTGGTGTCATATCTGTTTCCTTCTGTTCGAGCCTTGATTGTTCAGGTAGACGGTTGAGTTTTAGGCTTGCTGTGAAGAAGAAATCTTCATCTGGTATGACCTCTTGATCTCTTTAGCATTATGAATGCATATTAGTATGTTTGAATGTATATGTGGTAATTCTGTCACAATAAATTGAAAAGATCTGCTTCCGCTTGTAGGTACTCTTAAATAAGAGTTCCTTCAAGGCGGACCGCAAGGCGCAAGAGGCCAAGATATATGTTGGCTTGATGAGCACTAAGAAGTGCCGTAGAGGCTTTGGGAGATGCTGGTGTTCTCAATGTTTAATTGGTCTACTTCAACGCGAGGACAATATGCTCGAGGATGGTCGCTCTTCCCCAGTGCATAGGCACTCACTTAACACCCTAAGTTTTCTCTCTCACCTTTCTCGAGTCTTATTTAAGAGAGTTTTGAATTGTAAGGTGAGATTCTTTTGGGGTATTTATAGGAAAATTCAAGTTATTCTCATCGTCTCTCTCAAGTTCCCACAGCATGACACCTCCTACTTGCATGCAAATCTTATGTGTCTTCAACATGCAAGGTCCAACCCAGGTTTTTCTTTTAAGATGTCAGCCTCACATCTCTCATGGCCTTTCTTTGTTCCATATGTGGACACCTTATACTTGCATGGAAATATTAAGTTTCACCACCATCCAAGTCCAACACACGGTTCTCCCTGAAGTGTCCAACCAACACTTTGCATGCTCTACTTTGCTCCTTAGGCATCCACCTTCTACTAGGACTTAACCAAAACTTCACTCAATTAAGTCACACACTTCAGCTTGCTGTCAACTCAAACTTGTTCCCTAAGAAAGGCTAATCTGAATGCATGGTCTTCATTTTGGATGCATGGTTCTCTCTATGTCACCCACTTAATGAAGGAACCGTGAGGTCCATTGCGGAAATGGAACCGTTCCCAATTTTAATCATTTCAAAAATCAAAATTTATAGAACAAGAATCATGCATTTCAATAAAATTACAACATGCTTTTAAGAATTAAGAATTAGGATTAGGGATTAACTTATCCTTGAAGAACCACTTCTTCATGTAATCCCTCGAACCGGTCACGAACTCTCCTCGAAACTCGATCTTCCAAAATATTCCAGCAAAACCATGTGGCCATCACCAAGAAGTCCACCTTTGTATTCTTTATAAGGGATGAGAATCATAGGAGGTGTGGGCTCTGTATATTTTTTGGGAAGAGGGAGAGGATTTTGAGAGGAGAGGAATTATTTACTTTTTACAGAGAGATCTTGTAGCCAATTCCATAGGGAGTCTCTCTATCAAGAAGATGAAGAAGCTGTAGGAAACTAAAATGCCCATTCCACATTTTTTTCTAAGAGTAAATTAAGGGGAGGGAAGTTATAACTTCTTCCCTTTAATTTTAAAAAGTAAATTAAAATAAATTTAATTTAACAATATCAAATATAACACATAACCTTTAGTTATTATATTGTATAAAATACAATATAACCTATCGTTTTATTTCTCTCAATAAAACACGGTGTTTAGTATAAATCACATTTATACTAAATTTAATTATATGAATCTCATCCTAATAATTAGTATTTGAATCATATTCAAATATTTAATTTGTATCAAAATCAATTTTATATTATAATGTATCAAATACATTATATTAATTATATCACATATGATTAATTTAATTAATTATATCATATATAATTAATTCCCTTAATTAATTTGAACAAGTTAAATTAATTCACTCAATTAATTTGAACAATTCAAATTAATCCAAAATTAATTCTCAATAATCCCTGTTGAGCTACAAAGGGGACCTTATGAACCTGTAGATTGAAGCTCCAATGGTACTTGAATAATTAATTAAATTTCTCTAATTAAATTATTCAACATCCATTAACTGTCGGTCACTCCACTAAAGACCGACAACCGCACTCTTTGAAGGAACATTGTTCAAGATGTGAATCGCAGCCTCTACTGCATACCCCCAAAACGAGTTAGGTAATTAAGCATGGCTCATCATAGAACGAACCATATCTAATAAGGTTCTATTTCTCCTCTCTAATACACCGTTCTGCTAAGATGTATCAAGTGCTGGAAGTTGGGATTGAATTTCATGTTCTATCATATAATCCTGGAATTCTAAATCCATGTACTCTCCATTCTGATTAGATCGAAGTGTTTTAATCGTTTTACCAAATAGATTTTCAATTTTAGCGTTGTACTCTTTGAACTTTTCAAAGGCTTCAGACTTATGTTCCATTAGGTATAAGTAATCATTCTCGAATAGTCATCTATGAAAGAAATGAAATATTTGTACCTTCCTCTAGCCTTTACATTCATTGGGCCACAAAGATCCAAATGTTTAAGCTCTAAGGGGTCTTTGGCTCTATAACCTTTTTCCCTAAAAGATCTTTTAGTCATTTTTCCTTCAAGATAAGATTCACACGAAGGTAATGAATCATCTTTTAACTTGCTTAGAAGTTCATTCTTTACCAATCTCCCGATCTTATCGAGATTTACATGACCTAATCTCAAATGCCAAAGATATGTATCATTGTTACTTGGAGAAATTCTTTGCCTTTTTGTTTGAGTATTTTCAATTTTAAACATCTCATGATTTAAAAGTGCTTTTGATTCGTTGGTCTTAACACATATAAGTTATCTTTTAGTTTAGTTGAACAGATAGTTATACCATTTTTCATAATGAACTCTTCATTAGATGAAAAGAAATAGAGTACGATTGTTCAATTAAACAAGAAATAGAAACAAGGTTCCTCCTCATTTTTTGGAACAATGTATAAGTTTTCTAAAAACAAGAATCTATTACCAAAAAACAACTCAGCAGCTCCCACTGCACGAGCTGAAATGGTGTCTCCTGTTCCAACCTTGAGTGTCATTTCACCCTCCTCAATCTGCTAGAAGGAACTAATTCCTTGTAAAGAAGAAAAAACATGATTAATGGCTCCCGAATCTAGTATCCAGGCATTATGGTCATTTTTCACTAAACAAGTTTCCAGAACTAGTAAATTATATTTACCTTCCTTATCTTTTTTCTTTTTGGCGAGGTACTTGGGGCAATTGCGTTTCCAGTGACCATCCACATTGCAGTGGACGCATTTGCCTTTGTCAGCCATCTTGACCTTCCCTTTACCTTTCCCAGTAGTGGGAGCCTTCCACTTCCCCCATTTCTTTTTCTGGATTTTCTTAGAACCAGAATATGAGTGAGCAGACTTAGTTCCCAAGGATGAAATTAAAGGAACTCATTTACAAGGAGATCCTTGAGGGGAAGCGAATCGTCCAAATTCCATTTTTATTGAAAACTAAATTTACAGTAAACATACAAGATATGCATTCATAAACAAATTACAACATACTTTTTACAAGGAAAAATGGTTCAAAAGATATCACCTTTGAAGAACCTTTCTTTGTGTAAATCCTTCGATCGGTCACGAACCTCCAACTCAATAACTTCTTCAAGACCTTCTTCAAGAACTTTACGAACCAAATAGAAACACTACCACAGTGAACCTTTGGTATTCTCAGGATGAGAACCCAAGATTGGTGGGCTCTGACTATCTTGGTTTGGAGGGTTTGTTTGAGTTTTGAAGGAAGAAGAATATTGAAGCACAAAACGATTCTGTAGTCTCTATCGTATAGATAATAAACTTCAATCGTATAGCCTTTCACGTTAGTCTAGTAAGAAAGAAGAGAAAATAATTTCTTTTATTCCTTTTTGCCACAAAACCAATTACTACCCACTAAGGTGGTTGGAGAGAAAATAGGAATTTATTATTCAAAATAATAAAATAATAAAAATAAATATGATAACTAACTTATCATATCATATTTATATTAAACTATATGTTATATCAAATATAACACATTAGTTAATATTGTATCATATACAATATAAACTATAGTTTCTTTTCTCTATTTTATGGCATTTAATATAATTCATATTTATATTAAATTTAACAACTATGAATTTTATTCATAGGAAATATATTTGAATCTCATTCAAATATTTATTTCCTCCAATTAAACTTTAACGTATCAAATACATTATAACAATTATATCATATATAATTGAATCAATTTAATTATATCATATATAATTAAATTCCCTCTTATTAATTTAAACAATTCAAATTAACCCAAAAATTGATTATCAACTAAATCCTTTTGAGCTACCAAGGGGACCTTATGAACCTATAGCTTGAAGTTCCAACGGTACGTGAATAATTGATTAAACTCTTTAATTACATTATCCACCATCCATTAATTGTCCGACACTTCACTAAAGACTAATAGCTGCACACTTCGCACTACAAATATATTTTTGTGTCCATTGGATATGACCAATCAATAGTACGATAACCCTTCACAAATTGCTCATATGTACAACTAAGAAAAATTACCATTTTACCCCTGTAGTTACATTTAACTCCTTAAATACCACTGATCCTTCTAATGAACAATAGAACCTAGTCCCACTATGACTAAACTCCTCTCAGGCTAGAAGAGGATGTGGGACCACATTGTTTAAGACCCAGAATCAGCCCTTAAGGGAGCAATTTATCTGCTTACCCCTGCTTTGGGGAAGGAGTGAATTCCACCTTGTATAGCTGAGTTCTCAGCTCCCCAATAAGATGAATCCCCAAAATGGTAGGCTTGTTGAGTCGACGATCTGGAAACTCTCACCCATACAAATCAAAGGACTGCCTTCATAGGCAGGAGTTCACAACTCACTCAAGATTAAGATCATATTACCTATGGTCATCCTAGTAAAATGAAAGTCTCTATTATGAATGGTGTTATATAATGGGACTAAATATTTCGTGGTCCAGTCTTATACAAACTCCTTTGTATAGAATATCCTCGCTCGTATGTCTAATACATGAATGATCAGGATCAGATCATTTGTAGCACTTTACAATAATTGTAATACCTACAAAGCGAGCCATACTCATAGTGTCACCAAGATAAGGTACCCAGCCTTATCCATATACTATAAACCATTTAGGTTATCACTTAAACATGATCCACCCGTATGTCTCTACATACATGTTTAAGTTACAATGATAACCTTGGATGTTAGTTTATTGGTTTATGGTTAATGAAACTAAAATATCACATATGTTATAGACAAAGTGAATAAAAATATAATATATTATTAATCACATAAGAGTTTGTTTCATACAAAGTTTACAAACTATAGAACTCTACAAGATTTAAGGCATCAACCCCAACAGAAAATCTTGTGGAACATTTTGGAATGGGCAACATTTGCTTCTCCTTTTCCTGATCCCTTACCTTTCATAAGGATCTGATAAGTCTGTAACTCATTAAGAAGGGTAGTCATGATGCACTATATTTGGTTCATAACTGCATTGTTGTAGAATTAAAGGAAACTCTTCGGAAGAGATTTCAAAATAAAGAACACCTGACTCTGCTTGTCGATGACTGCACCGTTCATTTCAGTGACATTGAACTGGACCATCAGGTCGAGAACATGTTCTCTTACTAACTGGCCTTCCTTCATGCGTGCATTGTAAATGTACTTGAGGGCCTCATGCCAGATCTGAATGGACAGTTGTCCAAACATCTCCTGGAAGGACTCCATGACCTGACATGCAGACACCATGGCCTCATGCTTCTTGGTAAGAATGTTAGACATACTTACCCAGATTTAGACTCAAGCCTTGTCATTGGATTTCGTCCAACGAGCATAAGCATCCTTCAATGCTTGGGATGCATTGCTAGTAGGGACTAGAGGGCATTCTTTCGTCAAGACGAACTATAGATCTTCAATAACCAAAATTGTATTCTGGTTAGATTTCCACGTTGCATAGTTTTCACCAGTTAATTTTTCGTTTTTAAGCAAGGAAATGATTGTGGAAGACATGCTGAATGAATAACAAACAATTGACTGTTTTAGTTATATTTGTCTTAACCCATTACTTAATTATCCAATCAATTTAGCAAAAACACATGTAATCATATAACCTTAATTAAACTATTGATTTAGTTTTTGCAACGATACTTTAGAAGTTTAGAGCAACAACCACCACAGGGTGATTAGCTAATGCTCCCCTAAATTGAGATAATCTCAGCTAATCACTAATACTAGAATAACTCTTATTCCTATAGTTTTTAGCTACTGTTTATTGGTCAAGGATTCATTAACCAGTTTAATTCTCCCATAAGTATGACTTTCTCATTTTTTGGATCCCAGAGGTATGCTTCAACAAACTACTGTCAGGTAAGAAAGTTGTTGAAGATTAACATAAGGAACCTTATCCATTGTTGAAGTTTGCAGTTTCGACTCCTATGATCAGGACCTCTGAAGGGATGCTTACTCTAGGATGATATGCAGGCAGAATCTCACGGTGCAATCTAATGGAGGAGGCTGTAGGTTACGTTGACACATGTCCTCTCCCAATTACTATGAACACTTTCCCTATTCACCTTGATATTTACCCATGCAAACACTTTTCGAAAGGAGGCCACGCCCAAGGCGACAGGAAACCGAGCATGGATCTCATGGTGTGAACTCTTAGGGACGTGCGAGCTAAAATTTGATATATCTCATATACCAATTTTCTCCCACTAAAGTATTCTAATATTTTTAGGGTTTCATTATACTTAGTTAAAAACCGGCTAATGAATTTATCCAAGTCCTTTTAATATGATCAATATAACACTTATATTGAATAATTTAACAATACTTTATTTCACTTTAATAAAATCAATCATTTTTTGCATGCTTATAAAATATTTGCCCAATTCACCTTTCAGGTCGGTACCCAGGTAGAGGTATTCCATTTTCGTTAGCTTAAATACCCTCGCCTAGACAGGACGTTTATTAGATAAAAGTCCCTTATGAGCAATTATTTTATAAATTTATTCTTTTAAAGGAATTCATTTTAATCCTATTAAAACAAATTACAAGATTTACCTGTTTCTAATCTCATTAGAAAAACTTCCAACATAAGTCTAGGTGAATTAATTTAAAACCATTTAAAATTAATTTGGACCTATGTTTGCATGTAACTCTTGATTATAGTTTTTAATCAATCTCACTAAAAACACAATACTTATATTTTAATGCTTTATTAAAACCTACAAAATTTGCATCTAATGACATTGATTAACTATAACACTTATATTTATCTAAATAATGTCATGCTCAATGCAAATTCCATTTTCATTTGATAAATATGACACTAATATTAATCATATATGAAAATCAAGCATTTACATTATTCCATCATTCATTATAACAATTATAACATAGCACGATGCATGAGTATGCTTAATGTAATCATACATCATTATAACATAACACTTATATTATGACGCATGAGCATCCTAATTTAATCATACATCCATAAAATATAACCCTTATATTTAATTATGATGCATGTATATGTTTTATCCTAAGGTGGTATTTTTTAATCTATATGACATACAATATGTAATATGTATTCAAACTTTAATCTAAAACATACATTCAATGCATAATTTAATTAATTTAAACAACAAAAATTGGACAAATTTTGGTACTCTAATGCAAAATTAATTAATTTAATATATCTAGAATATTAATTTAATTAATTAATATAAAAACAAAACAAAACAATTAGGTCAAAAGAAGATCTTCAGCAGTAGCTTTCTCGTGCACGCGCCGTCACGGTTCCGTCAAAGTTTGTAACGTCGCAATGCCAAGGGGCAGTGTCGAGACACTGAAAGGTAGAATGCATCTATTTTGCACATTTTCTGTTCTGAACTTACTTCAAACACCTTCGTTTCTCCCAATCTCTTCAACAATAGTTGCTCTATTGTTCGACACAGACTTCAAACTCGAAGCAAGAATTAAAATACTAAAAAATACGATAGGCCCTTACATTTTAATCACATTAAAAGGTAATCTAAGTAAAAAAATTGAAAAATCCAATCTTGCAAACCTTCATTCAAAATGCAGATTTAAAACAGCATTTTGATACCAATTGTTGGGATCAAATTTCAAGTGGAAGCGTGTGAACGCCTCGCATCTCGTTAACCGATTTTTTAAGAAACCAAAACAGTGTCCTAAAACAGAATGTAGAAGGATAAACACATTATAGGCATGCTTTAGATGAAGAGAAATAAAAAGGAAGAACCATTCTTACCTTTGAAGATTTTTGAGCTCCTAGAACGATCCTCTCGCTTTTTCAACAAATACGATCTCGAACATGAATGTCTCCTCGAACAATATTGAACATGACCACGGGAATAACCTTGTTATTCTCTAGGATTTCAATAGAAGGATATGTGGTATCTAACTATTGGAAGAGAGTGAAGAGAAGAGAATTCTTTGAAGAGAGTAAAGAGTATTTCTTTAGTGGCTAAGGTAAAAATTGCAAAATCAAATCTTGCTCTAAAAGGAACATAAGGAAGATTTTATAGGGGAAGGATTAGCCCCTTTTTCAAGTCTTTCCCCAATGTATCCTTGTGCACAATTAATTAAATAACACTTATTTAATTAATTAACACATTAATTAAATAACCATTTATATATGAAATCCAATTTAACGCATACATTAAATTAACATAAATATCGTATTTTTATGTGCAACATCTCTCTATTAATTACTAATTTTTTGTGAATCTAATTCACTTGAATTAAATGTTTGAATCTAATCCAAATGTTTCTTTCCAACTTAATTTAAATCATGGATCACATCCATAATCATTTACATATTAATCATCTTAATATGCAATTTTCTCAAATTGATTTGAACAATTCAAATTATTCCTCTTTAATATCTTTTAATGAGCTAACAAGGGGACCTAGTAGACCTGCAGATCAGAAGCTCCAATGATATGAGATTAATTGGCTAAAGTCATTAACCAAATTAATCAATATTCGTTAACTGTGGGTACACTCTACTAAAGACCCACAACTACACTCTTTTCACTACAGATATATTTATGTGTCCACGGATATAAACACATCACAGTAAGTTAGTTCTTCACGAGTGTTCGTAACACCAACTGGGTCAAATTACCATTTTACTCTTGGATTATCTCTGTATCCTTAAGTACTAGTGCTCCTCTAATGAACAACCTTTTTATGGTTCAACCAATAAACAGAAACCCTTCTCGAGCCAATAAGAGGGTAGGACCCTTTGTTCAAGTCTTGGAGACACCACTTAAGGGAACACTCATCTACTTACCCTGAAGTCGAGAAGGAGTGAATTCCATCTTATATTATTATGTTTCCAGCTTCTCACTTGATTTTGTCCCTAAAATGGTAGGCTTATTGAGTTGGTGAAATGACCATTATCACCCATACAAGTCAAAGAATAATCCCTCGTGAACAGAAGTTCATAATACACTCAGGATTAAAAAGGTCATCCAATTGAAATGGAAACCAAACTAGTTAACGATGTTACATCTAGTGGTTACTATTTCGTGGTCTAGTCTTATGCAAACCCATTGCATAGGATACCTCCATTCACGTGTCACCTATACGAACATGTTGGATCACTGTGTTTCTATCAAATACAAAGTGGGTTGTATCCATAGTATCACCAGGATAAAGTACCCAACCTTATCCCTATACTATAGACCCTTTAGGTTGTTTCTTAAACATTGATCCCTATATATCTCCACATATAATTCAAGACTCATAAGGCAATCCTGGATGTTAATTCATTAGATTTATGGTTATTAAGACAAAATAGAATAAAATACAATCAATAATATTTATTGAATTAACATTGATGACTCTTTATTGAATACGATCAATTGATAACATTTACTATCTACGAGTTTTAGGACATAAAACTCAACACATATATATAGAATATGCCATGAGAAAGCTTAAGAGGTGGGATAAACGAGCATCTGCATATACAGTGACGTCTATTGACAGGGAAACCTAAACTTTTAAAGTGTAAACTGACATAAGTATGATTTCTCCCTATAAAGGCCAGTACACACAAGTTGTGAGCTTGAAAGAAGGGACTTATTCTTGTAACAAGTGGCAATTATTCAAGATTCCATGCTCTCATGTAATTGCAGTTTGTAATTACATGCATTTGACATACTTACCTTTCATTGATGAATGCTACAAATTATCCCATTTCAAGCAATGTTATGAAGATCGTTTTCATCTAATACAACACCCAAATTATTGGTTAAAATTATCATTTACGGAAGTTCGTCCAAATGTGGACTTATGAAGAAAACATAATCGACCAAGAAGTACGTGAACTCATATGAAATTAATTGGCGAAAGACTAGTCAAAAAGTTTGATGTACAATATGCAAGGGAGAAGGACAAAACAAGCGTACTTGTCTATAACGTACATTAGGTGTTTCCTCTTCGAGCCATTGATGACTTTGTTATGTAATTGACTTTATCATGCAATAGACTTTGTTATGTAATTGACTTTATTATGCAACTGACTTTGTTATGTAATTGACTTTGTTATGTGATTGACTTTGTTTTATGTAATGGACTTTGTTATGTAATTGACTTTGTTGATATGTGTTATTGTAATTTGTTTTTTTTCTTATTGTAATAGACTTTGTTATTGTAATTGAAATTCGTTATTTAATTTTGTTCATATTCTTTCAGTGATGGTGCATCATGGATCCTGGTCCTTCTAATCTTATACAACCATATCAACAAAATACCCATAGTTCACAATTGATATGGGATAGTTCTTCTACTGTAGTTTTGAGCTGTTGAAGAAGGGAGGCATCTACACAACGTACTATCCTATTTGAATAATGTATCATGCCTTACATACAACAAGTTAGTTTTCTTGGGGTTGTACAGATTGGATTTATCCAACTGACATCTCATTACTACTTTAATAGAGCGTTGGAGACTATAAACCTACACATTTCATATGCGTTTGGAGACCATAAACCCACATATTTTATATGTCTTATGAGGAATGCACCAATTACGTTGCAGGACGTTGCAATTCAGTTTGGATTACCAATGGACAGAAAACTTATGATGGGATCATTACAACATGATTGGAAACAAGTTTATGACAATCTTTTGGGTGTTCAACCAAATAATTTGAAAGGCTCAAGATTGAGTATCCCATGGTTAGTGTCTCAGTTTACTGAGTCATCCCCTAATGCCAACGACATCAACATATAGAGATATGCACGAGCATATATCATGAAGCTTATTGGAGGATTTTTGTTCGTTGACAAGTTGAACACGTTGGCACACCTTATGTTTCTTCAACTGCTGGCCAATTTTGAGTAAGCTGTTAGGTGCGCGTAGGGTGGTGCTTGTCTTGCATGGCTTTATAAAGAACTATGTGGAGCTAGTAATGCACAAACTTTGAAAATAGCAGGGCCACTGATATTGCTACAAGTATTGAGATTATGATAGATTTAACATTGTAGCACCACAAGTTCAATTATAGGCCTCAGATCATCGTCCACTCAATTCCATATATTATTTTATTTATATATTTATTCCGTTGTCATTTTATGTAATAAAATATTTAATGATTTTTTTAATGTTAGATGGAGTGGAGTATCAGCTGCATCGAAACAGTCAACAAATATGTTGCTAGTATACCGATTAATATCTGATCGACTAATACACAATCAGGTAACAAATGAATATTACATACTTTTTGGGTGTCTAGCTAATTTTTTCAGATTAATTGGACACCATACACATAAGATATTTGGTCATTACTGCTTGATTATTGTTGTGATGGTCAAGACATTTGGTTAACGGTTAGCCCTCTTATATGCTTCCATACTATAGAGTGACATTAATCAGATCATATGTTGAGACAATTCGGTCTGCGACAAACGGTACCGACATTGTTCTATACACTCCCAACACTACACTAGATTGATTTGAGAGGTAAGCTCATCCAAGATTGGCGTTGAATTCATGTAGAATATATATTGTTCTAGCGTGCACGTCATGATCGTTGTGCACATGGAGAAATAACAAATGAGCTACCTGTACTAGATGACTATTTTTCTTCATACGATTCAATTACGAGATGATTTATCACACCTGACGACACTTACTATTACTGCATGGTAAGAGTTTTATTATCTTATGTTTTTCAAATGTATGATATGGACATTATTTAATATTAATATTTTTCATCATACAGAATAATTTTGTCCAATGTGTACACCAGTATCCACTACAACACAATTTACCAGAGTTGAGTTGATTGTGTGACCAAAACTTAGTAAATGTAGAAAATATTATTTAGCAGATAAGATGATCTAATGTTGATGACACTGATCGGAGACGTATTCGTCATAGATGAAAATGTCAACAAGGCGAAGCTAATCCAGAGAAACACGAAGACAACTACCATGTGGAAAATTTAGTGACTTGTAATTCAAACTTTTAGTTTCATATGAAATTCTATCTCAAATAAAAGAATTAGTGAAATTACATTTTATCTTGAGACACTAAATCGAATAAATGAGTATGATAAAATAGAACAAGAACAAAATAAGTAAGGAAGAAAATTGTTCATTTAAAATTAAAAAAAAATCTAAATCGAACAAAAAAATCGTGGACGGGGTCCATGAGTTTGGTTTTCGTTCATTGGCCAAGTCCACTCATATGCTGACATGATAGCCATCTACCACCCCAGGGGTGGTGACTGGATTAACAAAAATCATGTACCGGGTAAATGATTTTGGTCCAATTCCAAACAACCTTATTTTTTCAATACTTTTACCTTTAATACTATTACTACAATTTATTTCTTTAACCACTTTATTTTTTTAAAAAAAAAATCTTAATTTTTATGGGGTCTTTTTAATATAAAAAAAATATTTAAAAATATTTACACTTCATAGCAAAAAGTTCTAAAAGCATTTTTCTTATTTTTCTATTTTTGAAAATTCCTTTGCCGAAAATGGTCTGTGTCAATATTATCTTAAAAAATGAGAGGGATTATTATTAAAAATAAGAAAGAAAGTCAAAAGGGCAAATGATAATTCATTTATAATTCTGATGTATGTAGTCATGATGGATGACCATGAACCGAAGATTCCCATATTATATTTTATGGTATGTTTTTTTTTTTTTTAATATTTTAAACAATGGAGCTAATTAACCTTACTTTAAAGGTTCATTAGTTTGCAACGCAATTATAATTTAGATAAATCCCTTTAATTTTATTGTATGTTTGAATGTGTGTCTTTTTACTTTTGGTTGTATTTGTAAAAAAAATACTTTTAGAACTTTTTGCTATAAAGTGTAAATATTTTTAAAATTTTTCTATTTATAAAAATTTCTCTATACTTTTGAAAAATACATTATTTTTTAACTTAACCTCTGTCTCCATTCTAAATGCCTACCTCTCCTAATTAAAAGATATTCATTTCCATGCTCAGGTGAAACACCAACCACACTTTCACCAAGAGAAAACCACGACGAATGCAGAAGTTTGAAATTTAATTTTATACTTGTAAGACTACAATGTTATATTTCTATTTTTGCCAATTGAGGAATTTCTGTGATGGCATTGACCACTTTGTCCTTTCCTATCGATGCTTTGTTTGGCTCTATGTATGAAGTCATTGGAAGAGTAACGTGACTTTTTTTTTTTTTTTTTTTACGGATAGAATAGAAGTTTATATTAGTTGAATTATGTTCATTTTGACAATAATATGACCTTTTTTTCCCTCATACTTTTGAGATTTAATTTCTTAAATTACTTTTAACACTTTTCTAAATTTACTTCAATATATTAGTCGAATGAAAGAAACAAGTCAAAAGAATATGCATTTGACAATTTTTTTTTTTTTTGTAATATAAACGTTTCAAATTAGGACCAAATTTAACAAAAGGTATGGATTTAAACAAGTTTAAAGTTGTAATCACTAATTATAAGTTTGTAGTTTTAATTTTAAGAGGGAAAAAACCAAGTTGGACCTTTAAACTTGTTAAATTGTACCCTTTTTTTTACTTAAAATCTTCAACTTTTATCAAATTGCACTTCAAATCCAAGACAAAATGTTGCAATTCTTAATCTTAAACTTGGAAAACATTACAACCTTTACCTTCTAATAAGTTTGCATTCCAAAATTTGACAGAAAATTAAATTCTCGTTGAGGGTTGTCTTAAGCAAGATCCAAAGGTCATAGGGGCCCAAGCCCAAAGAAATCAGGGAGGTGGCATGGGAAAATACACGTCCCAGAAAAGAAAAGTCAAAACCTCAAGTTTCAAGTCAACCAATTGAAGCGATGAATATATACCAATCGAAAAATAATCGAGTTATGGTCGGTCTAGTGCCATGGAGTCTCAAGCGCCACAACTACCTTGAAATCGCTGAAGTTACATGTAGCCACAAATATGGATGACATTATAAATAGTCTCATTCAACGACCACGAAGGGGAAGAACAGCTAATATCTGAAGGAGAGTTCTAACTTTACTAATGAATGTGTGTGACGTGTGTATGGTTAGCTGGGCCATATACTCCCTATACTAACTTAGGCCTCGGAATGTGGTAGGTCACACTGAGTGTAAGGAACTCTTACATAGATTATCTCAAAATGCGAGACCATACCAGAGAAGCAGGTTGGGACAAGCCCACAAGAGTCCCATGATGATGACGACGACGACGAACTCGTGCAAGTTTCTCACACCAATAATATCATTTGCATGTATTGAAATTTCAACAAACTTTAAATGTAAAAATGACATGAAAACTACTTTTCTTTGGTCACAATTTATAAGTTTTGTCAAAGTTATTGAATAGTTAATTTGTGCATCAATCAAACTTAAAATTGTACAAACTTGATGTTATGGAGATTAATAAGTTTACGTAGTTTTTTATAGAGTTTTTTTAGAATGAAAATTAGTGAACTAATAAAAATCGAATAAAGAGTAAAAAGTGTAGAATGTATCTAAGTCTAGGTCTAATTCAATAGCCAAAGTAAGTCTAGCTCAATGATAATTGATATGCACTATCTATCTCACTTGAGATCTAATATTTGATACTCCATCCCCACAATTATTATAATAAAAAAGGATCTAACTCGATGAAATTGAGAGTTTAGGGTGAACATTTTAACCAGTTTAAAGTTTGTTTCAAAATAATTCTCATTAGCTTTTGTCGTTAAAATATAAATAAATTGCCCTAGTTTTTTCTTGACATGTATTTAAATTTGTTCTCTTAATCACATATATAAGTAGATACAAATTTCTTGGCTCATATATTTAATGACAAAAAGCCTTTTTGAATGGTTTTAAAGATAAACTTCAAATTTAAAAGTTAAAATGAAAAATTTTCAAAGTTGGAAGTATAATCATCGACGAATTTAGTATAGGTCCAAAGGGGTTCGAGTCCCTCTCAAATTTATGCTCTTTATATAATATATATATATATATATATATATAAAACTGACATAATGCTAATACTAATAACTAACCTGATGGTAAAAATAGCTTTTGGCTCCTTCAAACTTGGGTTCAAGCCTTACTTCTTAACTCTATTTTCTTTTTCAGATTCTCTGGATCTGCCACCGAGTATAATTGAAAATTTGAAACCAATTATTACGAGTGTATATGGGTTGGGTTGGGTTTAAGGTATTTTTTGGACCAATCCGAAAATTCGGGTTGGTTGGATTGACAAACCAAATGACCCAAATAAAGTTTTCAACCCAACCCAACTCTTAAAATTCGTTGGGTTGTCGGGTTATAACTTTTTTTATTTTTATTTTTAATGAAAAATATGTAAATTTATTATACAATATATGACTAATAACTAAAATCTCACAAAATTCAAATGCTAAATACCAAATATCTATGATATTTATTACAAACTTTATACAAAGATAAATATCATAACGATTTTATAAGAAAAATATTAAAAATTCACAAATTAATCAATGTAAAGTAATCAAACAAAGAGAAATACATGCACACACATATATATAGAGTTGTTTTTAAATATAGAAAATTAAACTAAAGTATTTACAAAATATAGCAAAATTTTAGAACTATCAATGATAAATGCTGGTAGACATTGATAGACTTCTATCAATATCTATTAGTGATATTGATAGTCTATCAAGTTCTAAAATTTTGCTATATCTTGTAAATATTTTCAACAGTTTTACCATTTCAAAATAATTTCCCATATATAATTCGAGTTAGGTTGGGTCAACCCAACTCAATCCAATAAAAAAAAAAAAATTCAACTAAATCCAATCCAAAAACAAAACTAACCCAACTCAACTCTTATATTTTAGGGTGGATAGTCGTATTATTTGAACACCTACCAATTATATAGTTTAGGGTTTATTCTTTTTATTTTTTGGGATTAATTTAACCTTAATTTTTTTGAACTCTTTTCCCATTTCTAAACCAAGAAAAAACAGAGCTACGCTCTATTCGCGGAGAGAGGTAGCGAAAATGGAGGAAGATGGGTTTGAGGGAGAGCCGAATGAAGTGGAGTTTGGCACTTGCTTGAGTAGCTACATCGACAATGGCACCACTGAAAGCCACAGATACTTTCTTTCTCGCAGAACAGTCTTGGAGATGCTTAGGGACCGAGGTTACACTCTCAACTCCTCTGATATCGACCTCTCTCTTCAACAATTCCGAGAAATTTACGGTCAATCCCCCGACGTTGATCGCCTTAAACTATCCGCCGTTCATCGCTCCGATCCCTCCAAAAGAGTAAGACTCCACTGCTTCTTGCATTGTTAATTCCTTCGCGCGTCTTGTTTGACTTAGTCAAATTAGGGCGGACAATGCAGAGTTCTTTTAGATTTTGTTATGAGGATAATGATGCATGTTTTCTTTTTCTATTATCGTGGGAATGAACTGGACTAAATTGCTACTGGATTACCCTTCTCTACTAGTTTATGTTTTATGATGGGTTACAGAAATGGTTGTTGCGAATTGTGATCATGGAGTGAAGTTTCATTGGGACGGATTACTGAGAGAAATATTTTACTAAGCGTGGACGAAACATACAAATTATTGGAAAATATTAGAAAGGCTGACAATATAAATACAGCACCTTCTCGTAGTATTTGTTATTTCAAAACTGATGTTGATTTTGCAGGTCCTCGTGATATTTTGTGGGACTGGTGCTGTGAAAGTTAATGCTATTCGCAATATTGCTGGCCAAATTGCTAATAAGGACTCTTTGCATGGTCTCATTCTAATTGTGCAAAATCAAATTACAAACCAGGCCATGAAAGCAGTTGAGCTTTTCTCGTTCAAGGTTGAAATATTCCAGGTTTGTTTCTTGAAGCTGCGTATGCGAGTAGCATCTTGGTGAATACTTGGTTTCAACGAGTCACTTATTTGTTGTCATGCTTTGTTTTTTAGTATTTTCTTCATACTTCAGTTTTTTGTGTATTCTTCACAATGGACACTGCTGAAGTCGTTATCTCAGTAACATCAGGAGCTGGTTAAATTAAATATCAACTGGATCATTAATCACATTCCATGAAATTGGCATCGACATTAGCGAGCCCTAGAACACTATATAGGTGAGGGAACAAGAGTTTTCCATGGTAGAAAAGAGAAATAACTTAAAGAACTAGAGGTCTTGGGTATTGAGAAGCATAACATATTATAAATCTCTTCCATTAACTTTTAGTAAGAAAATATTATCATGGCTAAAGAGAAAGAAGCCTTCAATCACTACTTCATGGGGACTATGAATGTAAAAATATAGTCTTTTCTATTGAGGATCGCACATTGGAAAGAAGGGAGGTTTTGAAAGACGTGGACGAAAATATCGTTATCGGTGTAAATATCGGTAAGTCAGATTTACGGATATATCGATAGATATTTAAATATCGATGGATATTTAAATATCGATGGATATTCTTGGAGGAATCATGGATATCACGGAAATTCTTAAAAATACTGTGAAATTTTTAGTGAAGTTTTAGAACATACTTATTTAAGTAATAAACTATGACTTTAAGCATATAAATCTATAATTAGAAGCCAAATATAATTGGTAATGGAATAATAGATAATATTGAAGACCAAAAAAATTATTATAAACTGAATTTTTTATTAATAAAGTCTAGGTCATACAAAATGAAGGTCAAATACAAGATTCAATAACACAAAGATGATCTAAGAGTTATTAGCTCCACATTAGCATAATTCACTTGATAATGACAATATTGCTCCTAAGTTCTCGTATGTTAAAAATTTATTACATAATTGGAAATATGTCATCCATGAGTCTCAACATCACCCCAATCCTACCAATAGGAGGATACCTTGGATCAAACTGTGTTCCATTCAGATGGGGATGATCTGAAGAAGGTAGATAACATAGAGTTTCTAAGTCTGAGTCATCATCACTTTCACGAGAAAGTTTTTTTTTTTTTTTTGGTAAAAGAAACAATTTATTGATAAGTATAAGGGGAAAACCCCAAACAAAGAAATTACAATAGGGATCGCCAATTACTAACTAAAAAAGAAAAAACTGAAATGAGTGAAAGAGTACTTTAATTTACATAAAAAAAAAGCAGTAGACAAAACAAACTCAAAAAACTGAGCACTAGAAAAACAAGTATCAGTAAAAAGTGAACTTTCACGAGGAAGTTGTCCCCATGTATAGATCGATGTCTTAAACCCATCACTATAACTATAGGAACCACAATCACTTGAACTACTATAGTTACTATGAGAAAAGCCATAGTTACTATTGTTATTGATATATTGACCATGTTCATATTGATTGTCTAAACTCATCCCTCCATACTTGAAAAAAGTGAAAAAAAGTGAGTGAGCATCAATCTAAGCATCATCATGTGTGGATCTTCTACGAATGAAAGGTTTTCCTATTACTCTAGTTCCTGGCCCACCAACTCTATGGTCATGGCCGGAGTTTTATGTGGCATGGGTGAATTGAAATTCTCCAATAAATAGGCTAATTCCTGCTCCACCAGCTTTATGGTCGTGGTCAAAGTCTCTGTTTTGGTATTTCCAAATTTAATTTATTGAGAATGAAAGTTTTGGATTGAAAATTGGAAAAAGGCAACACATTGGAAAAGCGTGGTATTGGAAAAAGAAAGAAAAGTGATATAAAGAGATAATTAGATTAGACAACATTTAGACGAAATATCCACGATATTTCCACGATATAACCACAAAATATCTGTGATATATCAACAAAATATCCATGGTATTGTTAAGCTGCGAAAGATATTAGCACAAAAAGATATATCGGAGATATATTGCTAATATCGGAGATATATCATGAAATTTGGAGAAAAAAGATCTTATCCCCTAATATCACTACCGGATATGTGATTTTACGGATATATCGTAGATATATCATTAATATATCGATATATTTTCATTCTTGTTAAAAGATACAAGAGCTACTCCTCCCATTGTCAATCGGTTTTGAGTTGGAACTCGGTTTCTCTAATATGGTATCAAAGTCTATGAAGTTCAAACGGGTATTCAATCAAGATCCGACTCAAGAATAGTGAACCCAAGAGGCTCTATCTTGAGGGGGCATGTTGAGTATCCCACATTTTAAAGATAGAAGACCTTATAATATTTTAAATATAGTTAGAAATCGACGAACCCATGTTTCTCTAATAACTCTTACATTCTAGCAATCCTTAAACAAGGTCAAGCATAAACACTAGAGAATGAAGTTGATATCTTTTCCTACATGCACAGAACTATAGAGAAGTCCAGCCATTTCTTTAATGTGTTGCCATGGGGAGCAAATAAGAGAGAAACGACAGTAGATGTGAAATATGTCAAATTTCTTTGCTTCCTGTTGTATATTGCATAATGAAATTTGGATTTTGTAATCAATACTTAGTTATTATGCTAGTGGAAACAATTGTATAGAATCAAAACTTAAGTTGAAGGGTTATTGGTCATTTTAAAAAGTTGCTTTTGAATTCCCTTTAGAGAGAATGGGTAAAATTTTGTGGCAGAGTGGTTTTTTTGCTACCTTGTGGGGCATTTGGAGTGAGCGGAATAACAAAATGCTTAGAAAGGTTGAGAGATCGAGTGAGGATGTTAGGGAGGTAGCGGTTTATCGCCTCCATATGGGCTTCGGTTACTAAACCAATTTTTTTTGAGGCTAACCCTTTTGTAATTATGAGCTTAGTCTTGTTCTTTTGAATTGAAATCCATTTCTATAGTTATTGTCGTGTTTCGCTGTTTTTTGTTGGGCTTGTTTTCTTTTTGTTTGTCCTTGTATATCCTTTCATAATGAAACCGTAGTTTTGTTTTGAGAAAAAAAGAGAAAAAAAAAATTGATAATCATGAAAAGTTCATATGTCTAGTTATATGATTTATCAAAATTTGAGACATTATTCTATATTTCCTCATATGACTTCTATTCACTGTAATTTTTGTCTGCTACCAAATTAGTATATTTGCTCGTTTGACTTCTATAGCACTCTTATTTTTGTCTGTTACACAGATTACTGACTTGCTCGTCAATATCACAAAGCATGCGTTAAAGCCAAACCATCAAGTACTATCGGAGGAAGAGAAACAAAAACTTTTGCAACAATACAGTATAGAGGAAAAACAGGCAAGATATTGAAAAAGACCCCAAGCAATATTTTGACAGTTTATTTTTCAATATTATAATCTTGCATTGGTGATTGCTTAATTGTGAATTTTATTTCCTTCTGCATGATTGCATGTAGATTAATCTCCTTCTCATGTTAAACATGCTTTCCTTGAATGACCAACATTTTCTTCTTTTCAATATTTATGCTAAATGCTGATAAGAGTCATGTCAACCAACATCTTCCAATATTTCCAGTATTCTACAACTGGGACTTTGAGTGAGCAAATGACATATAGTGCTCATTTCAGACTATATTTTGTTTTGGCAAACCTCATCCAAAGTGTGACACTACATAGACTTATTTTGTCCTCCACATCATTAAGCTATATTAGGGGACGTTTGGATTGCTGGCTTGGCACCTTAAGCTTGGGTGCAATAACCTGAGGGTTCAGGAAGTTTGGGTCCAGGAAAATTGTGTATGAGAGGATTTAGGAAGTTTTGATTTAGGAAAACTGTATATGAGGTGCAGGTTTAGGAAAACTATGTGGGGACATAAATAATGTTGTAGTATTCAAGCTGGTTGATGTCTCCAATTAAACCTGAGCTTAGGAACTTCTCTTCCAAATGTGGTTTGTGTTAGAAAGTGAAACCCACCCTAAGCCTAGCCTAGGGTTTTGTATCTTAAATCTATGGGTTTAGGCAAAGGGTTTTAGATGCTTGAATTTATGAAAACTGTCTGCGGTTCAAGTTGAAAGCTTCGGTTTATGAAAACTGTGGGAGGTTGATTAGTGACTTACTGTTCAAGCCTATTGGTTTTTCCAATTAAACCTGGGTTTGGCAGCTTCTCTCCAAGTGTAGTGTGGCTTCTAGCCAAACATATGCACCAAACACTCCCTTAGTGCTAGGGAATGAATGATTGAGAAGTCTTAAAGATACGGGTTTTTGGGTTCAGGTGACAGCCCATCGCATCAAAAAAGAAAAAGTGACCCATTCCTTGATACCTTGCTTCAGATAAAAACTAATAGTTAATAGTTTTTCAGCTTGGTAGAGGGAATTTATTGATTTTTAACGTTTTACTTTTTATAAAAAAAAAATCTTTACTTTTTTTTTTTTTATAAAAGAAATCTAGCTTTCCTGGAGAAAAAGATAAACGAAGGAATAAATTGAACTTTAAAGAGTTCTTTTCCTCAGCATTTATGACTTGAGTAACAGGAGTTACCACGTTAAAAGCACAAAAACAGTTGCATCTCAATTACATTAATACTACCGTAGCCTTTTGGATCAACTTGTCCATGTGAGATCACAGAAAGGAGTTAAGGGGATGTTTGACCCACCAATTTCATAAGTCAATGTTAAATAACTCAACTTCAATAGTGTTCACTCTAACACAGACTCCTAACTCTAGTATATTAACTCCAGACTTCAAAACTCTACGTAGGTGCCGAATACCTTGTATACAAATGAATCAAAGTGCTATGTGCAATTGCTTCTTGAATTCTCATGGACTCTGTTTCTTAAACTAGTACCAACAGTTGCTTCAACTTCAAGTCTTTATGCCTACTTTTGATATAATGCAGCTTCCTCGTATGTTACGTATGGATGCTGTTGCTCGATATTATGGACTTGAGAAAGGGCAGGTTGTGAAAGTGACTTACGATGGCGATATGACTAGGTCACATGTAACTTATCGTTGTGTTTGGTGATGGCCTATCAACACAGGTTTTGCCAATCATCTTTTGGATTTCCCACCCCCCCCCCCATAACGTGATTAGTTTTTATCTTAAACATCTATGTTCCAGAACTTCTTGTATTTACTAGGCCTCCAGTGCAGATTTTATAATTATGGGCTTCTGCAAGAAATCTGTATCCACAATTACTGCAGACATGCACACAAGGTACTTGTAAACTCCCTTCCTCCCCTGTCCCAGGATATTCTTAAATATGCAAGCTATGTATGAAAGAAAACGACTGAAGCTAGTTGTAGGAGATATATTTATATCTTTTTCAGTCCTTCATGTTGGATTATGATAACTTTTAATATTTGTTTTGGATGGCAAGAGAAATATGCTTGGAAAAGAGGAGAAACACTCAAAATTTTAAAATCAAGAATATAAGAAATGAAGTATTTTAATGAATTTACTTCTATAGAACCTATATTTCCTTCATAATAGTGTTAACAAAAAAAGTACTATTATTGGCTCTCCATTTTGTTTTTTGTTTTTTTTTATTCGAAAAATAAGCTTATACTTCTTTATGTTTTAAAAATGTTTCAAAACATAGCTTAAACTAAAAAAATATTTTGTTAGTAATGCTGATCTAAATTTTGTTCTCTTCCATTAATGCTATATGTGGTGTGTGGAGTCCGTGGGATGAGCTCAATATTTAATATAAATGTTTTTTTTTCTTTTTTGAAAATGTAATGAAAATTTTTAGCCAGCCATTCATTTTCAAAAAAAAAAAAAAAATAAGTAAAAATTAGATATTAACGTAAAAATCATGAACTAAATGTTGTAACTATAATGTTATATCCAATTTTTTTTTCTTTGACAAAATAACATTATATACAACCAATAATTATATTATTTGTTGCTGTTTAAAGTTATATTATTTAGATTAAAAAGTTATTTTCATCCTTGAACTTTGATAAAAGTAACAATTTAGTTTCTCTAATTTTCAATTTGTAATGATTTAGTCTCTATCATGATTTTTTAATCAAAATTATGTATCAATTTTTATTACATAACGACTTAGTTTTTATAGTATGTAAATAAATTTGATTCCAACCATTTATCAATATATGTGCAAGAAGTTTTACTAAATAATAATAATTATTTTTAGTATAATTTGTAAATCATATTAATATTTTTTTTAAGAATAGAGATTAAATCATTTCTTATTGAAATTTAAAGACTAAATTGTTATAAATTTGGAAGTATAGGAATTAAATCATTACGAACCAAAGTTTGATCAAATAGTTACTTTCATGAAAGTTCAAGGAAGTTTTTAACTTATTATTTAACTTTGTAGAGTTATCTATCATGTCTATGTATATTTTCATGTTAAAAAGTAATTATATTATAGTGTTAATCAATACTATGCATTTATTATATGTTATATGTTATAAATGTCTATTGCCTTTCGTGTTTTTATTTATTTGTGTTTTTAGTACACAAATATCGTGTGAGGATTTGAAGATATAACTTTAGTGAGTATTTGCTAATTATCCTTGAGTTATGCTCGTGTTGACATATTTTTATTTATACCAATCTCTTTTTGTTGTCGAAGTGAGTTTGACTCAGTAGTATTGGCATGCACGGCTCTAGAGGTCGGAGGTTCATTCCCCCTCCTCGCATTTGTTATATTAGAAAAAAAGAAATCTCTTTTTGTTTTCCCTATTTTTTTTTTCATTTTTTATAAAACTTTATCTTGTTCTCTAATGCTATTTATTTTTCAATTTATAAATATAATGTCAATATGATGGCAATTCAAGTATAGTTTAGTGGATAAGACATTAATTATAAGTTAAAAAATTGATGTTCATTCTCTCATCTACACAATTTTGAAGCCAAAAAAATAAAAATCAATCTAAATTTAATTGGTTAAGACATATTTGGTACGAGGTTCAAATCTCTGACTAAAACCAAATTATAAATATAGCATATTGAACCAAAAGAAAAAAAAAAAAAAACAAATGTATCGCACCTTATTAGCCAATGGGCCTTGTGTGTGTGAGGTATATTTAAGAATTGAAATATCCATATCAGATCTTTTGAAAAAAAAAAAAGTATCGGTTAAGTATAAATATTAATAGATATTTTAGGAAGTTGAAAAATTATAAAAATGATTTAAATTAATACTTACGTTGTTAATACTTCTAAACTGTCGTATATTTATTTTAATTTTTTTTTTAAGTATTTACAGAAGATTCTGATTAATCATTAATATCGATGTTGAACTCTTAGTGATTGTTTGGGAATCTGTAATAAAATGAATTTGTAATGTAATATTATTCAAAAGTTCATGTTTGGATTGAGTGTTTTAGGTTCGATTTATAATATCAAACTCATTCCATTATGAACGTTTTCATCCCAATTCTTTTTTCAACCATTTTCATGCTTCACGTTTCCCATTCCCTTGCGCCCTTGATTACTCACGTGTTCTAACATTCTTCCGTTTCTTAATAATTCTGATACTCACGTATTCTAACATTTTTGTTTTTCAGTAATCTTGGTTACATTTGAGTCTCTCAAAGAGTCCATTATAGACGTACTAATAGATATATTAATTATAAATATACAAAGTTTAATTTTTACCATTAAATTTATGGTGTTGTATTAATTTTCATCACGGGATCTTGTTCTTAATTAAATGGTGCAATTAAAATTGAATCATGAATCTTCAAGAATAAAGAATCCATTGGAGCATCTTTTCTTCAATCCAATAGGATTCATCTCCTCCCAACTTTCTTATATTTTCATTTGAAACCTTCGACCTATATCACCCACCAACTCAAACTTCAAAAATCGATTTCTAGTGATTTCAAAATCAATTTCTAGTGATTTCAGATTTTTTCTTAAAATCAATTTTATGTGTATCAAACATCAACTTGTATAGAAAATTCATTTTAACAAGGGGAAAAGTGAACTCCCAAAGATAGCCTAAACATACTAGATTCTGGATGGATGGTTTAGGATTTACTTAATATAAAATTTAAATTTAAATTTAATATATATTTATTTTTTTAAAAAAATTAATATGTTAACCATCCATTAAACACAAAATACAAATTTAGAAATTTACTGACATTTTTTTTTAAATTAGGGCCAATAAAAACCTAGTTCAAATGGCACTCATGCTTAGAGATTTATTTATTTATTAAATTAGATACCTTTTAAATATAAAATTGATAGTTTAGGTCTCGTCTAGTAATCATTTTATTTTATTTTTTTAAAAAATTATATTATTCCATGCATCTTTTTTAAATATTATGGTTGAATTATTAGTCAAATTTTAAAAATAAAATAAATTTTTTAATGCTATCTTTTTAGTTTTTAAAATTTGACTTAATTTTTTAAATCACAGTAGATAATAAATAAAAAAATTTGGATGGATAACCTTAATTTTTAAAAACAAAAATCGAAAACAAAATAATGTTCTAAATATTGGTTAGAAGCTTTTTTTAAGATTTCACTTTCTTGTTTATTTTTTATCATTTAAGTCAAAAAATAGATGTCGATCTTATCATCTTCGTAATATTGACGTCACAATTAGAGAGATTTTATCACCTAAGACGCTGATACTGTAAACCCTAACTCCGAAAATACAATTATACAACTCTCCTCGAATCAAAGCTCCAACAATGGCGATCTCAACATCATCTTGTCCAATCATGTGAACTTTCTTTCAATAATTTCACGAATTCGAGATATTTCTTGCTTCTGAACTCCATCCCAGCTATAATAGCGCGAGACAAATCAGGTGAAAGTGAGAGAAGAAGATCGAAGCAGAGATGGGCAGCACCCCTAACGATTTCTCAGTCGTCATTCTCCCTTCTGATGGCGGCATCGATCCGCGGCAGCTTTTGCCTGATAAAGATAGAGAGTCTGAAGAGGCTGACAACTGGCACGATTGTGCTCAAAACCTTCCCTCCGATGAGGACTTCTCCGATCTCGATCTCTTGCAGTTTGTCCGTCTTGAGGGCTCTGACAAGACTGGGAATCGCATCCTCCGCGTCGTTGGAAAATACTTCCCTGGTAAAGAAGCTCTTCTGTATTACTCTTGACTTTTGCGGTAGTTGAAGTTGATTGAACGATTACGTTTTCATTCATTAGTTTGCTTCACTAGACAGTATATAATTCAGCCTAATTATTCGGTCGGGACTGTCTATCAATAATTGATTAGATTTTAATTTCATTTTAATGTGTTAATAATTGCTAATTCATTATAAATCCCTTCTGAGTAAAGCTCCAGATGATAAATTTAATGTTCTTACAAGTTTCATAATCTTTTTGTCTATATAATCCTGTATTTTCATAGAAAATTTAATAGGTCCTTGAAATTTTCATTCTTGTATCTATTAAGCGAATTGAATTTCTAATTAAGCAACGAACTTCCAATTTTGTATGTAATAAATCATCTTTGTGAACTAGTTTAGTTTAACAATTTTGAGACCCGTTGAAAACTGAATTAGAGGTTGGACTAATTAGACCTTACAAAGGTTCATGAAGATTTTATAGTTAACCACCTCTTAATAGTAGTGTTCTTAGTCTCTATCTTCTTAAGTTATTGATGAACAATTCATGGCCATATCTTCTTGACATCACCAAAAAGTAGATAGGTCTGATGGTTATAGCACAAACTTCTGTTTAGAAAATATCGTTTAATATTTTCCTGTATAAGAATTCAGATAACTCCAATGTGTTTTCTAAATATGAAATTTCTTTTAACACAGCTGTGGTTGTAAGTGGAGAGCGGCTGAAGAAATATATCTTCCATAAATTCCAGAACGAATTGTCAGAGGGTCCATTTTGCATTGTGTACTTTCATACAACCGCCCAGAAGGATGATAATTGTCCAGGCCTCACCATCTTGAGGTGGATTTATGAAGAACTTCCATCTGATTACAAGGATAGACTTCAAGTTCTCTACTTTGTACATCCTGGTCTCCGTTCGAGGCTTGTCTTGGCAACTTTTGGCCGTTTTTTCCTTAGTGGCGGGTGAGTGTGTTCACTATACTGGTTTTCAAATGTAACTAACTTGTTGAATTTGATTATTGTTCTTTAATTAAATTAAGATATAACATTATTAAAACTGTTTCTTTATAATTTTCCAGCTTTAGGTTGATGGATAGGATCCATATTCTTCTTATAAGTGCTTCAGTTAGAAATTGCTTTTCTTCTTTCCGATTTCATAAACTTTGAGAAGTCTACTATTTCTTTTGCAATTTTATTATCATTGGCTTTTGCAGCAGAAATTTTCATAGTTTTAGTGCTGTATTAACACATATCTCGAATAATTGATGCTTCACATATTGTGTACTTTGTTTGATAAGATTTATTCTCTTTTGGTAGATTGTACTGGAAAATCAAGTATGTGAGCCGCCTTCAGTATCTTTCAGAAGATATAAAAAAGGGAGAGGTTGAGATTCCTGATTTCGTGAAAAGTCACGATGAAGTTCTTGAACACAGACCACTGACAGATTACGGAATAGAACCTGATTCCCTCAACGTTACGGAGGCACCTTATTTAGCCAACTCCTTTGGGAGATATGAGGAGAGATGGATGTCAAGGCAGTACATGACCTAGTAAGCTTGGTTAGAGAAGTTGTATTTGATCTTAGGCAACTCCAAGGCTTATGAGGAATTAACAGGAGCCATGACTAAACATAAAATATTTGTACATTCTGATTGTGCTGTGTTGTGTAGCTTGTATTGGTAACTTCTAGTGTTGCTTGTAAACTAAAGGGAATGTTATTTATGATAAGCTACCGATGTCTGATGCTTGTTTACTTAACCCTTACCAACTGGTTTAAATGTTTAATTGTCTTGAAAGTGGGCTCTTGTGTTCTCCAGTATGGTTGTAGTTAATAGCTTATTCAACATCTTATGATATTGGATCATTGCACTTGCTTTGACTGTTAGAGATTTTAGATATGAAGATTATTGTAGTACCGTATAGGTCTGGTCTTTAGGGTTGTGTTTCTTATTAAACTTGGCTTGTAATTTTACCCCTCATTGAAATGATCTTGTTTGTGTCATATAATTCAAGTAGATATTATGGATGGACCTTGCGTCTATTCACTCTTCAGTTTTATTTAGGGTGCATTTGATATGATTTTTCAAAAGGTAGTACAACTTTTAGAATCGATCCTGTGTTGTGGGTAAAATTTTTTCCTTTTAGCTTATTATGAGCATTTTTCAAAATTTTTATAGAACTTAAAAGAACTCTGGAAAGTACTCTTGGAAAAGGTACGTACTTTGCATCACATGTAACTCATTAAGATAATTCACATTGATATTGAGGCATTTGAGTTTCCTGCTTTCAATTGGCTGTGTTTTTCTACATGGCAAGGAGGAAGAAAATTCAAGAAATGTGGTCTATGAATAATTTTGTAGTACGATTGAATTTCAATACACTATTTATCACAAAATCACAATGGCCTTTCAAATTACTCAATCTCTGTTTTGACTCTGGTAACAGCATCGATGTAACAGGTCTTTGAGAATATGGCTTAATGGCTGTAAGTATCTGACTAACTTGAAAATTCCTTGGATGTCTATTTTCCTTCACTCTGTTTATATAAATTATTCATCATTTTCTTTGTTAGATGATATTATTTTAGTTTTGGATTATTTTAGGAGTGATTTTTCTTGGACTGAAGGAGGGAGGACCAAAAGATATAATTTACAATCAGAGTTGAAGTGAAGACCCTGTATAATTTAGGAGCCAGACTGATTACCCAGTGCATTGGAAGAAGAATAAGCAGATTTCACAAGCCAAGGAAGGTGAGTTCAAATATAACAGTGACCAAAAACTTTACAATTACAATCTATGTTAATTAATCTTTTGGAGTTTGAGTTAAATATATTTTCCTTATCTACCATGTGTTAGGAAGATGGACCTTTTTGGTACAAAGGAATAAGGATTTGGTTAGAATCAAATCTAAAACTTGTATATGCTCAAGAAAAACATAGGCAAGTACAAGCAAAAGTCTCTACTCTCTATCTCATAGATAAAGTTGATTTATACAATACACTAGATCTGTGTTATTGATATTGAATGAATGGGACAATCATCCAGGAGAATCAGCAACATGCCTCACAAAGCCAACAGCAACACACGGCAAAAAGGCTGCATCCAACCACGAGTTTATAAGGTAAGATTTGGTTTTTCCTCAAAGTGATTCATTGAAAAAGAAGGTAGTGAAAACACCCACCATCCTTCAATAAAACTTCTATCTACTCATTTCTTTGTAGCGCCCTGAACCATTTCTTCCCTGTCCCGACATCCTCGGTCAGGGTACCCTATAGTTTAGAACAGTTAGATAGAGAGACAAAGTGAAAATTTTGAGAGAGGGAGAGGAAGGTGGAAAGAACTTGGTGGTTGATGGTCTTGTTTTGCTTCTGATATGGGGCATCTTTGAAGCTTGGAAGTAGATTAGTGTCTGCCAATGACCTATATATATATATATATATATATAAATCCTTTCTTTAGTAAAGCTTATAGAGATACGTGAGAACAAAGCTTAGGAATATGATTCTGATACTGATGGACAACTTAACTTCAACCTGATTCGCCTCTTTGATATCCATTTAAAAAATTTAGATTCTTTAGAAACCAAACCATTCAAACATACTTGGTTTTAGCTTTGCCAATAGATATCATATTCTGGAAGACTTTGCCATGGAAATAAGGTAGCAGTTTTTGCTTATAAATGCCCACAAAAATTTCTCTTAGAAAGCGAAATAAAGGTCTTGTGGAAGAAAATAAACTGGGTGGAAATATGTAGATAAGTGCATAAAAATGGTAAATACAGTTTAATTACAGGCGCAAAATCGATAAACCAGACTTTTTCAATTTTGGTTATTTTTCAATTTAGCACTCCATTTTCCCAAGACCTATTTGTTTCACAGTTTTTCCATAGAATTTTAGACAAACATTTAATGTCTTTATTTATTTTACATAATTTCAAATTTTAAACTCTAGGGAACTTCAAAATTCATCTGGGATGGTTTTTTTTAATATTTTGCAAAAGTCTTATGTTTGGGAGATGAGCAATAAAAATATAGTTTAATATATTAATTAGACTGAATAAATTTTAACTAATATCTTATAGTTACTATTTTAGGCTATCTCAAGTATTTAATATGAATTATTATTATGATGATGATTATCAATATTTTAATTATTTTTAGTAATTATCTTAAATAAATTATGTTTAATAAAGGTTTAATATAAAAGTATTCATTTATTTTTATTTTTATTGATTAAATAATGTTAAATTTATTTGATGACTATAATAATTGGTTTTTTGTATTTAATTAAGTAATTATTTAATTTTAATTTCTATATATAAAATTGGTAAATTGAACACATTTAATTTTCAGATATTGATTATCGTACATATCCTGAACATTTTAAACTCAGACATTCAAATCCCAAATATTTAATATTTATACGATTATAAAAAACATTATTGGTCTCTATACTTTTATTACAGTAACAATTTGGTCCCTAAACTTTAATTTGTAATGATCTAGTCCATGTAGTTTTATTTTTGTAATAATTTAGTCCTTGAACTTTAGTTTGTAAGAATTTAGTCCTTGTACTTTCAAATTTGTAACAATTTAGTCCTTAACGTAAAAGAAATTATTAAAACTAGATGTCAATTTTTATTATTTTAGGATGTAGATTATGTATTTTATAAAAGTATTAAGTTTCCATTTAATTTGTTGCTTTATCTATGTAAGAAATCTTATTCAAATTTAACATTAATTTTTAAAATAGGGATTAAATCATTATAAATTTTAAAGTATAAGGACTAAATTATTATATAGTAAAGTTCAAGGACTACATTATTACGAAATTGAAAATATAGAGATTAAATTATTACAAATTAAAATTTAAAGACTAAAGTGTTGTAAATGGGCCCTAAAGGGGTTTAGGGCTAAGTTGGGAGAATGGGCTGCAAATTGAAAGCCCAACTTAATGAGTCAGAGCTCTAAAAGTGTAAATCAATAATATTAGAAAGTCAACTATTACAAAGTATTCACAAACTCAACCATTACTTCTACAACTATAGAGTTCTCTATTTTCTGTCTACAAGAATAGACTTTGTTCTCATGAACAATGCTAAATATAAGAGTAGGGGTGAAATCAAATGATCAGAACCTTGACAATGAGACAAAGAGGGGAGATCGATTTTCCCCCAACAATCGAATAAATACTGTATATTTGATTTCATCTATAAATTTTCTTCCCCTACGAGTTTGAGAATCTCTCAAATGTTTGTACATGTGATCTCGTCAAAGGTGTTTTTATGCCCAAGTTCTACGGAAAAATTTTAATGATGGTAGCCAAGATCTTAAAAGAACCTCTTGCTCATTACATCATTATGAAAGAAAGCTTCACTATCGCTCAGAATGTAGTTTTGCTGGACAACCTCCATAAGAATTAGTGTATGTTTAGGAGTGGTTTTGAAATTGTTAATAATTTTTTTACATTCAAAATAACTCAACTTTAATCACTCAAAATTGATTTAATATTTAATTTCACTTTTAATTGCGATTTTCATTTTGTACAAATTGGTTTTTGATCATTAAAAATATGTTTTATAATGATTTTAAAAATAACAAAAGTGATTTTGACCATTTTATAATTACTCCCAAACATATTCTTTCACCAAACGTGTCTTTTGTTTTTTCTCCTTTGAGATTCAGTTTCTTTATCAATTTTTACACATACATTTGCCATTTCTTAAGTTTAATAATTGTCGACGATTTCAAGATGTCAAGAATTTGGAGATTAATATTTTAAGATATATTTAGGGTCCATTTGAATTGACGTAAGAAAAAAGTGTTTTTCAAAAATTCATTTTTATTTGAATATTTTTGATAAAAATTGATTAAAATACACTCAAAAAGATATTTTGAGTGGTTGCTAAATACTTCAATTTTTTTCAAAATAACTTATTTTTTAAATTAAACACTTGAAAATGTAATCCAAACACACTCTTAGTTTTCAAGCTTCAACTACTTTTATATATTTAGTTTTTATCCTAAGAATAAGGAACGAAGGTAGGGAAGAAGAAGAACATGAAAAGATATTAGAAAAGAAAGGAAAGAGGAAAATAGAAAGATCCAAATGCAATCTAAACTAAATTACAGGGATCGCATGTGTAATTTTTCTTTTTATTAATGTAATTGTAGATTTAGTTTGAAATCTAAATGAAAATATATTCTAAAAAAGATTTTGTTAGTCTTGAAATCATACATAATTTTAAATTTTAAGTTAACAAAACTTTTGGATCCGTCATGGTATATGGTAGAATTTAAGTGCCTTAATATATGAGAAAATCATAACACAAATTCTTATTCACCCTGTGGCTACATATAGCTAGGTCGGTACATCTAAGCCTAAACTGCTCACATATACAACAAAAAAGCAATGTTTGTGAGTATATGGTACAAACTACAAAGCTGGGATGATGAATATTCAACATTCATCAAGAATAATAGCACATGGACCTTAGTCCCCAAATCTCATGCACCACAATTTATTTGGAAATAAAGTGGGTCTATAAAAATTAATAACAATATAAAATTGCTAACCCTCATCAATATCGGTTAATTGATTAAGTCATGTATCATCGACCAAGAGATTAGAGATTGAAATTTCTAAGGTTGTGCACCTCACATATAAAGTTGAGCTAAAGTCCAAAGGATTCCATGAAGCCCCATTGTAGATCATGGAAAGGCATTTAACTTGGTTCTAAAGCATTTGACTTGTTGCTTATTACCAACAACATGGTGTCATCTTTTGTTGGTTATGTTAGACATTATTAGTATAATATGTCTGTTGAGTTATGTTCATATTGGTTAATAGAAAACTCATTTTAAAGTAGATTGAATTTGATAGTTGATAAATTGTCACAAATAGACAAAATTATATAAAAAATTAAGTCAACTAAATGAAAAACTAACCCTAATTGATGGGAGATCAATTGTATCAAGAGTCGTAACGAGGAAAAATTATTCAACGAGAGGCAATCACTTAATGTAGATTTGAAAATCTACATGTTCCCTTAAGATACTTTCTCTCTCATATATCAAATAGTTAAAAAACCATCAGTTACATTATTGCAACCTCATCGAACAATTTCCTCATTGAGAGAAAATGAAAGTAAATCAACCAACAAAAATGTTTGGATTTCCAACAAAACTAGCTCCACTTTTTAAAATGACCCAATAAAAATCCTACAAATACACAATGGACAAATGCGCACACTCCACACAACACAAACACAAAAGGCCGTTCGAAACAAAAATTATCCTAAGACTATAATAACCATCTCTTTTTATAGTAAATATTCTAATTAGTTACCGTCAATACTATTTTAAAATCCCATTTGTTACCGAATTTACTATTTGCTACCGTTTTTACTATTTTACATTCATCATTTTTTTTTATTGTTTATTACAGTATTTACTATTTTCTTCTCAAACTAAAATAATTTACACCTCAAACACATATTATTATAACTCAAATTAAAATAATCTACACCCTAAACACAAATTATTATAATCAAATTATAATAATCTAGGACTATAAAAACCAACTTCTTGCCTTATACGCCCCTAAAGTAGTTAAAAAACAAAAAAAAAAAAAGGAAAAAGAAAAATAGAGAGAAAGCATTTAATAATTAAGGGGGTGTTTGGGGGCAACAACTATTCTAAGGCTATAATAACCACATCTCTTGGTACAATAAATACTATTTCAAAACTCCAAATTAACTATAGTCAACACAATTTCAAAACCTCTATTTACTATGGTATTTATTATTTGCTACAACTTTTATTATCTTACATTTATCATTTTTTTATTTTTTGCTACCGTGTTTATTATTTCATTCTCAAATTAAAATAATTTACACCTTAAACACATACCATTATAATCCAAACTAAAATAATCTACACCCGAAGCACAAACTATTATAATTTAACTATAATCATCTAAGAGTATAATAATCAACTTCTTGCCTCAAATGCTTCTCGAGAATGTGTCTGTTTAAGATATAATAGAAAAACCAATGGAGGATTGAAGGTGTTAATTAAACTGCAGTTAACAGAGTGTAGTGCAAGATACATACAATGACAGACATGATCCAGAGGGAACCAAAAGGGCAGCAAAAGGAATGAAAACAAAACAAAACCCAGAAAGAGAGAGTTTTGAAAGGGAAAAAAAAAAAGAAAAAAAAAAAAGAAAAGAAGAAAAACTTGTGTTTATGTGTGTGTTTTAATGAAGAGTCCCATTACAATCAACAACTGTTGTACTAAACATCTTTACCAAAACCCACAAAACTCTGTGTTAGTCAGAAGGGGGAGGTGGATGGGTCATACCCTTAAATTACCCATCTAAGAATCAGTGCCTTTTCCCACATATTTTAATCATATTATTACGTTTATTTCAACTTTGGAGATTTGTATATATATTTTATAAAGATTATGAGATTTTTTTACGATGTGGGATCCTTAGTATATTCTTCATGATAGTGTCTCTTTGAGTTCATCATTCGCGGGTCGGATCTTAATTTCTTTTGATCGAATACTCAAGTTTCATGGATTTTAATACCATATTAGATAAAAATAAAGTTGTATCTCAAAATCTATTTTATTTATCTAATGTAGTCCTAAATATTTCAATTTTGTTTTTAAATTCATATCTAAACTTTCAAAATTTATAGTTCTATTCATTAATGAATCAATTAATTTTAGTTCTTTTTTTAATATGATAGTAACATATTAGACACAATATCAAAAGTTTAGAAATTTATAATTTTTTAAGCATTACTAAAATATTAGTCTTATTAATTAGAATTTTTTTTTTTTTGAAAAGTTCACGAATTTTTTGACATAAAGTCGTTGCTTCTCAAAATAATAAAACATTCTTCTCTCTCTATTTATAGATATAGCTAACATACCGTTAATAAACCACATAAAATATATATATCGATTTTGTTGTTTGATTCTCGGCTTGTTGATTACATGATGACAACAACCTACCCCTCCTCTACTACTCCTAACAATAAAACAAATAATCCTAAAAAAACATATTTTAACCATAGAATTTGTTTTACCCTCTTGCAATTGAGAAAGAAAGAGGGTTTTGTTTTGTTTTGTTTGTGTGTAGACAGAGTTAGGGTTTTTGGGGACAGTATTCAGAGTTTGTGTTTTATGGATGGTCTGTTTTTCTTTTTATTAATGTTTGGTTTGTTGTGTTTTTTGGGATTGAAAGGTCAGGTCAAATGTCATAATCTGATTACCTCTTTTGATGCCACTACACTACACTTTCTTTCTTCTTATTGTCTTGTCAAATCACTTCCAATCCTTCCATTCTCACATCCCAATCTCTCCCCTTCCTTACCCTTCTCTCTCTCTTTACAAATATATATATAATAATAATTATATTTCATGTTTTCATTTATATATATATAGTTGATAAGAAATTTTAAAAATGGTATTAATTTTACTCTGTTGTTTTAAATATATTTGATATTATACTTAAAAACTATAAAACTAGTTTTAATTACCTTTAAGAAAGCGTTTGAGATAAGAATTATTCTAAGATTATAATAATCATTCATCACTACAGTAAATAGTATTTTGGAGACACTATTTCAAAATCTCCATTTGTTACCGTAGTTGCTATTTTATATTCATCATTTTTCTTATTATTTGCTATAGTGTTTACTATTTCTTTCTCAAACTAAAATAGTTTACACTTCAATCATATACTATTATAATCCAAACTAAAATAATCTATACCTAAAACACAAACTATTATAACCTAATATAATAATCTAGGATTATAATAATTAACTTCTCGCCCCAAACGTCTTCTAAATGTTTAAACAGTTATTTTAAATATGTTTTTATATAGTTTTTTCTTTTGTGTAATTAAACTTATATAATTTACTTCAAGGTTTAGGACTCAATTCCCTACCTTGTGCATATTCTCAAAAGAAAAAAAAATCCTTACTTTTAGTTGAGTCTATTTGGTAGAGAATTTAAAAACAGAAATCTAAAATCAAGAGATTCAATGAAAACATAATTGTATTTTATGTTTTTAAATATGTTTGTTAATAGATTTAGAAATTGAATTCTAATTTAGAAAATTGTTTAAAATGTGTTTGATACTAATGATAAAACTAGTTATAGTTACACACTAATATTTAATTGACATAAACTACTATTAATTTATTTATGAATATTATGTAGGTTAAAAAATAAAATAGTTATTATTATGTAACATTATATAATTCATTACATAATGCATCTTATCTTTGTTAAAAAATAATTGAATTTATACAATGATATATTATGTTTTTTTAAATGTTTTTTTTTATCTTTATTTAATATAATTTTTCATTTTAATTTTTTTTTTAAAAAAACCAGGATACAATGAAAAATTGTTTTCAGAGTTTATGCTGTTGGATCACAGAATTTGAAGATAGTTGTCCGAAACAGAATCTGGGTTGTCTGCCAACCACATACTTAACTCAGTAAATCTAAAAATCAAATAACAGAATCCAAATTCTCTACTAAACAGAATCTTTAATAATTTATAACTAGATATATTTTTATTTTTACTTTATTATATTTGTTTTATCAACTCCATTGTTTTTATTAACAACACACATAATTTTTTTTAAATTTTATTTTTTTATTAAATTGATAAGAAAAATAAATTCCTTCACATTTAAGAAACATAAATGATAAATACATGTGATTAGTCAAAACTTAATGAGTGGCACAAGGTGATGAACATTGTTGCTTATGAGCTAGTTGTTGAGGACGAGCCCTTGGTGCCCAATTTTGTTTTTATGGTTTCTCTATAGGTTTTCTAGGGTACTAAGTTTCGTGATGCTCTCCACATCAATGTCTACGTTTGTGAGCATGTGATGAGAGACTAGGCCTCACTATCAACATATGAAACATAATATTGTCATCTAGGTGTTGGCATCATCACCATTGAAGTGAAAGGACAAATACAATCTTGTGCGTTTTAAGTTAAGTGATAGAAGACATGTTTGCAATGTTGTGGTAGGAACTTCATCAAGTACAATTGAGGACAATAACTCATCTCCTAGAATTTTCTCCTTCTAAACACGTCTTTTCTACTTCTAGGACTAGGCGGAGGTGCATGTCTGTCATACATGTTATATTTTGATCAGGTAAGTAAAAGATTGATAAATTCTCTAAAAGTCACGAATACATCTGGAACATGACCTCTGTAGATGATAAGATGAATTAGAAAAGGTTTGAAATAAGTTTAATAATATAACCAAGTGAGTTTAACTAAGATACATTCCGTTTGACCAAAAGATGCTTCCTCATGAGTGATGTAGCTCCTAATATATTATTAGACCAAAACATGTAATATGTAGCTATGTCTCCCATGAAGTCTATCGCACTACAAAAGATACAAGCTTCACGAACCAATCTTGACTTGGAAAATCTGTGACATTTAGCTTTGGTTATGTATTGCATACATCTGTAACAACTTGTTTCCCTCCCTGCGTCCCTTGTTTCTCAACTCGTTTGGAGCGAGTTCCTGTGGTGAAAATGAACATTCCTATTACTTGGTGGAATTTCAGATAATAATGCCCTTCAAGGCTCTAGATTAAGCTTACTCTGATTAGTATCCCAATTTTCAAAGTCAAATGAAGATGCAAAAGAGATAGTTGTAGCAAGGTATATATGCTCAAGCATACATTTTGTAGATGATTGGTAGAAGTTTGTTCTCTAACAAATCAAACAATGTGGCGTATATGATATTCCTCCCACTCTTAATAGAGTTCGGTGTGCGTGTACAACTATGGGGTGTGTTTAGTATGGTTGTTTAGACAGCTCTACAAGGCAACAAAATTAGATGCTCACAACATTGTTGAGCTCATGGTTTTCCTTCAAATTATTTGGGGTTAGAAAGGGTTCCCATTGATGAACTCTTCAATATTGTGATATGAACCAATGTGTCCTGATGTTACTTCCAGGATCAATCACACGTTCAAAGGCCAAGAAGCTACAGTTGGCTCTGAATTTTCATATATTAATAGAGATGAACTCAATCAAGGCGTTTTAAAGAACACAAACTGGTCAAAAACTCTATAATTAGTTTCATATGATGCTACAACTTACAAAATGAAATTGATTGAGTTTTGTTAAAACTCATTAGTGTAATTTTATTTGCAAGCATATTTTATTCCGGTATTTTCATTTTAGATTCATATATATATCTTATTTAGAGTTTTTTTTTTTTTTTTTTTTTTTTTTTTTTTTTTTTTAAGTTTTGTTATGTTTTTTCCGAGTAAGAGGTAGAATGGACTTTTAGTTTATTGACCTTTAAAACCTTCATTAAAAATTCTGGACAAAAAATGTACATTTTGAAAACTTAGAGACGAAGTACAACTCTGCCTGAAATTTTAGAATTAAAAAGGTATTTTTGAAAATTCAGAGACTAAACACGACTAATCTTAAAATTTGGAGACTAAAAAGATAGATTTTTAAAGAAAAATTGAGAGTAAAATAGTAGAAAATATTAAGTGTGTAGTTGAAAGGCATTTCACAGCCAAATATATATATAAAGTTAGTAGGTCAGAGGATGTTAAGGAGGCTTATGCACCATACATATGAGTGCTTGTTTGAGAGTGAACTTAAAATTGTTAAATTTACTTTCGTTAAATTCAACATCGTCATTTCAAAATACATCTTTAATCACTCAAAATTAATTTAATATTTAATTTTACACTCAAATACAATATTCATATTATCAAAATTTATTTTGAATGATTAAAAATACGTTTCAAAGTGATTTTAATCATCTTAGAATCGCTCTAAACATATCCTCGGAGAAGGTAATATTCACAAATATTTGTGATAGAGCATCCTAAGCTGGAAAATTGGGAATTAAATCAGGGATCAGTTTGCTTTATTAATCTCCCTTTAGGAAAAATAAGGTGTATTTATGATGGATACCCTTGATCTAATGAAAGTAGGTGTACTTTTATTTATTTATTATCAATATTCTTTAGTTCATTATCCATTTGTTCCAATTTTTTGAAATACTTGCAAGGGAGATGCAAAGATATAAAAGTAACCAAAAAACTTTAAACTAGTTCTAAATTTATAGTATAATTGTAAGCTAACAATTCCATATATGGGCATGCTATATATTATTTAAGAAAGAAAATGTATCATCAAGTTATATTTGGTTAATAGATCAATTGGGTTGCATGTGACATGCATCGTTTGAGTAAATAGGTTAGTGAAACCATAATTTTTTATTTTGAAAACTAAATATATTAATCGAGAACACTCTGGAGATATATAAAAGTCTTTAGATAACGTAAAGGACACTCTATTAAATCTCTTTAAGTTTCTCATCGGGGAAAGAGACATTATAAAAAATGTTGCAGGAAAGCCACACTTCCATTGTCGCAAGTGCATGAACGGTCTAATTTCAAGCCCTAATTATATAAAAAAAAAGGTCTCATAACATTCATTGAAGGACGGGAAAAATATCCCATCAAATCATAATTTTGATGACATGCGAAACTTTTTCTTAATAAAATTTTTAATTTTAATTATAAGAGGACTAATTGAGAACTTTAGAAAATGGAGGATATCAAACTAAAGAATTAATGAAATTAAAAAAAAAAAAAATTAAAGAGCCAAATATTAAAGTAGAAGTTCGACAAATTCCCAATTCCAAAGAAAAATTGAAAAATGGTAGTTGGCCTTTAATAAGTGAAAATTTTAATTATTTTATCATTTCAATGAACATTATTATTATTTTTTACAATGTGTTTGGTTGAAAAGAAAGGTGAGAAATAGTACTTAAATTTAATAAAGCATTAAAAGTTCCATCAACAGTCAATCAAAGTCAGTTATATACTTAGAAAATAGAAAATAATTATATTAAATGTGCCAAACCCAACTAAATTCTACTGTGACATGAAAATCAATGCACACTTTCAATTTCAAAATGGGAAAGAAAAAGCAAAGGATATGAAAGCAAATACATAATTAAAAAAAAAAAAAAAGAATGCTTTAATAAGTTAATTGGGGGCAGCCTTTCCCAAAAAGATACCCTTTAAAAAGCTTTTGATCACATGTTGAGAGCCAAAATCTCTTGTAAAGTCCACAGTTCTTTGTCCCATATATTAAACTTTTTTTCTTCATCTTTTCAAAGTATAAACACTCTCACCTTTAATTTAACAATGGATAATGCACACATCTTGTCAAACACTATACCTCCTTGTCTTCATATTAACAATATCATGTTGTTTTCATTTTTTTTTAATATCCATAAATATCTGGATCGGTTTACGTATGTCTTGATAATCTTATGGAACAATCCACCTGTTCTTACAATATTTAGGTGTCAAGAAAATTCATAAGAAATTCTAAGTAGACCGCTATCATATATTGAACCCGTGATCTTTTAGCCCTTTATCAAAAATCTCTAACCATAGAGTTATAAGTTTTAAATCTGTATTTTATTTTGAGGAGACTGATATTTTGGGTCATATAATTAAATGAATATTACGAAAATATATGTTCATATATATCGTATGATATAAAATTATTATAAAGCAAATATCTATTCATATCCTTAAACTTTGGAGTTGCGTTTCAATTAATTAAGACTATGAACTAGTAGTTGTATCAATTTAAACTTTAGATTTTCACAAGTGAATCAATCAAAACTCTTTGTAATGATTTGTAGCTATTTTTATTTAATTCCATTTATAATCAACTAAAAATCACCTAAATAAAATTGTTCTCCACCAAAGTACAATAAAAAGAAATTATCACTCTATTTTTCTTTTTCTAAATAAGCAGATAAATGGAAGAAAATCAACATATGAAAAATCGCTCCTATTTAATGAAAACTACTATTATCTAAAAATAACGGGGCATAAAATCAACATAGGAGAATAATCTAAACATACAATTTATTGATCGTAATATAGGGTGATTACTTATAGAATCATCAAAAGATGTTGTATGGCTAATTACCTAAATAATCAATTGTATGTCAATTGAGTTATGTTATTGCTTTGGCCTAAACTATTTACTTTTAAGTATATAAAAAAATCATATACTTTTTAATGTAAAAATTATGAATATGGTATATTTTTAAGCATAGAAATAATGCATTATTTAACTAAACATATAAAGAAAAATGTTAACCATATGCCAATATCTTTTATTAATTACTATAAATCTCACTAGACTTCGATATACTTAATAAAGTTTAAATAGATTTAAGTCAAGACATGCTATTCACAGAATGAGACCAAAGAGGTTCAAGTCTCGAAAGATAAATTCATTTTTGGGCCCAACATGAGATAGTATATTCCCACATCCTATATCATCTCAGTATTTGGAAGTCGATTATTCTATCTCACCGATTTTAATTGTTTGTGACTCATTTTCGGAACGTGTTTCGTATCTCACCATCATTTTTCCTTTCGTGTATCGTATATCATCTCAGTGTTTGAACATACTCGATCATTCATATTCGATCAAAACTCCTCAGACATCAGAATTCTCCAGACATCAAAACTCTCCACATCCTATATTATCTCAGTATGTCAAACAACCCCTATGTGAGTCTATATATCATCTACACTCCAAAATAAATAGATTTCAATATTAGGTAGAAAGACATATACCTAGCAAAATTTAATCAATATATACTCATAATGGTAATAATTTAATTTCTATCTTTTTTCCACATATAACTAAAGAATGGAAAAGAAATTTCAAAGATTTGGACTCATAAATACCAAAATTTATAATTATAAGCAATAAGACAAATGCTGAGAGCATTTTCCACTTATTTTTCATCTCAACATCACGTTTATATATGTAAAATATTTTAAAGTCTTCCCATTCATGACCAGTGTGAAACATTCAAATGGAAAAACATGAAGAAATGATAATTAGAAACTTAGATATAAAGTTTGTAATGTCGAGATTAAAAATTTAGTTTCTAATAAAGAAAGAAAAAAGAAAAGAAAGAATCCCATTTATATGTCGAGCTATTATATTAACACCAGTGGTTTGCATGTAAAAGAATAAAATAAAGGATATTTATAATGGGTAGCATTTGTATGAGTAATAACCAAGTGTATAGTAACCTTCTAAAAAAAATGTAAATATAGTAAAGTCTATATGTGATAGACTTTTGTTGCAAATAGACTCTTACCAGCGATATAGTTTATAACGGTTAGACTCCTACTAATGATATGATTTATCACTGATAGACTATTTAATTTTTTTTTCGTATTTGTGATTTATTTACATTATGTTATATCTGTTAATACTTCAAGTATGATTGCTATATTTATAACTGTCCTTAAAATAAATAATAGGAAAAAAAATGCACTTTGCCAAGATTCAACAGATCTGCAGTACTATTTTAAGAGTTAAGCTTAGATTAAAGTTTAAATCAACCAATTAGTTTGAACTTTTTGAATGACATTTGAATCGACCCACAGTACAATTTATTTTATTTCTTGGGGTAAAAATTGTTTTTATTTTATTTTTCTTGAATTATAGTTGGTCAAGCTTGTAAAGTTGCTTAATTGAATATTTTTTGAATTTCTTTTTAATATAATATTTATATATTAATATAGGTTAAAAAATACTTTTGATCCCTAATTTTTATAGAAGTAATAATTTAGTTTTTATGTCAAAGTGAACTTAACTCAATAGTAATTGATATGACCTTTTTATTTAGAGGTCAAAGATTCGATCCCCATTTGCAGTTGTATTAAAAAAATAATTTAGTTCTTGAACATTAATTGGTAATGATTTAGTTCATATACTTTCAAATTTGTAATAATGTAGTTCCTCAAACTTTAACAAATAACAATTTAATTAGTCTCTATACTTTGAAATTTGTAATAATTTAGTTTCTATCATAAAAAAAAAATTCTCTCTGACATTAAGTGTCAAATTTTATTGTATAATTATGACTTAGTCTTGATTCTTATACCCTTAATAAGTGACCAATTTGATTGCAAAATTTTAATACAAATTTTTATATGCAATGGAAATTATTGTACACAAATTCATGCTAAAATGAATTTTAATTGAAAGGAATTAAATGAGATAGAAATAAAAAATGAAGAGAGAAAAATGACCACTTTTCAAAATATATGGGCCAAAATTGATGTTTTGAGAATACAAAATTTAAAAGTAAAAGGGCTAAAATCAATATTTAAAAAGTAAATGGACCAAAATGGTTTAAAATACTCGTATATGTCTACAAATAGGTTGAGTTCTCAATTATTTTACAAAAATGGCGATGGAACTATCAATAAAATATCTATGTTGATGAAAATATTTAAATTAATCAATAAATATTTTACACATTTTAATGAGTTAAAATGTATATTAATTACATCATATTGGGGATTTTCAAAAATAAAAAAAATAATGAAAACTATTTACACAAAATAGCAAAATTTTAATCTATTTTGATAGAGGTTGAAGTCTATCAATGATAGAAACGGATAAAAGTCTATCACTGATAGACGCTAATAGAAGTTTAGTATCTCTGAGTGTTCTTTTTGTTATTTCTGTAAATAACTTGACATTTTTTCTATTTGTAAAAATTTATCTATCATATTCTAGTAGATTTTCTTATTTTTTCCTTATTTTTGAACGATTTTTTCACGACACAATGAAATGTCAATAAAAATATAAGACTTTTCCAAATATATAAGAGATGAGTATTTGTCATCTCAATTAGAACTCAGATAAAATAAATAAAATTTTGCATCCAATTTTAGACGTCAAATGATGAAGATCTTGTTTGATAATCATTTAATTAATTTTTTATTTTTTATTTTTGAAAATTAAATTTACAAGTACTACTTCTAACGGTAAGTTTCTTTATTTTATTATCCACCATTCATTCATGTTTCTAAATTAAAGTCCCGTTTAGAAATTAGGTAAAAACCATAGTATAAGAATATTAGGAGAAAACAAACATAAATTGTAACGCCCCGAGTTTAAGAGAGGGACATGAATAAACCGAGATCATATTTGAATAAGATGGATCGTGAGGATATGAAAGTATGATTAAGAAAGATCTAAAGGAATTGAAAGTCACTACCTATACCAACAAGGTGTATCTTTCTTTTCGATGGCTCAATCATAAAAATTCCAAAATTAAGCGTGTAGATATTGAGTATGATTCTGGATCCTAGTCCAAATCCTGGACCTGGGGCGTTACATAAATTACTAAAATATAAAAGTAAAAACGAAATTTTCACATTTTTGTATCTAGTTTTAGAGAAATGTTGGATGATAGAATATCTTGTGAATAACTATGAAATTAGGTCCTGTTTGATAACTAATTTATTTTTTGTTTATGATTTTTGAAAATTAAACCTATTTCTTTCCTATTTCTTACAATGATTTGCATCTTTCTTGAATGCAATGGGTAAATTCTTAGCCAAATTTCAAAAACAAAATCAAGTTTTTAAAAACTACTTTTTTTTAGTTTTCAAAATTTTGCTTGATTTTTTAAACTAGTATAAAGTAGATAACAAAGAAATAAATTTGGAGGTGAAAGTAGTGTTCTTTAGACTTAATTTTCAAAAACAAAAAATAAAAAACCAAATGACACCAAACGGGGTCATTTCTAATTAATTAAGTTTACAAGTACTAATTCCAATTGCAAGTTTCTTCGTTTTGTAATCTACTTTTCACTCGTATTTTCAAAATAAAGTCACGTCTAGAAAAGTAAAAAGCATTATAAGAATATAAGGACAAAACAAAGCTCAATTTCTATAATATAAAACTAAAAACGAAATTGTTATAAAACAAAGTCTACATGAGGTAGGTAATGAGTTGAGCTAGATGACAATTTTTTTTTTTATATCTCTACCACCCAACCACTCTTTTTCTAGAACCCTCTAGTGGGAGTGTAAGCCTCTTCCCAACTATCAAACATACACAAAATAAAGTGAAGTCAAGCTGAAGAAATGAGTGAGAAATGTGAAAAAAATAAGAGAAATGGAACCTAAGTACATATGGTTGAGAGAGAGAGACAAAGAGTTATGTAGTTCCCACTCAAATTAGTGCCAAATTGAATGGCATTGTGATGTTGCTAAATTTAAGCTCTCTATTAGTGGAAGGTCAAAGGGGAGAATGCATATATAAGAAAGTGGAATGTGTGTTGTTTCTTGGATTCTACTTTCAAGTGGTATCAACCTCACTAATATGATGCTTTTGGGAATCCCATTTTCCATACATCTAATTCAAAGTTCAACCCAACAAATATATATCTCATCAAAACTATACAATTAATATTCTCTCTTTCACAATTTTCCAATAATAATTTTACATCTCATTTTAGCTTAATTCAAAGCTTTTAAAACTTTATTGGTCCATTAAGTGAATCTACCATCAATTTTTTGCTCCACACAAGACCTTTCTTCATCAGCCTCTATATGACTTTCATACCATGTTGATGTCAAATATTTGTGTTGATACATATTCTATGTTAAATGATGAAAAAAAGAAAGATATATATAAGCTCATATATTACATGATTGAATTAGAAATTTTGGAAAAGTTTAGAAATCAAACTTGAATTTAAACCTTTTACATTATATGATGTTTAACATCATTAATTAGATTGATCTATATGGTTTTACTTTAGTGAAAATAATTTGATAAAAGAAAATTAGAAAAATAATTATATGCTCAACTTTTTTTTTTTTTTTAAAGAAAGATTGCTTTTACATAGAAAACTGATAAAAAATATTTCTAAATATAACAAAATTTTACTGTCTATAAGTAATAAATAATGATAAATACTAACTGCTAGACATCTATTTATGTCTATCGCTATCGTTAATAGATGTCTATCAGTGTCTATGATAGATAGTGATATTTTATTACATTTGAAAATGTTTTATCACTTAAAATAATTATCCTAAATAATTACCCTCAAAAGGAAGATGAATATTGAAAATAACATTAAGGAAAAAGAAAAAAAAAAGTTGAAAAGGGGGAAGAGATGCATGGGTGTGTGTGTCAATGGTTGCATGATTTGGAGCAAAAGGCAACATTGACTGTATATATATATATATATATATATTTTAGTGTTGAAGAGAAAATGCAATTTGGTTGAAATATATTTGGTCAAATCTCACTAGTGTCTACATGCATATGTCTCTCAACTTTAGGGCAATCATTTTCATTCCAAAGGTCAAAACTGGCCAACCTTCCATTTCCCCTTAAATTCTAGAAACAGAGAGCAATAGAGTCAAGTTGGAATCATCTAGGGTTTTGTGGTTGTATATTTAGGTACATCATAGACGGTATTCATTTTCGTAAAAAAAAATTTAATTTTTTTTCTTATATTTATACCTTTTTTTAAATTGTGATTAAAGTAAATTGCATAGAGATTAGTGCGATTTTAGAATAGACATAAATATTACACCTTAGTTTATGCACAAGGTTTAAATATCAATGTCGACAAAAATATCGAAATCTTAATTTTACGAAAATTTCAATGAAATATAGATAAAATGTCGATTTCAATAGATATTTCTAGAAAAATTATAAAAAATTAAAAATAAATAACATTTCATTATATTCAAATAAGTAAACATGTATATTATTTATCTTATATTTATATTAATGACATTTTGATTCTTGTTTTTTGCGTTTCATGTATTTTTTGACGATTTAATGAAGATATGAGTTCACCCTTTATATTGATATCGAACAAAGAAAAAATGTAGAAATATCGATGGAAATATTGACATATCCATGAAAATTTGATACTATATTGCATGTGATAAAAGATTTTGAAAAAGTTAAACTCTATAATTAAATAAAGAAGGAAATTAGTACACACCCTACATCGCTTAAATATGCATGTTTTTTCCTAAATACATTGGTAAAATTAAGTACATTCAATTACTTAAGCTTTCATCATTTTTTTCTTTAAAAAAAAAGGAAAGAAAAAAGAAGAAGTTCTCATCATTCTTTCCCTTTTTTTTCCCTTCAAAAAATAAAAATCATTGTGATTTGTCATGGACATTATTTTTGTAAATAGATAAGACTAATTTTGAGGGTACTAATTCTTTTGGTATTGACAAAGGAAACCATATTCATGATGTCCAATCATAAAAATATCAAGTCACAACTTGTTAAAAAGATGAATAAACTCCATTAGTCAAAGAATCATTTAAGTTTTAGAATAAATATAAATTTCTTAAAAATTTCAAGTTTAAATCCTTGAAAAAGTATTGTGATATAATAAAACAAATTTGATTTAGCACACACTAACATATATTTCTTGATATTGATGTATATATTTTGAGGCTGAAATGGGAGCTATACCTAATGGAAGCTAGGAAAGAATTTGAATTGACTCCAACAATTTTGTTGCACCATTAGAAATGGAAATTTTGATTATGTTGACTACATTTTCCTCCACAAAATTTAACTTTTATATATATATATATATATTTCTCTCTCTCTTTCTTAAAAAAAAAAAAAAGAAAAAGAAAAATTAATAAAATTTATTTGATGGGATTCTCATTCATTTCCCATTTATAGAATTGTCTTTTCCATTTCCATTAACATTACATCTAATTACCAACTCACCCTAATTTTAGCATCAAAAAGAGAAAGAGGAACAAATAAAATAATATGATGATGAGAGAGAAACAAGGAGATAGAGGAACAAACAACAATCATAATAATGGAGAGAGAGAGAGAGAGGAACAAATAATAATTATAATGGGGAGACCTAAGAGAATCAATCTTAGTCAAAAGTCAAGAAAATCTGATGATTGTAACCAATGAACAGACATGATCTAGTTGGAAGAGGCTAAACCTAATAAATATCAAAATCTGTCTTGTCTTTTTTTTTTTTAAACATCTTTATGGATGTGGTTTTTGAAAGAAAACAGAGGACATAAATTAATAATATAAAAGATTTTTGACAAAAACAATACATATACTTCAATTGATTATATATTTATATATATATGCAACTTTGAATGTGATTGATAGCCTAAAAGCATTCATCCCTTTTCAACAGTCCCATGCATTGGGTTAATTTATTACCTAATCTTTGTTATTATATTTTTTAAATTAATATTTTTGTCCTTAAGATTTTGAATTTAGGGTGGGTTGGGATTGTCTAAAAAAAAAAACTATATATTTTTCAAGACTATATTTTTTAAACTTTTTTTAAAAAATATGTTTAAAATTTAAATATTTGTACGTTTGGTTAGAACTTGGACTAATTCATAAACACATATATTTTAATTTTTTTGAGAAAGATATATATTTTGAAATTGATCGCACGTTATCTTGAAATTATTGATTTTTTTAGAAACTTGAAATTATTGAAGGTAAAACCAAACGTTAATCTTAATTTTTTGTATTAATTTTTTTGGATAATTCAATTTTAGAAGCACAAATATCTTGAAACATAAATACATAATCATAAAAGAAATAATTGATTTCTAACAACAAAACATAAATAATAATAATTTTTCCTAGACAATATAATATCAACTAGACATAAGAAGCTGTGCAATTCAATCATGTTCTTCATTCATCTCCATTTCACGAACTGAACCTCCATATTCTTCGCTGGCGTCCTCATGATTTCTTTCATCATTTGAAGCTAGTAGCATCTCATCGTCGTCATAAGGCTACTCAAAATTTGTTTTTGAATGAACTCTTATAAAGTTATGGAGAGTCATTGAAGCAACAACAATTCTTACTTATTTGTTGAATGGAAAACTAATCATTTTTCGAATAATTTTCCATCTATTTTTCCAAACACCAAATGTTCTTTCAGTTGTGCATCTAACGAGGAATGTCTATGATTAAATTCTTCCTTCACGCCTCTTGGTTGACTTCCACGTCAAAAATCAGCAAGATGGTATTGCTCACCTTTATAAGAACCTAAATATCATTTCATATGTGGATAACCAGAATCTACAAGATAATATTTTCTTAAAACAATCAAATAAACACTTGTTAAAATAAATATTAAAAAGATATAATAAGCACCAATGTATTTATTCTTTCATTAAAAAATATAATAAATTATATACTTTCCTTTAGGTGCTACAATCTGTATATGAGTACCATCAATTGTTCCAATATAATCTTTGAAGTATGGCCAATATCAAGTGTTCTTTTTAATTTTATCAGACATAGATTTGAATTGTGGATCTGTTGGCTTAATTACATCTACAACCATACGACAAATAACATCTAACATTGTGTCGAGCCATCTTGATACAGTCTCACCTAAGTGCTGAAATCTATCTTGAACCATTCTATTCATGAAACCATGACCTAATATAATAAGAAACATTGCAAGAGCCTCCTCCAAAGGCATATGTTTGGCTTTACTAAAGTTATATTGTTGTTCAAATCCTACTAAAGAATTCTTAAATAAATGTTTTGCCATCCTAAATTGTTGGTGACATCTATCCTTTTGACCATTCAATATTTCAAGAACAAATTGGCAAACAGTATGAGAAGATGTCCTACAAGGCTCTTTACAAACATGCCTCACAAAATGATGCACTATAGCACCACATCCCACTTTTACTAATTGATTGAGTTCATATTTAATATTGCTTTTATCAGAAGAATCATTGCTATCAGTATTGTAACAATCAAATGACATTTGAAAAGATAAAGAAATTAAAAGACGAAATTAGAAACAAAAGATTATAAACAAAATTTGATGATAAAACATTCATAACAAAGGTAACATTCAAATACAATAATTATCTAAACAATTCAAAGTCACAGTATCTAAACAAACATTTCTTAAGTATCTCAAACTTTCTTTTGCTTAAGCCATGCAACTTGAAGCTCAGGCTTTTGTAGTATTATAAACATTTCCCTATTTTCTCTTTTTCTAAAGATGTCTACAACTTTCATGAAGAGCTCATCGCCTTTCACAATTTTAGGTATGTCTTATAAAGCATTCATCACAGAATGCTATAACTTGGTAGATTTCTTCTCCTATTATCGATTGATTCACACACACGTTCTAATTGATTACAAAGTTTATTAGCAACGCTATCTTTTGATTCTGTTCTTTTTCTTTTTTTATTTCTCTTGAGTGTGATCCCCAGTAGTATATACTGAATATTCAATATCATTAGTATCATTATGCTTTGTATATCAAAATGTATCATCATTATACATATCTAGATGAATTGTCCTCAATAGTCTCAGGTAAAAATCCTTGAAATGGTGCCTATACTCCATCTCTCATAACTGCAATATCTTTAAAAAGAATATCCAATCGGTCTGCATTTTGTAACCCTTTGCTCAAACTTTTGTTGCCTCGGGCTTAAGCTACACGAGATTAATTAATGAAATATTTAATTATAATTTTCTTTCCTAATAAATAAGCTATATAGATAAATGATATGTCTCTAATTTATCTCCCCACCATTCATTTGTTGCGTCAATAATTTGTCTTAAAGAATCCCATCCAGAGCCTGTCTTATTTCCAACCAAGTCTGTCCATATTTGTCAATCCTTCTTTAGTACACCCCATTTATTTTTCATTTGTCTTTGATCATAATTTCTACTGGTTTTCTCTTTGAATATTCTAATAACACTTTTGCATCCATCTTTACTTAGATTCCTATTTGGCCTATTTCCTTTCAAAGTTCCAGCAACACATGCATGGATAAATTAACTAGTTGTAGTGTCATCCCAAATTGCCTTGATTTGCTTTTCTTTTTCATCTTTATTTGCAACTATATTCACAAACATCTCTAGCGAATAAAAATTAATCAATATTAGAAATTTTAGTATAAAAACAAGTTTTCTCTACTATTGGGGTTGATGTCCTAAATTTCATGGGTTTCTTAGTTTGTAAATCTTATACACGAATTATTTATTTAATAAAATACGGTGTTATTTTATTTGACATTTAGTGAGCATTGACCCAATCCAATAAACTAAGATCTAACATTATTTTATGTAACTTAAACATGTATGTGGTTGACATATAAGTGGATCATGTTTAAGTAATAACCTAAATGGTCTGTGATATATGGATAAGGTTGGGTACCTTATTTTGGTGACACTACGGATACAACCCACTTTGTAATTGTTACAATAGTTGTAAAGTGTTACAAATGATCTGATTCTAATAATTCATGTGGAGATATGTGAGTGAGAGTATCCTATATAAAGAGTTTGTATAAGATCGGACCGCAAAATGATTAGTTTCTCTTTATAAAGCCGTTGCTTGAAGAGACTTACATTTCACTAGGATGACCATAGGTAACTTGACTTTAATCCTGAGTGAGTCGTGAACTCCTGCCTATGAGGATAATCCTTTGATCTGTATGGGTAAGAGTGACCAAATTCGCCGACTCAATAAGTTTACCATTTTGGGGATTTGTTTGAGTGGGGAGCTAACACGATAAGACACCTCACTCTGTCACTGACCAGAGAGGTCTAGTTTATAGTTAGACTATAATTAATTATTCTTAGAGGGATCAGTAGTACTTAAGTATAATTTAAGGTGTTAATTATATTAATGTGATTAATATAAAGTATAATGTATATTGATACATTATAATATATAGTTAATTATAAATATGATTTATAACTAAAACTATATAATATATAAGAGACAAATATTTAAATAAGATTCAAATATTATATGAATAAGATTCATATGTATACTATAGGCTAAAACTAATGTGAATAAGATTCATATTAAAACTATAGGTTATAAAGGAGAGTTGTATTTTAATATGATTAAGATGCATAATGTATGGTTCATTAATTAATGGTTAATTAACTAACCATATGTTATATCATTAATATCATATTATTAATATAATATTAATATTATAATAATATAACTCCCCATTACAGGGGAATTATGTGTGTAATTGTTGTTGGGTTTTATGCCCTAAAACTCATAGATAGTAAGTGATATTAGTTGACCGTCATCAATAAAGAGTTATAGATGTTAGTTCAATAAATGTTTTTGTGTTGCTTCTATTTTTCTTAATAACTATAAATCCAATAAACTAACATTCAATGTCGTTTTATGAGTCTTAAACTGTATGTGGAGATATACAAGGATCAATGTTAAAGATACAACCCAAAGGGTCTATAGTATAGGGATAAGACTGGGCACCTTATCCTGGTGACACTATGGATACGACCCACTTTGTATTTGATACAAACACAATGATCAAATGCATTCGTGTAGGTGACAAGCGAGTGAGAGTATCCTATGCAATGAGTTTGCATAAGACTGGATCACGAAATAGTAACCACTAGATGTAATATTATTAACTAGTTAGGTTCCTATTTCAATTGGATGACCTAGACAACTTAGTCTTAATCTTGAGTATATTATGTGATGGAGTTGACAATCAACACACAGAAGCTATTAGGATCTTAAGCACTTTAATTACATATTTTAGTAGATTTTCATGCAAGTTCATTAAATAATAGTAAAAAGGGTTTCAAGCACACAACCTTTGAAGAACTTCCAATTGGTGTAAATTCCAGCTGATTTCTTCTTTCCAACAAGTTGTAGACTACCACAAAGATCTTCTCTACTATTCTTAGGCCTTAGATTGGGTGGTGGAACCAAAATCGAGAGAGATTTGACGTGGTTTTGGGAGTTGAAGTGAAGAGAAAAAAGACAAAATTTTTTCCTTCAATTTTTCAGGTTGCATGCCTCCAATTCAGTATGAATAACCCATGTACTAATTCAATTAAAGCATGTAAGTTTGAATAGAAGGGGAGTTTGACACTCAAAACTCCACTAATTAAGTGGAGGCTAATTGGAAAAAAATGGAAAAATCCCACTTTCCAATCTTAAGTTTTTTTTTCTTTTAATTTAATTTTAAATTTTCAAATAAAAATCAGATAAAATTAAAATAAAAACATAATTTCTAATTTTGAAATTTCAAAATCAAATTTATTTAAAATACTTTATTTTTAATAAATTAATAATTAAAAAATTAATTAATTAATTAAATAAATAATTCAATATAAAATATCAAACTAATTAAAACCCTAATCCAAACATGAACCCTCATGTAATTGATATTTAAATCTTATTTAAATATTTTCAACTCACCAAAAAACCGTTTAATTTGTTAATTAACGCTAATTATATTGAATATAATAATCAAAACCCTAAACCGAATTTGAACACTTTAAATTCTCTCAATACGCTATTATAAGTTTTGATTATTTTTTGAGCTAGTAGAGAAACCTAATGGACCTACAAATTATGAGCTCCAACGATTTGAGATTAATTATCTAAACACTTTAAACCGAATTAATCAATATTTGTTAACTACCGAGACACTTCACTATAGCTTAGTAGTTGCACTCTCCTCACTGTAAATATATTTATGTCCACTTGATCTAACCATAATTAGTAAGTCGATCCTTCACAAGTTGTTCAAATTTACAGGTAGGTCAAAATTATCGTTTCACCCCTACAATATATCTTGCTCCTTAAGTCTTCACTGATCCTCTAGTGAACAATTGGTTTATGGTTCTATCAATAAGCCGAGTCCCTCTTAGCCACAGAGAGGACATGACACCTTTGTTCAAGATCAGAAGTCAGTACTTAAGGGAACAACCTATCTGCTAACCCTAAAATGGGTAGGAGTGAATTCCGTCTTGCAGGACTATGTTCTCAGCTATCTATCCGGTCTTACCCCTAAAATGAGAGGCTTGTTGAACGGCAATGTTGAGCCACTCTCACCCATGTAGATTAAAGGATAATCCAAAATAAAGAGAAGTTCATAGTTAGCTTAGGATTGAGATCTTATTACCTTAGGTCATCGAATTAAAATAGTCAGTTTTAACAGTAAACAATCGTTATAAAGAAAAGTGACTATTTCGTGGTCTTATCTTATACAACAAACATCTTTTGCATAGGATGCCTCCACTCGCATGTCTCTACAGGAATGACTTTGGGATCACATGTATCAATATACAAAGTGGGCCACATCTATATTGTCCCTAGGATAAGGTACCCAACTCTATCCATATACTTATTGACCGTTTTGGTTATATACTAAAACTTGATCCTCTTTTCCGTCTCTACATAAAGTTTAAGTATTCATATTATAGCCAGGAATTCGTTAGCTTTATTGGACTAATGAAGCTATGAACGTAATTTATATATTCCATAACAACATTATTGAAAAACTCTGAATAATATCTTTATTGTAAATAGAATATGTTTAATGTTTACAAACTGCGAGTTTTAGGACATATAACCCAACATTATGAACTCTTGTTCACAATGTTGAATCGATATGGCAACCCTAGAGGGGGGTGAATAGGGTTTAATTAAACTTTTTTTAAAAAAAATTAATCCAATTAAACTAATTAATACACTTTTTATAAATAATAAGAAAAATTCAAATTATGCAATAAATAAGATGACAAAAAATGTGATAATTTAATTCTATCAAATTTTAGCAAATAAATAAGAACAAACTAAAACATACAATAAATTACTTAAATTAATTACAAAAATAAAAAGGAAAGAGTTAGAGAAGAAGACACCGTAATTTTTATAGTGGTTCGGTCAAACTCAACCTACTCCACTCCCCAAGCCTCTCTTGGGAATTTGAATAAAATCTTTCCGATTCTTTCCATAGATTAGAGCCTAACCGTTACACCACTGCTCCTTTTACGGGTTCAAGAGCAAACCCTATCCTTTCCACGATTTAGGATCAAACCGTTACAAATGTTGGAATTTTTGAAGAACACAATACAGCTCTCACTAGAGTGGATTTACAAATTTAAGCACTCAACAAGTTTATCCTCACAATACAATAACACTCTCTCAAGAATAAGATGAAAAAAAAAATTGGGAACTTAGAGAGAGTAACAATGGAACTTTTGAGTTTTTGGAGGATTATGAAATGTAAAATTTGTTGGTTTAAAATTTGGAGAGTAAGATGGTTTATATAGAGATGGAAAAATTTTTAGAAACCACAATTAATTTGGACCATTGGATTTTGGAAAAGAAAAAATCAATGGTGGAGATTTTAAACTAAACTAGTCATTAGATACAAACAAAATATAATATTAAATTCATTTTCTTTTGAAATTCATTTTCTTTTTAAAATTAATCCAAAAATAAAAAAACATACCATGTGTCAAAAACTAACCGTTAGACACAAACATAAAATAATATTAAATTCATTTTCCTTTTAATTCATTTTCTTTTTAAATTCATTCTCTTTAAAGTCAATCAAAAAATAAAAAACATGCCATGTGTAAAAAACTAGCCCTTAGACACAAATATAAATTAATATTAAATTTATTTTCCTTTTAAATTTCAATTTTTTTTTTATTTTAAATCAATCCAAAAATCAAAAGTTCATCATATGTTAATATCTTAATGATCTACCATTCAACCAATATGCTGCCACATGTCTACATGCAAATGGTCTAATTATGCCACGTCATCCACCATGGTATTTTCTCTATAGACTTGTTTTGGTCATATCGTCTTCGTTTTAGCTCTGATTTGAGTGATTTAAGAGGTGTTGGAATCGTTGTCCTGAGCTCTACGTTATGGACATATTAAAACACTAAGATTTTCAATAATTAAAAATTGAGTTTGTTATCATCAAAACATTGATTAATTAATTAATTAAAATTAATTAATTTGAGATTAAGGGCCACAAAGCCAACACACAAAAGATTGTCCTTTGATTTGTATGGGTGAGGGTGACCAGTTTACTGACCAAATATGCCTACCATTTTGGGGACAAGACCGAGTGGGGAGCTAGGAATATAATAATACAAGATGGAATTCACTCCTTCTCGTTTTCAGGGTAAGAAGATGAGTGTTTCCTTAAGTGGTATTTTTGTTTGGCCAGAGAGGGGTTTCTATTTATTAATTGGACCATAAACAGGTTGATCATTAGAGGAGCATTGATACTTAAGGAGTTAGAGGTAACCCAATGGTATAACGGTAATTCGACCTAGTTGGAGTTATGAACACTCGTTAAGGAATAACTTGCTATTATTGGTCTATATTTGTAGACATAGAAATATATCTGTAGTGAAAAGAGTGCAGCTGTAAGTCTTTAGTGGAGTGTACCCCTAGTTAATTAATATTGATTAACTTGATTAATGAGTTTAGCTAATTAATCTCATATCATTGGAGCTTCTGATCTACACATTTACTAGATCCCCTTGTTAGCTCACTAACAAATATTAAAAAAGGGATGATTTGAATTGTTCAAATCAATTTGAGGAAATTTTATATTAATATGATTAATATGTAATTGATTATGGATATGATCTATAATTCAAATTAAATTGCAAAGAAACATTTGAATAAGATTCAAATAGTTAATTCAAGTGAATTCGTTTCACAAAGAATTAATTAATAGAGAGGTGTTGCATATATACATATGATGTTTATGATGATTAAATATATATACGTTAAATTGGATTTAATGTATAAATAGTTATTTAATTAATGTGCTAATTAATTAAATAATTATTATTTAATTAATTGTTAAAGATTATTTAGTTAATTATGTTAATTAATTAAATAAATGTTATTTAATTAATTTTGCACAAGGAAAAATTAGAAAAAGACTAGATGAAGGGGTTGACCCTTCTCTATATAAAGTCTTCCTTTGGCCTTTTTGGGGACACACAGAACACAACAGAATTTCAAGCATTCATTGTACAATTTTTCCTAAGCCACAAAAGAAATCCTCTTCAATCTTCCAAAAAGTTCTCCTCCGCACCCTTTTCCAATAGTTGGATATCACCCATCATTCTATTGAAATCTTTGAGAATAACAAGGTTACTCTCGTGGTTGTGTTCAAGATTGTTTGAGGGAACGTTCGTGTTCAAGATCGTTGGAGGAGTCGTTCGTTGGAACATCGAGAGGATCGTTCTAATAGCTTGAGAATCTACAAAGGTAAGAATGGTTCTATCCTTTTCCCTACAACATGCTATTTACATGTTTGTTGTACGTATATTCTGTTTTAGTTTACTGTTTTTGTATATGCAAAAATCGGTTTGTGGGATGCAAGGCGTTCATAACGCTTCCACTGCAGGATCTGATCTCTTCAATTGTTAGAGTCAATTTCTTGCTTCTTCATTCTTCGCATTTTTCGAAAGAAAAATCAGTTTAGAGGTGGGTTATTAAATCTGCATTTTGAATAAAGGTTTGCAAGATTAGATGTTTTCGATTTTGGCACTTAGATTACTTTTAATATGATTAAAATGTAAGGGCCCATTGTATGTTTTGGGAAATTTAATTCTTGCTTTGAGTCTATAAGCCCGTGTCGATCAAAAGAGCAATAGTTACTGAAGAGATCGAAAGAAACGGAGGTGTTCGGGGCATGTTCGGAGACGAAAATGAGCAGAATAGAAGCATTCTACCATTCAGCGTCGCAACGCTGCTATCACACCATTGCAACGTTGAAATGCGAAGCACAACGCATCAGATTCGTAGTTTGACATAGCTCCAAAGTTTGACGGAGTCTTGGTGGCATGCATGCGAGAGAAGGCAGCGGTTGAAGTCCTCTTTTGACCTAGTTTTGTTTTTGTAATTATTAATTAATCTTAATTAATTAAATTGATATGATAGTTATATTAATTTAATTAATTAATTTTGCATTAGGATGCCAAAATCGGTCCAATTTTTTGTTGTTGTTTAAATTAGTTTAATTATGCATTGGTTATATGTTTATATTAATATTTGAATTCATATTACATATTGTATGTCATATAGATTAAAAAATACCCACCTTAGGATAAACATGTAGATGCAACATTATTAAATATAAGGGTTATATTTTATGGATGCATGATTAAATTAGCATGCTCATGCATCATGATATAAGTGCTATGTTCTAATGATGTATGATTACACTAAGCATGTCCATACATCATGCTATATATTAAAATTGTTATAATGAATAGTGGAATGATGTATGTGAATGCTTGTTTTTCATGTATGATTTATATAAATGTTATATTTATCAAATGAAAATGGAATTTACATTGAGCATGACATTACTTTGATAAATATAATTATTGTATATAATCGATGTCATTAGATGCAAATTTTATAGGTTTTAATAAAGCATTAAAATATAAGTGTTATAGTTTTAATGAGATAAATTAAAATCTATAATCAAGAGTTGCATGCAAATATAGGTTCAAATTAATTTTAAATAGTTTAAAATTGATCAACCTAGACTTATGTTATTTCTAATGGGATTAGGAATAGGTTAATCTTATTTGTTTTAATAGGATTAAAATGAATTTAATCAAAAGATTAAATTTATAAAATAATTATCCATAAAGGACCTTTGCTTAAGGAGCGTTCTGTCTATGGGGGTATTTAAGTTGACAGAAATGAAACACTTCCACTTCGGAACCGACCTGAAAGGTAAATTGGGCAAATATTTTATAAGCATGTAATAAATGATTGATTTTATTAAAGAGTTTAATAAATGAAATTAGGTGTTGTTAAATCATTCAATATAAATGTTATATTGAGCAAATTAAAAGGACTTAGATAAATTCATTAGCCAGGTTTTAACTAAGTATAATAAAATCCTAAAAATATTAGAATATATTAGTAAGAGGAAATTGGTATATGAGATATATCAAATTTTAGCTCTCACATCCCTAAAAATTCACACCGTAAGATCCATGCTCTGCTTTGTCGCCCTAGGTGCAGCCTCCCTTCAGAAAGTGTTTGCCTGGGTTAATAACATGGTGAATAGGGAAAGTGTTCATAAAGGGACGCGTGTCAACGTATCCTATGGTCTCCTCCATTAGGTTGCACTGTGAGATTCCTATGGTCCATTTGCGTGTCGTCCTGGAGTGACCATCCCTTTGGAGGGCCTGATCATAGGAGTCGGAACAATGCAAACTCCAGCAATGGATAGGGTTTCTTAGATTAATCTTCAACAGTTGTCTTTCCTTTCGGTAGCTTGTTGAAATGTACCTCTGGGATCCAAAAATGAAAGGGTCACACTTACGGGATGAACTAAGCTAATTAATGAATCCTCGATCGTAACAACGGTAGCTAAAAACTATAGGAATAAGAGTTATTTTGGTATTAGTGATTGGTTGAGATTGTCTCAATTCAGGGGAGGAGTAGTTAATCATCCTTCGGTGGCTGTTGCTCTAAACCTCTGAAGTATCGTTGCAAAAAATAAAATCAATAGTTTAATTAAGGTTCTATGATTACGTGTTTTTGCTAAAGTGATTGGATAGTTATGTAATGGGTTAAGACGAATATAACTAATACGGTCAATTGATTGTTATATGTTTCAATATGTTTTCTACAATCATATCTTTGCTTAAAAACGAAAAATTAACCTGTGAAAATTATGTGACCTAGAAATCTAACCCGAATACGATTCTGGTTATTGATGATCTACGGTTCGTCTTGACTGAGGAATGTCTTCCTGTCCCCCCCTGAAATGCATCTCAAGCATTGGAGGATGCTTATGACCGTTGGACAAAGGCCAATGACAAGGCCCAAGTTTACGTCTTGGAAAGTTTGTCTAACGTTCTTACCAAGAAGCATGAGGCCATGATGTTTGCACGTCAAATCATGAAGTTCCTCTAAGAGATGTTTGGACAACCGTCCATTCAGATCCGACACGAGGCCCTCAAGTACATTTACAATGTGCACATGAAGGAAAGCCAACCAGTGAGAGAATATATCCTCGACTTGATGGTCCGGTTCAATGTTGCCACAATGAATGGTACGGTCATCGATGAGCAGAGTCAGGTGTCTTTTATTTTAGAATCTCTTTCAAAGAGTTTTTTTTTTCAATTACGCAGCAATGCGGTTATGAACAAAATACAGTATACTTTAACTACCTTTTTTAATGAGCTACAAACTTTTCAATCCTTTATGAAAGGTAAGAGACTAGTAGAATGAGAGATAAATGTTGCCAATTCCAAAAAGTTCCACAAGAGGTCATCTTTGGGAACTAAGTCTGCTCACTCATTTTCTGGTTCTAAGAAGATTTAGAAAAAGAATTGAGAGAAGGGGAAGGCTCCACCGTTAGGAAGGCAAGGGTAAGGCTGAAGTGGTTGACAAGAGCAAGTTCTTCTACTGCAATGTGGATGGTTATTCGAAACGTAATTGCATCAAGTATCTAGCCGAGAAGAAGAAAGAGAAGGAAGGTAAATGTGATTTACTAGACTTGGAAACTTGTTTAGTGGAAAATGACCATAATGCTGTAGGGATTGGATCCAGCAGTGGAAGAGCCTCTCGTGTGAGATTGCCTTGCATCCCGCGATTCGATTTTTACAATAAACAAAATTGTTATACTAGACGGAATAGAATAAATACATAAACTAGCATGCTATTGGGAAAGGATTAGAATGGTTCTTATCTTTGTAGATTCTCCAAGTGCCACGAACAATCCTCTCCAATGTTCCAACGAACGGATCTCCAAACGAACTTGATCATGAACAACTCCTTGAGTGATTTAGAAGACTACCATGAGAGTTACCTCGTTATTCTCTAGGTTTCCAATAGAGGGATAGGTGGTATCCAACTATTGGGAGAGGGAGTGGAGAATAAGGTTTTGGAGAGTAGAGATGCTTAGAGAAAATTTTGTAAAATAACACTAGGGAGTTGTATATTGTCAGAGTTTCTCTGCAATGAGAATTGTGTATGTAGTGCATTCCCAAAGGGTCATGGCGAGGTCTTTATATAGAGAAGGACCAAAGATCTTTCCCAGTATATTTTCCTTTTTATAATTAATTAAATAAAATTTATTTAATTAATTATCCCATTTAATTAAATAACACTTATTCAATTAATTAGCCCAAGTAAATAACACTTATTTAATTTACACAATTAAATAATACTTATTTAATTTTGATTTGCAAAATAATTAAATATCTATTTATACATTAAACCCAATTTAATGTATACATTTAATTATCATATACATCCCATGTATATATACAAAACTTCTTTATTAATTAATTCTTTGTGAATCTAATTCACTTGAATTAATTAATTTGAATCTTATTCAAAAATTACTTTCCAATTTTATTATAGATCATATCCATAATTAATTATATATTAATCACATTAATATATAGTTTCCTCAAATTAATTTGAACAATTCAAATTATCCCTTTTAAGTATGCTCTAGTGAGTTAACGAGAGGACCTGGTGGGCCTGTAGATCAGAAGCTCCAACGATATAAGATTAATTGGTTAAACTCATTATCAAGTTAATCAATATTTGCTAATTGTGGGCACGCTCCACTAAAGACCCATATCTGCACTCTTCTCACTATAGATATATTTCTGTGCCATGGATATAGACCAATACCAACAAGTTAGTTTTTCACGAGTGTTCGTAACTTCAACTGAGTCAAATTACCATTTTAACCTTGGGTTATCTCTGTCTTCTTAAGTACCAATGCTTCTCTAATAAACAACCTATTTATGGTCCAACAAATAAACAAAAACCCCTCTCGGGCTAATGAGAGGGTAGGGCCTTTTGTTCAAGTCCCAGAGACACCATTTAAGGGAACACTCATCTACTTACCCTCAAGGAGGGAAGGAGTGAATTCCATCTTGTATTATCATGTTCCCAGCTCCCCACTCAGTTTTGTCCCCAAAATGGTAGGCATATTGGGCCAACGATCTGATCACTCTCACCCATGCAAATCAAAGAACAATCCTTCGAGAACAAAAGTTCATAATATACTTAGGATTAAGACAAATTCGCCTAGGTCATCCTATTGAAATAAAAATCTAACTAGTCAACGGTGTTACATCTACTGGTCACTATTTCGTGGTCCAATCTTATGCAAACTAATTGTATAGAATACCTCCACTCGCATGTCACCTACACGAACGCACTGGATCTTTGGGTTTGTATCAAATACAAAGTGTGTTGTATCCATAGTGTTAGCAGGATAAGGTACCCAACCTTATCCCTATACTATAGACCTTTTAGGTTGTATCTTGAACATGGATTCCGGTATGTCTCCGCATATAGTTCAAGACTCATAAGGCAACCTTGGATATTAGTTTATTGGATTGAGGGTTAAAGGTAACCCAAGTGTGGTAATTTGATCCAGTTGAAGTTACAAACACTCGTGAAAGACTAACTTGCTGTTATTGATCTATATCCGTGGACACATAAATATATCTGTAGTGAGAAGAGTGCAGCTGTCAGTCTTTATTGGAGTGCACCCACAGTTGAAGAATATTGATTAACCTTGTTAATGAGTTTAGCCAATTAATCTTATATCGTTGGAGCTTCTGATCTACAAGTCTACCAGATCCCCTTGTTAGCCATTAAAGGATACTAACGAGAGATTATTTAAATTTCAAATCAATTTGAGGAAATTGTATATTGATATGATTAAAATGTAATTGATTATGAATATGATCTATAATTCAAATTAAATTTGAAAGAAACATTTGAATAAAATTCAGATAATTAATTCAAGTGAATTAGATTCACAGAGAATTAATTAATAGAGAGGTGTTGCAAATATATATATGATAATTATGATAATTAAATAAATATATGTTAAATTGGATTTAATGTTTAAATAGTTATTTAATTAATGTGCTAATTAATATATAAGTGTTATTTAATTAATTGTGCAAATTAATTAAATAAATGTTATTTAATTAATTGTGCACAAATGAAAATTGGAAAAAGATTAGGAGAAGGAGTTGACCCTTCTCTATATAAAGTTTTCCTTATGGCCCTTTTGGGGACACACAAAACACAACAAAATTGCAAACATTCATTGTGCAATTTTTCCTTAAGCATAAAAGAAATCCCCTCTCCTCTCCTAAAAAGTTTTCCTTCTCACCCTCTTCCAATAGTTCTAAACCAGCTATCCTTCTATTGAAATCTTTGAGAATAACAAGGTTACTCTGATGGTCGTGTTGAAGATTGTTCGAGGAAACGTTCACGTTCAAGATCGTTGGAGAAGTCGTTCATTGGAACATTGAGATGATCGTTCTAGTAGCTTAGGAATCTATAAAGGTAAGAATAGTTCTATCCTTTCTTTACAACATGCTATTTACATGTTTGTTCTACGTATATTTTGTTTGTTTATGTAAAAATCAATTTACGGGATGCAAGGTATTCACAACGCTTCCACTGTGGGATCTGATCCCTTCAACCGTGTGGGAGGGAGTTACCTCCCCTCCCTTCTATGCATGTGATGTGAGAAAACACAGAAGATAAAAAAATTCATCTTTGACATACAGAGTGATGGGCGCAAGCGCACACGTTAAAGTGTAATATAGTAAAATGGTCAAAAGATCGAGTATCGTCCTTTTGGAAATTTGTTGGACTCACTTTTAGCTATTCAGATATCCTTCTAATTTTATCTAGGGGACTAGACTGTGATGAGAATTTAACTAATCTAATCCTAAAAAGAGAACAAAGGATAACACCAGACAAAACTAGATGAAGACACGTCCTAGAGTGATGATTTCATTAATGGATCAACTAAATTAATTATTTAGACCTCAAATTCATTTTTTTTTGCTAACTATAGACCTAAGAGTCTTTTGTCCAGGTATCCTCTATCGAGCTAAACCCTTTCTCACACTTAATTATCATCTCATTCTCATTCAATCAATTAATTAGGTGTAACATTAGATTCCTCTAATATCAATCTCTATTAACTTCCTATCATCCTCATGCATAGTTGACTAAGTTTCACATGCTAATTCCAATCTAACGCCCTCTCTCTCAAGCAAGGCATCAATTTAAAATCATTCAAACAGTAGCTAATTGTTCAAATGCATTAAACATAAGCCTGCTAAAATAGTTTATGCATTTAATAAATTCAAGAATAATCAACAAAGTTCCACAATCTAAAAATTACGTCAAAACCCTAAGGACTATAAATCAGTTACTCATCGAAGCGACATAAATAAAGACTTTTCATATCCTATCCAAAATACAAAGGAATAGAAAATAAAAGAGGGAAGAAAATGGAAATCGTGCTATCGATTGTCGTCCTCAAGCTCGGGATTGCCCTTCAACAATCTCGTCAATCCACCACTCCTTTGAAACCTCCAAAATGTTGCCTCTCTCTAGAATTGTGGCTCCCTTTCTCCGGACGGTGCAAATTTATTTTTAAATGCAACGCTCGCAGGATAAGCGGACGGGCGTGCGTTGTTGGGATTGGTGTCCTAATTCTCCCGAAGTCTCGTTGTTTGTAATTATTCACATTGTTTATGAATAAAATAATTGTTATTTCATTCTGGCATTTACTCATATCCAATAAACAAAGCTCCATGATTATTTTATGTAAACTTAAGCATGTATATGAGATATACAAGTAGATCATGTCTTAATTGATAACCTAAATAGGTCTGTAGTATAAGGATTAAGGAAGGATTCCTGATCCTGGTGACACTACAGATATGGCCCGCTTTGTACAGGTTTATAAGTGTTGTAAACTACTACAGATGGTAGATCCTGACTATTCATGTGGAGACATGCGAGTGGGGGTGTCCCATAAAAAGATTTTGTATAAGATCGGACCACGAGATGATTCGTCTTTGTACATAATTGAAGGTAATCGAATCCGAGATTTTCATGAGCAGCAGAAAACAGATCATTCCAAATTACAATCATGAATGAATATTACAAATTACAGTTGTAAACAAAACATACAGTTATTCAATCAATACAGAAATTACAGCATGAACAATCAAATAAACAAGGAGAGTGCTACGAATGTTTGTCGACTCGTCTCCACACTCCATGCTCATGAATGCTCGAACACAGCAACCTCGAACGTTTGAACAACACGACCGCAATACTGCACGAACACTTCGCACTTGTCTTCAGCGATTGCCTCGGTCACAAACTCCCCAACAACACGAACGGCCTCCACAGAACCTCGACGGTGTCGAGTTGAGTAAGACACCACTAAGAAGGTTATCTTAGTAATCTCGGTGTGAGAATTCAGAGGGTGAGCTCTGTTTGGACTTGGTGTGAGGCAGAGGAAGGAGGAATGAACAATCGTGTACATGATTGGGCAAGTGGGAGAAGACAGAAACCTATCGCATAGGTCGATGCTCAATCGTTTAGCTAAAGCTAATCGATCGTCTAGCAAAAGCTAAGTGATCATTTAGCTCAGTATCTGTTGCCTACAAAACACTACACGATCATTTACTTTGCTCAAGATGTCGCTTAGTAAATCAATATTTACTTGACAAGCTTCATTCCGTGAGATCCTTTTCCGAGAGAAATCTCAAAACAATTTTTGCCAAAAACTTACTAAAATTAGGAAAACAATTTCCTTTTATCTCACGATTACCATGAACCACCAATAACCTAACACTCAATTAGTTATTAAAGAAAAAGATTTAATTATATAATAATTAATATTATTCTAAATATAAATGATAACCAACTTATCATATTATATTTATAACCTATAGTTTTAATATTTCATCTCATGAAACATATAAACCATAGTTCTTTTTCTATTCCATGGTACTTAACGTAAATCTCGTTTACATCAATCCTCCACTAGATGTATCTCATACATCATACCGATTATATCATATATAATCAAAATACCTCTTGTCAACTTGAACATTACAAATAAACACCAAGAACTGATCCCCAACTGAATCCATTAAGCTACCAAGGGCACCTTATGAACCTGTAGCTTGAAGCTCCAACGGTACGTGAATAATTGACTAAACTCTTTAGTCACGGGATCTACCATCCGTTAACTGCTAGACACTCCATTAAAGACCGATAGCTGAACTCCCCTTACCATAGATATATTATGTGTTCATCATAACCAATAAGTAGTGCGACAACCCTTCACAGATCGCTCGTATGTAAAGTTCGGCCAATAATCGTTATGCCCCTGTAGTTACTTCTAACTCCTTAAGTACCACTGATCCCTCTAATGAACATAAGGCATAGTCTTACTATGACCGAGTCCTTTCTTCCAAAGAGAAGATGTGGCCACTATGTTCAAGCCCCAGAATCAACCCTTAAGGGAGCAATCTCTCTACTTATCCCTGCTTCGGGAAAGGAGTGAATTCCATCTTGTGGATTGAGTTCCCAGCTCCCAAATCAGACAAGTCCACAAAAAGGTAGGTATGTTGAGTTTGCAATTTGGACACTCTCACCCATACTAATCAAAGGACCACCCTCAAAGGTAGAAGTTCCCAAACACTCAGGATTAAGGTCATGTCACTTATGGTCATTTAGGTGAGATTCAAGTCTCTAGTATCAACGACGTTATATATAGAGTCTAGTCATCTCGTGGTCTAGGTCTTATACAAACTTTTTGTATAGGACACCCCCACTCGTACGTTTCCATATGAATGGTTAGGATCTACCATCTGTAGTAGTTTACAACACTTGCAAAACTCTACAAAGTGGGCCATATCCCTAGTGTCACAAGGATCAGGTATCTCACTTTAATTTTATACTACAGACCTATTTAGGTTATCACTTAAGTCATGATCCACATGTATATCACATATACATTCTTAAGTTTACATAAGATAACCAATGAGCTTTGTTTATTGGATTTGAGTAAATGCCATAATTAAATAACACTTATTTTATTCATAAAACAATGTGTATCTTTTGTGTATCTTTACAAAACAACGAGACTCCGAGAGAATTAGGAGACCAATCCCAACAATCTCCCAATTGTCCTAATGACTCGGGAGACTAATGTACAATACAATATATGAATGTACAATATACAATAAACTAAGGAATACCTTAGTATCATCTCTCACTTTCCCTAGACAAGATGTCGCATGTCCCACAGACCCAAACTCTCCAGGTGACCCTCGAACACTTTACCCTAAGGGCCTTTGTAGAGGGATCAACAACGTTATGCTCCGATGCGATCTTCGTGACTATCACATCTCTACGATGTACAATCTCCCTGATCAGGTGATATTTCCGTTCGATGTGCTTACCCCAACGATGACACCGAGGCTCATTCGAATTTTCCACAGCCCCGCTGTTATCAACATAAAGAGTGATAGGCAAATTTTTTTTAAAGAACTTCCAAATCTGAAAGGAATTTCCTCAGTCAAATAACCTCCTTAGCTACTTCACAAGCCGCTACGTATTCGGCTTCCATAGTGGAGTCCACGATGCATCTTGCTTGATGCTTCGCCAGACTACAGCCCCTCCATTCAGAGTAAACACTGACCCCGATGTCGATTTGCGAGAATCTCTATCGGTCTAAAATTCAGAGTCCGTGTTTCCTGTAAGGATCAGATCCTTATCTCCATACACAAGCATGTAGTCCCTTGCTTTAGGACAAGTGAGAGATTGTTGGGGTTGATGCCCTAAAGTTTCATGTCCTATAGTTTGTAAACAGTTTGTACGAACGCTTGTGTTGTATAATATATGATATTTACTTCACATCTTAGTTTTTGCTCAGTTGTATGTTTTATTTGCTTTACCATAAACCAATAAACATAAAATCCCTGGTTATATGTTTTTAACTTAAACATGTATGTGGTGACATTCAAGTGGATCATGTCTTGAGTGATAACCAAAATGGTCAGTAGTATATGGATATAGGAGAGAAACCTTATCCTAGTAACGCTACGGATGCGGCCCGCTTTTTGGATGAAGGATCTCATATTCTAGAGTTCTATGTGCGCGTTCGAATCATTCCGATCTCACCGTGATCGAAATACATATTATACATTTAATACAAACAGTTATGCAAACAAAACTTAATTAATGGGATGTTAATACAAAGATATAACAAGGGAAATAGTGTCATACCAGTTGAACCCTCCAAGTGATCCACCCACGCCCAGCAGCAGCGTCAACAACAACAGCACGAACAACCACACAAACACGAATGCCACGGGGACGACACCACCACTAAAGAGCCCCGGGTATTCTCGGAGTGAAAACCCAAAGGGTGGTCTTTGGTGAATTTAGTAGAGGAAGGAGGAAACACGAATCGTGTAGGCGAGAAGCAAGTGAGAGGGAAAAAGACGTTATCGCATAGTAGACTGCTTATCGTTCAGGAGAAGCTACACGATCGTGTAGGATTGACTGAACAATCGTTTAGGAAAAGATACACAATCGTTTAGTAAAAAGGCACACTATATGATCGTTTAGAGAAGCTATGCGATCATGTAGGCGACAATGTGCGATCGTTTAGGCGTGAGGTAGACGATCGTTTAGGCGGAGAGTGGTATCGTATAGTCTCTCGATTTTCTTAAGCGATCGCTTAGAATTCTACCGACGTGCGCTCTCTCTTTTCTTTTGGGACCACGATTCAAAATGAAATGAATCGTTTTTATTCCACTGGTTAAAATAACCGATGGTTTCCCCATTAACCCACGTCCGAATGTGAATTTGGATTAATTATCATATAATTAATCAACTAATTAATTAATAAATATAATCATATTATATTTTTATCCTATAGTTTGATATCACATTTCTACTATAGTATTTTCTCCTCTACTTGATATAAATCATATTTATATCTAATTTCCTCCATAATAATGTATCTCATACATTTTGCCAATTATATCATATATAATTAACCAATCCAATTATATCATATATAATCGAACTTTCTCTTGTCAATTTGAACATTTCAAATTAACCTAAATACTGGTTCTCGACTTTATCTAAGCTACCCAGGGGACCTAATAGACCTGTGGCTCAAAGCTCCAAGGGTCCGTGAATAGCTGACTAAACTCTTTAGCCAGGAGATCCACCATTCGTTAACTGTCAAGCATTCCATTAAAGACCTACAGCTGAACTCTTCTTACCATAGATATATTTCTGTGTCCATTGGATATAACCAATCCTGAGTACAATGACCCTTCACAGATGCTCGTAAGTACAGTTGGGCCAAATTACCATTTTCCCCTGTTGTTACATCTCACTCCTTAAGTACCAATGATTCCTCTAATGAACAATACAACATAGTCCAACTATGTGTGAACACCTCTCGGGTCAAGAGAAGGTGTGTGGCACCACATCGTTCAAGCCCCGGAATCAGCCCTTAAGATAGCTATCTATCTACTTACCCCTGCCTTGGGGAAGGAGTGAATTCCATCTTGTGTAGCTGAGTTCCCAGCTCCCAAATCAAACGAATCCCCAAAATGGTAGGCTTTAATCGACGAACTGGCCACTCGCACCTATACAAATCAAAGGACCGCCTTCAATGGCAGGAGTTCTCAACTCACTCAGGATTGAGGTCATGTTACCTATGGTCATGTTACCTATGAATGGTGTTATATAACGAGACGTTAACACTTCGTGGTCAGGTATTATACAAACTCTTTGTATAGGATGCCTCCGCTTACATGTCCCCAACACGAATGATCAGGATCAAACCATCCGTGACAAGTCACAACACTTATGACCATTCCACAAAGCGGGCTACATCCATAGTGTTACCAAGATAAGATTTCCCTCCTATATCCATATACTACAAACCATTTTGGTTATCACTCAAGACATGATCCACATGTATATCACCACATACATGTTTGAGTCATATACAGATAACCAGGGATTTTATGTTTATTTGTTTGTGGTAAAGCAAACAAAATAAGTAACCGAGGAAAAATACAAGATGTGAAGTAAATATCATATATTAACAACACAAGCGTTCGTACAAACTGTTTACAAACTACAGAACACAAGACTTTAGGGCATCAACCCCAATAATATGGTCACAAGTGTTGTGACTTGTGTGAGAACGCTTTGTATCCCACAATTCGATTTTTACATAAACAAATTCATTATAATTAAACAGAATATAAACATTTCAAATAATCCTCTCGAAGTTCCAACGACCGTCTCCTCCAACGAACTTGATCACGAATGATTTCTTGAACAATCTCGAACACTACCACGAAAGTAACCTCGTTATTCTCTAGGATTCCAATAGAGAGATAAGTGGTATCTAACTATTGGGAGAGGGAGAGGAGAAAAAGCTTTTGGAGAGTATAGAGGATTTTCTTTATGGCTTAGGAAAAATTTTGCACAATAACACTTATGTGTCGTGTATTGTTAGTGTTTCTCAAAGGGGCCATAGGAAGGTATTTATTTAGAGAAGGGTCAAGCCCTATTCCTAATCTTTTTTCTACTTCCCTTTTCCACAATTAATTAATTAAATAACACTTATTTAATTAATTAGCACAATTAAATAACACTTATTTAATTTAATTTGAAAAAATAATTAAATAACTATTTATATATTAAATCTAATTTAATGTGTATGTATATATATATATATATTTCATTATCATAGACATCGTATGTATATATGCAATACTTCTCTATTAATTAATTCTTTGTGAATCTAATTCTCTTGAACTAATTAATTGAATCTTATTCAAATATTACTTTCCAATTTAATTTGAATTATAGATCATATCCATAATCAACTATTTATTAATCACATTAATATATGGTTTCCTCAAATTAATTTGAACAATTCAAATCATCCCTCTTAAATATCCTTTAGTAAGCTAACAAGAAAACTTAGTGGACTTATAGATAAAAAACTCTAATGATATGAGATTAATTGGCTAAACTCATTAACCAACTTAATCAATATTTGTTAACTGTGGGTACACTCCACTAAAGACGCACAACTGCACTCGTCTCATTATAGATATATTTCTGTGTCCACGGATATAGACCAATAATAAAAAGTTAGTCAGTCACGAGTATTTGTAACTCCAACTGGGTCAAGTTACCATTTTATCCTTGGGTTATCTCTAACTTCTTAAGTACTGATGCTCCTCTAATGAACAACTATTTATGGTCCAACTTTCTCGGACCAATGAGAGGATAGAGCCCTTTGTTCATGTTTCAGAGATACCACTTAAGGAAACACACATCTACTTACTCTTAAGATGGAAAAGTGTGAATTCCATCTTGTATTATTATGTTTCCAGCTCCCCACTCGGTCATGTCTCCAAAATGGTAGGCATATTGGGTTAGCGAACTGAACACCCTCACCCATACAAATCAAAGGACAATCCCTCATGAACAGGAGTTCATAATCTACTCAAGATTAAGACTAAGTTGCCTAGGTCATCCTACTAAAATAGGAATTTAACTAGTTCACAATGTTACATCTAGTGGTTACTATTTCGCGGTTCGGTCTCATGCAATTTCATTACATAGGATACCCCTACTCGTATGTCAATAGGATTGGCAACAGGGCTGGGGCGGGGATGGGGGGGAGGAGAGGATTCCCTATCCCGTCCCCATGGGGGCTATTTCCCCCCATCACTGCCCCTATCCTTGGCAATTAAAGGCAGGGATGGGGACAGGGATTCCACACTGGGGGAAATGAGTCCCCACGAGGACCCATCTCTATTTTTATGTAATATACATAATTATATATATATAAATATTTTTAAAATTAATATATATTTATAGGATATATATTTAATTATATATTATATATATTTATTTGTAAAATTAATATATATTAAAAAAATATAATAAAAATTAATCGAGGTCGGGGTCGGGGATGGGGATGGGGCAAGGATACCCTCCCTGTCCTCGCCACATCCTCAACTGGGGACCTAGATATAATCACTGGTTTGACCCCATCCCCGATCAAACGAGGATTCCCCGCCTTGACCTATAGGGACCTGACCCCTCAGGGATGTTTGCCAACTACACGAATACGTTGGATCATTGCGTTTGTAATAAATACAAAGTGGGTCATATCTGAAGGAACCTATGAAGGCCCTGAGCGAAAATGTGGATCATCCCAAATTTTGGTTTTTCATAAAATGAAAATTACAGAAACATTATGTAATAACACAATAATATTTACATCATGCCAAATAAAATTAGAGAATAAGAAATTAGGGTTTCAGAAACCCTTACCTTTGAAAAATTTTTCTTCACGTGAATTCCCTTCTCCGGATCTGTCACGAATGATAAACAATCCCTTGAACCAAATGGTCACTACCAATTGGAGCCTCTTGTATTCTCTTTTGGGATGAGAATCTTTAAGGCATGTGTGGGCTCTTAGAATTTGGAAGAAAGAGAGTAAATTGAGAGGAGAGAGATAGAAATTTAGGATTTTTTTTAGAGAAAAATTATGGATCAATCTCTGTAAATCTCTTCTATGTCGAAGAAGAAAAAACTACCCCATCTTTAACCACTCCTACACGTAGAAAGATGAGAGATATTAGGGGGAGAGAGTCAGAAATAACTTCCTCCATTTTAAATTTCAAAATTTAAAATAAAAATAAAATTAAATAAATTAAAACTAATTTCCATTTATTGACAAATATAATTATATATTAACTAACTTTACATATCATATATACTTACTATATGTTATATCCAATATAAAATATAACCTATAGTTTATATTATATCAAATACAATATAACCTATGGTTTTTAATTCTCTCATCAATGCATGATATTTAATATAAATCCCATTTATATAAAAATTAATTATATGAATCCAATTCACATAATTAATATTTGAATCATATTCAAATATTTATTTCCTCTCAAATAAATTTTATATTATAATGTATCAAATACATTATAGTAATTATATCATATATAATTAAATTAAATTAATTATATCACATATAATTAATTCTCTCATTTAATTTGAAATTTTCAAATAAATCCAAAATTGATTCTCATTAAATCCCTGTTGAGCTATAGAGGGGACCTTAGGTTGAAGCTCCAATGGTACTTGAATAATTAATTAAACTCCTATAATTAAATTATTCAACATCCATTAACTGTGAGCACTTCACTAAGGATGAACAGCTGCACTCTTTGTACTATAGATATATTTTTGTGTCCATTGGATATAACCAGTCAACAGTGTGATGACTCTTCACAAATTGTTGGTAAGTACAGTAAGGTCAAAATTATCGTTTTGCCTCTGTAGTTACATCTAACTCTTTAAGTACCACTAATCTCTCTAATGAACAATTAGTCATAGTCCAACTATAACCAAACCCCTCTCGGGTCAAGAGAGGGTGTGACGCCACATTGTTCAAGCCTCAGAATCAACCCTGGAAGGAGTAATTTATCTACTTATCTAGACGTTAGGAAATGAGTGAATCCCATCTTGTGTAACTATGTTCCCAACTCTCTAATCAGACAAATATCCAAAATGGTAGGCTTATTAAGTCGATAATCTGGCCACTCTTACCCATACAAATCAAAGGACCGCCTTCATAGACAAGATTCACAACTCATTCCAGATTTAGGTTATATCACCTATGGTCATGTTAGTAAAATGGTGTTATATAATGAGACTATTCATTTCGTGGTCCGGTCTTTTACAAAATCCTTTATATAGAACATCCCTACTCACATGTCTCTATATGAATGATCAGGATCAGATCATTTGTAGCACTTTACAACAATTGTAGCATCTACAAAACGGTCCCGAATATGTCACCAGGATAAGGTATCAAATCTTATCCATCTACTACAGACTATTTGGGTTATCCATCTACTACATGATCCATATGTATGTCTCTACATACATGTTTAAGCTACATATGATAACCTTGGATGTTAGTTTATTAGTTTGTGAGTTAATACTGCTAAATATTGAATAAAACATTTTATATTTTATTAAATAAATAAAAAGTTCGTACAATACAATTACAAACTACAGGACCCTATGAGATTTAGGGTATCAAACCCAACAGTATCCATAGTATTACTAGGATAAGGTACCCAGCCTTATACCTATACTATAGACCCTTCAGGCTGTATCTTGAACATTGATCTTTGTATGTCTCCACATACAGTTCAGACTCATAAGACAATCTTGGATGTTAGTTTATTGGATTTAGGGTTATTAAGAAAAAAAAATAGACAAACAACACAAACAATAACATTTATTGAATTAACATCCATAACTCTTTATTGATGACGATCAATTAAGAGCACTTACTATCTACGAGTTTTAGGGCATAAAACCCAACCAACTCCCACTAGAGGGACTCCATACAATGCAAAATTAATTTAAACTCCCATGAGTTTTAGAGCATAAAACCCAACAAACTCCCACTAGTGTCGGATCTAAATGGACGACTGTCCAAATATCTTCTAGAGGGACTCCATGATCTAATGTGTAGACATCATGGCCTTATGCTTCTTGGTAAGAATGTCAGATAGACTTGCCAAGATGTAGACTCGAACTTTATCATTGGCCTTCGTCCAACAGTCACAAGCATCCTTCAATGCTTGGGATGCATTTCGAGCAGGGACTAGAGGACATTCCTCCATCAGAGGTTATTAGTTATATTTGTCTTAACCCATTACATAATTATCCAATCATTTTGGCAAAAACATATATAATCATAGAACCCTAAATTAAACTATTGATTTTACTTTTTGCAACAATACTTCAGAGGTTTAGAGCAACAACCACCGAAGGGTGATCAACTACTTCTCCCTTGAATTGAGACAATCTCAGCCAATCATTAATACCAGAATAACTCATATTTCTATAGTTTTTAGCTACCATTGTTACGATCGATGATTCATTAACTAGCTTAGTTCACCCCGTAAGTGTGACCCTCCCATTTTTGGATCTTAGATGTATGCTTCAATAGATTACCAAAGGTAAAGACAATTGTTGAAGATTAACCTAAGAAACCCTATCTATTACTGGAGTTTGTGTTGTTCTGACCCCTATGATCAGGCCCTCTAAAGGGATGGTGGACGACTGATGTCATGCAAAAATACATGTCATCTTAGGCCTTTTACTTAGAATTATGAAGGTTGTTAGGCAGAATATGCGTCAATCATGATAGAAATTCACGAGAAAATGAGTTTGCGTTGATCAGCATGTTGAATCTCTGCTAACCCATTCTTTTACATTATTATGCGTTCAATATTTTATTTTTGTAGCTAAAACAAGAAATGAACACAAAATAGAAACCAGACCACCGCATAGACGACCGCATGCGAAGAAACTCTCCATCGGAAAGGCAAACGCATCGATCAACGTATGGATGTTGCGGTAATCAGCCATATGCGTCCATCGCATGGGAGTTGCGTTCGCCAAGCGATTGCGGTAATCATGTAGAGTTGCTGTATTAAGCGAATGCAGTCATTGAATGATTGTGGCTACACGACAACACATACTAATGGGAGCAATGCAAGATTAGTGGAATGAACGCATCAACGCATCTACCTCTAGAAAAACCAAAAGATGATGTTGACATTTCACCTACCACGCCATTAACGACAAAGATTCAGAAAAGGACTAACACGCCGAATGTCAAACTCAGAGCAGTCCATTAATACTGTCGGCAATCCAAGCTCTATAAATAGAAGGCGATGAGCAGATGTCAAGTTATCCGGGGATTTTCCCTGTGATCCAGACAAAATGCGTGAGAAGACGTTTGAGAGTTCTTCACCTCCTTCATCCATTCCGAGTGACGACCGGAGTCTTCGACCAGAGCTAGATCTCGGGAGAGTTAGCTCCACCGCCCATCCATGGCACCACCGGCATCCTTGTCACACATCCGCTGGAAGCAAGTCTTTGCTTCCAGCCGGTCATTTCATTTTCTTTCTTTTCTTATATTGTCTTGTATGACATTTTTTTATTAAGGAATTAATACAATTTGTTTTCAATGCATTTCTCTATTTCCTTCGACTCCATCTCCATCTTCTTTACTTAGCATCTTTACTTTCATTGCAACATTTAGTGGGATTCCTTGGGTATTGCATACTTAGTCATGTGGATTAGGGATATGAAGCATGTAGCAACCCACCGAGAGGTGTGCGTTGTGTGAGTGTGTGAGTAACCTTATTATCTTAATGTGAAGCTGCAGCAATGTCTGTCTATAGGTTAACACATTGTTTGTCTATGAGTAAAGTCAGCAACAACCAACTGCCCGAGAGTGTAAGTGGTTGATTGCATTAAGCAATGTATGCATTGTTCACTAGGGATAGGAACAATCTTAGGTCAGCAAAGTTCATGCGGTTACCTTATCTTATGAGCGATTCGTTCATCATTTAGGCATACTTGGGAGAGTAGTCTAAAACACAAATCTAAGGCTCAAGAGAGCGGATTGGAACACATAGGCAAGAATGGGGATCTTAGAGATAAGCTCTGTTTGCTTTACACAGCGTATGCACCTTACAGATTGGATATTGGATGCGTCCAGGAAGTAGGATAAGGGGTTAAGCGGCAGCCATGCTCACGCGGCGAGAGCTAGTGAGTTAGTTATAAAGGTCTAGGCAGGCATAGGCTTCTCGGCAATATCGCAGATACACCGCATACATCCTAGAGTTAGGTTCACGTGTGTGTAGCATGATTGCATGGCTTGCGTTGACTAAGGTTTCCCTTGCAATGAATTTATCTCCGCATTTTATCTATTTTCCCATTCATTTATTCATGTCAAGTATTTTCGTATCTCTACCTTCCATGCATATTCTCATTGCGTTGTCTGTTAGATAGGAGTAGGAGTAGGACTAACTTAGCAACCTCCCTTCCATTCTTTTATTTAAACCGTCGCATGCAGATTACCACATACATATAGCTATAAGTCCCCATGTTCGACCTTGGACTACCCGAGAAACTTGCGTTCATGTTATACTTTGCGTGAACGCACGAAAACTTATGGCAGGACGCATGGTCATCACATACATTTGTTAACACATTATCATTCCAACGCATGACCATCGACGCATGACTATCATTGCATATCATAAGAACAGGCATCGCATATCGCGTCCAAGGGATTTTAGTTCTCGAGTAAAATTGACTTCTAATTTCCAAGCATCAACGACATGCAGGCGAACCATAGGAATCTCACAATGCAACTTAAGGAGGGGACCGTCGGATACATTGACGCGCGCCCCTCTCTTACTTACTATAAACACTTTCCCCATTCACCTTGTTATTGACCCATGCAAACACTTCCCGAAGGGAGGCCGCGCTCAGGCTGACAAAAAGCCTAGCATGGATCTCACAACGTGAACTCTTAGGGACGTGAGAGCTGAAATTTGATATATCAAATATACCAATATTCTCTCACTAAAGTATTCTAACATTTTTATGATTTTATTATATTTAGTTAAATCCCGGCTAACGAATTTATCTAAGTCCTTTTAAATTTTCTCAATATAATATTTATATTGAATAATTTAACAATACTTGATTTCATTTATTAAACTCCTTTAATAAAATCAATCATTTATTGCATGCTTTCATATTTGACCAATTCACCTTCCAGGTTGATTCCCAGGAGGAGGTATTCCGTTTCCATCAACTTAAATACCCCCTCCTAGAAAGAATCTTCTTTAGACAAAAGTCTCTTATTGGCAATTATTTTATTAATTTGATCTTTTAATTAAATTTATTTTAATCCTATTAAAAACAATAAAAATTTTAACCTATTCCTAATCCCATTAGAAAAAACATAAGTCTAGCTTGATTAGTTTTAAACTTTAAAATTAATTTGGAACTATGTTTGCATGCAACCCTTGATTATAGATTTTAAACTATCTCAAAAGTATAACATTTATGTTTTTATGCTTTATTAAAACCTATAAATTTGCATCTAAAGACATCGATTAAATACAAAAATTATATTTATCTATGTAATGTCATGCTCAATGCAAATTCTATTTTCATTTGATAAATATAACACATATAAATTATATATGAACAACAAGCATTAACAATTTTAATATATAGTATGATGCATGGACATACTTAGGTTAATTATACATCACTAACATAACACTTACATCATGATGTATGAGCATGCTAATTTAATCATGCATCTTTAAAAATATAACCCTTCATATTTATTTATGATGCATGCTAATTAACACTTATTTAATTTAATTTTTACATTAATTAAATAATTATTTATAAATTAAATCCAATTTAATGTATATATATATTTAATTATCATAAACATTGTATGTATATGCAATATCTCTCTATTAAATAATTCTTTGTGAATCTAATTCTCTTGAATTAATAAGTTGAATCTTATTCTAATATTACTTTCCAATTAATTAGTTGAACAATTCATATTACCCCTCTTAAATATCCTTGAGTGAGCTAATAAGGGGACCTGGTGGACCTGTAGGACCTGTAGGTTGGAAGTTCTAACAATATGAGAGATTGACTAAAGTTATTAACCAAGTTAATCAATATTAATTGTGGAAACACTCCACTAAAGACACACAGTTGCACTCTTCTCACTACAGATATATTTTTGTGTCCATAGATATAGACCAATAACAACAAGTTAATCCTTCATGAGTGTTCGTAACTCCAATTGGGCCAAATTATCATTTTACCCTTGGGTTACCTCTGACTTCTTATGTACGAGTGCTTCTTTAATGAACAACCTGTTTATGGTCCAACCAATAAACAGAAACCCCTTTTGGGCCAGTGACAGGAATGAGTGAATTCCATCTTGTATTATTATTCCCAGCTTCTCACTCGTTCTTGTCTCCAAAATGGTAGGCATATTGGGTCATCGAACTGGCCATCCTCACCCATACAAATCAAAGGACAATCCCTCGTGAACAGTAGTTCAAAATATAGTCATGATTAAGACTAAGTTTCCTAGGTCATTCTATTGAAATAGGAACCTAACTAGTTAACAATGTAACATCTAGTGGTTACTACTTCTCGGTACGGTCTTATGCAAACTCATTATATAGGATACCCCCATTTGTATGTCAACTACACGAACACATTGGATCATTGTGTTTGTATCAAATATAAAGTGTGTCATAGTTGTATCTTGGACATTGATCCCTCTATGTCTCCACATACAGTTCAAAACTCATAAGGCAGCCTTGGATGTTAATTTATTGGATTTAGTGTTATTGAGACAAAAATAGACAAACAACAAAAACAATAACATTTATTGAATTAACATTCATAACTTTTTATTGATGACGGTCAATAAATAATACTTACTATCTACAAGTTTTAGGACATAAAACCCAACAACCTTTATGAACATAATCAAGAAAATCCACTACACTATCTTTGGGGAATCTTATAGGACTGACCAGATCTTCTTTGACATGCATCTCCATTGATTTTCTACAATCCAACTTAGAGCTAGGTTTTGAAGACATAAAATCACTAGGAGTTTTAACACAAGTGGACACATGCTTCTTATTAAGATGCTCTTCTTACTTTTCACACCATAATTTAATGTAACATTCACTATCTACTCCATTTATCTTATGACAATAATTTTCTGACTAAAAAAATTTCATGGATCAATAGATATTAAACTTCACCTCTTCATCATCTACTCTTAAGGTGAACTTACCTTCTTAGACATCAATTAAGCCCTACCTGTGGCTAGAAATGGTCGTCTCAAGATGATCGGGACTTCTGCATCTTCCTTCATATTCAACACAACAAAATCCGTGGGGAAAATAAACTTACCAACTTTAACTAGCACATCCTCAATTATACCTCAAGGGTAAGTAAGAGAATGATTTGGTAGTTTAAGTGATATAGTCGTCACTGCGCCTCCCCTATATCCAATTTTCTGTACGCAAATAACAACACCAAATTTATTAAGGCTCCCAAACCACAAAGAGCTTTACTTACCATTATATTTCCTATGGTGTAGGGGATTGTGAAGCTCCCATGATCCTTCAATTTCTAAGGCAACTTCTTTTGTAGTATGACACTACACTAATAAGTCAAACTCACTGTCTCAAAATTTTCAAATTTCTTTGATTTGATAGCATGTCCTTCATGGACTTTACATAATTTGGCATCTGTTCCAAAGCATTAGTAAACGGAATATTAATGTGAAGTTTTTTGAAAATCTCTAAAAACATGTAAAACTATTAATTCTAGTAGGACTTTGATCTATTGTTCATTAGAGGAAACAGTGGTACTTAAGTGGTTAGATGTAACTACAGGAGCAAAACGGTAATTTTGCCTATCTATACTCATGAGCAATTTGTGAAGTGTCATCGTATTGTTGATTGGTTATGTCCAATGGACACAGAAATATATCTGTAGTGCGAAGAGTGCAACTGTCGGTCTTTAGTGGAGTGCCCAATAGTTAATGAATGGTGGATACTGTAATTAAAGAGTTTAATTAATTATTCATGTCCCATTGGAGCTTCAAGCTACAGGTCTATAAGGTCCCATTGGTAGCTCAAAAGGATTTAATAAATATAACATATAGTTTAATAAATATAATATGATAAACTATAGGTTATAGTTCTGATTCCAAGTTCCCTTTTTGTATTGAATTTGTTTATAGTACTGGTGGGTTTTAATTTCTGCATTACATTTATGTGATAAATCTATGTGGATGGTTGTTGATGGATGTTTAGGGATAGTAATCTCAGTTTATGGCTTTCTGTTTAAATTTTACAAAGTTAATTTGTAAGGGCCCCTGCATTTGTGGGCGAGAAATTGCAATCGAGTCTGTATTCGTTTAGTTTTGAGTCAGTCGTGAGGCTATAGAAGAAGGGTTGCAATGCGTTTCGATGGAGAAGACGAAACAGTGCTTGCCACATCGTGTAGCTGGAACTAAACGATCATTTAGATTTTGTTATGCGATCGTGTAGAGTTTACTACACGATCGTGTAGCATTTACTAAACGATCGCATAGCTAATGTTATGCAATCGTGAAGAGTTTGTTACACGATCATGTTGCGTTGGCTACATGATCGCATAGGTGCTCGATGGGTAAACGATCGCGCGGTATATGATACTCGACGCAAGCTTGCGCGTTAAACGATTGTGTAGGCTATCATGCTCATTGATGGCGGGAAATTAGAAGTCAAATTATTCAGCAACTAAAATCCCTTGGACGCAATATGCGATGCATGTTCTTGAGATATGCGTTGATAGTCATGCGTCGATGGTCATGCATTGGAATGATTACGCGATAACAAATGTATGCAATGACCATGCGTCCTGTCACAAGTTTTCTTGCGTTCACTCCAAGTATAACGCGAACGCAAGTTTCTCAGGTGATCTGAGGTCGAACACGGGGACTTGTAGAAAAATGAATGCGGTAATGTGCATGCGGCGGCTTGAATAAAAGAATGGAAGGGAGGTTGCTACGTGAACCCTATTCCTACTCCTATCTAACAAACAACACAATGAGAATATGCATGCGAGGTAAAGACACGACAACTCTTGACATGAAACGAATGAATGGGAGAATAGATAAAATGCGGAGATGTCTTCATTGCAACCCTTAATAGTGACCGCAAGGGCAACCTTAGTCAACGCAAGTCATGCAATCATGCTACATACACGTGAACCTAACTCTAAGACGTATGCGGTGGATCTACGATAATGCCGAGAAGCCTATGCCTGCCTAGACCTCCATAACCCACTCACTAGATCTTGCCGCATGAGTGTGCTAGCCGCATACCACCTTATCCTACTTCCTGCATGCATTTAATATCCTATCTGTAGGGCGCATACGCTGTGTGATAGCAAACGGAGCTTATCCCTAAGTTCCCCATTCTTTCCTATGCATTCCAATCCACTCTCTCGAGTCTTAGATTTGGGTTTTAGACTACTCTCCCAAGTATGCCTAAATGATGAATGAAGTGTTCATAGGACAAGGTAACCGCATTTACTTTGCTGACCTAAGATTGTTCCTATCTCTAGTGAACAATGTATACATTGCTTAATGCGACCAACCAATTACCCTCCCGGGCAGTTGGTTGTTGCTGACTTTACTCATAGACAAGCAATGTGTTAGCCTATAGATAGGCGTTACCGCAGCTTCAGACTAAGAAAATAAGGTTACTCACATGCTCACGCAATGCACACCTCCGATGGGTTGCTACATGCTTCATATCCCTAATCCACATGACTATGTATGTGATACCCAAGCAATCTCACTAAGTGTTGCAATGAAAGTAAGGATGCTAAGCAAAGAAGATGGAGATGGAGTCGAATGAAACAGAGAAATGCATCGAAAACAAATTGTATTAATTCCTTAATCACAAAATGTCATACAATACAATATAAGACAAGAAAGAAAAATGAAATGACCAGCTGGAAGCAAAGAATTTCTTCTAGCGGATGTGCGTCAAGGCTGTCGAGGATGCCATGGATGGGCAGTAGAGTTGACTCTCCTGAGATCTAGCTCTGGTCGAAGGCTCCGGTTGTCACTCGAAATGGATGAAGGAAGTGAATAACTCTCAAGCGTCTTCTCACGCATTTTGTCTGGATCACAAGGATCCGCCCTAGGCGAACCTCAAACGAAAACCTTGGATAAGTTGGAATTCTACCCAACGGCTTCTATTTATAGAGCTTGGATCTTCGACAACATTAATGGACTGTTCTGATTCTGATATTCAGCGCGTTAGTCCTTTTCTGAACCTTTGTTGCTAACGGCATGGTAGTTGAAATGTTAGCATCAACTTATGATTTTCTCAAGGCAGATGCGTTGATGTGTTCATACCACCAACCTTGCGTTGATCCCATTAGTATGCGTTATCGCGTAGCCGCAATCATTCAATGACCGCATTCGCTTAATATCGCAACTCTACACAATGACCACAATCGCTTAATGAATGCATCTCCCATGCGATGGATGCATATGGCTGATTACTGCAACATCCATGCATTGATCGATGCATTCGCCTTTGCGATGGAGAGTTTCTCTGCATGCGGTCGTCTATTCGATGGTCCGATTTCCGCATTTGCGTCCACTTCCTGTATTAGCCACAAAAATAGAACATTGAACGCATAATAACGGGTTAGCCGAGATTCATCATGCTGATCGACGCAAGCTCACTTTCTCGTGAATTCCTAGCACAATTGCCTCATATTCTGCTTAATAACCTTCATAATTCTAAGTAAAAGGTCTAAGATGACATGCATTCCTGCTTGTCATCACTCATCGCATAGTCATTTGCTACACGATCTCATAGTATACGATACTGGAAGCATGCTACATGATCGCGTAGACTTTCATGCTCGTCGCATAGTCAAAAGCTACGCGATTGCATATAAATGATCGTCTATACTCGATGCCTCATTACTCAATGATCAAAAGTTTGCTTCACGATCAGTTGCAAGGGTTCTTGATGGAACGGTTCGAGGTGAGCGGTTCAAGACCTAGTTCACTTATTCCAAACCGATGGACTCATTTTTGTTATAAGTTAGCTTTTTTGTTTTCAGGTTTTTGAGATTGTCTATCTCGGTCCATCAACTTTAGTTAAATATACATGTGATGATTGTTTATTTTATATGCCATAATGTATGTCATATAGTTTTAAATGCATTTATTTTCATGAATCATTTTATATTATAAATGTTATAATATATTAGTATGCATCATTTAAATTACATAAAGCATGTTTATGCATCATATAATATAAAAGTTATAGTATATGTATGCATGCATTACAACATATCTATGCATAATTTATATTATAAATGTTATAATATAAGGTTGAATGGTTGTATGAAATGTATGCTATAGCATAGTTCATTACTTAGTTATATAATTGTTATATATTAGTAATGAATGAACATTGCATGAAGCATAACATTACCTTGGGTTAATTTATAATTGTTATAAATAACTTATGTATGTCTAGCTTGTAATAGTTGGTTTTAGTTGTTTTATTTACTTATAAGTGTTATAATAAATGAAATTAGAATTAAAATCACTAATAAAGAGTTGCATGCAAACCATATGCTATAATCATTTTTTAAAAGTGTTTTAAAATTAGATCGAGATAGACCTAAGATCACGTTTCTAATGAGATTAGAAATCTAAGTTTAATCTTTTAAATCGGTTTAATAGGATTAAATTGATTCCTAATAAAAGATTAAATATGTAACAAATGTATCTATAAGGGGCCTTTTGTCTAATGCTAATTCTGGCTAAACTGGGGTACTTAAGTCGATGGAAACGTCGCAACCCTAACCTGGGAACCTACATGGAAAGGTGAATTAGATAGATATGTTACATGCATGCAAGTTTGATGAAAGTTTTTTAAAGAGTTTAATGAGACTTAAATCAATGTTGTTTAATCATCAAAGACAAGTGTTGTTTTTTAACAAATTAAACAAACACTTAGATAAAATCAGTAGCCGGATTTTCTAAGTTAATGAACCCTAGGTAGAACACTGAGTGGGAGGAAAGTGGGCTATATGTTACTTCACTTTAACCTCTACACGTTTCTCCCTAAAAGTTCACACCGTGAGATCTCCTCTCGGCCTCGAGGTGCGATGGGTGTCCCTTGACGGGTGGCGTTTGGGTAGGTCAATACCAAGGTGAATAGAGAGAGTGTTTATAGCAAGTGGGAGTGGGACGTGCAACAACATATCCCTCGGTCTTTCTCACTAGGTTGGATAAAGTTTCATGCATCGACTCGAGGCAGCGTGGGTGTCCCCCTAAAGGATGACAGTTTTGCATGAAGCTTGATTTGATCTCCAGAAATGGATAGGGTTTCTTTAGTCTCTTATTCTAAACGGCTTTTTCCTAAAGTTGGCTGATTAGGGCGGGACTCTAGAACCTTTGTTAAGGATGTTAACAAATTCTAGACCGAACAATGGTGACTATTAGATTCAGTTACAAGAAGTTGTTTCTGTCTAATGGTTGAAAATGTCTCATTTCAATGAAGGAGCACTTGATCACCCTTCGGTGACTTTTGTCCTGCCTCACTAAAGCATCATTGTAAAATAGATGTCACTTAGGGTTCACTAGACTATTTTGCTAAAACTTGATTGATTTTCTAAAAGTGGTTTAATGTAAGTAGACTTAATTAAGTTTGTTCTTTTTCAGAAAATTTAATATGGCTACTGCGACTATAAGTTTACTTGTTGCAGAAAAATTAACTGGCGAAAACTACGCTAGTTGGAAAAACACCATAAACACGATTTTAATCATCGATGACTTACGTTTCATCCTAATGGAGGAGTGTTCTCCCATTCCACCTCTTACTGCCGCTCGAAACGTTCAGGAAGCTTATGAGTGCTAGACAAGGGCAAATGAGAAGGCCTGAGCATATCTTGGCAAGCCTTAACAAAATCTTTGTCGAGAAGCATGAACCCATGGTCACTGCACGTGAGATCATGAAGTCCTTGAAGGGAATGTTCGGACAACTATCTGCACAGCTCAGGCACAATGCTCTCAAATACATCTTCAATTCACGTATGCAAGAGGGGTTATCTATTCGAGAACACGTTCTCAACATGATGATCCACTTCAGCATGGCAGAGATAAAAAGGTCAAGCATCGCTGAGGCCAGCCAGGTTAACATCATACTAGAATTTTTTCCAGAAAGCTTCCTGCACTTCCATAGTAATGTTGTTCGAACAGGATTGACTACAATCTGACTGTTGGAGTGTATTAGGAAGCAGCAGAAGCAACAAAGATCAATAAGCACTCTACTTCATTAATTTTGGCAGAAACTAAAGCGTGTTTTTGCAGAAATAAGTGGGTTTCAAGTCATAACTTTGTAGAACTTCTTAAAAACTCGATTGCCAGCTGCAAATTTCTCCAAATCTTATTGTAGACCACCTCAAGATCTTCCCCACTATTCTCTAGGAGGGATTGTGAGTTGTGGGACTCAAAATAAGCTTGAATGAAAGGAACTTGGAGAAGAACTCAAAGTAGCAACCCATTTGAAGAACACCTTCTTCAACACAAATTTTTCAGCAAAAATTCTATAGATTGCATGTCTTAATTCCACTCCAATCTTCTCAATATATTTTTTATTTCTATCATGCAAAGAAGATGGCTACATGAGATGCAGCTCATGCTTAGAGTTATTGAAGCTAAATGAAGTGGGTTTTGTATGAGCTACTTTGCAAGTGATAATGGAAAAATCCAACATTTCATTTTGTGTTTTTTTCAATTTTCAAATTCCAATTTTGATTTTAAAAAATAATTTGATTTCAAAAAAAAAAATTATTAATTTTATTGAAATTAATTTTTCTAATAAAATTAATAAATAATTATTTAAATAATTTCAATAATTTCAATTAATTTAATATTAAATATTAAATTAATTTTACACAAATCCACCTTCATATATTTAAATATTAATTCTCCTATTCCGTTTAATTCTTAAAATTAAACGTGTAATTATATCTCATATAATTACTCATTCCTTTAATTCTAATTTGAACGTTTCAAATTAACTTATCACGCTACTCTAAAGCTAATCTATTTTCGAGCTAGTATGGGGACCTCGCAGACCTGCAAATCATGGGCTCCAACTATCTAAGATTAATTGGCTAAACTCATTACACCGAATTAACCCACATTCGTTAATTAATGGGTCACTCCACTAAAGCCCATAGTTGAACTCCTCTCACTGTAAATATATTAAGTCCACTCGATTTAACCATGATTAGTAAGTTAACCCTTCACAGGTTGTTTGTAATGACGGATGGGTCAATTGTCTGTTTTACCCCTAAGATTACCTCTTGTTTCTTAAGTCCCACTGATCCTCTGATGAACAATTTATTTGTGACCCAATCAACAAACCGAGTCTCTCTCAGGCCAATGAGAGGGTGGGGCCCCTTGTTCAAGACCCGAAGTTAGCACTTAAGGGAACAACCTCTCTACTATCTTTAAAAGTGGGTAGGAGTGAATTCCATCTTGCACCTTATGTCTCCAGCTATTTATTCGGTCTTACCCTTGAATTGAGAGTTTATTGAGCTAGCGTTGTTGATCCAACCCTCACCTATGCAAATCTAAGGATAATCCCAAATAAATAGAAGTTCATAGTTAGCTCAGGATTAAGGTCAAGTTACCTAGGTCATCGCTTTAAAATAGTTAGTCTTAAATAGTAAACCATGTTATAAAGTAAGAGTGACTGATTTCGTGGTTCGATCTTCTACAAACCCATTTGCACAAGACGCCTCCACTCCTCATGTCATAACATGTACGAATTAGGATCACTTCGTTTGTAGCAGTTTACAACTCTTTGTAACAACTATAGAGTAGGTTGCATCCAATAATGTTACCAGAATAAGGCACCCAATCTTATTCATGTACTATAGATCATTTTGACTATTTACTCGAACCTGATCTACTTTTATGTCTCCACATAAAGTTCAAGTACTCATGTAATAGTCATGGGTCTTTTTAGGTTTATTGGATTTCTCATAAGCAATACAAATATTCAAAAACAACTTATTGAATTTCATAATAAGTTTTATTGTTTACAAACCACGAGTTTTAAAACATAAAACCCAACACTGACTACCTTGCTCAATGGGACCCTTACAGAGTATGAGTCTATGGGACAAACCACAGCTAGACTATGACAAGTGGGAGATCTTATATTAGGTGTGTTATGCCCTAGTTTATTGTTTTGTGTACTCATATTTTATTATCCTGTACACCCCTGTAGCTTTAGAACAAGTGAGAGATTGTTGGGGTTAATGTCCTAAATCTCGTAGGGTCCTATAGTTTGTAAACTTTGTATGAAGAAATTCTTATATGATTAATAATATATGATATTTTTATTCAATTTGTCTATAAAATATGTGATAGTTTAGTTGCATTAACCACAAATCAATAAACTAACATCCAAGGTTATCTTTTTAACTTAAACATGTATGTGGAGACATAAAGGTGGATCATGTTTAAGTGATAACCTAAATGGTTTGTAGTAGATGGATAAGATTAGGTACCTTATCTTGGTGACACTACGAGTATGGCCCACTTTGTAGGTATTACAATTGTTGTAAAGTGCTACAAATGATCTGATCCTGATCATTCATGTATTAGACATGCAAGCGGGGATACTATATAAAAAGGAGTTTGTATAAGACCGGACCACAAAATATTTAGTCTCATTATATAACATCGTTCATAATAGAGACTTTCATTTCATTAGGATGACCATAGGTAACATGACCTTATATCCTGATTATATAACATCGTTCATAATAGAGACTTTCATTTCATTAGGATGACCATAGGTAACATGACCTTAATCCTGAGTGAGTTATGAACTTCTACCTATAAGGGCGGTCCTTTGATTTGTATAGGTGAGAGTGGCCGAATCACCGACTTAACAAGCCTACATTTTGGGGATTCTCTGATTGGGGAGCTGGGAATACAGCTACACAAGATGAAATTCACTACTTTCCCGAAGCAGGGATAAGTAGATAAATTGCTCCCTTAAGGGCAAATATCGGGTCTTGAACAATATGATGCCACACCCTCTCCTGGCCCGAGAGGGGTTTAGTCATAGTAGGACTATGATCTATTGTTCATTAGAGAGATCAGTTGTACTTAAAGAGTTAGATGTAACTACAAGGGCGAAACGTAATTTGGCCTAGCTGTACTTACGAGCAATTTGGAAGGGTCATCATACTGTTGATTGATTATGTCCAATGGACACAAAAATATATCTGTAGTGCGAAGAATGCAACTATTGATTTTTAGTGGAGTGCTCGACAGTTAACAGATGGTGGATAATATAATTAAAGAGTTTAATTAATTATTCATGTACTGTTGGAGCTTCATGCTATAGGTCCATAAGATCCCCTTGGTAGCTCAAAAGGATTTAGTTAAGAATCATTTTTTGGATTAATTTGAATTTTTCAAATTAAAAGAGCAAATTTAATTATATGATATAATTAAATTGATTCAATTATATATAATATATTTGATACATTATGGTTTAATTGGAGGAAATAAATATTAGAATGGGATTCAAGTATATTATCTATGAATGTGATTCATAGTTGTTAAATTTAATATAAATATGATCTATATTAAATGCCATAAAATAGAGAAAAGAAACTATAATTTATATTGTATATGATACAATATTAAAACTATAAATTATGTGTTATATTTGATATAACATATAGTTTAATATAAATATAATATGATAAGTTAGTTTGAATAATAAATTCCTATTTTCTCTCCAACCACCTTACTGTGTGGTTAATTAGTTTGTGGCAAAAAGGAATTAAAAGAAAAATGAGTTTTTCTTCTTCTTCCAAAGAGAAACATCTACATGATTGAAGGCTTCTATCAATACGATTGAGAGTTTTTTTTATAGAATCATTCTGTGAGTGTTCTTTAATCTTGTTCCTCCAAAACTCACAATCCCTCCTAACCAAAATAGTCAAAGCTCACTCCTGGGTTCTCACCCTAGGAATACCAAAGGCTTACTATAGTAGTAGTCTCCATTTGGTCCGTGAAGTTCTTGAAGAAGGTCTTCAAGTTTTTTCTGAGTTCGAGGCTCGTGACCGTTCGAGGGATTTACATGAAGAAAGGTCTTCACTCTTCAAAAGTGATATCTCTTGAATCCTTTTTTCTTGTAAAAAAAATGCTATAATTTGTTTATGAATATATCTTGTATGTTTACTGTAAATTTAGTTTTCAATAAAAATGGAATTTGAACGATCTGCTTCTACTCAAAGATCTCCTTGTAAAACGAGTTCCTTCGATTCCTCTACTGATCGTTTCTTCTTAGCGTGTGGTTGAGAAGCAGAAAAACCTGAAAGGTCCTGAAAAGTTTTCATAATTATGTAGACTTGGATGATAGTGGGTAGGTTGATGCGTTTGATACAAGGAAAACTGAGAAGATTGGTGTGATCCTTGAAATTAATTAGATCGATGCACATAATTGGCTTGTTCAGGATCAAGTGTCTCCCATGATGAGTTTGTATTGCAGGCCACCATGAAAGCAATTGATGGTTGGGTTCCTGTAGACAAATGACTAATCGCATTAATTAAGGAAGCCAATTGTGCTTTTAAAGAATTTACCTCATCAAGCTCATAAATCCCTGTCACTTTGGATATGGACTATTCAGCTGGCCAATTAAAAATGGTTGCAAACATATCCTCAAGCAATGCTCAAGCTGCTTCGGTAGTCTTGGAAAAGATTGAACCACTTGCTGCAACATCCAGTATAGATTTTGTTGTACTAGTCAGCCCAATGTAAAATAACAAGGATTTCGAGCCAGTCAAGATATCCATGTTGGGGACATTTTCTCAACAACTCCTTGTATCTCCCAAGCTTTGAACAATTGTGAATCCTCCCTCTACCTAAATGTTCCAATTTTAGCCCTCAACCTACTTGTCCTTGGTGGTGAAAATAATTTGTTGAGGAAGGCATGAGCCAATTCATCCTAATTAGTTATGCTTCCTGGTTCAAGTGCTCTAACCAATCTTTTGCCATGTCCTGCAAAGAAAATGGAAACAATTTTAAATGTATAGCACCGTTAGAAACCTCATTTAATTTTATTGTTACACAATTCTCCAAGAAATTATGAATATGTTTATGTGAATCCTCATTCGGTATTCCTCTAAATTGTTTGCATTTATCGAAGTTTCAGAATCTCAGGTTGTGACACAGGAGCAACCGACTGAAAATAACCTCTAATGGTCCTGGCATTCCCTTGTTTTCACATTGTTGCAAATTTTCAATTATCAAATTCCTCCCAATTATTCTCAATGTCCATTCGATTTTTGGATCCAAAGACAAATGTCAAATCAACGATTTTGTCAAATACACCGAATATTTCTGACAAAAAACAAAAAAATAAAAATAAAATCAACCCAAGTTATGACTAGTTTCGATTTTACTATGTTAAACAAAGATTCTATTGCCAATCCCCAACAACAACATCAAAAACTTAACAGGCATGCAAGCATACGTGTCGTAGTAATAAATCTCAAATGGGTATCATCTTCAGGAATTGGATCTGATGAATTTTTATTTACGAGCTAATTTTATTTTGACAATCGACAATTGAGGTTCATTTTTTAAACTTAATTAAATAGGAAAACAAAACTAACAATTCAATGAAATTATGGATCTAGGGTGTTGTTCCATTTTGAAATTCCAGTAAACTATTAACAAATGAATCAATTTTTTAAATCAAATGAGCCTAAAAATCTATAATCAAGATATCATTTTTTAAGTTCAACCCGTTCTAGCATAATTATACCAAATTGAATCCCATCCTCATTGTTATAATCATGTCGCATTATGTTCCTTCATTTTCAGCCCCTATTATTCTTTAATCATTCTCCTGCATTATTGAGTAATAGATTAATTACGTAGTTTCAGCTAAACTTCTCTTTTTCGAGCAGAAAGTTCAGCTTAACATGCATCTGTTTAAGGGCCAATCAAACAAATGGATTCACATGGAGGAATTAAAATTTAATCACCATACATTGATTCAAATGCTAAAAGTCTATTCAATAAAACTTATAACAATAATAACACCCTAGAATTTAGAGGTTAGCTACTCATGTTTCTGAAAACAAAATATCTAAAATAGAAAACCATCATGGAGAACAAGATAGAAAAATGGATGATGGAATCTCCCTTTGATTGTCGTTGTGACAAATTCTCGATCTCTCAAACTTTCGTTGTTGAGTTCTGGATCAATCTCAGCAATGGCTTGATTCTCTAGATGGATCTCTCTCAATCAGGTCGAAAATCACCAAAATTGTGGCTCCCTTTCTTCAGACGGCATAGACTTTTTTTTTAGATGCAGCGCCTCCAATGTAGCCATGCTGCATAAGGAGATGGACACACGTGTCAATCTAGAGCATCACTATTCTCCCCTGTTTGTTTGATTCTACATTTTATCGTAACGCTACACTCTTGAGAGGGTACTTATGCTCGATCCAGGGGTAGAATGTTCATTTTATCCTCTGTCGATCCAATTGCTTGATTTCCTTCAATTAAACATAAAAAACAACAATGATCTCAATTTATGCATTAAACTAGCTAAATTATAAGACTAAAGAACACACTTTTGGAGTGTGTTTCACAAAGCTCTCTCAAAAACTCTTTCTCCCTCTCTCAATCTCTTTGATTTTCCCTTCTCCCACACTTCCTATCCCATATCCTGAGAATAGCAGAGGCTCGAGGTACTGGTGTCTTGTTCGTTGTTTGCTGAAAACAGTGTAGGGTTCGTGGGATGATGTTCCTATGTTCATGACCTTTGGAGAGGAAATACGAGAAGAGGTTTTCTTCTTGGGTAAGTATTTATTTTTCCCTTCCTCTTTGTAAATAGCATGCTTATAGGTTTTACTTAATGTTTATCTTTCAATATTCATCTTAGCATGTTTTTTTCTTCTCTGTATTTTATGTTTTTCAAAATGAAAATCAATTGCACAGTATTTATGTACTTCCGCAAAGGAATTGCATTCCTTCAATTTGAAATGAAATTTTGGCATATAATGCATTTTGTTTTTCAATTTGAAATGAAAATCAGAGAAAATGTGGGTGTTTACTGCATTGATCGCAAAATAGATAATATCAAATTTTGGCACATAGTTTATTATTTTAATTTAATTAAAGTTGTAAGGGCTTGTTGTTTTTTGGGCATTTAAATTTCTCTATCGAGTCCATAAGTCCATGTCTTGAAGATTGGTGAGCGTTGCTAAGGATTGAGATCAAGAACGGAAAAAATCAGACAAAGAACAAAATAGAGCATTACATTATGTGTTGGAGTATAAAGCACATCGTTGCGACATTGACCTTTAGGCTGCGACATAGAAAGCCTTGCATAGCTATGCTCGGTAACAACGTTGCGACGTTGAGGCCAAGCGTAGCAACGTTGCGAGGAGTGTAACATTATGGCATGAAAAAGTGAAGGCGAGCATAGCTATGCTCAATAGGAGTGTCGCTACGCTCTGAGGCTACGACGTGCACAAGGAGGCGTTTTAGACGTGTGTTCAATCCTTCTCTATAGCGATTTTGCTGCAGTTTTTTGTATTAATTTGAAATATGTTTGCATTATTCATTTTAATTAATTAAATTGATATAACATTGATTATATTTATTTAATTAATTTTTACTTAGGGTGTCAAAATTTGATCTATTTTGTTGTTTATTTAATTTTACATTTGATATAGGATTAAATTTTATATATTGCATAATTTATGCCATATAGTTTTAAATTAGGATAAATATTAATCATGCATCATATTTAATATAAATGTATATAATATAGTTGTATGATCTTATAAGCATGCACATGCATCATAAATAATATAAATGTTATAATTTATGATAACATGTATTATTAAGCATATCCATGCATCATACTTTATTATAATTTTTATATATGTATGTTGGATATGTTTCATTTTCATTAGGGAATAATATAAATGTTATATTATTTGATGAAACTGAAATTGCATTGAGTATGACATTTCTTAATAAATATAAATGCTATATTTAATTAATGTGATTCGATGCATGATTATATGTTTTAATATTCATTATTTTATAATTGTTATAAGTTTAGTGAATTAGATTAAAATCTATAATAAAGAGTTGCATGCAAACATAGGTCTTAATTAATTTTAAATAGTTAATTCACGTAGACATATGTTAAAATATTTATAATATGACAAGAAATAGGTTAATCTTTTATTTTTCTTTTAATAAGATTAATTGGGAATAATAAAAGATTAAATTTATAAAATAATTGTCTATAAAGAACTTTTGTCTAAAGAAGGAAGGTTCTGTCTAAGGGTTGGGATATTTAAGCTGACGAAAACGGAGCACTCTTACCTGGGAATCGACCCGATAAGTGGATTAGACAAATATTTTATAAGCATGGAATACATGACTCAATTTATTAAAATGTTTAATAAATAGTAATCATATATTATTAAACTATCCAATATAAGAGTTATATTGAGCCAATTTAACAATGTAATTAGATAAATTTTTAGCTGGATTTACCTAAGTAATTAACCATAGGTTTAAAATACTTGGAGGAAGGAAAATGATGTATATGATATGTCAATTTATTTTCACGTTCTCCGTATAAATTCACACCATGAGATCTATTCTCAGCTACGTGGCACCGTTTTGGTTGTGTCCCCCAACGGAAGGTGTTTACATAGGTCAATACCAAGGTGAATGGAGAAAGTGTTTATAGTAAGTGGGAGAGAGACATGTGTCAACACATCTCACGGTCTTCTTCATTGGTTTGAAGTGAGGTTTCATGCTCGACCTCATGGCACCGTTTGCTTGTGTCTCCCTATGGAAGGTGTTTGCATGAAAATAAACTCAAACTCCAATGATGGATAAAATTGCTTTAGTTTTTGTCTCAATCGTTTTTTCCCCACAAGGGACTCATTGGGATTGAACTCTAAGGTCTAAAATGAAGAGTCTCACTTACAAGAAATTGTTAAGTAAGTTAATAATTTCTTGACCGAACAATAGTGACCAATTACTATAAGAATAAGAGTTATCCTAGTGTAATAATTGGTTGAGAATGTCTCAATTTAGTGAAAGGGTAACTGACTACCCTATGGTGGCTTTTAGCCTAACTCACTAAAGCATCAATGCAAAATTAGATGTTATATAGGGTATATTAAAATTTTTTACTAAACTCGATTGGTTTTAATGGGTTGTGCATGTATCTAATTTAAATAATTTGTATGGTTTCAGCAAACTTAAAAAATGACTAGCGCTACAATCAATCTACTTAGTGTCGATAAATTAACTAATGACAACTATACTAGCTGGAATAACACGATCAATATCGTACTTATCATTGATGACCTTAGGTTTGTCCTACTTGAGGAGTGTCCTTAGGTTCCTTAAGCTAATGCACCTCGAAATGTTCGGAATGCATATGAAAGGTGGACAAAGGCAAACGAGAAGGCAGATTATATATTCTTGTCAACTTGACTGAAGTTTTGGCAAAGAAACATGAATCCATGGTCATTGCATAAGAGATTATGGATTCATTGCGAGAGATGTTTGGACAATCGTCCTCACAGATCAAGCACGCTGCTCTGAAGTTCATTTTCAACACTCGTATACAAGAAGGGACCTTAGTGCGAAAACATGTTCTCGATATGATGGTCCACTTCATTGTTGTTGAAATGAACGAGATCATCATTAATAAAGCCAATCAAGTTAGCTTTATTCTGGAATCTTTGCCAGAGAGTTTGCTATAATTTTTTTAGTAATGTTATTATGAACAAGCTAGACTACACCCTGACCACCCTCCTCAACGAGCTACAAAATTTAGAGTCCTTGATGGAAAGTCAAGGGCTAGAAGGGAGAGGCAGATGTCACCACTTCCTTAGGAAGTTCAACAGAGGTTTGACCTTTGGGACAGAGTTTGTGTCTTCTTCCTCTAGTACTAAAAAGTGGAAGAAGAAGAAAGGTGGCCAAGGGAATAAAGCTAACCCTGTTGCAACCTAGAAGGGAAAGAAGGCCAATGTTGCTAAAGGAAACTGTGTCTACTGCAACCAGAAAGGACATGTGAAAAAGAACTGTTCCAAGTATTTGGTGGAGAAAAAGAAGGTCAAGCAATGTAAATATGATTTACTATTTTTGGAAACTTGTTTGGTGAAGAATGATGATTTGGCTTGGATAATTGATTCAGAGGTCACTAATCACGTTTGTTCTTCTTTTCAGAGAATTAGTTGTTGGTAGCAACTTGGGACTAGCGAGAAGACCATGTGGGCTGGAACACGACAGGTCGTCTCAGCAATGGTAGAGGGAGGCATGAAATTACTCTTTTAGAAATCTTTTCTTGTTTTAAAGGATGTTTATGTGCTTTCTGGTTTGAAAAGGAACTTGATTTCGGTACAAACTTTGCTTGAGCAATCATATACTATTGCTTTTGATAAATATAGAGTGTTCATTTATAAAAATGATGTTAGTATTTGTTCTGCAAACTTAGAGAGTAAATTATATGTGCTAAGGAAATTAGCATCTAAAGCATTCTTAATACTGAAATGTTCATAACTGCAACAACTCAACATAAAAGACAAAAAATTTCTCCTAAAGAAAATGCCCACCTTTGGCATCTAAGATTAGGCCACATAAATCTCAATAGGACTTGGAGGTTCGTTAAGAGTGGACTTCTAAGTAAGTATTAGGTTTTTAAAGGATGTATATTTTATATATTAATTCCCCCAAAATTGTGTTGATTATTTTCTTTAAATGATAATTTTGTAGGTAAAACAGTCCTCGAGGCCTTTTGAGTCATTACAAGAAAATCGGGCCAAAAAGACAAAAAAATGACCAAGAAAACCAACAAGTTGAAGAGAATTGAATAAACACCTAGAGGACCACCGAGTAAGATAGTTAGATCATTGACCATCAAGTATTTAGCATAATACTATTGTGTATAATCGAATAAGGACTGTCGATTATTCTACCATCGAGCCATCGAGTACCAACAATTATCATCAAGAAATCAACTATCGAGTCATCGAGGTTCTTCTTATTCATTAATCATCGAATAAAGCTATCAAGTATGAAACATAAAGCTCGCTTTTTAAACTGTAGAAAACTCGATGCGTTCATTCTTTTTTTCGGATTTTGACGTGATTCATCATCGCGCCCACGACACTTTGTTGCTGGTATAAATGAGTTTAGTTCTTCAGCAAAAAGGGAGATGCATCATTTTTTGTTTAGAGATTTCACTTTTCGAAAAAGTAGAAACCCATTTTTTAGAGAAAAACTCTGATAACGAGAAAACCCATTTTTAGGGAGAGACTTCGATTTCTAAGAGAGATTCTTGTAATTATTCTTTGACATTCGATCAATTTGTACTCAGACTTGTATCAATATACAAATATCAATGGATTTCTTGAAGAATTTTATCATCCATGAATAGGTAATTGTTTTTCTTGGGAAATTATGTAAATAGGCATTTTCTTGAGACTTTTTCTTGAATTTTCTTTCATGTAATTACTTTCTTTTGAATTTTTTTGCTGAGAATTAGAATAAAATTGATTAAGTTTGAATTGACGACTCAAGATTAATCAATTTTTGTATGTATGCAATTTAAGGATTAATTGTGAAATGTCTTTAGGAAGCAATTAAGATATAGATTAGGGTTAACTGTGAAATTAGCTCCCCCTCCCCCCCACCCAATTTAATCTTTTGCATTTTAGAATTCAAGTAGTCTATTTTTAGGTCAATTAATTATAGTTCTCTTGGGACCGACCTCTTACTTCATTTTTTTTTGGGTAGATAGAATTAACGACACCTATTTCACACCGAACAGTACGTTAGAAGAAAACTCTTTACGTCATGCCTTCCAAACAAAATGATAAAAATACCTTTTATTGGAAAAAGTTATAGAGCCATAAAGCCCATAGAACTTGTACATTCAGATCTCTGTGGTTCTATGAATGTTAAGGAAAGAGGAGGGTATGAATACTTCATCTCTTTCGTTGATGATTATTCAAGATATTAGTATCTTTACCTAATGCAACAGTCTGAACTATATGATAGAACATGGAATCACATCTTAACTCTCAGCACCTAGTACATCTAAGCAAAATGATGGAAATAAAACCTTGTTGGACATGGTTCGGTCTAGGATGGATTATGCTAATTTACCTTATTCGTTTTGGGGATATGCAGTAATGAGTGTGGTTTATATTTTGAATTGTATTTCATCCAAAAGTGTTACCGAAACGCATTTGGAATTGTGGAACAGTTATAAAGGTGGTTTACTACATTTCAGGATTTGGGGTGTTCCAACATATGTGCTTAAGATAAATTCAAAGAAATTGGAACCACATTCAAAATTATGCTTATTTGTAGGTTATCCCAAGAAAACAAGGGGTGGTTACTTCTATGATGCTAAAGAAAATAAAGTATTTGTATCGAAAAATGCTACATTTTTAGAAGAGGACCACATCAGGAAGCATAAACTATGTAGTAAGATCATGTTCAACAAGAGTTGTTGATGTTGGTTCCGAATGTAGAATATAAAGCTACGCAGCAGAAGATGATCAGAGAACTAAACCTCATTTTTTAAATAACAAATAAAATACCCATATGTTGGCAAATTTTACAGTATTCTAATAAGGTAAATCTATTGTAAAACATAGGCTACAATATGCTGAAAAAATTTGAAAAAACCTATAGAGAATAGGAATTGTGAAACAAACCTATATTGTGACTTTGGAGGGCTTCATCAATTCTTCTTTGCAATGTACCAAGATCACGATATCTTCAATCCAAGCAACACCACCACTATGGTTTCAACGGTATTCTTTTGGGATTGAAAATAGAAGACTTATAGATGCCTATTCTTGGAAAGGAAAAAAATCCTTTTTTTTTAGAGAAAAACCACTTAGAGAATTAAAAACTTAGAGTCGATCCCTTTTTAGATCCACTCCCTTCGCACTAATAATAAAGGAAGAATAAAAAAAAAAAACTTCCCTCAACGTGTGGTGTTTGGTTAGGGTGAGAGAAGATCAAGTTCAACCTTCCACGTGTGAGAGATCATTTACTTTAACTAATCATGATTTAATTTAAATAAATGAAATAAATTTAGTAAAATTAATTAATTGATTGATTAAATCAATATTTAATTAACTATTTCATTTAGATAAGTGCATACTAATTTTAACCTATTGTTTCAATATGAACATACTTCATATTAAAATTAATACTTGAACTCCAAATATTTAATTCTCCCTTAAATTAATTTTTGAATCAAGTTCAAAATAGATTTATATTAGAAAGTTTAATAAAAATATAAACTTCATATTATAATGTATCTTCATATATTATATTATTTCCGTTAGTAAATTTGAACATTTCAAATTACTATAATTACCACAATACCCTTTATGAGCTACCAATGGGACCTAATGACCTACAGATTAGAAGCTCCAACGATATGAGATTAGTTGGCTAAACTCATTAACCAAGTCAATCAATATTCGTTAACTGTGGGTACACTCTGAAGGAACCCGGTTAAAGGTCCTTAAGCGGAAGCGGATCGTCCCAATTTCTCAATTATCACACAATTTAGATTTTACAATGGAAGAACGAAAATTATGCATTTAGTACAAAAATTACAGCATGCTTTGAGAACCCTTACCTTAGAAGACCGTTTTTCAATGGATTCCCTGAACAATATAGACACGACCACGATAGCTACCTTGGGATTATCTAGGATGAGAACTCATGAGTTTGTGGGCTCTGGCTATTTTGATAGAGAAGGAAAAAATGAGAGAGAAGAATGGATGAGAGGAAGAAGGTAGAGTTTTTTTTTTTCCAACACTTTTTTCTGTATTTCAACTCATTTCTCAGTTAACCCACTGAAGAAGATGACCAACCCCTCAACCCCACTAATGTAATGGAGACAAAGAAGGGAGAGGGAGTTAAAGCTCTCTCCCATAATTATTTTCAAAAAATAAATTAAAATAAATTTAATTAATTTTAGTAAATTATTTAATATATATTTATATAATAACTACCTTATCATATAATATATATTAAACTATATGCTATATTAAGTTAATAGTACGATGACCCTTCACAAAATACTCGTAAGTACAATTGGGCCAAAATTACCGTTTTGTCCCTATAGTTACATCTAACTTCTTAAGTACCACTGATCCCTCTAATGAACAATAAATCATAGTCCAACTATGACCAAAACCCCTATTGGGCTAAGAGAGGGTGTGGTGCCACATTGTTCAAGCCCCAAAATCAACCCTTAAGAGAGCAATTAGTCTACTTACCCCAACGTTGGGAAAGGTGTGAATTCCTCCTTGTGTAGTTGTGTTTTCAGCTCCCCAATCAGACGAATATCCAAAATGGTAGGCTTATTGAGTCGGTGGTCTGACCACTCTCGCCCATATAAATCAAAGGACCGCCTTCATAGGAAAGAGTTCACAACTCACTCAGGATTTAAATCATGTTACCTATGGTCATATTGGTGAAATGTAAGTCTCTATTATGAACGGTGCTATATAATGAAACTAAACATTTCATGGTTCGGTCTTATAGAAACTTCTTTGTATAGAATATCCCCGCTCACATGTCTTCACATGAATTATCCAGCTACAGGACCCTACTGTAACGACCCGATCCCCTAGGACTTAGGTTAGGTCGTTACTAAAATAAATGCATGCATAGGATTTGAAACGAGCTCAGTTATGTTAAAATAAATGCTAAATGGACAAGAGAAGTTCAAATGTCATTTATTAAATGCAATTGTTAAAACAATAATAGGGTACCCATAATTCGCAAAGATTATTAAAAGTATAAAAAAACAATCCTTAATAATAAGTTTCAAACAGTAAAACTAAACATTAAGGGAAAATAAGGACTCTAAATTTCATGATGCGGAAAAGTAAAAACTAGTCCTAGTGGCACGATCACGAATTCCGCTGCGCCATCGCCAGTGCATCTCTACCGTTACCTGAAACATAACATAAGAAAGAATGAGTATGAAATACTCAGTAAGTAACCCCACTACTAGGGTCAGGCTAGACATCTATGTCTTCTAGATGCCTACCACTAGTGGAACATATAAACTGCTCTAGTCCTCATGGAACACATATATACATGAAACACTTATTTCTATCCTACTGTAGTTGAGTATGTCCACTACCTCTAGTAAGTCCCGTAGGACCCACAACCTCTGGTAAATCCCGAAGGAAACACAATCTCTTACATACACATGGTTATGCATACACCTCTTTCGTATACACATAAACTCACTTAATGTGTACCTCTTTCGTACACATGGTTACGTATACACCTCCTTCGTATACACACAACCCACTGAAGGTGTACCTCTTTCATACACCTAGTTAAGTATATACCTCTTTCGTATACACATAACCTACTAAGTATGTACCTCTTTTGTACATCTAATTATGTATATACCTCTTTTTTTTACACATAATCCACTGAGTATGTACCTCTTTCGTACACCCTAGACCCTCTCTATAAATGTAGGGATGCATACCTCTTTCGTACACATGGTCAGGCATACACCTCTTTCGTATACACACAACCCACTGAGTATTTACCTCTTTCATACACCCCAGTACCCTCTAGGTATGTATCACTTTCATACACACCAATCCTAGTACATCTCTTTCGTGTACTAGCGCCCTTGGACGTGCATTACTTTCATTCCGTCACATAGTCTGGAAAGGAAAGGAGATTTTATCTAACTTCATATTACATATAACATTCACCTAATCATAAATCCTCTAAAATATCCTCATTGTCAACCTCATGTTAATTAACCTCAACATACATATTTAATCTAGTTTTAAATGAATCAATTGTAGCACATCACTTTCATGCACTAAATCATGTAAACAATGCAGTATTTGGGATTTCGTAAGATTACTTACCTCAAAAATTGGTCACAAATTTTAGTCCACACAATTAATCTTCTTACAACCTTTGGAAGAGTTGAATCAACCGAAAATGTGGCTTGGTTCAAAAGTAGTTTCAAAACTCCCAAGCAAAAGTTCCAATCTAAACAAATTCAATAATAATGATTAGGGTCTTAAATTCTACAATCTCAAATAACTTACTTTGAATCCCACGACAACCTCACTGACACACAAAGGCTCAACACCAAACCAAACCAGCAGCAATTGATGGCAGTAGTGGCTAGGCAGTGCTTTAGATGAAGGAGGTCGTTGGCTCAATCGATGAACGACATAGGCAGATGGTTGGAGGAGCAAACCGGCGACAGCAGCAAAACGAGCAAGGCGATGCGCAGTGGACCTGGTTCGCGCATGAGGACCAATGCAGTTGAATTGGATGGAATCGATAGCGGCACACTTCGGCTGGCGTCGACGATGATAGATCGAGCACCAGCGGCAGACGTCTGGGTTAGGCGCGGCGATTGGTCGCACGATCGGTTGAAGGAGCAGCGCGAGTGCTAGCGATGGCGGTGTGTCTGACCGACGCTTGCGGTGAAGGAGTAGAAAAACGAAGAGGAGGGGGTTTCGCGTGAGAGTGAGGCGTGAAGGAGAGGGTTCTTCTTTTTATTTTTAAAAATAATAATAATAATAATAATAATAATAAAAGGAAAATAGTACAATTATAATTAAATCCTTTCCTTATTCCACCTTATACCATTTAAATTTCTTTCCTTTTCCATGAAAATAAATTCTTGACATAAATTTCCAAATTGAGTTTGACAATTCAGAATAATTTCCACGCCAACACTTAAATCCTTGCACTTATACTATAAATTCAAAAATTCCAAAAATGCACTCTAATAACAAAATTACTACATCATATAAAAAGTGAAAATTCGAGGTGTTACACCTACGAAGTAAACATGGTTTGTGGGTAATGCAAATAAAATTGAAATAAAACATCATATATTTTATTAAATAAATGAGATGTTTATGTATTACATTTACAAACTATAGAACCCTACGAAGGGCATCAACCCCAACAATCTCCCACTTGACCTAAAGCTAGTGGGGTATACAATATAAAAGTCAAAACTAATATACAAAGTACACAAATAATAAACTAGGGCATAACACGCCCAATACACGTGCTTTCCTACAGACCCATACTCTGCAGGTGACCCTCAAACACCTTAGCCGTGAGAACTTTGTAAATAGATCAGCAATGTTGTGTTCTGAAGTTATCTACGTGACGATCACGTCCCCTCGATGCACAATCTCTCATATGAGATGATACTTCCGCTCTATATGCTTCCCGCACTTGTAACTCCTAAGATCTCGGGAATTAGCCACAACACCACTATTATCACAATAAATTGTGATGGACTTTGACATGTATGTAATAACTACCAGATCAGTCAAGAATTTCCTAAGTCAAACAGCTTCCTTAGCAGCTTCACAAGCCGCTACGTAATCGACCTCCATGGTAGAGTCAGCAATGCACCCTTGCTTGGTACTTCTCCAGACTACTGCCCCTCCATTAAGAGCAAACACTGAACCTGATATGGATTTCCCAAAATCCTTATTAGTTTGGAAATCAGAGTCTTTATATCCTGTAAGGATCAGGTCGTTAGAACCATACACAAGCATATAGTCCCTCATTCAACGTAGATATTTAAGAATATTCTTAATGGCGTTCCAGTGATGAAATCCTAGATTAGACTGATATCTACCAGGTCTAGTACATAGCATCGCATACATCAAGCTGCCAGTAGCCGATGCATAAGGGATCTGTCTTATTTCGTCAATCTCTTGAGGTGTCTTAGGACACTGTTCATTAGACAATATAAATCCATGCCTAAAAGGTAGTAAACCTCTCTTGGGGTTATGCATCGAATACTTGACAAGCATTTTGTCAATGTACGATGCTTGAGATAGAGCTAGCATTTTGTTCTTTCAATCTCTAAAAATCTGTATTCCAAGAACAATCATAGCCTCTTCCAAATATTTCATTTGGAATTGGGTTGCTAGCCAGTTCTTAACTTCAGTCAGTAGACCTATATCATTCCCAATGAGTAGGATATTGTCTACATGCCTCTTCCACAAATTTAGGTACTTCACTAAAAGAATTAGTTAACGAGCTTTCGAACAATTCTTGTGAGATTATGCAGGAATCCTCCCTCAGTCAACAAGAATCCTCTAGTTTCCAACAAGATAGCTTCAGTTTTGCAACTGAAGTTAAAACTGAATTTAGTAATTTGAGTAACCTCGTTGCTCAGATTACTAAATCAGTAGGGAGACTAGAAGAGTCTTCAGATCAAAATCTTCTAGTAATACCAAACCTTACAGTGAAGTTACTTGCATCGACCATAATGCTGAGAAGCTAGTTCCTCAAAGTATAGGTCAAGATAACAAAAAAAAATCGGTAAGGTAGAATATGAGTTCAAGCCTCATATTGGGAGTCTCAAGTAATTGAGTTTGAGGTAGTCAACCTTTGTTCTCTTCTTCCCTTTGGCATCTCATATATTTTTTATTACCTCATATTATCCTTAAAAGTCAGAATCTTTTGTCGAGTCTTTTCTTTCTTTCCACTCTTTTTGGTCACTTGAGTCTTTCGATTTTTTCGTTTTCTCTTTTTTTTCCAAAGTTAAAAAAACCAAAATTCGACTTGTCTGATTCTCGTCAAAAGGTGAGTTCTCTTATAGCCCTTCCAGGCTATATAGATAAAATTAGAAGAGGACCAGAGAAGTTGAAAATTTTTACGTACCTTGAAAAACGAAAAAGACGGGTTGCGTCGAGCAATTGACATTAAAAATTTGTCCTTCCTAGAGATAGCTAGGTGTAAAAAATAAAACACATTTTTTTTTTCTAAATTTTGCTTTTTTAAAATTTTTAGGATTAATTTTTAGAATTAGCCTTAATTTTTAATAAAGCTAGGTTAGTCCTAATCTAATTTCTCAAAAAAAAAAAAAAAATTAGGACACAACGTCGCAACGCTATATAAGCAACACGTGACGATGCGTAACAGAATTGCGATTTAAACACAGTTTCTGCAATTTGAAGGATACCCAAACTTGATTTTCTCTTCTTCAAACCAATTTTCTCTCAAAAGTTTCACGTACCCCCATCGATTTTCATCCCAAACTTAAAATCCAAGCCTTTTTCTTCCAAAACTCATCATTTCCCTCACCTTTCAAGGATTTCCACCTTGAAATTTTAGGTTTTTCACCCAAAAATCCATTTCTAGTGCTTTTCCTTTTCTTCTCAAGCAAGATCTAAGGTAATGTATTTTATTGTTTGAATTCTTTAATGCTTATCTTAATTGTAGTTGTGTTTTACTTGATGGATGGATGTCTTGAATGAATGGTGTTGTGGTGATTTTGTTGAATTTTGGATAGTTAGAAATAAAATGCTTGGGATTTTTCTATTTGCAGGTTCCAAAATCGAGTAGTGGTGTGATTTTCTTTGTTGAGAAATCTATTAAAAGAGTTTATTTGGATTCCCTTAGGATTAATCCCTAATTTTGTGAGCTTTTCCTTAGAAAATTCTTTATGGGTCCTAAGGCTAAAAAAGGAAGAATATTGCAGCTCTATTGGTAGAAATTCTCCTCCACAACCCAAGATTAATAACCCTAAGTTTGCTTCTGAAAGGGCTGAGAGTAGGTACCATCAAGTGGTAGCCCTTAGAAATTTAGTACCAAAAAGGGTCTTAACATTAAAGCCAAATTTCTATCCTCAAATCACTTCCGAAATACGGGAGAAAGGATGGGAAACTTTAGTCGCCAATTCTAGTGAGGTCGTGGTATTTTTAGTGAGAGAGTTTTATGCCAACATTGACGTTAACAGAGATGTCTCATTGGTGAGGGGTGCTAGAGTTTCTTTCTCTTCCTCTAGAATTTCAGTCTAGCTCAATTCGATGTGAGTATGTTGGATCGACATCAGCATGCAGAGGAAGAGTTCAAGATCTATAAGCATTCTAATTGATTAATTTTGGCAGAAAAGAAACATGCTAAAAAGGAGTTTAATGGGTTTCATGAACATACCTTGGCCGAACCATTGAAATCTTGATTTCCAACTGCAAATTCCTCCAAATCTTTTTGTAGACCACCACAAGATCTTTCATACTATCCTCTTGGTGCTCTAGATTGAGTATTGGGATTGAAAATAAGCGAGAATCAAAGGAAATATGGAGAAAACTCACTTAACCAACCCAATGAAAAACACCTTCTTTTCAAGAATTTTTCTGATAAATTCTATCGGTTCATCACCTTCTCTTCACTCCAATCTCTTCATTATATTGAAAACTATCATGCAAAGAGATTTGTTGCATGGGATGCAGCTCATGCTTGGAGTAAATGAAGGAAGAAGTGGGTTCATTGTGAGTTACTTGAAAATGAAGATGGAAAACTCATTTTTCCTTTTTGTGTTTTTTTTTGTTTTTTCTAATTCCAAAATCCAAAAATGATTTTAAAATAATATTTTACTACAATCAAAATTTATTAATTTTATAAATTAATTTTATGATAAAATTAATAAATAATAATTCTAATTAATTTAATATCCAATATTAAATTAATTAAATTAATTTTTACACAAATTCATCTTCATATATTTAAATCATATTTAAATATATTTTCTTCAATTCCATTTGATTCTAATTTGAACGTTTCAAATTAACTTATCACGCTATTCGAGAGCTAATTCATTTCTGAGCTACTAGGGGAACCTCGTGAACCTACAGATAATGGGCTCCAACGATTCGAGATTAATTGGTTAAACTCATTAGACCGATCTAACTTCTATTCGTTAACTAATGGGTCACTCCACTAAAGCCCATAGTTGAACTCCCCTCACTGTAGATATATTATGTCCACTTGATATAACCATGATTAGTAAGTTAACCCTTCACTGGTTGTTCGTAATAACGGTTGGGTAAATCTCTGTTTGTAATAAGGGAACAACCTCTCTACTATCCCTAAAAACGGGTAGGAGTGAATTCTCTCTTACACCCTATGTGCCCAGCTATCTATCCGGTCTTACTCCTGAAATGAGAGTCTTATTGAGTTGGCGTTGTTGAGCTAACCCTCACCTATGCAAATCTAAAGCCAATCCCGAATAAACAAGAGTTCATAGTTAGCTCAAGATTAATGTCAAGTTACCTAGGTCGTCGCTTTGAAATAGTCAGTCTTAAAGAGTAAACAACGTTATAAAGTAAGAGTGAGTCATTTCGTCGTCCGATCTTGTACAAACCCTTTTGCACAAGGACACCCCCACTCCTCATGTCCAACATGGCAAATCCTCCAATATATGAATGAATGAAAGAGGACTTACGTCATCCACGAGGGAAAACGAGAAAGTACCTCGATTCAGTAGAGTAGGTTCCGAATTAGGATCACTTCGTTTCTAGTACTTTACAACTTCTTGTAACAACTACAGAACAGGCCGCATTCAATAGTGTTACCAGAATAAGGTACCCAACCTTATTCATATACTATAGATCATTTTGACTATTTACTCGAACCTGTTCCACCTTTATGTCTCTACATAAAGTTCAAGTACTCATCTAATAGTCAAGGGACTTTTAGGTTTATTGGATTTCTATCAAACAATAGATCTATTCAATAACACCTTTATTGAATTTTCAGAATAAGTTCCATTGTTTACGTACCACGAGTTTTAGGACATAAAACTCAACAAACTCCCACTTGGACTAAAACTTCAGTGGTAACTTATATATCCAACAAATAAGACTGAGTTTCTGAGTTTTAGTGATACAAAAACTAGGGCATCTCATACCCATATTTAATCATTCAGCATCTCTACACTCGATAGAGTATGGATGTTTTCGTTCTCAACCGCTAGACGAACAAGAAATTATAGAGGCCTTTTGTGGGAAAAGAGCTCAATGGACATATTCTAGTGGGGTTGTCGTTCGGTTTAAATCTACTGACATGTCTGTTGTAGGACAAATCTGGCATGCTTTCATATGTTTCAGATTAATGCCTGTACTCAGACTGATCGACGTGACAAGAGATAGAGCAAAACTCCTTTATTATCTCATTAAAGGTATGTTCATAAATGTAGGGAGGGTTATTCACGCTTCCATCAGATGGTGTGAACGTTGCTCTGCTACAGGTAGCCTAGGACACCCTAGTCTTATAACTTTGTTGTGTCAGAGGTTCGGGGTAGAAATACCTAGAGATGAGGAGCATTTGGGGTGTAAAGCTCCAATTTCTAAAATGTCTATCTCAGCCTTTCGAGACCATGGAGTGTAGGAACACCACAAACAAGAAGAAGAAGAGCTAAGAGAGGAAGAATTACACTATAGAAAGGAACCTCTTAGGGTAGAACTTCCAGATCAACCCCATGAGCAACTCGAGAGTGGAGACACATTTGGTGAGCGAACCCTCAGGGTAGGTACTGAAGCCTTAAGGGTGAGCCGCGAAACTACTCGCCGTGTTAGGCGTATGCAGAGGATTGTTGACTTCATGTGTGAACAAGACCGTCTCTACTACGCTAGCATCGGTTTTCAGTACGACATCCATAGAGAGTCTGACTCACCTGACTCAGACTAACCACCTACAATATATTTTCCTGGTATCTTCAAAAACCGCTTAGTTAGTGCGAAAATCCAACAATTGGATTTTTTCCACTAACTAATTTTTTTAATTTTTTATATTTATAAATTATTTAATTAAATAAAATAAACTTTAACATCACTTATTAAAAGTCATCATTAATCACATTAATCAATTTTTAAAACACTTTCAAGTATATTTAAAACATACTCTCCAAAAATAATTAATTGCAATTTATATCATAAAATATAATATTCTCTAAAGACCCAATTTGAACTTTCAAATTCTCACTTCACCTAGAATTTGAGTGAGCTAGTGGCATCGTTTCTAGGGACTTGGCATCTAGTACAGGCCCCCTTTTGATCTTAGGCATATTGTAGCCCAAATTCAATATTGACCTTGAGATTGAAAGGCTAATAAGAGAAGCAGTCTTAGAGCATGGCAAAAGTCATATGGCCAATAAAGCTCTGGTGATCGAGGCAATGAGTCAACTATGCAGGTGAATTCGATCCCCTGCATGGAAGAGTCCTTGCGGTGACTTCACTCCAATTCCTCCAGGGACGTCTTCTAATCTTTACTTTGCTTTCCTATTTAATTTCTTTAGTTTAATTTGATTATTGTCATTTTGGATTTACAGCTTCTTTTCTTAAATGTACTCTGTTTTGACTATAATTTTCTCTCAGTGTGTTGTTTCAAAAGAAGATTTCTCTCCCTTATTCAATGCATGATTATTTCTTCCCCATGAAATCTCAATCTCTGCCCGCATCTATTCTTTTCTTGTCTCTTGCATGCGTTAAAATTCTCTTTTGCCTGCTTGCCTTCTTTTGCGTTGATAAATTAGCATGATGATAATTATGTAAATTCACTAAATTCACTCATTAAATGATGGCTCACCTCACTTTAGTAGCTTCTTCAAAAGTTTGACTCTTATGTGCATAGTAATCAGCTTCTCCCTTTCTAATTTTATTCTTCGCTTTAAACACATTACTTTACGATCATCTTTTAGATGTTCGACCTCGCATCCTGACTTGTGATCTTGTTAACAGAGAGCAAGAAAACTATGATATGATCATCGCATACACGCACATACTGCATATTCGTCAGATTAACGCATGATAAGTGTTAATCATGTTCGTGGACTCTTCCATGCTGAGGATCAACTTGATCAAGGGATTCTTGTCCCGACCACCAGTTCCAGTAATCAATTTGTGCTTAGTCAAGGGTTTCAATCCCATTGCTCGCCTACAGCTAATAAACAAACTATAAGATTCAAGTCCCCGGCAACGACACCAAAAACTCGTCAGAGGAAACTTTTAATTTTTTTGGTCAATGCAGATCATGCGTTAACCTGAAGAATATGCATTATGCATTAATCGTCTATGGGATGACCATGCTTGTCACAAGTGTATAACAAGATCATAAGTTTCTCGATGATCCAAACAGGGGGACTTATAAAAGATGATTGTAAAGTAATGCTTTGAGGCGGAGAATAAAAATAATAAGAAATAAGATTAACTATGTACTACTCCTACTCCTAGCTTACTGAACGATTGAAGTTTGACTTGAGAATCGAGAGATTGTTAACACGTACTGGGGACTCCAAGTAATTTGGTTGCAAGGGTAATCCTCGCCACACTAATACATTGCACACCTCTCAGTGGTCAACCACATGTTTATATCTCTATAACGCATGGTTACGATATCTCTAGGAGCTTGCTTACTTTGTCCACTACTTACCCTCTCGGGCAGTTGGTTATAGCTACATCTCAGACAAGCATTGTGATAGCCTCGCACTAAACAAACAGGATTAATTCACTATACTCACGCAACGCACACCTCTCGGTGGTTTGCTACATGCGTCATATCTTTATGTCGCATGATTGAGTATGTGATAACTCTTGCAATATGCACTTAACTCATTACGGTGAAAGAAAAAGATGATAAAGTAGAAGAAGATGATGAAAATGATGTTCAAGGAATTAAATAGATGCATTGATTACAAAATGTATTAATGTCTTAAGCCAAAATGTAATAAAATATACAAGTGAGAAGATAGATGGATGGCTAGATGTGGGTAATCTCTTGCTTCCATCAGATGTGTGTCAAGGTTACCGGTGGTGCAATGGATGGGCGGTGGAATAGTCCCTCTTGAGATCTATCTTCTGTGAAGCTTCAGTCGTCAATTTCATCTGTGATCACGGGAATCTGCCCAAGCCAGAAGTCCCAGATGCTTTGAATGTGGGCTTCAAGGCTCTATTTATAGAGCTCAAACGCCAACAACTTTGATAATCCCACTCCGAATCATTGCCTTTCTATCGCGGTAGGTGAAATGTCATCATGATCTTATCTCTTTGATACTCCTAAGGTATGCGTTCCTGATTGTTTCTTCTGAAGTATCAATGCATTCCACCCACTTTGCGATCATCCTCTTATCAAGTTTATCCCTATAGTTGTGGCATTTCATGCGATCAACTTGTCTTCATTAAGATCAACGCATGCAATGAACTTTGTTATGGTTTGGGATCAATGCATGCGATCGATTCTTGCGACAACTACAAAGTAGACATTTTGACGCAAAATAACGCATGATATAGGGTTAGTGGAGATTTTCAGTTCTGATCAATGCAAGCTCATTATTCCACATGAATTCTTAGAAAAATTAATGCTTGTTCTGCTAATCAACCCTCATAATTCTAAGTAAAAGGCTGCAATAGCTTGTATTTCTACAAGTTATCAACTAGCAAGGAGACTCGATAGACCTATAGATCATGGGCTCCAACGATCCAGGACTAACCGATCAAACTCTTTCAACATCCGTTAACTAACAAGACTGTCCATTATAACCTGTAGTGGCACTCCCCTCACTGTAGATATATTATGTGTCCATTTGAAATAACTGCTATCAATAAGTTGATCCTTCATAGGTTGTTCACAACCTCAGCTATGTCAAATATTGAAATAGCCCTGAGTGACATCTTTTCTCCTTAAGGACCACTGTCTCTCTAATGAACAATTGATTTGGGATCTTAATCACTAAATCCATTCCCTCTCAGGTCAACGAGAGGATGGGGCCCCTTGTTCAAGTCCCGGGATCAGCCCTTAAGGTAATAACCTTTCTACTATCCCTAAAATGGGTAGGAGTGAATTTTATCTTGCAAATTCTATGTCCCCTGTTATTTACCCGGTCTTATCCCTAAAATGGGAGGTATATTGAGCAGCGCTACTTCGCTTACCCTCACCTATGCAGATCAAGGGACAATCCTGAATAAACAGGAGTTCATAGACAACTTAAGATTTAGATCAAGTTATCTAGGTCGTCAAGAAGTAAAATTAATCAGAATTAACAGTAAACGATGTTATTATGTAACAATGATTATTTCTTGGTCAGTCTTACACAGTCTCATCATGTAAAGCACCCCTGCTCACATGTCTCTACATGAACGAACTGATCACACCGTTTATGACATTTTACAATATTTGTAAAATCAAAAAGCGAGCCATATTCAATAGTATCTACAGAAATAGGTACCCAACCTAATCCAAGTACTAGAGATTATTTAGGCTATTTTACTCAAACTTGATCCAGTTTATGTCTCCACATAAAGTCCAAGTATTCATTACAATAGCCAAGGGTTCATACTTATTGGATTTAGAGTTATCAATTAATTTTTATTCAAAAACATTTGTCTGAACAAACTTCATGTATGTTTACTGTTTACAAACTCGAGTTTTAGGACATACAACCCATTACCATTGACCTTTAAATAGGCAATGGAAGATGTTGATAGGGAATAGGGGGATAAAGGCGATGGACCTAGAAATAGAGTCTATGTACTTCAATTTTTTCTGGTAACATATTAATCAACTAGATGGGGTTAGACTTATTGGTTTTAAGTGTATCTACAAGAGAAAATGAGACCAAACTGGCAAGGTGCAAACCTATAAAGTCAGACTCGTGACAAAAGGTTTTACCCAAAGAAAGGGGGTCCTGTTGCCATGATAAATTCTATACGAATACTTCTGTCCATTACCGCATATTACGACTATGAAATATGGCAAATAGATGTCAAGACAAACTTTTTGAATGGCCATCTTGATGAAAGTATATACATGTCTCAATCAAAAGGGTTCATTGAACAGGGTCAAGAGCAAAAAGTTTGCAAGTTTAAAAGATCTATTTATGGGTGAAAACAAGCATCTAGATCCTAGAATATAAGATTTGACGCTACGATCAAATCTTATGGCTTTGAACAGAATGTTGACGAACCTTGTGTTTATAAGAAGATAGTCAACAAAACTATAGCTTTCCTAGTTCTTTAGGTTGACTATTTCTTGCTCATTGGGAATGAGACAAATTTCCTTGCTAACATAAAGAGATTGCTAGCATCACAATTCCAAATAAAAGATTTAGGAGACGCTTAGTACGTTCTTGAGATCCAAATTATTCGAAATCACAAGAACAGAACCTTAGTTCTATCTCAAACATCTTATATTGACAAGATGTTGTTCAGGTATAATATGAAAAATTCCAAAAAAGGTATGTTACCTTTTAGACATAAAATTCATTTGTCAAAGAAACAGTGTCCTAAGACACCTTAAGAAGTTAAGAAAATGAAAAGAATTCTAAATGCATCAGCAGTTGGGAATCTGATGTACGTTGTGTTGTGTACACTGACATATGCTTTGCAGTTGGAATTGTTAGCAGGTTCTAGTCTAACCCTGGACATAGTCATTGGACTGCTGTTAAGAAGATCCTCAAGTATCTCCGGAGAATGAGGGACTATATACTCGTGTATAGGCCTAAGGATTTGATCCCTATGGGATACATTGATTTTGATTTTCAGACTGATGTAGATTCTAGAAAATTTACTTCAGGATCAGTTTTTACTCTTAATGGATAAGCTATAGTGTGGAGAAGCATCAAACAGAGTTATATCCCTGACTCCACAATGGAAGCTGAATATGTTGCTACATGTGAAGCAGCTAAAGAAGCAGTGTGGTTATACAAGTTCCTGATGGATATGGAAGTAGTTCTAAATATGCATCTGTCTATCACCCTTTATTGCGATAACAATGGAACGATTGCAAATTCAAAGGAATCGAGAAGCCACAAACGCAAAAAAACGTGGAAAGAAAGTACCATCTCATCAAAGAGATAGTACACCGAGGAGACGTGATAGTCACGAAGATAGCCTCAGAAGATAATCTTGTTAATCCATTTACGAAGGCCCTCTCGACTAAAGTGTTCGAAGGCCACCTGGTCGGACTAGGACTTTGAGCTTCGTAATCTAGGGCAAGTGGGAGAATGTCAAAGGTATATAGATGCCCTAGTTTATTGTATTTTCTCTCTATTTTCTCAACATTGTAAACATTATATATTTGTTTACATTTGTAACTCATTGGAGTATTAGTCCAAGTGGGAGATTGTTGGGAATGTCCTAAAACTCACAATTTTTAAATGTTAGAAACATATTTTATTTATCAATAAAAGTATTATTGAGTATTTCATTCAATAAATTGTTATTGATATTGCATTCTGTTATAAAAATCCAATAAACAAATCCATGGCTATTATATGCATACTTTAACTTTATGTGGAGACATAAAAGTGGATCAAGTTTTAGTAAATAGCTAAAATGGTCTATAAGTATATGGATGAGATTGGGTACCTCATCCTAGTAATACTATTGGATGCGGCTCACTTTGTAATTTGATGCAAATGATGTGATCCCAAAATTATTCATGTGGAGACCTGCGAGTAGGGACATCCTATACAAAGGATGTTTGCATAAAATCAAACCTCGAAATAGTCACTTTTCTTTATAATGTTCGTTTACTTTAAAACTGACTATTTCAAAATGGATGACCTAGGGTAACTTGATCTTAATCCTGAGCTAACTATGAACTTCTTTTTTATTCGGGATTATCCTTTGATCTGTGTGGGTGAGAGTAGTCCAACAGCACTGCTCAATAGGCCTCCCTTTTAAGGATAGAACTGGATAAATAGCTGGGAACATAGTCCTACAAGATGAAATTCACTCCTACCCATCTTAGGGTTAGCAGAGAGGTTGTTTTCTTAAGTACCGATTTCTAGTCTTGAACAAAGGGGCCCCACCCTCTCATGATTGAGAGGGACATGGTTTATTAGTTGGATTGTAAACTAATTGTTCAATAGAGGTTCAGTGGGAGCTTAAGAAGCAAGATGTATTTATAAGGGTAAAACGATACTTTTGACCTAGCTGTAAATACGAACAACTTGTGGAGAATTGGCTTACTGATTATAGTTAAAGTGGATAGAAATATATCTACAGTGACAATAGTGCAACTATCGAGCTATAGTGGTGTGTCTTGCTAGTTAACGAATATTGATTAATTCAGTGTAAAGAGTTTGGCCAATTAATCTCAAATCGTTGGAGCTCATGATCTATAGATTCATAAGGTTCCTTTACTAACTCGTAAAATTATTTCTTTCATTAACGAATTGAGCGGATTTGAAATATTCAAATTCAAAATTAGGGTTTTGAATTTGAAGTGTTCAAATTCGATTTAGGGTTTGATTAATTATATTAGATATAATTAAATGTTTAATTGGTCGAAATTAAATGTAATCAGAGGGATTAAAATATTTAAATATTGATTAACATGAATATGATTCATGTTTAAATTAGGTGTTTAATTAATTTAATATTTTATATTAAATTATTATTTCATTAATTAATTAAATTTGTTTAATTAATTATTTAAATAAAAAATGCAAATTTTTGAAATTCAAAATTTAGTTTTGAATTTATTTAACTTTAATTTTGTGAAAATTAAATTTAAGTTTTTTGAAAAATGAAATTTGAAAATTGGAAATTCCACATTAGTGGATTTTTACAATATTTTTCAAGTTTGGAGTGGATGCCTCCAAATCAAACACTTAGCCCACCTAGGTTCAACATCTAGAGGTGTCAATGAGCTGAAGCTCATTGATTTGCATGATTTTCATCGATAAATTGTTGAGAATTTGCAATGAGAAGACTTCACTCAACCTGAATTCAAAATTTCTGCATTTTCTCTCCAAAACCCTCCTTCTTCCCTATTCAATTGCCCTCAATTTAGTGTTTTCACCACACAATCTGAGTTAGATGATAGTAGAGAAGATCCTTTTGGTGGTCTACTATGAATTTGAAGGCCAATTTTGTGAAGAGGAGCAAGAATTTGAAGAGTTTCATCAAATGTAATATATTCTGGAAATCTCCTTTTGAATTCTATCTTCATGCATGCTTTTAAACTAAAATTAAGTGTAATTAGAGTGCTTATTGATTCTGATCGTTTTAGCATTATGCATGTTTACTCTATCAATTAGTATCAGAGCATGATTTAAGCACTCAATTAACGTTAATTTGAGTTTGGTGGGTGAATTTCCAAAAATGCATGTTTAGTTGACTAACATGGTAGAAATTCAACTTTGGTATTAGCTTTCTCTTCGACTATGAAGTTTAATTTGTAATTGGCTCTTGTGCTCTAGAGTCTATAATTTTATTGGAGTCAATAGAGTTAAAATTAGGCTGTAATTGAAGATTGAAGCAAGCAAGGTCTGTAGCATAAACCTGAAAGAACAGCTACTGCCAGGCATCGTCACAATGCTGCGCCAAAGTGTTGCAACGCTACTCTTGATGAAGCCCATGGCGTTGCAGCGCTAGGATAGAGGGTTGCAATGTTGCTTATCCCAGCCTAGAAAGACGTGTGCTCGTGAGCCAGTTCATGCGGGGTTAATCCGATTTGACCGATTTAGTTGACTTCTGGTCTAGTTCAGCTCAAATTGGACCGGTTCAACCTCAATCGGAGCATTGAAGGGTCGGTTCAGGTCAGGTCAAGTGGTCCAGCCTCAATATGAAGAAGTTTTGGACTTTTTGTGTAATAATTAGTTATTATTTGCTTGCTTAGGATGTCAAAGTTGAACCATATTAGTATTTTTTTTAATATTTATGCATGTGATGTATGTTATACTTAAATTAAACATGTATGTGCATATAGCATGCCATATAGATTTAAAATCCCACCATAGGAAAGCATGCCACATGCATAATCATATGTTATAAGTTAGTTATAATATATAGTATGCATGATTAGGGTTTCAAATGTTTAATATAAATGTTATATTAAATTTTAAATGTTATAAGTTAGTTATAATATATAGTATGCATGATGTTTGTTATGAGTACAAAGCATGTCTATTTTTATAAGTTGTTATAAAATTGGATTAGACTTTTAAAATTCATTACAAAGATAAGGAACGTACTCACTTAGGTTACAACTTGTTTTAATAGTTAAAATAGGTCGTTATCTTATAAAATTTGGTTACAAACTCAACGGTCCATAATCCGGTCTAAGGCTAAAGGTATTTAAATTGACGGTTTATGCAACACCTGCTACCTGGAGATTATGGCCGAAATGTTGAGCGTTAACAATTTTATGAGCTTGTATGAGCGGTGTGAGGTTTTAAAACCTATTTATCACTTAGACATCGTAGGTTAAAATCCAAATATAAATGTTATACTTGGATAAACAACATAGACTTAGATTGTTTAAATTAGCTGGAATACACCTAAGTAAAAGAATACTCAAAAAATTAAAACACTTTAGTGGGAGATTAACAATATATACGATATATCGTTTTTAGCTCTCACGCCCCCAACAGTTCACACCGTGATATCCATCTCGGTTTTGTGTCGCTTTTACCGCGACTGCTCCATTTGGAAAGGGTTTGCATGGGTCCATAACAAGGTGAATGGGGGAAGTAGTTCATAGTAAGTGGGTGAAAGAAATATGTCAACGTATCCTACGGTCTCTTTCATTATTTTGAACCGTGAGATTCTTATGTTTTGCCTACTGTCATTTTTAGCTACCACTAGCTAGTCGTTAAACACGCGATCCCCTCGGAGAGTTGATATAGGATTCAGAACAACCCAAACTTATAAATGAATAGGATTTCATAGTTCGGCCTTGAATATTGTTTGGGGGCATATTCATACCGTTCTATAAAATCTAAAAATGGAAGGTCATACTTACAAGAGTTATTAAGTGTTAGTAAGCTCTTGACCAAAAACGATACCTAAATTACTTTAGGAGTAAGAGTTAATATGGATATAGTATTTTGTCAAGATTGTTTTGCTTCAGTGAAAGAATATTTGACTACCCCCACGGTAGGATTTATTCTGACATATGGGTACTTTAGTACTTTTTGCTAAAAATTAGATTTAGATGCATAAAGTCTAATAGAATTTCTTTAATTTTCAACAATGTCGAACTCGATTATACAACTTCTAGCTTCTGATAAATTCGACGGAGAAGGGTACTCACACTGGAAGTCAAACATAAATACAATACTAGTCGTTTACGATTTGAAGTTTGTTTTAACGAAGGAATGTCCTCCTCTTCCCAATTCAAACACTAACTGAAATGTTTGGGAAGCCTATGACAAATGGGTTCAGGCTAATGAGAAGACCAGAGCCTATATCTTAACGAGCATATCTAATGTTCTCAATAAAAAGCATGGAGCCATGGTCACTGCACGTGAGATCATGGCATCATTGCTCGATACGACATGAAACTATTAAATACATCTATAACCCCCGCATGAAAGAAGGGACCTCTGTTAGAGAACATGTCCTGGACATGATGGTCCATTGCAACATTGAGGAAGCTCATGGCGCTGTGATATATTAAAAGAGTCAAGTTAGTATGATAATGGAATCTCTTCCAAAGAGCTTTCTAACATTTCATACTAATGTTGTAATGAATAAGATTGATTACGATTTAACCACTCTTCTGAATGAACTACAAACTTATCGATCCTTAATGAAAAATAAGAAAAGTGAAGTAAATGTTGTTTCACAAAAGAAATCTCTGAAGGAATCTTCCTCTTAACTGAAACCTTCAGAGAAAAAGAAGTTTGTTTCTTCTTCAAAGGATAAGAGTATCCAGATGAAGAAGAAAGGAAAAGGGAAGAGGCAAACCCCTGCTAAGAATAGCAAGAATAAAGCATAAAAAGGAAAATGTTTCTATTGCAATAAAGATGGGCATTGGAAATGCAATTGTCTGCAGTATCTTGCTGAAAAGGCAAAACAAGATAAATTAAATTTACTTGTAATTGAAACATGTTTAGTGGAAAGTTCTCACTTAACCTGGATATTAGATTCAGGCGCCGCTAACCATATTTGCACTTTTCTTTTGGAAACTAGTTCTTAGACATAACTTTCAGCGAATGGAATGACTTTCAAGTAAAAACGAGTGAAGTCATTTTAGCAGAAGCAGTGGGAGACATCAAGTTATATTTCAAAGATTCTTACATTTTTCTTGAAAATGTATATTATGTAATCAAAATGAAAAGGAACTTAATCTCCATTTCTTGTTTAATAGAAATTTACAAAAAACTTTTGATATCAATGAAGTGTTCATTAGTTCAAAAAGTGTTCATATTTGTTCTACTAGACTCAAAAATAACTTGTATGTGTTAAAACCAACTGAAGCAAAAACCATTTTAAATATAGAGAAGTTTAAAACAGTGGAAAATCAAAATAAAAAAATGAAAGATTCCTCCCAATGCTTTCTTTGGCACCTAAGACTTGGTCACATAAATCTCAACCAGATTGAGAGATTGGTAAAAAGAGTCATCTAAATCAGTTAGAAGGCAGCTCATTACCTCTGTGAGAATCGTGTCTTGAGGGTAAAATAACCAAAAGAACTTTTACAGGAAAAGGTCTTAGAGCCAAAGAATCTCTATAACTCATCCATTCAAACCTTTGTGGTCCGATGAATGTGAAAGCTCGAGGAGGATAAGAATATTTCGTCAAAACACCTAATCTGTCTACAAAAGGTTAAAAATCATACTTTGTTTAGTGTTGAGAATCTATCGATGCGATAGCATGAGTTCTCAACTCCAAAATATGATTTCATTGTTCGCTAAGTTGGTGGTTTCACACAATGAGATATGACATGACGTGTGAGCGGTGGAAGTCAAATCAAAGATCAAATTGGTAGCTGATAAAAAAGCTTCACTGTAGAACCAATGAACGTTTGATGCGTAGCAGGTAGCGCATCAAGGTATGGAACTTAATGCACCTTATCAGCACAATCATTATTAAGAGAGGAAAAGCTGCCTCTGAGCACCCATAAATACACCATGAAATCGCCATGCAAAACATATACGAGAGGATAGGAAGAAAACTCTGCAAAAGACTCCACTCCTCTTTCACCATTTGTAAACCTTGAGAGAAAACTTAAGAATCACCTCTGGAGGTAGAAGAGGAACTCCATCCTCAACACTCCTAGTGAAGCAGTCATTGATAAAGCCAGAGAAAGCAAAAAATTACACACCACGGCTTGTTTATCTCTATCTTCTTTCTTAGTATATTTATATTATATAAACATTGGAAAACCTCTTTTCTCAGTATGAATACATATTCAGTTCATATCTCATCCATATTTTCTATTTTCATTATGGGTAACTAAATCATTCATGGGTTGAGAAGCATTGAGCTAACATGAACTAAACAATATTTAAACTATGCGTTCTACTTGTTTTACGCATACTTATTGAAATGTTTGAATAACTCAAGAGATTATTCGGAGTAGATTAAACCTAGGTTTGAAAGAACTAGAGATTTAAAACTCATAAAACAAGAAGAGAGGTTCTTTAGAAATAAAGAAACATCTTTTGCAACATACACACATCACATGCATCCTAGAAATATGATACTGTGGCTATGTACGCTGAAAGGTGTAGGTTATAATTTCGAGTGCACTACTTGAATGCATGATTTATATATTTTCTTAGGGAATGTTAGTGAATATTCTTCCCGACCCTAGCATCTCTCATTTGAATTTCACAGTCATCGCATACACTGTTTCACTTGAACTGTAAATCTCATCTCATCCATTGCTAAAATTAATCTTAGCACTAGAATAGCATTAAAATCCATCATCAGTTTAGTATTCAAATTGTGTCAAGATCAGAACATTAGTTATCAACGCATCCACAGCAAAGTAATCTCTGAGTTCGATCGTAGACTCACTAGGACTTTAGTTGAGCTTATACTAGGGTTTAACTAGATAAAACAGTGCATTAAAATCCAACATTCAACATTCATTTCATCGCATGGTATGAATGCATCAAACATCAACACTACCTTTCTAAATGGTGAAGAGACCATTTACATGCAGCAACCAAATGGATTTATTACCCAAGTTCAAGAGAAAATGGTTTGTAAGCTTAATCGGTCCATTTATGGATTGAAATAGACATCTCAATCTTTGAATATAAGATTTGATGCTACGATCAAATCTTATAGATTTGACCAAAATGTTGATGAACCTTGTGTCTACAAGAAGATCATCAACAATTTAGTAGTTTTCTTAGTGTTGTATATAGATGAGATCCAACTCATTGAGAATGATATAGGTCTACTAATAGATATTAAGAAATGGATAGTCGCCCAATTCTAAATGAAAGATTTGGGCGAAGCACAATTTGTTCAAGGAATCTAGATCATCAGAGATCGTGAGAATAAAATGCTAGCCTTGTCTCAAGCATTGTATATTGACAAGATGCTTGTGAGATATTCAATGCACAATTCCAAAAGGGTTTTATCATCTTTTAGGCATGGAATTATATTGTCTAAGGAACAATATTCCAAGACTCCTCAAGAAGTTGAGAAAATGAGACACATTCCTTATACATTGACTGTTGATAGCCTTATGTATGCAATATTATGTACTAGACCTAATATTTTCTATGTAATAGGGATAGTCAGTAGATATTAGTCCAATTTAGGATGTGATCATAGTATTGCAGTTAAGACCATCCTTAAGTATCATCGGAGAACGAGGGAATACATGCTTGTGTATAAGGCTAAGGATTTGATCCTTATAAGATGCATTGACTCTGATTTTCAGACTGATAGGGATTATAGAAAATCCATATCAAGATCAATGTTCGCTCTTAACGAAGCGGTTGTAGTTACTGAGTCTAAGAAAATCCATATAGAAAATCCATATCAAGGACATGCATTATCTTGTCTAGGGCAAGTGAAAGATGTTACTGAGTCTAGTGTAGCCCTAGTTTCTTGTTTTGTGTACTTGTAAGTGCATAACGATGATGCGATGATATACAATACTACTTTTAGATGTATGCGTTATTAACAAAATGTTTGTAGTATGCTATGCGTTGTCACAAGTTTCCTTACGCTGAAGCCAAGTACAATTCCACCATAAATTTCTCGGAGTGATCCGAGGTCGAACACAGGGATTGCTGAGTTAATGTGTTATGTTCGTGATATATGTGACCAGGGGTTTTTTTCAATTAATAAAAGTTGTGTGTGTACAGATATTTAAAATTGCGATAAAGTAAAATTATGCGGTAAAGCAAAGTTGCGATAATTAAATAAAATGCGATAAACGTAAACCTAAGTTATTATGATACAAGATACAGGATACTGATACATGATACTGAGAATGAAACTGATTGTGAAGATTATACAAAGGGTCGTGTTATGCGGCGGCAAGTCTTTAGGTATGAAATAGAAATAGAAAGGGTAATTGTTATAAACATCGCAAGTTCATTAATTGCGTTAAAGATTTAACTACGGTTCCGCTTTCCTTTGGCGTACACCTCTCAATGATCGGTCGCGTTCCCACATCTCTGTGGTGAAACAAGGATGAATGTAATGAACGCAAGGTTGCTTCCATCTCTAGAAGTATTTCTCGCTTTAATTAACGCATTCTTCTCACTTTCTCTTGACAGGTAGAATGGCATCTTCATTTCTGCTCTCACAAGTGAAGATGTCGTCTAGCATGCTTTAGCTAAACATCTTTATTTCTTTAGCACATATTAATTTACTTGTTTAATTCATTCTAATTACCAAGGGATTAAGAAAACATCATGGAGAAAGCAATTAATGGAGGAACGAAAATAGATAGAAAGATGGAGATGAAAATGATCATGACATTCAATACAAAAATTTAGCGTCTGATACATGGTGCGAATGACAGAGATTAAGAAGATGAATACAATTGATGATAAGAGATAGAAACAAATACAGAAGAGTGTCAACATCTTGACACAGATCTGGACCGTGGATTTGCTTGTCGATGAATGGAGTGAATGGAAAGAAGAACTTCCCTCTCAGGCTTGCTCGTCCGATAGAAGTGACCTTGGTACAGAGCTTCACGGCCAGGATTGAAAGGATTTGCCCTGAAACTCACCTTTCGGCCTTGTCTCTTAAATTTTCCCAGATCTACTCCGATCAGCACTTAGACCAGTCTTTTCTCTCAATATATAAATATCAAAATATGCCCGTATCAAGTATATTTTCCAATAGAATTTCAAAGGTTATTTATAGGCTCAGCTTTGACTCTCTAACCCCACTTTATTGTTATGGCAACTTCGGAAATGGTGGAATGAATATTCCTTCTTTTATGCAATCAATCCCGTCAGAAATGCACAACAGTCAGCTGTACACATGTTTGAATCCTCCCTAATTGCGTTGCTCTTTTGCATCTCCGATCGCTTGCTCGCATGCAGTGTTGTTTTTTATTACCGCATGCGGTTGAAATTGCGTTGATCGCAAAGCTCTTAATCGATTGTCGCATGCGCCTTCATTGCGTTGATCGTCTATTCATTCCTTATTGATGGGAGCAATGCGACGTAGATGCATTAATCTTTTTCTCTTGAGCCATGAACGCATACGGTGACTTGATTTCCTGCAAAACAGACTTGAAATATTCTTTTCTACCATTGCGATGGTGTCAGTGGGTGTATTGATGAAAATTTATAATTCTTGCAATTCTTAGCTAATTTTCATACAATTGACGCAACTTTCCTCTCTTTTAACCGCAATATCTAAATAAAGCAGTATAAATAACTTGTATTTCTACAAGTTATCACACCCCCAATTTAGATATATGCTTGTCCTCAAGCATATCTTCTACTAAGGCAATAATGCTCAATTCCTATCCAAAATTTTGCGTCGATTGGATGCTCCGAATGCTCCACTTAGGCACATTACTTGACAACGCAATTTCCTTCTATCCTTGCTAATTCATAACAAAGTCCTACTTTATTCTTTTATACTACAAATTTCTGCTCAAAAATGCTTTTCTAGTTTTAAAAAGAATGTTTACCTCTTCTTGTCAAAATAACTTGATGAGTCCGGATGCAGTGGTCAAATTTTGCGTCATTTATTAGAGACTATTGATCATGATTACACCCTTCGTTTTGGCCAGTTCCCACGAGTGTCATGTGAATATCCAACTACGATTGTGTGCCAATCTTAACTTTAACTCATGAATTTCAGAGAAGTTGTCTCTTATTTCTTTTATTTATTTTTTCTTTCTCATTTATTTTTTTCTTTTTTCATATTGCGTTATTCTTGGAACCCACCTTTGTTTTGGTTTACTACTTTCACAACATAACTCTTATCAGGTTGGGAATGTTTTTGAGGTTTTCCCTTGCGCTGACATTAGAGTTGATATGAAAAACTTTTTTTTTTTTTGGGATGAAAAATGAACGCATTTTTCTTAATGACCACATATTCTTGATCTCATCTGCTTAGACCTTCCCCACCCCTAAATTTAGAGATGCGCAAGGTCCCCATTGCATTGTTTGGACAGAATAGACAAACATTTAGACAAAATTTCAAAAAGAGGGTTTGAGTAGAATTTTGAAGGGTAAAAGGTAAAGCATTGCTATAGCTACGAATTAACTAAGTGTTAGTTAGAAATTACAAAGTATGGGAAATGTTTCTAAGTTAAGGCATATTATACATTGGCAACACAATGAATAACACAAAAAGAAAGATTAAGAATATCTAAATTGACAAAGGATGATAAAGAAGAGGCACAGGCATATAGAGAGAATTGCTACTTAGTTGAATTGAAAATTAACTAAGTATACAAATAATTACAATTAACGCAATACAAAAACTTCTGCCTGTACAAAGAATCAAAGAATTTAGCTAACACAAAAATAATGAATTGAAATTATCTTTGAATTTGATTCAGATAGGTGCATGCTTAAAAAAAATTAACATCGTGCTGCCATTAACACAAATACACTTTTGCTGAGGATGAGGAACAACGCATACATCCCCGCAACACACTCCTTAATTCAATGCATTTCTGGAGGATCGGGCGTACGGTATTTCTACCAGCGCAACATTACCTCAACATAGTGCATTTCTACTAAGGACGGGCAAGGGACACACACGCGTGCAACACACACCTCGCGCAATGCGCTTAGGCTGGATGAACACAAAGTGTATCTTATTGGTTCAAGATGCGTCCACTATTGTAATGCATACCAGGTGTTGATTGTTTTATTTATTTATTTTTTTTCACCGCAAATTGCTATGACCTGCGGTAATCATTCTCTTCTTATTTCACAATCATTCACCAGTTTAAAGAATAACGCATTCAATACAGAAAAGTTAAAGGAATTAAAGAAAACACTGAAATAAATGCAAGAGAGTTAATTGAAGAATAAATTCATAAAGTCATAAAAGCAGATTTAAAGAAGCAATAAATGACAAGGTTCAAAAACAATAAAGACAGGAATTTAGAAAGCGTTTAAACATAGATTTGAGATATGGACCGGAAGATAATGTTCCCTGATTAGCGTAATCCACATCTCTACAGGTGATCCAGCTTTCCTACCCAATGTCTTCAGGGACATTACTCATTTCCATGAGATCCGGGGGCTTCAGAGTTGCTGGGCAACGTTCCAGGTGCTCTATTTCTAAGTTCAGAAGCCAACTGCCCCACTTGAATCTCCAAATTTCTAATTGAAGACGCTTGCGCCTGCATCACCGCATCATTTTTATCCATGTACTGCTTGAGGAGGGCCTCCAATAAGCTTCCAGAGGTGTTTGAAGATGAGGGTTGTTGGTTGTGCGATTGCCTTTGTTGAGCATGATTAGAATTATGGTGAAAATGATGAGTGTTTCCCCGATTCCCTGAATTGCCACCCTGATGGTTGCTTGGCCCTCCTTGGTTAGGATTCCCACCCTAACCGAAGTTAGGATGGTTCCTCCAACCAGGATTATATGTGTTGCTGAAGGGGTTGTTCTAGATGGCGCATACTTACTAGACGTTCGATGGGCACATGTTTGTCGCATGGGCCCCTCCACAATTAACGCAACTAATTGTGGCCACTTGTGTCGGTGCATTGGGTTACGATGGTTGTTGGGAGAGGGCTCCTTGATTGATTGCCATCGATTGGAGGATTGAGGTTACTGCGGCCATCAAGGATAATGGCAGTTTCATTTCTTCTTCCTGCAGAGCCTCTTCCTCCGTATCCATCATCGACCCAGTCATCTATGTTCTACGAGATGCAGTCAAGGATGACCTTGGCCTCAGTATACGTCTTATCCATAAAACCTCTTATTGTGGAGGCGTCAGCAACAGCCTGCGTTGATCTATTCAGGCCATTATAGAATGTCTCCATCAGGACGCAATCGGGTATCCTGATATATGGGCATTTCTTCACTAGTCTCCTAAATCGCACCAAGGCGGTGCTCAGGGTCTCATTGTCCATTTGTTCAAAGTTCAGCACATTCTTCCGTCGCCTTGTGTTGACAGCCGGAGGGAAGAACTTCTTCATGAACCATTCAACCAGCTGATCCCATGAAGTAATCTCATTTGGCTCTAGTGAGTGAGCCCACCTCTTGGCTTCATCCCTCAAGGTGTAAGGGAAGAGATATAATCTAATACCCTCAGGGGTAATGCCAGGTATTGAGAAGTTACCGCACATCTTGACAAAGTTGGTCAGATGGGCATATGGATCTTCACCTTGCAGACCCCCAAATTGCCCTGCGTTCTGGATCATTTGGAGCATGACTGGCTTGATCTCGAATCTCGCATTCTCCTCGACCATAGGCCTTGAAATCCCAGGAGAAAAATCGTACAGATTGGGCGTCACGTAGTTCCTCATGGGAATGTTGCAGCTAGCAGCAAGGAAAACTGGATCTTGCATTGGTTGTACTGCCCCTTGATTTCCTGCGGGAGCCACATTGTCATTATTATCTGCCATATTAGCTGCTTTCTTTCCCCTCGCGTGGTTCTCGCGTGCCCTAGCGCAAAATGTACGCTCGATCTCTAGGTCAGCTTCGAATTCTGGTTCAGTTCCAGTACTCATAAACTGTCAGACTGCTCTCCGCGTTGAATAGCCAATACAAAGAGATATGTCCTGCAAAATACCATAAACATACTCAACAATAACCAATCCCCAGCAACAGTGCCATAAAATTGTAAGCACATAATGTGATGATGCGATGATATGCGATAATACTTCTAGATGTATGCGCTATTAACGAAATGCTTGTAGTTTGCTATGCGTTGTCACAAGTTTCCTTGAATTGAAACCAAGTAAAATTCCACGTCAAATTTCTCGGAGTGATCCGAGGTCGAACACAGGGATTGCTTAGTTAATGCGTTATGTTCGTGATATATGCGACTGGGGGTTTTTTCAATTAATAAAAGTTGTGTGTGTACAGATATTTAAAATTTCGATAAAATAAAATTATGCGGTAAAGTAAAGTTGCGATAATCAAATAAAATGCAATAAACGTAAACCTAAACTATTATGATACAAGATACAGGATTACTGATACATGATACTGAGATTGAGACTGACTGTGAAGATTATACAAAGGGTCGTGTTATGCGGTGGCAAGTCTTTATGTATGAAACATAAATAGAAAGGGTAATTGTTATAAACATCGCAAGTTCATTAATTGCGTTAAAGATTTAACTATGGTTCTGCTTTCCTTTGGCGTATACCTCTCGGTGATCGGCCGCGTTCCCACATTTCTGTGGTGAAACAAGGATGAACGTAATGAATGCAAGGTTGCTTCCATCTCTAGAAGTATTTCTCGCTTTAGTTAACGCATTCTTCTAACCTTCTCTCAACAGGCAGAATGACATCTTCACTTCTGCTCTCACAGATGAAGATGTCGTCTAGCATGCTTTAGCTAAACAGCTTTATTTCTTTAGCACAGATTAATTTACTTGTTTAATTCATTCTAATTACCAAGGGATTAAGAAAACATCATGGAGAAAGCGATTAATGGAGGAACGGAAATAGACAGAAAGATGGAGATGAAAATGATCATGATATTCAATACTAAAATTTAGCGTCTGATACATGGTGCGAATGACAGAGATTAAGAAGATGAATACAATTGATGATAAGAGATAGAAACAAATACAGAAGAGTGCCAACGTCTTGACACAGATCTGGACAGTGGATTTACTTGTTGGCGAATGGAGTGAATGGAAGGAAGAGCTTCCCTCTCAGGCTTGCTCGTCCGGTAAGAGTGACCTTGGTACAAAGCTTCACGGCGGGGATTGAAAGGATTTGTCCTGAAACTCACCTCTCGTTAAATTTTCCCGAATCTTCTCGATCAGCACTCAGACCAATCAGCATCAAGTATATTTTCCAATAGAATGGTAGACCCCACTTTATTCAATATTCCTTCTGTTATGCAATCAATCCCGTCATAAATTCATAACGGTCAGCTGTACATGAATCCTCTACAATTGCATTGGGACGATCAAGGGGTTGAAGATATTCAGAAGCCAACTGGGCATTACGTCTATGGGACCCTTTGTTGAGCACGCACCAATGGTAATTCTATTATCGCCTTTATTGTTAAGAAATGTTCATTGATTCACCGTCGCCGATTTATTGTTTACAGCCGGAGGATAATTAAAATATCCTGAACATCCTGTAGTTTGTACTGTCTGGATGTAAAAATATATGATATGTTTAAGTAACCACAAACTAATAAACTAAGATCTCTTTGATGTATGTGGAGACATACAGTGCAGTGAGGGTAGTATATGGACCTGGTTGGCGAATGCGGTCATACAAGTATTGTGACTTACTACAGATGGTCTGATCCTGATCATTCATGTGGAGACATGCGAGTGAGATATAAGACCGGACCACGAAGTGTTAATACCCGTTGTATAATGTCCAGGTATTGAGAGTTACCGCACATTAGATGAAGTTGGTCAACATGACATTGGATTTCACCTTGCAGACCCCCAAATTGCCCTGGTAGTGGATTGATTTGGAGCATGACTGGCTTGCCAGATTGTCTCGCGTTCCTACGACCATAGGGATTGAAATCCCAGGGAAAAATCGTACAGCTACACAAGACGTAGTTCCTCATGGGAATGTTGCAGCTAGCAGCAAGGATTACTGGATCTTGCATTGGTTGTACTGGCCCCTTGATTGTGGCGGGAGCACATTGTCATTCAACAAGCTGATCCCATGTTGTACTTACGAGCATCTGTGAAGGGTTATCGTACTATTGATTGGTTATATCTGATGGACACAGAAATATATCTATGGTGAGAAGAGTGCAGCTGTCAGTCTTTAATGAAATGCTTGGCAGTTAACGGATAGTCGATTTTGTGGCTAAACACAGAGGTGAGAAGAGTGCAGCTGTCAGTCTTTAATGAAATGCTTGGCAGTTAACAGATAGTCGATTTTGTGGCTAAAGAGTTTAGTCAGTTATTTACCGTTGAAGCTTCAAGCCACAAGTCCATAAGGTCCCCTTGGTAGCTCAATGGATTCAAGTTGAAAATCAGTTTTTTGGTCAGTTTGAAGTGTTCAAATTGACAAGAGGAAGTTTCATTATATATGATATGATTGAACTGGTCAATTATATATGATATAGTTGACATGATTACGAGATACATTAATTAGAGGAAAATGATATAAATATGATTTATATCTAGTGGAGGAGAAAAAGGACTATGGTTGATATGTTGCATGTGATGTGATATTAAACTATAGGTTATAAATATAATATGATTATATTTATTTTTAATTAAACAATTATGAGATAATTGTTGGTGGTTTTTCTCCATAACCGTACAAGATAGTGGGAGGTTGCATTCAGTTTTCGTAACTAAAGGATAAAATGAAAATAGTTTTCATTTTGCAAAGAGATCGGATAATTTCTTCACGATTAGTACACTGCCTATCATCTAGCTGACGAGAGCATACACGATAGCTCAAGTTTTCCTAAACGATCGTGTACACGCGCAGGTTTCCTAAACGATCATATAGCATTTTCTAAACGATCGCGCGAGCAAGAGGTTTTTCCTAAACGATTAGCCCCATTTTATTAAACGATCGTGCACCCTTTGCTAAACAATCAAGCACCCATCTATACGATGGATGGAAATCTCTCCCACTTGCTTGGTCATTGTAAACAATCGTAGTTTCCTCCTCCCCTCTACCAAATCTAACAAAGCTCATACCTCCTGGATTCTCACTCCAAGAATACCAAGGTTACTAAGTGGTAGTGTCTTTCTTGCAGCTTGTTCATGTAGAAGACCGTGTGGTGGTAAGCGATAGCGAGATTTGGTGGACGATAGACTTGACGATCACAGCGACGCGAGAGTTGTTATTCCTTGACGAGAGTGATATATAAAAAGAAGAAGAGTTCTTCAAGAGGTATGTCTCTCGTTCCTTTGTGTTTAACTTTGAAAAGCATGCCATAATTTGTTAGTAGATGCATAACTTGTTGTATGTTTGTGAATGCGGTATTTCTGTCACAGTGAATTTGGAACGATCTTGCTTACGCTCATAGGTACTCTTTGATAAGAGTTCCTTCAGTTATATCATTAATATTATATTGTTAATATAATATTAATATTATAATAATATAAGTCCCTATTACAGGGGAGTTGTGTGTGTATAACAGTGTCGGAAGGAGTTATCCCTCCCCTCTCCTCTATGTATGTGAGGTGAGAAAATACAGAAGCTATAGAATTCATCTTTGACACACAAAACTCTCTCAATAACTCTCTCTCCCCCTCTCTCAGTCTCTCTGTCTTTTAACTTTCTCCCAAAAACAAAAGGAGACCACACTTTCTGTCTCTTGTATGAGAATATCAGAGGATCCAAATGGTGGTACCTTGTTCGTTGTTTGCTGAAAACAATGCAAGGTTCGTGGGAAGTTATTCCTGTGTTCGTGACCTTTGGAGAGGAAATACGATGGGATGTTTTCTTCTAAGGTAAGTACTTATTCTTCCCTTCTTCTCTATAAATAGCAAGCTTATAGGTTTTATTTAATGTTTATTCTGTAATATTCATCTTAGCATATTTGTTCTTCTCTGTATTTTATTTTTTTCAAATTGGAAATCAATTGTATGGCGTTCATACGCTTCCACAAAAGAATTTTATTTCTTCATCTACATATTAAATAAAGTGGACAACTAAATTAATACACACTACTCTATAACAAGGAGCTAACGATTGAAAAATCTTTTGTATTGGTGATATGCACCAAACAAGAACAAATACTTGAGAGAGCTTTCAATTTCTATTAATTTTCAAAGAAACACATAAGACTTTTAGGCATACCATGAATATATCTAATTAATTATGATGTAAGCAATAATTAAGGAGCTTTATGAGAAAAATATGGAAATCCAAGTGGCATACTTTCAAAGATAAACCAATCCCTCTCTAGTCCACTACTAATCATTTACTCGGATTGCCTATGAGAGAGCTTCGAAGATGCTTTGCAGATTGGGTTGCCTTTGAATAGACAAAAAAACAACAGAGAATTACTTACACAGATTAAAAAAAAAAAACAGAAAAAGAAAAAAAAAACCATAAAACGTCATTAAACAAGGAAAAAAACGCAAAATTGCTGTCAAATTAAAGCAAAAATAAAAAAATATCTGCACACATTAGAAGATATCAAACCAAAACATAATGAAAAAAAGTCATAAACTAGTGTCAAACAAGGGAAAACACCATCAAAGAAGAAAAAAATGTCATCAAACTAAAAAAAATCTCAAATTAAAGCAAAAACTAACCTCAAATCGAAGCTATGGATGTAAGATCTTATTGAAAAATTCTTGACTAGCAAAATGAGAAAGAGAGAGTATAGAGGATGAAATTTTCGACTAGGTCAAAATGTGGGAGAAATTTTTTCTTGAACTCAAATTCTATTTTTGAATACGATGTCAAAATTGGATTCTCTTAGGAATGAATTGGGTCATTCGATCCTTCCTCCATTAACAGATTCATCATCGTTTAATGGAGAAACTAAACGCCTGTAGTTCAATTGTCCAATAATAACATATCCCGCTTCTTATTGCCATGGATTTTTTAAAGAAAACTCGAACCAACGACTTCTTTTTACAATACTTCTTTATTCTCTAGAAACAACACCATCATAAAACATTAAAAAATGCATGAATACATAGCATAACAAAAATCGTCATAAAACGCCATCAAACAAGAAACAACACTATCAAACATGAAAAAACACCATCAAACCAAAGAAAATTTCAAAAAAGAAGAAAAATACAACCAAAAGTAATTCCAACAAAGAAGAGAAACAACAATCCAAATCTAATCTCAAACCAAAACAAAAACTAACCCTAAATCGAAGTATGGAGGTAAGATCTGTAACACCCCAATTCATGAGAGGTACATTAAGGAACTGATATCACATCCAAATGAGAGAAATCCTGAGGACATGGAAGTATGGTTAAGAAATGATTAAAAGAATTGAAAGTTACTACTTATACCAACAAAATGCACCTTCCTTTTCGATGGCTCAATCACAAGAACTGTTAAGCATGACTTGGAACAATCCTATGTTTGGTGACTTCTTGGGAATTTTCATAGGATGCATGTGAGTGAGGAAAAAACATGCTGAAAGGACCAATGTTAGAAAATGTCGGGGTCATTAGGTACCGAATTCAGATTTCGAATCCTAGACCTGAGACGTCAAAATGTGGGAGAAAGGTGGGAGGAAGAGGGGTAATATGGGGCTATTTTGATAATTTCAAAACATGAAAATATAGATGGATTCCCGGTCAATCACTAAAAAAATCATTTTCTTAAAATCTGGTTTAGAGTGTTTTCTTCCAAATGATTTATTTTCAAAACTCTTTTTTTTTTAAAATGCATTTTGAGAAGGTGTCAAACACCACAATTTTTTTTTTAAATGATTTTTTTTTTCAAATTTAAACACTTAAATGCAATCCAAACACGGTAAGGTTCACTATAAAATATAGTCCAAAACTATGAAAATCCAGACAATGTTGTTGTCACTTATCACATTCTTTCCTTAAAATAAATTTCCTTCTCAATGAATTTTGAACTAAAATTTAGTATCCCAAATTTTAAAAAATAATAATAATAATATCTCAATTTAATGCATAGATATTCTTATATTTTTATGGATAATTATTTTAAATGACAAAATTACTAAAAATATTTTTAAATATAAAATAAAATATAACTATTTATCAGTATTAGATACTAATAGACAGTAACATTTTGTTATATTTGTAAATACATTAGCTCATTTTCCTATATTTGAACACTACTTTTATTTTTAAAATTTTTATTTATTATTTTTTCGTACAATAGGGGTGAAGAATTCAAACAACAGATCTCTTGGTCTATAACACATATTGTATCTCAGTTGAGTTATGCTCACTTTTTATTAATATAGAAAAAAATGTTTCAATATTTTTCCTACCATATTTTATTTTAGAGATAAATATATTTTTCATTCCTTGATTTTGGATCTAGTTTCTATTTGGTCCATGTGTTTCAAAAAGTTTTGACTTTTGTTTCAATTTTGTTCTTAGTTTAAACATTTACACTTTTAACATCAATTTTTCACTCACTTCCAATTTTTGTGTTAATGTCTATTAATTAATTTAAAATAAATCTGATGTGAGATTTTAAATTTTATTTTAATAATGATGAAAAAATAATTAATTAATTAATAGACATTAACACTAAAGACTGAAGAGTAAGTATTTGGTGAAAAAACGAAGCTAGAAGTGTAAGTTTTGAAATAGAGAGACCAAATTGTAACAAAATTCAAGTCTCATAGATAAAATTGTAATATTTTGAAACCCTAGAGGTTAAATTGAAATCAAGCTCAAAATTTAAGATCTAAAACTAAAAGTATAACACTTTGAAACTTAGAGATCGAATGAAAACTAAATCCAAAATTTATGGACAAAAATATTTTTTTTTCCTTTATTTTATCACATAAAACAATTAAAATTTGTATTACAATTTAAACTAATAAATAATAAATAGGGAAAACTAAATTTGGAATCACATATTTGTTAGATAATATTATTTGAATTTATAATATTCATTTTAAAATTTATTCCTAAGTTTTTAATTGCTAAAGAGAGATGAAGTTTTAAGATTTAAATAATTAATGTAATTAACAATTGAGTTGTTTTCAAATAAAGAAAAATGAGCTAATTATTTATAAATATAGTAAAATGTCACTATCTATCCATGGTAAATCGACATCTATTAATATGAGTGATAAAAGTCTATCGTGGTCTATCACTAATAGATGATAACATTTTGTTATATTTAAAAATATTTTTCGTACTTTTACCATTTAAAACTTAGTGGTTACTAACGGTATGCCTGATAGTTTTGAAATTTACGAATAGACAAAATTGTAAAAGAAAAAAAAATCATGATGATCACTTTTAATATTAACTCATGCACCATGATAATTCTTTTTGTTTATAAATAGTAAATTATAATGTGATTTACTTACCATTTTGAGAGTTGATTTTTTTACTACAACAATTTAAAAAATAGGAGATTGAAGTATATGTCAACTTTCGTTAAACTAAGTTTGGATTAGAAGTTTAGGAGTAATTACTTTGAATTTTGAATTTTATTTCAAAATATAGTCTGAAGAGAGTTTTTTTTTCCAAAAAGAAAAATTAAGGATAAAAATAAACTATCTAAAATTTAAATATTTACATTTATATTTTCAATCGAAAGAAATTAGAGGATATTGCTTCCTCCATTGATGTGGGGTCCGTTCCTTGATTAAGTTTCTATGAAGAAATGATATATGTTTGGAGAAATTCATTATTAAATTACAATCTTGGAGACATTCAACATCATTACATTTTTTTTTAATAATATCATATTTATGGCTCACAATGATCACTGCATTGATTGATATAATTAAATTGTAAAAGAAATATCTAAATAATTTTAGACAGTGGAATTTTGAAAAAGAAAATTGTGATTTGCAATTTAGAAATGAAAATTTTTAGTGAAAGAAAAAAAAGTCAAACTATTTATAAAAATAAAAAAATATATATATTGATAGAAATTGATAAACTTCTATCAACATTTATTAATGATAGACTTCTTTCCATTTCTATTCCTGATAGACATTGATAGACTTCTATCAGCTTCTGTCAACCTCCATGAAGATTAAAATTTTGCTATTTTATGTAAATAGTGTCCCTTATTTTTCTATTTTTGAAAATACCTCAAGTTTGAAATTGATAGTACAAATAAGATTAACTCCATTTTTAACCGTAATTCTTTAGAATTTCAGTAATAGAATTTAAAAATAGATCATAAATTAAATAAAAGCCATTGAATTAGCACGATTTTTTTTCGCAAGAAAACTTGAAAAAGACCAGCATAAGTATAGCTTGGCATATGAGATAACACTTCTAATCAAACGATTAAAGTTTCGAGTTTTCAGTAGAAAGTTTTATTAGAATAATATTAAAATGAAAACAAATAAGATTTTTTAATTAAAAAATTAAAAACTAAAAGGAAAATATTTATTTTAAAAAAATCTCTCAGCATATTTGACAACTAGATGCCCTCGACAATGTTTATCATTTGGATGTTTCCTTGTGGTTGATTCCATTAAACTTTCGATGTATGAATTATAATTTTTTATTATTATTATTTTTTTGCAAGAGATACTTTATTTAGAGAAGAAAAGAGACTTAGAATGAAGGTTTGGTATATCATATGAATTTTGTTTTATATTTTTTTTATCATCAAGTCAAATCGATTTAGCAAATATACGTTAGATGTTAGATTTTATGTCCTAAAACTGGCAATTTGTAACAAATAAATATTTTCTATAGTCAATAAACTTGTTATTGATTTTATAAATTATATACATAAATGTCTAAATCCATTAAACTAAAACTCAGGACTATTACATGAATACTTGAACTTTATGTGAAGACATAAAAGTAAATCAGGTTCAAGTAAATAGTCAAAATGATTTATAGTACATGATTAAGGTTGACTACCTTATTCTAGTAACACTATTGGATGCAGTCTACTCTGTAGTTGTTACAAAAAGTTGTAAAGTGCTACAAACGAAGTGATTCTAATTCATACATGTTATGACATGAGAAGTGAGGGTGTCCTATACAATGACTTTGCATAAGATCGGACCAAGAAATAAGTCACTCTTACTTTATAACGTTGTTTACTGTATAAGACTGATTATTTCACTTAAATGACCTAGATAACTTGATCTTAATCCTAAGCTAACTATGAAGTCCTGTTTGTTTGGGATTATCCTTAGATTTGCATATGTGAGGTTTGGCTCAACAGCGCTGGCTCAATAAGCCTCCCATTTCAGGGGTAAGACCAAATAGATAGCTGGGGACATAGGGTGCAAGACGGAATACACATCTGCCCGATTTAGGGACAGGAGAAATGTTGTTCTCTCAAGTACTGAATCCAAGTCTTGAATAAGTGGTCCCACCCTTTTATTGAGAGAGTTTTGGTTTAGTGACTGGATCACGAACCAGTTCATTAGAGGATCAGTAGGAACTTAAGGAACAAGACATAATCTCGGGGGTAAAATAGACATTTGACCCAGTCATTATTATGATCAACCTACGAAGGGTCGACTTACTAATCATGGTTAAATCATGTGGACATAATATATCAACCGTGAGGGAGTGCAACTATGGGCTTTAGTGGAATGACTTATTAGTTAACGAATGGAGGTTAATTCGGTGTAATGAGTTTAGCCAACTAATCTCGGATCGTTGGAGCTCATGATCTGTAAGTCCGCGGTGTCCCCCTACTAGCTCGTAAATGGATTGGCTTTGAAACGTTAAAATTAGAATAAAAGAAATTAGTAATGATATAGATATAAATACACATTTAATTTTAAGAATTAATATTTAAATATGATATAAATATATGAAGGTGGATTTGTGTAAAATTAATTTAATATTTGATATTAAATTAATTAGAATTATTTAAATTATTTAAATAATTATTTATTAATTTTATTAAGAAAATTAATTTTGCAAAATTAATAATATTTTCAATTTTAGAATTCAAATTGATTTTTGAAATCATTTTGGAAAAATTGAAAAAGAAAAACACTACAATGGAATGTTAGTTTTTTCCATTATCATCTTCAACTTACTCACATGAAACTCACTCTCTTTAGTTTCAATAACTCCAAGCATGAGCTGCATCTCATGCAACCATCTTCTTTGCATGATAGTCTGCAATATATTGAGAAGATTGTAGTGGAATTGAGGCATGCAAATATGGAATTTTTTTCTAAGAAATTCGGTAGAAGATGTTCTTCAAGTGGGTTGTAGTAGTGAGCTCTTCTCTAAGTTCCTTTCGTTCAAATTTGTTTTGAGTCCCACAACTCAATTTAAAATTCCAAGAGAATAGTAGGAAAGATCTTGAGGTGGTCTACAGCAAGATTTGAAGAAGTTTGCAGCTGAGAATCAAGAGTTGAAGAAGTTCTACAAAGGTATGACAAAGGTATAGCTTGAAACCATCTTGTTTTAGTTTAAGTACGTTTTAGTTACTGCCAAAATTAATGAATTAGAATGCTTATTGATCCTTGTTGCTTTTGTTGTTGCTAATACATTCCAACATTAGGTACATTTTTATTAAATGGAATAGAATACGAAAACAAGAAAATATTTCAATAAATAAACATAGTTTTATTTGATGTTTTCAATATGTTTAATATATATTTGGTAGTAGATTTAGAAAATGTATCTCAATTTAATCAATTTTTCAAAATTTGATTGATAATATATATTTATAAACTATAAAATAGTTGTAGTTGCCAAAGAAAATATAGCCTGATTGATATATAATATGTGTTAGTGAAACAAGTTTAACGTTATTTTTATTGTATCTTTTAAAATATAAAATTATAAAATAAAGGATAAAAACATGGATAAATATAGTATTTCAAATTGTAAGCTCTTCTTATTTTTATTAAATTAAAATATGTATTAACACAATAAATTATAAATTATATAATGTCGTGTACTAAAAAAATCATATAATATTTGTAAAACGGTAAATATACAAAATCTGTAGCATTAAAACATGCCGATAAAATAATTAATAATAGTTGAGATTTAGCATAGTATATAGTTTGGTAACTACAATTACTTTTAAGGAAAAATTACACAAATTGTCCCTGAACAATGGAGTTGGTTACAATAATATCCTGAACTTTCGTTTTGATCAACTATACCCTGTAGTTTCTAAATGGTTACAGTTAGCCCCTCTTTTTTAGTTTAGCATTATATGACACGTGCGACTCACATTATAACGAATCAACCTTTCGAGTACTCTGACAAGGGCTGTTACTCATAATATACATTTAAAATCAAATATTTTGACCATAAAATTCATTAAAAATATAAAAACATTTTTTCAAAATAAACTAGAAAATAAATAAATAACAAAATCTTTATTTGAAGCCCCTAAAAACATTTCAAAAAAAAACATTCAAAACATTAAAATTTTTGTTTGACATTAAATTCTAGTTTCAAAACATTCAAATGACTAAAAGAAAAAAAACATAGACTGAGCAGAAGCGATTTCTCTTGTTCCCATATGGCTCTGTCACGGGTCCTGTCTGTCACTCATCGATCGATTCCTACCATTGCCTGAAAAACATAAAAGAAAAAAGAATGAGTATAACGATACCCAGTAAATGACCCACTACCAGGCTCTTTAGGTAACGTGTTAACTAATCTATCTAGGCATTGATGTATATCCATATCATATGAGTCGCGATGATCTCGAAGGGCTCACATTTCAGTCGTAAACGTGATCTCGAAGGAACTCGCGGCAGTCATAGTGTGCAACCCGAGGGTACACAAATCAATCGTAAACGTGATCCCAAGGGAACATACATCAGTCATCAGTCGTAAACATAATCCCGGGGGAGCACGCATCAGTCATCAGTCGTAAACGTGATCCTGAAGGAACACATATCAGTCATCAGTCGTAAATGTGATCACAAAGGAGTACACATCAGTCATAGTGTATAACCCAAAGATACACAAATCAGTTATAAATGTGCACATATACAGTCATTGTATGGACCCAAGGAGTACACAATTAGTCATACGTGTACACCTACCCAGATAAGAAAAGTTAACAAGAGTCATTTAAACTTAGCATGCATCAGTTCACATACAACTCCTTTGTTATAACTACAGTCATTTATCTTAGGGATAAAATTACCAGTACGTCCTTAGTCAACTTTACATATCATCACAGTCAAAACAGTTCGTGAGAGTTTCTGAACCAATCTGTAATTTTTGTATCCACTAATACCGAGATATCCACATACAATGTCGCCTCTGAAAACTGAAAACAACCCGCTGCAAAAAAAACTAAAAAACAGTATGCTATCACCTCTGACCAGCGAATCATGCGTAGGCTCGCGCGTATCTCTCACTGCTACCAGAAGCAGCCTCCATGACAAACTTCTCAGACCGAACCGCCCAACGAACCGCCGCCCACTTGCCCGAAACCAGACCACCCAGATCACGGTCGTTCACCGACAGATCCATGTCCGACCGCCTCTCTTCTTAGCGGAAATGCACCGGTGGCCTCCGAACCTTTACACTTAAGCGGCTCATCAATGTTGAAGGCTCATAGGCAGCTTCCTCGTTCGTCTTCACTTCAGCGGCGGCTCCCCCGTTCGTCATCTCTTCAGCGGCGGATCCCAATTTCCTTTTTTTTTTTCAGCCAAATGAAAGCCCACGATTTGCAGCCCTAAGTGGAGAAGGAAAGAGTAATTACAAAAATGTCATTGCTCATTATTTATGGTAATGTCATTGGGCCTTTAATTTTTTCAAAAACCCAATAAAACCCACTTAAATACCTTATTTTCTACAAATCTCCCTCATAACAAGAATATTTAAGTGCCAAGCTAATTCTCCAATCTTCCTATCATCCAGATTTAATATTCAGTCCATCTAATAGGTATTTGAACCTATGGGCTGGATGAACCTTGGTTAACATATCTGACAAATTCTCAACTGTATGAACCTTGACCAGTTCAACATCTTTTTGGGCCACAACTTCTCTGATAAAATGAAATTTGACATCGATATGCTTAGACCGTTCGTGATGAGATGGATTCTGCGCAAGATGAATAGTACTCTGGCTATCACAACGGACGATAGGAATGAACTCCTACGACAACAACTCACCAACTATTCTTTTCAACCACACTACCTCTTTCACAGCTTCACCCACTGAAATATACTTTGACTCAGTAGTAGACAAGGCAACAACTGACTGTAGAGCAACCTTCTAACTGACCACATTACCAAACAAACAAAAAATGTGACCTAATAGAGACCTTCTTTTGCCAAGGTCTGCAGCATAATCTGCATCTGTAAAGCCTTCCGACAATGTTGATTTATCACAATCCCTGCTAAAACACAATGATATACTGACACTACCTTTCAAATATTGAAACACCCATTTAACTGCATTCCAATGCTCCTTCCCAGGATTTGACATAAACCTACTTATCATACTCATAGCATATCCCAAGTCAGGCCTAGTACAAATCAACAAATACATAATACTTCCAACAGCATTATAATAGGGAATATTAGCCATCTCTAACCTTTCTTGTTCAATAACAGGACACTGAGACGAAGAAAGCTTAAAATGAGATGCTAAGGGTGTCAAAACTGTCTTACATCCAGATATATTATACTTCTCAAGCAGTTTATGCACATAACTCTCCTGCGAAATGGTTAACAAACCTATCTCCCTATCTCTTTTTACATCCATGCCTAGGATCCTTTTCAGTTCACCTAAATCTTTCATCTCAAATTCACTACTCAATCGTTTCTTGAGATCACAAATTTCAGAATAATCCTTAGACACCAGAATCATCATCTACATACAGAAGTAGATAAGTATATGTACCTTTCTGAGATAGTTTCCTGTACACGCAGGCATCATATGAGCTCCTGTGAAACCCCTGCTTCAGAATAAAGGTGTCAAACCTGATATACCACTGTCTCAACGATTGCTTCAGTCCATATATGGACCTGTGAAGACGACAAACCATATCTTCCTTTCCTTTCACCTTATTACCCTTAGGTTGAACCATGTAGATCACGTCCTCCAATTCATCATGAAGGAAAGTTGTGGTGAAGTCCATCTGTTCAACAAACATATCAAAGTGAACAACAATAGATAAAATTAATCGAATGGACGAATGTCTCACCATCGGAGAGAAAATCTCATGAAAGTTAACTCCCTTCTTTTGAGTGCAGCCCTTGGCTACCAGTCTAGCCTTATACCTAGGCTTGCTGTCACCTCCTGTACCTGGCTTGATTTTATAAATCCACTTTGACTGAATGAGTTTCTGATTAGGAGGCCTTAGAACCATTGACCATGTATGATTCTTCTCCAATGAGAACAATTCTGCTTCCATAGCATCCTTCCACTATTTCTTCGAATCAGATACAATAGCCTCTTCAAAAGTAAGAGGCTTTTCTTCAATACTGTCAACTGCACAAGTAAGAGCATAAGCAACTAAATCAGCATAACCATACCTGTAGGAGCATGCCTCACCCATTGAGGCCTGTCACGTGTAAGCTGATAATTCTGTAGGTCACTACCACTTGAGCTTTCTTCACCAAAAGCTCCCTCATTAATCAAAGTCCTCTGCAGCTGAGGCTGTCTACCATCAGAACTGGATAACTGATCATTGGAATCACCTGAACTAACTGATGGTTGTGCTTTAGAATCAATTCTAACCTCTGTCTCAACCTGATCAACTGTCTGCTGTTTCTGTTGCTCTTTGACATGAAATGGCATCTCTGTTTCATTAAATGTCACATCTCTGCTGATAATGCATTTATTTCTGCCTTCTTCCAAGCACCAAAGTTTATATCCTTTAACATCCTGAGGATAGCCAATAAACATACATTTCAATGCCCTCTTACTCAGCTTCCATTCCTTAACATGAGCATAAGCTGAACATCCAAACACTCTAAGATGATCCAAGCTTGAAGCTTTTCCTGTCCATATCTCTTGAGGAGTTTTTAGACCTAAAGCGGAAGACGGACTCCTATTAATAAGATAACAGACTATTTGGGCAACTTCCCTCCAAAATTTCAAGGGTAAAGAAGCATTTGTCAAGAGACATCTTGTATGCTTCATAATTGTTCTGTTGAACCTCTCAGCTAAACTATTCTGTTGTGGAGTGTACGTAACAGTGAAATGCCTCGTAATTCCCTCAGATTTACAAAATTTATCAAATTTATGATTCACAAATTCCAAACCATTGTCTGTCCTCAGATTTACAAAATTTTCATGTCTGGTTCTCAACTTTCTTTTTCCATTCAAGAAATTTCCCAAAAGCTTCATCATTTTGTTTCAGTGGATACATCCATACCTTTCTTGAAAAGTCATCAATGATTGACATAAGTATCTCGAACCTCCCATAGAAGGTACCTTTGTAGAACCCCACAAATCTGAATGAACATAATCCAAAATTCTTTTGGTAGAATGCTTTCCTTTCTCAAACTTCACTCTAGTAGACTTTCCCATTATGCAATGTTCACAAAATGGGAGTTCAATATCTTTAACTCCTCCAAGCAAACCTTATTGTGAAACAACTTGCAGACCTTTTTCACTCACATGAGCTAATCTATTATGCCATAACATAGATTTATCTGTTTCTTTCCCAGATGCAACAGCAGCACTACCTGCAGTACCGTCCAACACATAAAGATCATTCCTCAAGGTCCCCTTCAGCTTAACCAAAGAGCCCTTGATAACCTTCAGAACTCCATTCTCAGATTTATAAGAATAACCTGCTCTATCTAATTCGCCCAGAGAAATTAGATTTCGTTTGAGTTCTGGAACATACCTTACATTTGTAAGAATTCTGATCATACCATCATGTGTTACAATTCGAACTGACCCAATTTCTTTTACATCACAAGCACCATTATCACCAAGCAGAACTGATCCCCCATCATTTTCCTGAAAGTCAATCAAGAAATCCCGATTAGGAGTTATGTGAAACGTACACCCTAAATCCATGATCCAAGCATTCTAAATGTCCCTATTGGACACCATCAAAACCTCTGTTGAATATACCCATCAGTAATATTTGCTACACTAGAATCCCCTGTATGTTTGCTACTTGATGCTTCCTTGCTCTTATTGAAAGGACAATATTTTCTAAAGTGTCCTTCTTTATGACATAGGAAACACTTTTTTCTTTTTCCCTTTGATTTCGACCTAGATCTCGACTCTTTTCCTTTTCCGTTCTTTTTCTCATTTTTGCCTCTGGCTATGAGTAACTCTCCATCCTTGCGTTCCTTTTTAATCTCGAGATTTCTCGTTCTCAAGGCATCCAACACTATATCCATGGACAATGAATCCCGTCCATATTTAATAGTTGTCTTAACTTCTCGATACGATTCTGGCAAAGAATTCAGAAGAATAACTGCTTGATTTTCATCTGACATCTTCTCACCGATGTTATTGAGATCAAATATAATCTTCTGGAATTCATCTAGGTTCTCTTCTAAGCCTTTACTTGAGTCCATCTTATATCTAAAGAATTTCTCCGTTAGATATAATTTATTTGGCAAGGACTTAGTCAAATAAAGATTTTTCAATTTCTTCCACAACTCCGTTGTAGTAGTGGCCTTATCTACTAGCCTAAGCACTCCATCTGACAGATACAGAATTATCGTCGAATAGGTCATCTCATCCATATCCCTTTTTTCAGCTTCTGTAATTGTTGGTGGAAGGTTATCTTCGTCTAAGATTTTGACTACTTTTTGTTGTACCAGAATAGCCTTAATCTTTTTCCTCCATAACCCGAAATCACCTTTCCCATCAAATTTAACAACTTCGAACCATGTAGACATCGAAGCCATCTGTCAAATTAATTCCAACAAAATTCTGAACAAAAAATATGCCAGCACACATTACCACACACCCTATTTGGATCAACTGGAGCTCTGATACCACTTGTGAGAGCTTCTGAACCAATCTGTAATTTTTGTATCCACTGATACTGAGAGATCCGCACACAATGTCGCCTCTGAAAACTGAGAACAACCCGCTGCAAAAATAGCCAAAAAACAATGTGCTATCGCCTCTAACCGGCGAATCATGCGCAGGCCCGCGTGTATCTCTCACTGTTGCAGAAGTAGCCTCCACGGCGAACTTCTCAAACCAGACCGCCCGACGAACCGCCACCCACTTGCCTGGAACCAGACCGCCCAGATCGCGGTCGCCCACCGACAGACCCACGTCCAGCCGCAAATTGTTGGGAATGCAACCAAAGTCCCACATTAGTTAGATAAGAGGAAGATCATTGGTATATAAGTGAGAATGACTATCTCCATTGGTATGAGGCTTTTTAGGGTGAAACCAAAAGCAAAGCCATGAGGGTTTCTACCCAAAGTGGACAATATCATACCATTGTGGAGATAGTTTGAGGAAGACACTTAGCTCGGATTGAAATTTCAAAATTAATCCAAGAAATCAATTTCCAACAAAAACTTGAATCAACATTCTAAACATTTTGTTTGCTCCAAATTTATTCCAAACTTCACTCAAAGTTTCAAATGTACATATAAACCATAATTTAGGATTTAAAATCCAATTCTAACACAACAGTGACCGACGGATGCTCAATAGCGAACGACTAAAAAAAATATGAAAGTAATAGAAATTTTTTTTCGCTAATTGACCTATATTTGGAATGAAGTGAATGGTTAAATTATTTGGGATTTCATAACTTGAAAGAGTAGATTAGATTTATTTTTTATATAGGACACTTTATCTAATTATGAAATCTTTTTTTTAGAAAACCAATAATTAAAGTAGTAGATAGTTTAGATTTCCTTTTTTGAATAAGACATCTTCTCTAATTAGGAAGTCATATTTTAATTAATTAGAAAATCCATAATCTAATTAATTTGGGAATCCATATTCTAATTGAATTAAAAATTTCACAATCTAACTAAATTAGAAATTCCATAATCTAATTAATTTAACTTAAATCCAAATTTCTCTTATAACTCAATTTGAATTAATCATTTTCTATAATTTTGGATCCAAACTTCAAAATTAAAAAGGATAAAATTTAAAACCACAATTTTCCATTTTCTTCTTAAATTTCAAATTCTTTTAATTTTCAAATTTCTTTTTTTTTTTTATTTTCAAATCTTTATTCAAAATAATCCAAAAATTCCAAATCTTTATCCAAAATAATTCAAAATTTTCAAATCTCTTATCAAATTAATCTCAAACCAATTAACTTCTCCAATTAACTTAATTTTGGCTCCAAATCAAATTAAAAGGAATATACAATCCAATAGTTGAGATAAAACATCCTTCCAAATATTTAATGAATTTAAAATCACACTTTCCCCCAAATAAATTGATACAACTTTCCCTTGAATTGAATTAAAATTTCAATTCTTTACAAATATCTTTTAAATTAATTATCTTGCCTCCCAAAATAAATATTTAGTTACAATTTATCAAACTAATGTCCAAATATTTCAAGATAATTTAATAAAAATTAACTGAAAAATTCGAGATGTTACACACATGATGAAGAGGGGCATATTTGTAATAAGAAAAGAAACTTGGAAGGAAATTGTCTCTCTCTTTTCTTTCGTGATATGCAAGACATGCCACTGCAGCCCAGAGGCCCTGCCATTGTTGCTAGCGCCTCCATTCGACCGTCGCCTCAGTTTGCCAGACGTTTCCCGCCATCGACAACCGATGAGAGGTTTTGATTTGTGTGAAGTTTGAAAATTGGGAGTCCCCGATCAACGGTTAGAGAAAGAGAGGACGAAAGCAGTTAGAGAGAGAAAAAATATCAAAAACCTTTCGCCTGCCGCTGGTGACTCTAAACCACATTGATTTTTATTATTTTTCTCTCTCTCTAATCGCCGACCGGGGACTCCCCAGTTCTCAAACTTCACGAAAATCAAAACCTCTCACCAGCGATAAGCAGCGGCAAGCAATGTCTGGCAAACTACAGCACAGTTGTAGTGGAGGCGACAGTCAAATAGAGTGAGACAGGTCTTGCATATCATGAAGGAAAAGAGAGAGACAACTTCCTCCCAAGTTTCTTTTTTATTACAAACATACCTCTCTTCATCATGCATATGATTCGCATGTGTAATCCTACCACTACAAAAAATAAAGGATATGATACCTAACAAAAAAAAGCTATAAAAGACTTTTTATAGCCTTTTTCGAAGGTCTTGATAGCCCGTATTATTAAAAGTTTGGGACTTTTTATAGCGTTTTTATAGAGTTATATTGGATGTTATTATAAAGAATGAAGATACGGCTTATAAACGATGCTATAAAAATATTTGATAGCGTTTTTTATTAAAGCTATAATATATTTGTATAGCTAAAATAATGTGCCATCTTTAACATATAATAGCTTTTTTCTAATGCTATAATATAGTATTTATAGCAGTAATTGTATGCCATATTAATGTTATTTAATTCTTTCCAATTATTATTATTATTATAATAACTTTTTAATAGCATTTTGTTCTTGCTATATAAATCTTTTTATAGCTTTAACTCATGGCTATAAAAGAGGTAATTTTTTTTCAAAAATAATTTTTTAATTAATTAGATTTTGATAAATTTTAGCTCAAGTACTCAATTTTAGTGAAAATATACACACATAATATACTTCATAACATTAAAATACTAATAACTTCCATTCATAATCTATTAACATTACAAACTAAAATATTCAATACATTCCTAGAATAAAGTTGTGTCTAAATGATACAAAGTAGATAAAGTATTTAGTGACCACACCAACAACATAACTTAGCCCTCAAAATACAAAGTGTTCAAAATTCACCAAGCATTCAAAAATCACCAAGTGTTCAAAAATCGTAGTTGAGCTGTCATCATTGGTTCTCTTTTCCTCTGGTAAAGCATCATGTCATTCACTTACATAAATTTATAAAATCTATATCAATATACGATTTTGTATACACCAACAATAGTGAATATTAAATAAATATAGTAAATATTTTAATAAATGTAGATAAATAAGCTTAGAAAATAACATACCAATAATCACTTTATCATATGGCCATGCAACTGTACTGTCCAAAGCTTCTTTAATACATGTCATCTCAGATGTAGGCCTCCACAAATATGCATTGGGTTTCTTTGATACATCAACTCATACTCTAATTGCATGTGGACCAATAGGAATGTGATGAACAAGAGCAGTTGGATCATTAAAGACCATCGTCCTTCTGCAACAATCTCTTCTGAGCCATATCAGTCCAATAACTTGCACTTAATTTGACTATTTTTATTGATACTCTATGAAAAGGAAAATATGAGATATTAGAATAAGATAATAATAAAATCAAGAATAATTCTCATCACATTAGAAATAAATTTACCGATGGAGATGATATTAGAAAAGTTGAAGGAAAATTTGTTGCCTTAGGTACACTTGCAATAGCATTTGAAAGTTCCTCACTTGGTTCAACCTATGATAATTTCATATGAAACAAAAAAGTTCACTAATTATAAGAGAAAAAAAATGAATGTAAGTGATTTAAAGAAAAAAAATTACTTGTTTCTTCATAAAACATGACATAATTGCTTTCATTTCTATCATTTCATATTTCATTACTTTCATTTCTATCATTTCTTCCTTCATCTTCAAATATTCTTTTTCAAGAACCTTGTACTTGTTATCTTGTTGAGACAAGAGAGATAGTTTTGTACGAGTCACACCAAACCCAAATCCTCTTATATGACCACGGTCAGGGCCAAGACCTTTACTTAAAGCATCATCAACCACGTTAGTTGTTGAAGTTGTCATCTCAGCCCCAATTTGTTCAATGCGCTCCTAGCAACAAATATATGCAAAATTATATAATACAAACTCCATAAGAACACATTAATGTTACTTTCAAAAAAATTTCACATACTCTATGAACACAATATCCCAACAAAGTCAATGCTCCAAACTTTTTCAAGCCCCCTCCTCCCCCTTCACAAAACATAATACAATTCAATTAAATCATTCTTCAATAGAAGTTCACAAACTCCATAAACTAATTATACCAACGAAGATTATTCTTAACAACCTTTTAAGAAAAAGAAAATAGTAATGTTACTCTCAAACAAATTTCACATACTCTATAAGCACAATATCCCAACAAAGTCAATAATGCTCCTAAACTATTTCAAGCCCCCCTCCTCCCTCTCTACAAAATATAATACACTTCAATCAAATCATTCTTCAATAGAAGTTCACAAACTCCATAAGCTAATTATACCAACAAAGATTATTCTTAACAACCTTTTAAGAAAAAGAACATAGTAATGTTACTCTCAAACAAATTTCACATGCTCTATAAGCACAATATCCCAACAAAGTCAGTAAGAAAACATACGAGTGTCTCAGCAACTTGTGCATTCACCGGTTGTCTGTCCTTCTTTTTGTGTGTTTTAGTCCATAATGTAATCCTTGTGACTGAACTTGGATTTGAACTACTTTTTTTCTACAAAATAAGATTAGAAAATGAGCTCGCATACAATATGAAAGCGAAATTGAAATAGTTTGCTTATCTTGCCATGTTTTCAATCCACTAAATAGTTTGAAAACATTAAAATAACATAAATACTTGAATTAAGAGTTAAAGAAAGTTCAATTACACTTGATTGACTGAGAAAGAGATGAGTCCATTCTCCTAAAACTTGTCAGGAAGAGATGAATGTACATACAACTCATATAACATATAATGTCTCCATAAGAGAGAAAAAATCCTCTAGGGGAAATTGGGAACTAAAGCTGAAAAGGTGGGGCTATGAAGAACATCACGTGTTGCATATGTAAATATGGATCATAAACAATAAGTTTGTAATGACTTTCATAGTAGACTAGTTCGTGGTTTTCATCCTTTTTTCTTGGGTAATAATTCTTACGCCAATGATATATATGTTTCCTCACCATTCTTAAAAAGAAAATGCCCCTAAAGACTAAGCTCAAACATAAAAGACCACACAAAATTTTAATATATATCGACTTAGAAGGAATAACTCTCGTTTGGTCTAGAGAATGTATACCGAAGTTTATCTTGATTCCCTAATTGAATATAAGGAAACATTATTGGTTGCCAAGTTGTTCTTCCAAGCACAAAATTATATAAAAAAAATCCACAGAAAACATAACTTTTAAGTGATCAAACATACCTTAACAGCAAGTTGTAGAAGAAGAATACTAATAACAGCTTCTAACTTTCCAACAGAGTACACAAGCAACAATGACCAATAATAAGAAGAAATGAAGCAACATGGTTAGTTTTAGAGATCAAATCTAGGTTGAGATAAGCAGAAATATATTGAGGAATTGGAAGAGATCATGTAAGTATGACCACAGAAGGAGATCTGCACTAGGTCAAAGAGTTTGAACGAATGAGAAGTCGAAGGAGTCGAAGGATCTCAGATCTACTCTAGGGCAAGTCTGCATGAGGAGTCGAAGCGAGTTTGAACGAGTCGAAGCAAGATCTGCGAAGGAGTCGAAAATGATCCGTTTGAACGATAGGATGAACGATCAGCGTTTGAATGATCAGCCCATGAATGAACGATAGACGATGAACGATCAACGTTTGAACGATCAGCATGAATAAACGAGTAGCGTGAATGAATGATAGGCGATCAACGATCAAGCGTGAATGAACGATAGGCGATGAACGACCATTATTTTTTCCTTTCCCTCTTGGGTGAAATTTTCAAGCGCCACAAATTTTCCCTCTCACGTGTTTTCCCATTTCCCTCTTGCGTGTTTTCCATTTCCTTTATAAAATGTTTTTCATTTCTTTTTTTTTTTCTTTCTTTATTTTCATTTTATTTCATAGCCTATTTTGAGAAGAGTTATTCCCAAAGGCTACAAAAAGGCCTTTTTCTTGTAGTGTACAAATAATACTAATTTTTTTTTTTAAAAAAAAAAAGGTTTATTACAACTATTTAGAAACTACAAGAGTATAATTGAGTAAATTGAAAGTTGTGTTATTGTAACCAATCCCATAGTTCAGGGGTGGTTTATGCAATTTTTCCAAAAAAAAAAACTACATGTTTTATAAATATATTATCAAATACATTTTATCGAATAACTTTTTAAACTGGGATCTAATTGTTAAATATGCTATCAAATACATTCAAAAAATGAAATACAACTCTATTTTTCTTTGGATCCATTGTTCTCAAATACGACTATGTTTATTTTTTGTTTTTAGATCACCAACTTACTATACCCTCATATAACATCAAATTATCCATATTTGTTATAGTCCTTAACCCTTCCTAAAATGGTAAATCTTAAAGGTGTCATGAAGGGTATAACTAACATGCCTCTTGTCTCTACATTGGATTAAACACAACATAACATCATATGAGAATTTTGTGTTCCTTTTTCACCCGTATACTTCTAGAAATTTTCTATTTTACCTTTTGCTAATTGAATTCAACTCTTCGAATCTGTGAAACTTTTTTAGAACAGTTGAATAGAAACGATTTATGCCAACGAGACATGAGTATTTGGATAGAAGTATAGTTTTACGTGAATTGGTGCAATCATTTTAAGTATTTGTTGAGAAAAGTCAAGTAGAGCAATTTATGCCCACAAGACACCACTATTAGGGCGGAGATAATTATATATAAATTGGTACATTCATTTTGTATGTGTATGTTTGAGAAAAAAAAATGAATCGATGCAATTTATGAGACAATTTTTCAAGTGGAGACGATCACATATTAATTGATGCATCAATTTTATGCGTTTTTTGAGAAAAGTTGAACATATGCAATTTACACCAAGGAACACAACTTTTTGAGTGAAAGTGGTTACACATGAATTTTCATCCATTCTAGATATTTATCGAGGAAGTTTCTAGTACTATGAGAGTATCATACTTCATTTATTCACACTATAAATTTCTTTTTCGTATATATTAGTTGACTGCACATCAATATCAATGGGTTCCACTTTTTTTTCTTTTTTTTTAAAGCATACTAATGTGACACATTAAATGGAGGGTGTATGAAAAAAATTGTATATTCCCATAGTACTAAATTTTTTTTTCCGTGTTTATAGAGAAAAGTCAAGCATTGTGTAATAATTATGTTAACACAACACGAATTATCAAGTGGAAATGGCTACATATGAATTTACATCCATTTTAGATGTTCGCTAAGAAAAGTCAAATAGGCGCAACTTTTAGATATATACATACATACATACATACATACAACCACAAGAGGCAGCTAATCGAGAGGAGATAGTTACAAATATGAATAGGGTACATCCATTTTGGGTTTCTGTCGAGAAAATATTTTTTTTTAATAAAATAGAGTGTTATGTCAGTTCCCTATTTGTAAATAAAAAAAAACTTATGACAATGATGAAAATCAAACTTCAAAATTTAAAATGTTGAGTTTGATGATTTATCTCCATCATATTAAAAAGAGCTATGTAGGAAGAATCTTTACATACCCTTTTTGTCCTTGCATTTTTCATAAATTTCCATATTGACTTTTGTTGAGTGGTTGTGACTTTTCGAGTATAGGTGTCCATTTGAAAAACAATGTAAGTGACTTTTCCAATTTTTAGTTTACAAAATAAAGTCTTAGGCTGAATAAGTGCAACTGATTTGCTGAATAAGTGCAACTGATTTGATGGGATGCAACTCTTTGAAATATGATGCAATAGATGCCAATTGGATGCATCTATTCAGGGTGAAGGTGGTTACACACATCGAATTGGTGTATTAATTCTTCCAATGTATATACGAAATGCATGTGTAAAAAAAATACTTGCATTTACATCCTTAAAAAAAATAATTCCAGGAAATCCAAAGTTTAGAGAAAATACAAAAATTCAGAGGATTTAATTGAATGAAAGTAGTAATTCATTTAGTAAAACAATGTATCACTCACATGACTTTATTGTAGATATATAATAATAAAGAATAAAAAATATTACATTATATATATTAGAATACTGAAATATTAACGTATTAGTTCGATAATTTAATTATTATATAGAAAAAATTCTCTCTTTGTACTAAATTTTTTTTTTTTTTTTTTTTTTGAAAAAGACGATAATATGAAAACATTAGAATGAAAATTTTTACATTATCTAACTTTTAATAATAAAGTTGTATAATATTTATTTATTATATATTAAAAATTTACTATTTAAGAAAATAATTAGAAGTACAAAATTTCACGTGTATGGTCCACGTTTCTTGACTAGTAAATTAAATGGTAATTGCAATTGATAGCATTTTTAAGAATAATAATCAAAGGTATAACACTATTTTTAAAAAATTATAAATATAACCAAGTCTATCAGCGATAGACTTCTATCATTGATAGATTCTTACTAGTGATATGGTCTATCACTGATAAACTCCTACCATTAATATGATCTATCACTAATAGACTATTTAAATTTGGTTATATTTATAATTTTTTTTACATCATGTTATATCTACTAATATTTTTAGTTTAATGTCTATATTTGCAACTGTCCTCAAACTAAAATATTATAACTCAAAAATAATGGAACAAAAGCGTAATTTTTGAGAAAAAATAAATGTCGTTGAATTTGAAGGTGTTAGTGAGAGAGACATTTATTTTAAAGAAAGTTGTATGGACATTGACAATTTCTACAATTTTGTAGAGAGAGATATATACATTTTTTTTATATGATCAAAATCTGTGTAACTTTGGATCTGATATAAAATGTAAATATCCATAATTTAACTATTTCCATTATTTTAACTGCTTCTGGACCCATCACTGCTTCATGAAATAAAATACAAAATTTCTTCTGTGTTTGTGCAGTTTTTTACTGTTGAAACCACTCGCATGCCATTTTTCGATGCAATAATTAACTTATCCCTTGGTAAAAAAAAATAAAAATAAAAATTACATCATTCCAATGGCTCAGTTACTACCCTTGATTCTCATCCAAATTCCTTTTGAATCTCTCCAAAAGGCAAGGTTGGAAATGACAACCAAAATTATATACATGTACTGAAATTCGAACACAAACCCCACTAATTAATTTTAACGTCGGTTTGATAGAGATATTCATTTATCTCGTAGAATCTATCTCTAATGAGATGAAATTTCTTATTTAGATGGAGAATAGAGAAGCGAGGAAACAAAAATCTTATAAGCTAAATAGAGAAGAGGATGGAGAATGTAATTCTTTATTCCCGACCCTACCTTGTTTGTCACTTTTTAAATTTATTATAATAGTTATTGTTTTTATTAGTAGTAGTAAAATACTTAGGTTTATCTAGGGTAACACTTATTTTTGTTCATCTATTTTTGTTCATCAAACCAAATTGTCCGATCATGATTTATCACATGAGAAGTTATTTTTATTTCATTTTTAAAATATTTTAATTATTTTTTGTGTGTATGATGAGAGTATGATGTATAAATATGAGTTCATCTTGAGATGTAGCCAAATATTCCTCTTATTATATTTAAATTTCAAGTTTTATTGTTTAAAGGTCAAGATTATGAATATGTTTGAATTGAACATTTAAATTTAGATTATATGTATGAATAATTTGGTAGGTAATTATTTCATTGTACTAGGAAGTTTGAATAATTTTTCTTTAAATTCAAATTGTCATGTAAAATAATTAATCATATACAAAAATTAGTGAAAAAATTAATTATCTAATTAAAACTTTTCAATAGTAAAGTTATTTAATTTAATTAATTTTTAATAAAGAAAATACCAAACAAAACAAAACTCTTTGGACCTCTATGGGGAATCTCCAACTTAATCTCCACAAAATTAAATGGGGAGGGGACAGTGAAACTATCTTTAGCTCTACTCCATCCATTGACATCTCTACTATTTAATCCTTAAATTTTACAACTTCATGATAAGTTATAAGTTCAAATTTAATATCACTAATAGGAGTGTTCAAAAAATTCGATAATATGAAAAACTGATCAATCCAACCCAACTCAACCCATACGGTTTGGGTTAGATATTGAATTCAAGTAAATGAAAATTTTATAGGTTGAATTGGTTCATAGGTTCACCTAATATAACCCGAACAAACCTAAACTTATTATTGACTTTAAAATATGTATATACTTATTGTTACTTATAATACTATTATCTATACATATATTGATTTTAGTCTTATTTAATTTCATTATTTTTTGAATAATTTATTCTCCAAAAATTCTTTAAAATAGTTTTGAGAAGAAAAATTTTATTATATAAGTTGAAATTAAGTTGTTAATCTTAATTCAATATATGAAAATAATTATATTAAATTTTTATGTATTTATACTTTACTTCTTTTTAGAGCAAAATTTTAAATAAATAATACGAGTAATCTGAACCAACCCAATCCAAATATTTCATGTTTGGGTTGGGTTGAGTTGGGTTTATTTTTTAATAAGAGTTATTTGAATTGAAAAAATTTATAATCCGAACAATTGAGTTGGGTCTAAAAAGTCCATCAACTCAACATAACTCACAAATACTCATAATCACTAATAAAAGTGATAACATGAACAAAAGAAGATTACAATCGAAAACTTATTATAGATAGTAAAACAATATATAACTCGAATATAGAGTGCGAGACATTTTCATCGTAAAAACAACCTTTGATTTTTTACATACTAATTATGAATATATATTCTATGGAAAGAATCAAATTTCAAAAAAAAAAAAAGAAAAAAAAATCTTTAACTCGATTCTTTTCTTAGAATGGAAAGATTGTACGTACAAAGATTTAGAATGTAAAATTTTGTCAACTTTTCTATTGAAAAATTTACCTTTGCATGTTGTCCCGATGATATTGCCATGTGATCAAGTTTCTATTATTACTTCCTTTTTTTTTTTTTAAGTTTTGGTGTAATATTTTAATCCTTATGTTTTTTTTCTTTTTTTAAGGTAAGATTCGAAAATAATAACACAAATTAACTACCCTAGAATATTATTTGAAAAAGCATCCGAATATAGAATTAAATGTGAGAGACTTAGATGTATCAAAGCTCCAATAGAACGAGTCGATAAGGTATTTTAAAATTAAGGACTAAGTGAATATATCTTAAATAAAGTGGAGCATTTTTGCCCCTATATTGTTGAGAGCAAAATGAAAAACCAAAATGGAAGAGATAATTAAGAAACAAAATTTTAAAAAAATAAATAAAGAAAGAAAATTTCTTTTTTGACTCTGTCAAAATTTAAAAAGAAAAAAGGAAAATGGTTGGGTAAAAAATTCCACCACATCTTTGCAAATAGCTAGTTTTAAATATTCCCATTTTTTTTTTCCAAAAATATTTTAAAATGGCTCTACTTTAGCACTTGATCTTATTTGTATGCCTTGTATCTGCATCATATATATTTGGCCTTGGTTTTTGTTTTTTTAGCTTTGTTATGAATCTTAGACCATATAATCATGGATTTACATGCTTGTATATAAGAAACAATATAATTCTTTACATTGTATTTATGAATCAAACTCATACAAAATAAAGGTTCAAAATTAAGAATATATAGTTACATCTTAAATATTCATCTCATTTTTTATAATAATTTTCATGATAAAAACCCTCTAGATATTATCAGTAATACCTAAAAAAACAAAACAATTTATTAGAAAAAGTTCTCATTTTCATGATAACAAACCTCTAGATATTATCAGAAATACCTCAAAAGCAAAATAAATTATTAGAAAAAGTTCAACAAAAGAAGCTAGAAATTGATTAAAGTACATTATTTGTGATTAATTATAACCAAAAATGTGCCTAATAATAGACTAAATGTGTTTAACTCAATGAGAGACCGTTTGGATATACTTGAGAAAAAAAATATTTTTCAAAAAACTCATTTTTATTTAATATTTCTAATAAAAATTGTTGAAAATACACTTTAAAAAGACTATTTTGAAAGATTGTCAAACACACTAATTTTTTTTAAATTATTATTTTTAATTAAAGACTTGAAGATGCATTCCAAACACGTTCTAACTAAACGTAATTAATGTATTTTGCTTCGAAGTAACTAAAACATATCTAAAATAGCATTATATATATATATATATGTATTTATGCATTGACAAATTATCTCTAGTATTTCAACTAGAGAAGAGAACATGCAATAAAACTCATTAAATTGATTCAACCCATGCAAGTGAGGAGGAGTCTCCTCAAGGGTGCATTTTGAACAAATTTGTGAATATGTTATATATAGATACACACATACATATATTCATATACATATACATACATATTGACTATGTGGAATTTATATTAAAAATACGAAAACTCGATAATTTAAAGGAGACAGTTGCTCCCGACCCTTACGTGAATCAGTCATTGTATATAGCATACACATGTCAAGGCTCATCTAAACTAATCCTTAAATGCCAAAAACACGTATGCCTAACTCACTCAAATTCACCCTTAAAGGGGTTAAATACGAAAAATAAAAATAAAAATAAATAATACAAGTTATAAAAATGTCCAACTATGCAAATTCATTCCAATTTCAAAACCCCGCCCAAACTAACTAAAAAAAGGGGAAAAAAAACATATGTATCTAACTTACCTAAGCTCACTCAAAATATGAGATAAAATTTAAGATTGACTGAAATTATATGATAAATAAAATATATAAATAAATTTTAAAATTTATTAAAATTAATGAGATAAAACTTATAGACAATTAAAAATATTTGCATCAAAATGGAACAAAATCAAAATAAAAATGGATCAAAACAATATTTAACCTTTATAAGATGTTGAAAGTAACTTTTGCAAATATACAATTTTATACTCATTTTATATTAAGATTTAAAATTTGAAAATATATATTTTAGATCTTTCTCAAACCGTATTAAAAATAACCATTTTTGTCTATATCCACTATCTACTCATACTCATGCAACTCTAATATATGTCTCTATAACAAATAGCATACTAATTAATATACATAGAGTTATTTACTTGTTGAATAATAAATAGCATACTAATAATAAACTTAAAATAAAATTTCTTTTTTAAATTACAAAGAATTGAAATAGATATTTTATGATAAGTTGAATAACCAATAAAAGAGTCTTTTTTTTTTTTTTTTAAGGACAAATGAGATATTTAATCGTTCTAATTTTGAACACAAACAAACAAACGGGCCAAAAAAGAGTAGTTTTCATATTACACGTATTTCACTTTAAAAAAATAATAAAATAATAACTCTTATTTGTGTTTGCTTTAAAAAATTATTGCCCGAGGAAAAAAATGTTCAAAGGGACAGCCTCTGAAAACAAAAGTATGTTTTATTATTCTCTGCTTAGAAAGTGCTCTGAAGACTTTTTCCATTGCATGAATTTTTACTCTTTTTTTTTTAATGAAAAAGATTTGTAATATCTACGATATATACTTCATCCATTCACCACTTGATTTGTCATTATATGATTTATTACTTGAAAATTATTTGAATGATTTGTTATTACGTCTCGGAGGCAATGTGTCCAAGAAAGATAAATCCATTAGTATAACATAAAGTAATTACAACATTGTACGTTGAGACAAGTAATAACAGAAATACATGTCAAGCTCTACACTTTCAACGACACTTAAGTTCCCCCTAAATGCAAGACTCCCTCTCAATATTACTTAGATTTTTCCTAAGAACTAATAAAATAGTGTATAAACACTCAGACTCCTCCTAAGTGAGAAACTTCTTCTCAATGTGTTATTTATCTTTCATGCTTTAAGTGAGGATCAATTCACTCTAGGAATTTAGACTCCTCCTAAGTTAGAGAATTATTTTCCGCTCCAATATGAACTTGAATGATATTCTCTATGTGAGAACATTGATCAGGTAATCGACACATAACCTTCTCCTCGAAGGACACGGAAATATGATCTCCTGAACAATTACACATCGCAGCCAACAATCATCAATGAATATCCAGAATTGCCAACCCTAGCAAACAGTATTAAGACCCTTAAATATACAGCTAAATGCCAAAAGAAAATCCTAAAACAATTCTGACTCTCACATAAAAGGAAACAAAATTTCAAAGAAACTTAAGAGAATAACAAACTTTCATAAAACACGCATGTTAAGATATTTCGCCCGACACTTATAGAAAAACCACAATACAATTTAAACAAATATTGCCAACTCCATAAACCTAACCTCGTATTCAAAATTACTCTAAAATATGCATATTTTTTAGTACAACAGATGTGAAGGTTTGGGAGCAAATTGTTATATATTCCGACCTCAGAAAGAGGAGTATACGACAATTATTGGTGATCAATTGAGATGTTTCATTGATTAATATGCATAATAATTTTGCAAGCCTCTTAGTCATTAATAGAATTTATATGCCAGTTGAATTATGCACGCTTTTAATTGAAAAGTTGTTACCTTTAGTTATTAATCTCTCATTATCAGGTATCCAACGTTTATTCAATTCCATATTCAGTGTTAATTATAAAAATTACAATAGTTCTCTTTAAAAAAAATATTACAATTAATTTTTTGAAAATTTCCAGTAAACCAAAGGTGTTTATTATTATTGAAGGACTATTTTCTCTCCCTAAGTTTAAAGACCAAAATGAAAAATAGATAAAAGTTTATACATGAATTTACTTTTAAACATCTATGCTCAAAGCCTATGTTTATTCCTATGAAGCACAGATACATATACGGATACGATCGGATACGACGATTTGTCAATTTCTAAAAAACTAAGATACGAATATATCTAGGGATACACCATTTTTTATATCCTTATTTTTTTTTATATATATATTTTTAATATATATATATATTTGAAAAAATAAGGATACTATACATTGAAGATACATTTTCTTTTTCTTAAAAAAATCTAGGATATAAATCAATTTAACATACAAGTTAATAATAATAGCACAAAATAGAATACAAACACTGAAATACAATACAAAAAAAACAACATCTAAGATGTTGAAGTACAATAGTTAATAAAATACAATAGAAAAGTGATTCATACTACAAAGAAGATTAGAGGGAGAAGTATGAAGATAAACGAAAAGAACTTATTCATTGAATTGTTGAAGATATCCAAATGGTTTATATTTTGCTGGACTTTGTGGGGACTAAAATGTGAAGGATGAAGATTAGATACGTATCTGAAAAGTATCAGTATCCGATATGTATCTAATACGAATTTTTTGCTTCACATGAAGTATCTGTATTTTATAGATCGGTTTTTAAACCTCCTTTCATTTTCTTTTAATTTGCTTTCTTAAACTTTTAAAGTTAATGTTTGCCTCATAACTTTTCATTAAAAATTATTTTAATCACTATTATTCTTTCAATCACTTTTCATTAAAGATTATTTTAATAACTATTATTATTTTTATTAAATAATCAACAATAATCTGAACTTGTTTTGAAATCCAAAAGTTGTCCCATTGCAAATTCTTGTTGAGGATATCTCCCTCATCAATTCCACTAAACGTTTAAAGTACTCCACTCAAATTACGTTTAAATAAAATAAAAAAATAAAAAATAATTTATGTTAAAATTATATCTAAACAAATACTGAACACTTATTTTAAACCTAAGTGTGGTTATAATTTAGTCTCTTAAACTTTCCGATGTTTTACCTTAGAAAATTTTAATCACTATTATTTATTTTCATTAAAAATCAACAAAAAAAAAAAACCTAAAGTTCTTTTGGGCAAGCCAAAAGGCATACTTAAGTATATGTGTATTAAACCCATATAGAATTTTGTTAAGGATATAATTACGATCTAAATAAGAATGATTCGAATCAACAATATATTAACTAGACTACTGATTAATAACCTCAACAAATTGATCGATTAGGTCAAGAAATTGATCAAATAAATTATCGCGTTTTTTTTATCTTTATACCTCGTTTGATAATCATTTAGTTTTTTGTTTTTGTTTTTGAAAATTAAGCTTATAAACACTACATCTACTTCCAAATTTCTTCTTTGTTATCTACTTTTTACCATTGATTTAAAAAACCAAGCAAAATTTTTAAAACTAAAAAAAGTAACTTTTTTAGATTTTGTTTTTATTTTTGGAATTTGGCTAAAAAATCAACATTGCATTTAAGAAAGATGCAAATCATTGTAAGAAATAGGGAAAAAATAGGCTTAATTTTCAAAAATTAAAAACAAATAACGAAATGATTACCAAACGATGACTTAAACTTTTAGATAATTTGATTGTCTCTAGTCTTTTAAATCAATCATTTTTAGTCCCCAACAACATTAAAGGATCACAATTTTGTTTCATCATCAATTTTTGCATCACTCAATACCCACTATAGTCAACTATAGGTTTCTTTTAAAAAAAAGGGATTTGGAGTCACCACCTTAGTCAACATTTATGCATGACTTCTTTATATACTCAAATCAATATATCGATATGTAGATCCAAAGCTCAACATGGTTCATTTGTTAAATAATCAACAACGGTATAATCTAAAGAAACAATTTTTTTTCTAAGATCAAACCTTTGAATATCTTATCCATCGAACTACGTCGAGAGAAGTAAAAGAAAAGGAGGAATGGTTATTGTGGTAGTGGGAGTAAATATAAGAAAATAGAGGGGGTGTTAAGAAAAGTAATAATGTAGAGAGGGGATTTAATAAAAATGGAAATGAAGGAAAGTTGTGTACAAGTAAAATGCACTAAAAGAGGTGAACAGAGAGAGGGAATAAAAGAGAGGGAAAGATTGTGGGGTTTAGGAGAGGAGAGGAGACAGAGTGAAAAGACAAGTCAAATGTCAAATCTATGGTCTTTGATATCATAAGACAGTCAGTGGGATGTGCTGTCAATCCAATGGATTTGATTTCCCTTCCCTTCTCTCTCTACTATTTTTTTTCCCCCTCTTTTCCTTCAATTTTGGATAGAGGGCAAAATAACAGTCCAAATTTTTTTTTACTATCACACGTCGATGTTTCGATCAATATTTCTAAACATTACATGAAAAATATATTGAGATTTTCATTCTATCGTAAAAAAAATAGTTAAAAAAACATTTTTGGTCTTTCAACTTTTATGAAAATAACAATTTAGTCTCTGAATTTTATTTTGTAACGATCTAATCTCTATATAATTTAATGCCTAACATAAAAAAAAATTATCAAAATTAGATGTAATTTTTAATATTTTATGATGTAAACTTTATATTTTGTAAAAAGTTTAAGTCTCTAATTAGTTTAATGATTGATTTATGCATGAAATCTCATAAAATCTTAACGTTAATTTCTACAATAGAGACTAAATCACTACAAATTTTAAAGTTCAAGGAATAGATTGTTACATAATAAAGTTCAAAGACTAAATTGTTACAAAAATTGAAAGTATAAGGACTAAATTGTTACGAAGTTAAAGTTTAAATACTAAATTGTTACTTATATGAAAGTTTAGAGACTAAAAATGATTTTTAACCTAAAAAGATCCATGAAACACTAAAAATAAGCAACAAAAGATCACTTATATGAATATGACATCAATAATAAACTTTTAATTTATTTAAAAAACATAAAAAAAAATTATTTATTAATTTAAATATTTTTTGAATTTTTCTAAAAAATATTTATGGAGATTGATATTTTATTGATAATTGTAAAAACTTTTAAACTCAATAACATTTGAATTAATAATTATAATAAAACAAAATATTTCAAAACCTTTTCTTTTATTTAAACAAAAAGAAAAAAAGCCTTTTGCACGTGCCAAAGAAGTTCCCACGTGCACATCTTCCTCTTTCAAAATGAAATTAACTTTTAGCCTTTAGGGCTGTTTGTGGAAGCTTTGAACCCTTAGGACCCATCCAACACTCTTCTCCATGCCCCCTTTTTTATTATTTCCTTTTTTTTTTCTTTTTTTAACAAAAGAAAAAAGTTTCACCCATTATATTTGAATCAAATAAGATAAAGTAATGTTTTTTTTTTTCAAATCTATTTTTGTAAATTAAATGGAGAAAATATTAATTTATACCCTATTTATTATTGATTTGGATTGTATCAATTAAATTTTTTATATTAATAATTTCATCAATTAAAATCCTATAAATTTTAGAGAAAAACATGTGAACTAATTTAGATCCTTTATTTTTCCCTCAAAATTACTAAATTTAATTATTCTTCCCTAGGATGAAAGAAAAATCACATGTTATTCTTTCTTTAATAAGTAAAGAATAATAAAGAAAGATAAGGGAGAGAAAATCGCTCATATTTAATAAAAACTACTATTTATTTGATTCGTGTATTTTTCTCTAATTAACATTAATTATAGCATTGAAGTTGTCTTCATGGGTGCAAAAAAATATGCATTATTAACGATTTTAAAATCAAATAATTTTTATGGAGGGTTTAAATTGATTCTTGCTCTTAAAAGATTTGGATTTAAATTATATTTTGGAGTATTAATAGATACAATCCCTAAAATTTAGAATCTTTAACATTTTCTTGTGTTCGGTAAAACATATTGTCATTATAAATCGATTAAAACTACTTTAAAAACATCTATTCATTTCACAATATTTTTCAAATTAATTCCCTACTAGCTTTTAAATCTTAGCCATGGAATTAGGTATTACCTTATAATAAACTCTTTTTTTTATTTTTTATTTTATCCTTCAAAATTAAATTTTATTTATATATCCACTATATTTTCACATAAACTAAACTCAATCTCATAATTAGTTTAGAATTCAAATATTTTTAAAATCATACCATATTGATCTTTTAAAAAATTGTTTTTTCTTCTAATTAAATGTTGACAATTAATCTAGAGCAAACAAAATATAACACTTTAAACTGTCCATTAATAAAAAAAAATAATCGTAAAAAAATATAAATTTTAATAACAAGTCTATTTTAGTTATTTACGATACACTATAACCAATTGTTTTGTCTAAAATTGAAAGTTACTGAACATTATTTACTTCATATTTCATCGAATATTTCTAAAAACAAAGTTACAAAGGATAATTTTAAAAACAACAACATTTTCAAAGGTTAAAGGTTTAAAAAGCAAATATATTTTTTTAAAAAAATTAATGATTGAAATTATGTCTTACTGATTTTACTCCTAGCCATTAATTATATTTGTTGTCATCATTCATCAGTAAAAAAAAAAAAAAAAATTAAAAAAAAAAAAAAAAACTTTGTAGAATAAGCCATGAGGTTAAGACATTTCCATCAAGGAAAGTCAACACACTAATTATTTCAATAATAACCTGAATATATAATTGGAGATCATAGTTTTACATCATCACTAATTTGAAAAATCTTAAAAGTAAAATTTTATTTCATAAATTAGTGTTACACATGTTTGATATACACACCAATGAATATCCAAATATTTTTTTTAAAAAAAAATCATAAAGTATAGCGTTTTCATTATATAATTAAGTATACAAATTCCTTTTAAGTTTAATTCAAAAACTATATTTATATTTAATTTAAATTTAGTCTCTTATAATTTGAAATTTTATTCTCATCCTCGAATTTAAATAAAAAAAATTCTTACGTGAAACTTTTATTTATTTATTTATTTTGATGTTTTACCTCTAAAGATTAGCTAATATCAAGTAAATTAAACAAGGGAGATATCTTAAAAATTTTAACAACACAATATATAGACAAAAATAAAATATCTTAACCAACATGAACACAATCTAGTAGTTAAAATTACATCTCTACTTTAATATATGGTAGGGCTCAATCCCTCAAATTAAAATAGTAATAATTTAACCTTATTCCCCATGAAGCAAAATCATATATATCTATCCATGATGAAGAAATGGAAACTTTTTGCATATCCTCCTCCTTTAAGGAGAAAAAAAAACAGAGAATGAATTTTTTTCTACACAAGAATGAGTATTTAATAGTAATAATAATATTAAAATATCATTTTGTTCTCCATATTATGAAGTTTGTTCAATTTTAATCTCCGTACTTTCAATAAATTTTAAATTTAGTCTCATAAAATTAACTTTTACCAAAATTGATTATAAAATAATAATAATAATTTTTATGGAAGAAATTAAAATATGCGAATATGTTTTTATTATAGTAAAAATTTTATAGATAACAAAAACATTTTAAAAAATAAATAATAAATTAGCATTATTAGATACTAAATTTAAGATTTATTGAAAATGCATACATTAAAATTAAAAATAAATTTTAAAATATAGAGAAGAAGATGATATTTTAACCTAATAATAATAATGATGATGTAATTATATAAATATAAAATTAACCGATCTCGTATAAATATAATTCAACAGTAATTGACATATATTCTTATACGTGGTACGAAAAAACAAAATGATTTGTTTGTTTTATAATTAAATCTCCATTATAATAGCACAGCCGCCCAAAGGAGCCATCCATTTTCCATTTCTCTCATTCTCTCTCAAAACAAAACACAACCACACAACTTCTCTCTCAGCTCTCAAAGATTCTAACCCCAAAAGAAAAAAAATCAAATGAAATTGAAAACCCTTTTTCTTCTTGATCATAAGAAGAAGAGGAATTAAGAAAATTCCAGTACTGCCGCCGCCACAGCTGCCGCCGCGATGAGCCACCTTGAAGACTCTCTAAGATCCCTTTCTCTGGACTATCTTAATCTTCTGATCAACGGTCAAGCGTTTAGCGACGTGACGTTCAGCGTGGAGGGGCGTCTTGTCCATGCGCACCGATGTATCTTGGCGGCTAGGAGTTTGTTTTTTAGGAAATTCTTTTGTGGGACGACGACGGAGGGAGCGTCGAGCGGGTTGAGCCCGGTCGGGTCGCCATCTCCGCCGTCGTCGAGTAGTAGTCCACAAGTGATTCCGGTTAATTCGGTGGGGTATGAAGTATTTTTGCTGTTGTTGCAATTTTTGTATAGTGGACAAGTTTCAATTGTGCCACAAAAACAAGAGCCAAGGCCTAATTGTGGTGATAGAGCTTGTTGGCATACGCATTGTACCTCCGCCGTAGATCTTGCTCTTCATACTCTCTCCGCCGCTAGATCCTTCGGCGTTGAACAGCTCGCATTGCTCACTCAGGTGATTTCACTTTTTTTTGGGATGTTTTTGGGCTTGATTCCCTATTATCTCATGTGGGTATTGAGTTTTTTTTTTTTTTTTTTTAAAAAAAAAAATATTTAATGAACTTGTGGAATTTTCTGGATCTTTTTAATCTTGTGATTTGGTTAATTTCTTTGTTGAAGAAAACACGTTTTTCTAAATTGGGTTTTTTTAAAAAAAAAAAAAAAAAAAAATTATGTCGATGAACTTGGGGAATTTCTGGGTTTTCTTTAGTAATATGGTTAATTCCTTTATTTTAGAAAACATTTTCTAAATTGGGATTTTTTTTTTTTTTTTGGCAGGGTTTAATATATATTCATTGTTACTCATCTTGTTTTTGAAAATTTTCACTTTCCTCATTTGGGTTTTTGTTGGAAATGAAAAATCTTAATTAGAAGCTGCACAATGAACTATTTTCTGAATTATTTATTAATGGTTTTTTTAGAACAAAAAAGGGCAATATTCTTTTAATTCTATCATCATGTGTTTATTTGGTGTTTGAATATTTTTTTTTCTCTAGTGAATCAATTAACCTATTATTTGATTTACTTTTTGTTTATTTCTTCAGAAGCAATTGGCAAGTATGGTGGAGAAGGCTTCCATTGAAGATGTAATGAAGGTTTTATTAGCTTCAAGAAAACAAGACATGCATCAACTTTGGTCCACTTGTTCTCATCTTGTTGCCAAATCGGGTCTCCCACCGGAGGTACTTGCCAAACACCTTCCGATCGATATCGTTGCTAAAATAGAAGAACTTCGCCTAAAGACATCTTTAGCACGTCGTTCTCTAATGCCTCATCACCACCACCACCACCATCACGACCTCTCGGTTGCTGCTGACCTCGAAGATCAAAAGATTCGTCGTATGAGAAGAGCTTTAGACTCCTCCGATGTTGAGCTTGTTAAACTCATGGTGATGGGTGAAGGTTTGAATCTTGATGAAGCTTTAGCCTTACATTATGCTGTTGAGAATTGTAGCCGTGAAGTCGTTAAGGCTTTGCTTGAGCTCGGTGCCGCTGACGTTAACTACCCCGCTGGCCCGGCGGGAAAAACCCCACTTCACATGGCGGCAGAAATGGTGTCGCCCGACATGGTTGCTGTCCTCCTCGATCACCATGCTGACCCAAATGTCCGAACCGTCGATGGTGTCACACCCTTGGATATCTTAAGAACCCTAACTTCCGACTTCCTCTTCAAAGGCGCGGTCCCAGGATTAACCCACATCGAACCCAACAAGCTCAGGCTCTGCCTCGAGCTTGTCCAATCCGCCGCATTGGTTCTCTCCCGCGAAGAAGGAAACGCCAATGCCAATGCCAATACAAACATCAATGTTTCATCGTCTCCAATATACCCTCCGATGAGCGAGGATCATAGTAGTAGCAGCAACAACAGCAACAACAACATCGGTAATCTCAATCTCGATTCGAGATTGGTTTACCTAAACCTTGGAGCATCAGCTTCGAGACGAATGGGAGGTTCTAGAGTGGATGGCGAAGACGACAACAGGCATGGATCACAAGGAGGAGGATGTGTCCCAACAATGTACCACCATTCCCATGACTTTTGATGAAAATTAAGCATAACATCAAAATCTCATCATATAAAATTTCACAAAATATCATCTAAATTAGAAAATTCAAAAGGGGGAAAGGGAAAAGAAATGTTGATTGAATGAAAAGGTAGCCAAGATCATCAGGGCTGGTCTCTTGGGTATCAAATTATCATTGGATCAATTATATGTTTACAATATGTCAGTTCTTTTTTCTTTTTTTTTTCTCTTTAATTAATTCAGTTTTTATTTCTCTCTCTCTCTGCTTTGTGTGGATTTTTCTTTTTTCTTTTTTCTTCTTCTTTTTTTTTTTTTTTTGTAGGGATTTTTTTCAGTTCAGTGATGAAGGTATGAAGTTAGAGAAGTACTCACAATATTGTGAGAAATGAGATGAGACAAGAGAAAGAATCTGACATAATTTCCTTTAAAAAATTTCTTCTGCTTCTGATTGGAACACAGTCTCTCTCACAGGTCAATCTTTTCAATCCCTTTTGGTCTTTTTCTCATATACTTCTTACTATATTAATTAATATATCTTTCTACCCCAAATTGTTTATATATATATATATATATATATACAATACAAAATCATATTCATATCAAACGTATCAAAATGAAAATTTTTTTGGGTTCTAATAATAATAATAATAATAAATTAAACTATATTTTAATTAGTTTATATCATTTTGGGCCCTTTGTTATTTCATTTTCCCACTTCTTAATATTATTGTGTCTCCCACCTGCCCTCCATAATACAAATTAGTGAATGCAACAATTTTTGGTTTTATATGCAATAGGGGATCTCTCTCTCTCTATCTTTTTTTCCCCTCTATGGATTAGTTCATCTAGTTATCTAATTATTTGTTATGTGATAATTTTTTTTTTCTATCTTCAAAATAATTTTTAATTTGTTGTTTGATTGGAGGAGACTGTTTAGAGATGAATGCTGGTTAAAGTAATTTTGCATAAATAAAGATTTTGATTTTTCCCCTAATATTTACTTTTGACCACTGTTCATATATACCAAGGATGGCTTTAATGTATCATATTTATTAGGGGTAGTTTTATATTTCCAATTTAAGAAATATGATATTTTAATTTTATTTTTTTTTATGTAATTTAAAATGTGTAGTTGAATTAAAGGACTATATTTAGGTCATTGATAGACAAGTCTATCTGATATCAATTAAATTCTTGATTGATTAGTAATATATTTGATGCCAACTAGGATAGATAGCAAAATTAGGATGTTTATAATTTCAATTCAATTAGGTTTAATTTTATTATTTGATCATATGGGTATCTTTAAAATTTAACATTTTAGACTAAAAATGTCATTTCTTGTCAAATTTGTTTGGCACATATATCTAGATGAGATTGAGGATATTGACTAAAAGTTTTTTGCTTTTTCAAACTTTTTGGGAGAGATGTATTTGATTTTGGTCATATTAACATCATCCATGTTGGGTTATGGACAAACTCAATTGGGTATGACCTTGACTAATTATATATATATATATATATATATTTGAAAAATAATAAGATTATATACTATTAGAATTAGAATTAAATAGTTGATGGTGTGATGCATGAGTGCAACATTGAATGTGGCCCAAAAAATTGATTGGAGTTATTAAATGTTATATCTAAAGATGGATTCCCTTGTTCCTCTAAATACTCTATTGTGTCTCTTTTCTCTATTTTCTCTTTCCTTATTTGGGATTGCTTTGCTTTTCAAAACCCTAACCTACCTCTTTGCTTGTCTTTTTATTCTATATGTTATGTTATGGTTTGGTTCTATTGTATTCTTTAAGAATTTATTGAGCCTAAATTTAAAAGGTATACCTTTTGCTGCCAACCCAATGTAAGCTTTTTTTTTTTTTTTTCTTTTTTTTTTGGTTAAAAATCACGTTGAGTCTCCAAATTTTTATAAAAGTAATAATTTAGTCCCTAAATTTTAATTTATAATGATTTAGCCCTATTATAGAAAATAGTGTTAAAATTTAATAAGATTTCTTGTATAAATAAACCGAAAAACTAATTAGAGATTCAATATTTTTACAAAATACATAGTCTACAACATAAAATAATAAAAATCGACATCTAATCTTGATTTTTTTTTCTTTTTACCGTAGGGATTAAATTGTTACAAATTTGAAAATACAAGGATTAAATTGTTACATATTAAAATTTAGGGACAAATTGTTACAAAATTGAAATTATGGATACTAAATCGTTACAAACTAAAATTTAGGGACCAAAAACCAAAACTGTTCTTTTAACCTCTCTTTTTATATTTGGTTTCTTCTTCTTTTTCTACATCTTTAGTCCCTTGGAAGATTTAATTGATTTGGTGAGAGCCTTTAATGTTTTGGCATTGCAATTCAATCATGTGTTGTGAGGATTTTTCAAACATATATCTAATATTTTAAGTTAACTTTGAATTGTATACTTTGTTATTTATAGATATATATAATGCTTTGGTTCTTATATTTTTTTTCGGAACGGTGTTAAAATTAACGACTTCAATATGTCTAACACTTAAAAGAGAAATTACTGATATTTTGATTGAGTTATGTTTAAGTTAACTTTGATTCGTATTCTTCAGCTTTTTTATAATTTATAAATATATAAAGATGTTGGTAGGACCATTGTTAACTAGGGGAGGACGTTGTTACACGGTGACTTTCATGGTTTATTAAATCTAAGCTATTTTGTAATTATGATACTTTTATTATCTCTAAATTGAAAGTCTTTCTTCTAAGACTTTCTTTGTATTATCATTTTCTTCCTATTAATGATGCATCTTTATTTGAAGCATCTCTTTACAAAGAAAATTAGTTTTTTTTCTAACATTTTTATACATGTGGTAAATTAAAGTGATGAGATAATTTTTTTTTTTTACAATATATGAAATCAAAATTGGGTTCTCATGTTTTTGCAATTAGATTTTGAAAGCATATATGAATTATTTTTCTAATCAAAATTATTGTTATTATTTTACGAGTTAGAGAAAAATTGACATCATTTGGCATTATTTTTACGAGTTAGAGAAAAATTAACTTTTAAACTAAAGATGAGAATAGTTTTGAGATTTATCGAAGAACCCATTTACACATTTAAAAATATAGGAACTAAAATAAAATAAATTCAAAGTAGAGAGTATATGATATAATCAAACCTTTTCTTTTGAGTAGGCGGGAAGAGAATTTTATTTTCATTCTAAGTTTTGGTGAAAATTAAATACATCAGCAAGAGTGTATCTCAGAGGTAATTGACATTATACAATTCTTATTTCTAGGTCACGTTTTTAATTAGTTATACTAAAAAAATTTAATATAGTTTTCAATAACAACAAAACATGAAAAAAATATTGTTATGGTAAATCATTTTAATTTCCATATGATCAAGAGTAAATGGTCTTGCTATATTGCTAGCTTCCATGCAAACACATGTTTGGGTCAGTTGCAAAAGTTTGCAGACAAGTTTCTGACCAGCATGTCTAATGCTTTTCCAACATAATTAACAAATGTGACAAACTTCTTTTTTTTTTTTTTTTTCCCCTTTCCCATAAAAAATTTAAATTTAAATTTAATATGATATATCTCTATAATATGAGATGGTTCAAATCCCATAATGCACAATATTTTCTTTGCTCAATATTTTCTTAGTTTTAAAATATGAAAGGTTTGTGTGATATTAATGAGATGTGATTCTATATTTCATAATTACAATTAATGAGAAATGATTTCATTCACAAAATAAAACATCATAATCTTTACTAATTTTATAGGCTTAACATACAGATAATTCAACAGTAATTGACATGTATTTTAAGATCAGAAGTTCAATATTTCATATATTCATGTGGGTTAAATACTTTTTCAGAGATAATTGGGTGAAAATAATGAAACGTGTGTGTATATCACTATTTCAAACATGGAGGTTAGAATTATAATCAGAAGCAGGATTGAGAAGGAATGAAATTGATCCATTAGTTTGTCTTAGGGCTCATTTAGATTGGTTTAAGAAAAAAATGTTTTTCAAAAAACTCATTTCTATTAAACACTTTTGATTAAAACTTATTACAATACGCTTGAAAAGCTATTTTAAGTAGGTGTCAAACACTCTAATTTCTTCTAGAATGATTTGTTTTTAAATTAAACACTTGAAAATGTACACAGCATTAAATTCAAGATATTATACAAATCAAGATCTCAAATATTTCCTTCCCATTCCACCCCAAAAAATTACTCGATTATAACGGTAGCGACAATTATTTTGCTTTTTTTTATGATTAAATTACAAATTAGTTTATGAATAAGATTGTGTCTATTTGGACCCAAGAGTTCCAAAATTACAGATTTTGTCATCGAACTTTTGAATTTTTTGAAATTCACAATTTTATAGGACACAAAATTGAAAACTTAAAGTTCTATTAAACATAAAATCAAATTTATATCTAATACATAAATTAAAATTTTTAATTTATATCTAACACATCAATTAATTTGTTAGATAAGTCATAATTAAGAGGTAAAATCTCAAAAGACATGCTTAAGATTAATGGGAAAAGCCAGAAAAGAAAAATTACATTAGTGGGCCAAGGATTTGTGATCTTATTGTTAAGTCTTTTAATTTAAATAAATGAGAAGGGTTCCTCCTATGTTTTGGATTTAGTTTTCATTTGTTCTTTAGATTTTAAAATATTAAATTTTTAGTTTTTAACTTTTGAATTTGATTTAGTCTTCATATTTTAAAATATTACATTTTTACCTTGAAGTTTAAGTTTTCTTTCAATTTGGTTCCTAAGTTACGAGATTTACACTTTTAACTTTGATTTTTCACTAAATACTCACTTTCGTCAATTTGTTCATCCTAAACATAGTTCAATGGTAATTAGCATATACAATTATCTTTGAAGTTGAAGATTATATTCCACATTTATTGTACTAAAAAAATAAAACTTGTCACTCCAAGTATAACTCAATGGATAGGACACCAATTACAGTTTGCAGAGCTCGTCGGTTTGATTGCCTACTCTATAATTATTGAATCAAGATCTTGACATTTCCATCAACATCAACATTTTAAACTTAGACCATTTTTCGTTGTAGTATCATGTGTAATGTACTCGAGAATAGACTAAGTGTTAGAGACTCAACCACGATCAACCTTTTACATGCATATATTATAGATGTAGTGTATATATATTTTTTTTTATTAAGGATTATTAATTACAAGCATTCCTGAAGTTATGATGTCTCATTATCATTTAGTTAAGAGTAATGACCATATAAATTCAAACTTTTAAGAGCTAAATAGGTAGGAGTGTTAATTTTAGGTAGAAAGATGAAACTTTCCATCATTAATTAATAATCTCATGTATGGATGATCAACATTTAAAACAGTATAGTTTGATTAAGGTTTTTTTAGTACATATAATGAAAGTAGGGAGATTTGAATTATAGATCTCTTTGGTCGCTAATACATCTTCAATTATGTTCGTTTTAGGCATTTGATTAAATTATATATATTTGACTAGTATAGTTAGCTCGAAATCTAATCAAATAATAGTTCTTTTTGCTTTTTTGTTTAAAAGAAAGAACAAAAAAAGATTTAGACCCTCTTTTTGCATAATTTTAGCTTTAGTTAGGTGTATGGATTTGGGAGATTAATTATTCTCTGTCTTTGCTTTCACAAAGCACAAAACTTTGGCCTAAAATGGAAGTTGGGACATTGACTTTTTTTTGGTGTCATGGAATATATAAAGAAATTGAACGAACAAATTAGCAAGTTGTTAGACAAGCATATGCTAATGTTGGCTAGGACACTTTTAATAAATTTGGTGGGGTACCAAACCAATTCAAATCAAATCATACTTATGCATATTATATAGCTAAACCACAATATTAATCAAAATAATTATCTCCAAATTATCTTTTCTCTTGTTTAAGGATTTTATGTTGAGTCATAAACCACCTCATATGAGTCCTCTAGAAAAAAGTCTTGTTTTGTGTTTATCATCGCACATCTTATTCTCTTAGACGAACTTACGTTGTGGGCAATTATGAATCACTAGTTGGATGTCAAGTCTCTAAGCTCCTATAATATTAGACAATACGAAAACTCCTTGACTTACATATCCATCATCATATGAGAGTAAAATTGTAAAATAATTAATGAATTGTGGGTTCATAAAATAAGAAATAGAAATAAAATTAATGATATGTTCTTAAAAGTGAGATTACCCTTTTCAAATGACGGTACCAAACCCATTTGAATTTCTAATACCTGAATGGCAACATTAAAATTTAGTGCTTGTTTGGAATAATAGAATCGAGAGTGCTAAACAAAGTTATGATCTCACTCACTTGTATGGACTTTTTCATTAGTGTCCTTGAATATGGTAGCTTGAACACACTCATCCTCGTAATGATACTTTTTCTTTTTTTTTCTTGAATATAACAGAGGGTCGAGAGATTCAGACCATAGACCTTCACTAACACATGTTTCATTTTTTTCGATTACACGATACAAATCTCCAAAAGTATCAAATTAAATACACATATATTCTCAAAAATAAATAAATAAATAACAATAAAGTGGTTCTTAAAAGATGGGTTTATTAATCTCTACTTATTTCTCAACTACACATTAGACATGTAATGTAAATATTCTAATTTTTAGACAAAATTCTAAAATATGGTAACATGGAAAGTGCAGTTATGTCACTGGGACTTTCTTTTGACAATCCATTTTGAGAGGTGCAGCCTTGTTTACTTGGAGGGAAGCTCAAAAATTAGCCAAAACTCCCATTCATTCAGCCTTCTCTTGGACAGTCTTCTTTTTGAAACATAGCAAATTGATCCTCACGTCCTGCCATTGAAATGCAAAACTAATCACTAAAAAGCAAGAAGATAGAATCTTTATATTCTTTTTTGGTTCTCAAACATTCGTTCATGGTTGTTTTATTTTTTTTTATCGAACATTAGATATTTATCTAGACGAGTATTTGAACCCACATGTTGTGGGTCAAATATTAAAGTTCCGTTTGGTAACTATTTAGGCTCCCGTTTGGTAACCATTTCGTTTTTGGTTTTTTAAAATTAAGCCTATTTCCTCTCCATTTCTTACAATGATTTGCATTTTTCTTAAGTACAATGGTTAAATTCTTAACCAAATTTCAAAAATTAAAACAAATTTGTAAAAGCTACTTTTTTTAATTTTCAAAATTTGGCTTGATTTTTTATATCATTGGTAAAAGGTAGATAACAAAAGAAGAAATGTTGAAGTAAAAGTAGTATCTATAAGTTTAATTTTCAAAAATAAAAAACCAAAAATCAAATAGTTACCAAATGGTACCTTAGTTTTGTTTTTGATTTTTGAAAATTTAGCCTATAAAATTCCTTCCCTCTATTTTTCTTGCTTTGTCTCTACCTTTTACATTGTTTTCAAAAACCAAGTCAAGTTTTGAAAACTAAAAAAATAATTTTTAAAAACTTGTTTTTTTTTTTAAATGTGATTAAAAATTCGACTCTTTTACTTAAGATAAATATAAATATAAAGTATTGTGAAAAAGTGAAAGGAAATAGGCTTATATTTCAAAAATGAAAAATAAAGTGGCTAAAGGGGCTTAAGTTTTCAAGTTTTTGTAATATGGTAAAAGTAAAACTAATAATAATGAAGAGAAAGCTTGTATGTCTTATCAGGAAAGAAACATAAGTTGGCTGGGAGGTGGGAAAATTGTTAGGACCCTTTTATTTTGGGGAGGTAAAAGGCCAAGCTAGGAAAGAACATTTGTACTTTGGGCAAATTGAAAATGGGTGGGGAAGTTGTTAGGACTTCTTCAATAAGTGTTTCTATGCATGTAAGGTATAAATGGTGGGATTTTTTAAAGCCTGTGGTTTCATCTGAGCACAAGTTTGAGGGATAACCTGTTGAAAGAGAACATCTGTACAACAGCCAAGAACTTAGGTAATTGCCCAAAACTTCTTTCTACAGATCAGCACAGATTCTGGATAATTTTCTTTCGTTTGCAGTGTCTGCATTTCAACGTCCCATAGATATTTGGAAGCAATTTCTTGTATTCTTGATGTTATCGAAGGCTCATCTCTGATGATTATGTATCCCTGTACATGAGTTATTGAAAGACAATTTGAAGCATAAATCAGCAACAGTAGCAGGTAAATGCCAATAGCCGGATTAAGCTTGCTTCTCCGTTTCTAAATTTTAACAATATAGCAAGGGATCTTCATTACAAAGAATTTTGACAACAGCAATGCCATGCCCATGAGATGTTACAACAGAGACATGGATACATCATACTCCAGCATGGTGACAAGTTATTTTCTAAAAAAATCTAAGATAAACAAGGGAAAGACATGTTTATTAGAATATGCATTTTCTAAATATACATTCTTTAAATATTTGTTAATAAATCCCATGCTGAAACTTTTTTAATTTTATAAATGTTTAAGTCCTTCAACTTTCCACTTTTGGTCATTGATATATTAATCATTGTTTAAAGTCAATAACCTATTACACACAATTGAAAGTGTTACGCAATTTTTAAAGTTCAAATATTTATCAAATACAACTAAAAGTTCAAGGAAATCTTAATTTCACCTTATTATTTTTAGCCTAATGTTTGTTCATGTATGTGTTTTCTATAAATAAAATAAAAATAAAATAGATTCAACTCTAGATACTTCAGGTCTTTTTTTCGTTTGGGGGGGGGTTCATAATTTCGATAGTTCGACATGTGTTTATTATACTTAAGGGGGGTGTTTGGAGTGTTGAATTGATTGTTATAGTTAGTGATTATTACAGTTGTGGGTTATAATAACCTGTGTTTGGAGTGCATGCTACTTATTTTTGAGTTAGAAACAATAAACAATATAACAAAGAGGAAAAGAGTCGATGGGTAGGAAATAGTAAACACTATAACAAAGAGGGATTTGAAATAGTGACACTGTTGTTAATTGTAGGTCATAGTAGTTGAGTACACCAACTATTATAATTGGAGCCCCAAACATGGAGTGGGCTACACTCACTTACAGTTTAGGGTAAGGAGTGGAATAGTGAGGAGTAAGGAGTTGTGAACTCTTGAAGCCCACAGTATAAGGAGTTGATGAGATATAAAATTGATGTTTTTTAGTAGTGGAATCCATCAATTCCTTTGACCAAACAAGGAGTGGAGTTCACAAACTCTTACTTCCCTACCCCTACTTCCCAACTCCTTGGACCAAATGCACCCTTAAAGTTGGGGGCCCAAAACAATCTCCAAATGTTCAATTCGTGTCTTAAGTGTTCAATGCTTGGTATCATCTTTCTAAATCTTTTTCATATTTTTCTTTACAAGACTTCTGTTTATATTGGGAACTTTTTCTTTCACGGTTGATCTTTGATTTGTATTGTGTTGTGGGCGCTTATAGTGCTTTTGTTGTTTTTCTTTTCTTCTTTCATTTTTGTTTCCTTGTAATTTTGAGCATCAATCTCTTTTCATTATATCAATAAAAAGTTCACCCAAAGAAAAAAAACTCATTTAATTTTTCTCAACGAGTGTCAAACTCATATTTATCATGCCTAAGAAGTGTTGAACGCAAGTCCAATAAGCGTTAGTGTTGATTTGACAAAGACACGTACACATGACCCAAATTGAAATGTCCATCCTTCACAGCAATCTTATTTAGATCAACAAATCCTCAAGGGTCGTCTTGTGATGTCCTTTTTCTTTCCTGTTATTGTTTCCGATTGTTGAGAAACGTGTGTTTGGCAATTGTTCTATCTCTTTTTTAAAGGTTGATTGTTCCTTTTTATGTCAAGAGTAGATTCCAAGAAAAGAACAAGAACAGCCTAAAGGCCGGGCACAGGGTCAATTGTTCCATGACTCTAGTTTCTTGTTTTTAAGAAATATTCCGTAAAATTTTTTATAATAATAAAAGACATTGCTAAAGATTTAATTTCTTCTCTATTTCCTATGGTATAAAAATTGTAGTTTTCTATTGTCTTATCAATTTTCACTCACATAATCCATAATAAATGTTCTTAAAAAATGAAAATTATTTTGACTATTAGAATATTAAAAAAAAAAAAATCTAATAATTTAACGTTTAAAAAAACTTTCACAGATAGGAAAAATGTCAAACTATTTATAGAATTAGCAAAAAAACACTGATAAACTTCTATGAACATCTATCACATAGTATCAATGATAGACTTCGATCAATTTCTATCATTGATAGAAACTGATAGACTTCTATCAGCCTCTATCAAAAAAGATTAAATTTTGTTATTTTGTGTAAATAGTCTTCCTTATTTTTGTATTTTCTAAAATCCCCCTTAAAAAACGACCAAACATATTTCTATTTCTTAAAAAAAAAATTGCATTTTTGTCTTTATTTTTAGAAATTTGAAAACAAAAACCAAAAAGTTGAGAAATGACAAACAAGTAAGGTAAACACTCTCAATTTCTAATCAAAACTTTTACAATGCTAAACACATAGGCAAAAGAAAATGTATCTATGCAAGCAACGTTTGCAACGCTTATATAAGAAAAACGGAGGTCTCAACCATTGCATAAATATCTGTCAAAGGTATTTCCCCCAGTTTTTGTTTCTTCATGTGGGTACAAACTTGAAAAATTACAGGAACCAAATGAATTACCTGAGGTCGTACAATACGGTCCATTTCCAACATTATATCCTCCAGCAAGCAACCTTCTCCACCACTTTTATACTGAGAAAATAGATGGTATGCATGCAACAAATCATATGTTCGCGGATAAGTTGAAAATGGTTCACACCTACATTACATAAGATATTAGAAAACCAAACTTTCATTAAAAATGGTTCACACCTACATTATACGAGATATTAGAAAACCAAACAAGAAAAACGAAAGAAAACAAATGGACAATACATAAAAACAAACAACAATAACAACAACAAAAAAAAAAAAAAAGATCACTCTACATAAGAGACTGATAATATTTTCATAAATCCTTAGACACCAACCCAAAAGAAAGCATGAAAGCTGATCATGGCTCATACATCTCCCAAGACAGCCCCCAAAAATTTCTTCTATTTTTTCTCCAAAGGAGTAAAAGTGTTGCATGCCAAAATGTATAATACTTCTAATATTGGGACGATCTTGGAGAAGAAATAACTTACCAGTCATGAAAGGCACCAACCAGGCCACGGTCGTATATAGCAGAGAGCGTGTTTTCCATCTTTATAGGAACTACATTCATAACCCAGACTGGAAAATTGCTCAATGCCACTGCAAATCCACCATAGAGAGCATTCATGTCCATGACATTTCGAATATCTGTTTTACTGACATTCATCAATTTCCAGTACTGGTTAACTTGATCTTTCCAAAATACGGTATCCAAATCAAATTTTTCTTGACTAACACCTGTGAGTGAAGACAATGATTTCATCATAAACCACAGCAATCAGATTTTCTAGGTAAGAGAAAATAGTCCAAACTTAGAATAATCAAGACAATTCTTGCGAAAGAAGACTATTAAAAGTTCACCACGTACAATTTGCAAGCCCAATGGTTTAACTGCTACCATAAAGCTCTATTTATTTGAGACCGAGAATAAGAAATAATTGGAAGGAAAACCAATGGGAACAGACGCGGTAATCCTACAAGTTTTTTTTTTTCCTTTTCTTATTTGACATAGGTAATCCTATGATGTTGTTTACTTGAAAGTAACTATAAATAGATTTAGAAGCCTATGCATTCAATTTATTACATTAGAAATAGGAACAAGACATTTTAATTACCAAAATATTCCTTCAATACATCAACCAATTAAGAATATATTAATCATAAATAACAAATGCTAGTAGAACTTTTATATTAGAACACTTATTAATAATAAACTTTAATTTATTTTATTGTTAATAAATAGTAAAGAAATATATCTTAACAATTTATTTGATTCAACAAATAATAACAAATTAAAAATAAATAATTAAGAAATTAGGTAGAGGTCTGAAATCATACTAAAAAGTTCAATTGGAGAATAAAAAGAAAGGAACAATTAATGATACGGAGTGTTATTCAATATTTGTCATTTTTTGGATATTCCTTTCATTCTAATTTGAATTAACAGTTGAGGTTCAATAATAAATCGTTTTAAAATCCCTTATAGCTTTAATTAGTGATATATTAAATAAATAAATAAGTTACGATTCCAAACAGTTTTTTAAAGTGAAAATAACTAAATAAAGTTATCAAAGTTACTATTCAAAAGAAAAAACACTTGGAAAATACGATCCTGCTTTTGAATGAGAGCTTGGTGAATTCAAAAACCAAAACCAACTAGGAGGATTTCTTTAGGAAGAAAAGGCTTACCTATTTTCCTGAGACTCCTTGAATATACTGAAAGGCGCTCTGGTCTCGGAGGTAACTTCTGAGAATATGACTGATCAGTTACTTGAATACAGTTTCTTAAAGGTATTTTCCATGATGGTTGAGAATCATCCACAGCATCACATATTTGCACAACTTTATTCTCTGCATTGATGATGAGGCATGATGGATTTTCCTGTTTGATCCAGATTGCAGTCTGAACCTTTCTGGCAATAAGCTTCCAGCACATTGCTGTTGTCAGATTTACCAGTTTCTCCCATATCATTGGATAATCTTTATCTTTTCTGTAGGCAGGGGGAGCTGAATAGACAAAATATCCATTCGGCCGCAGAAGCCGATCAACTTCTTTGAGTAAAATACCATCTGCAAAGAATAAAGACAAAGTGTAACTTTAATGACTTCCAAGTATAAATCAAAACAGGCAAATTGACAAGGTTCAGGGTGAAGGCATATGAGAACCTTCATAAAAAAATTCAGTGTATTGTGTCACATTTTCACCCGAAACAGAATCTGAACTTATTTAGCGCTAGCAAAATAAAGAAGTAGCAATTTTCTTATAGTTGGTAACAATAAACGTGGACATGGATAATGGCATGGTGGTTTTCATTTATCTTACTACTGCTCTTGAGATTTCTTAAAATTATTGGTCATCTTTCTGATATTTAGAAGATAAACATAAATGTTTTTTTTTTCTCCGTTTCTTGAACAAGTGACAAAAAATTTTGTTGAAGAGAAGAAAAGAAACCAATGCTCAAAAGATACAAATTCCAAGATGAGACCTTAAAAGTAGCAAGTGACAATAACAAATAATGAATAACGACTGCATTTGTGCATAAAAAGTACTGAAATACCATTTTCATGCCAATCAACACGGCACCTAGAGCAGTGGACCATCTCAAAGGAACTTGTGGGATATGGCAACTGTTTTGTCGCCAAGGCTGAAATCATTGCACCAATACCTCTCTCTAGTGCAAATTGAATTTGATTCTCATGCCCATCCTTGGGAGCAAAGGACATCGTTTGAATGTCCAAGGGAAGAAGATAAGCTGAGAAACTAGCAACGCCACAACCAACATCTAACACCTGAAATACTCCAGCAGAGCTCAGAGTGCCCATCTCATTTGTAGTCATGTTTCCTAATCTGCATTAGCATAAAATCTGATCAATAGAACAGCCTGAAAAGAAAATCTAATCAGTTATTCAGATTGATCATAAATACAAGGAATCCTTTTTAATATTAGTTCCCAAACGGAAAATTAAATTAAAATAGCTAGTCGGATGACTGATTAAAGGGTATGAGTATATTGACATCCCAATAAGGAATAAACAAAAGAGGAAATAAGTCAGCAATGAAACCTTTGGATGTACTCAGGCGCCCCATGTTTGAAGTGAGTACCACCTCCAGGAAACCACCATAGTTGGTCCTTCTCATGGACCCAATTTTGTCCTCCTTTAACTTCAGCGAGGCGTGTATGATTCACATTACTTCGCCACACATAATCCCGACTGGTTGGCCACTTTACTGGGATCTTGTAGTCTTCTGGTGGAGGTATCAAACAAAACAAGCGGTTTTCAAGTGGAGGGCAATGCCTCTCAAGTTCTTCTTTCCTTGAAAGATCCAAGGTTGGAAGCAATTCTTTTATGTAAGAAACGTCATGGCAAGGAATGTACTCGGTGTATTTTAAAGGACATACATCCATACCATTCTCTGGAATTGAAAGGGGTACCTTTCTGTAAGTGATTGAAACTTGGTTTGGAATTGTGAAATTTCCTGCAGTATAATTGATAAACTTTGAGTCAAGGAATTGATTGCAACAATAACATCAGACCTTTGAAGTTCCCTAGAAACACGAGACTATGTCACAAACCCAGAAGGTACACACATGTTCATCTGAAAAGGAGAGTGTGTGAAAGATGAAGGATATACAAAGAACAAGTCAGAGATTGCTTTATAAGTAGGTTTACATTTCTTAGGCCACATCGTTGACTTGAAATAAAAGAAACTAAACTTTATTAGTTCACTCATGTGTATAGTACCCGGAGGATCACCAGTTGATTGTAGCAGAGGTATCAAGGCCAATTTTAATGTGAAATTGTAACCATATCTCCCACGTTTCAAAGAGGAATAGTGCCTTTAATTTTATTTATCTATTTGTTTCTTTTTTATGTAGTTATCATAAAAATTCTTGAGCGTGAGCTTAATTTCATTCACCCACTAGACTAATTCAAAAGGTTGAAGTGGATGAAGTTTGGGTTTGATTCCTTTTCCTCTAAGGAAAAAATGATAGTGGTAATAATAGTCTTAGTCCCCATGTAGATAATTTGTTCATTAAGCATCTCCCTTTCAAGTGACATTTTCCTTTCTCAATTGATGGTGGTCCTTCCTTAAAGAAGTAAAGCATCACTGCCAGAAACAAAGCAACACCCCAGATATGCTTAATTTTTCTATGAATCTCTACACTAGTTAAACTATCAAGAAAATGGATCTACAAAGGAATAAAACAAGACATCAACAGACCAAATCCAGAACGCGGAAATTCAGCAGGGCACAAGGAACAATACAAGATCCAAAGCAAAAACTCAAGCATTAATTGCATAGAGATAACGAACTTAAAAGCAAAAAAGTTACTAAAATTGGAATCTGTTTTCGAATAAATAACATAGAGAGACGAAATACCAAGTAATGATGAAGAAGTGGAATTAGAAGGAAGATGAGAAACATAAATAGGAACATTGTTGCCGAAAAGAGTGCCAAAATAGAAAGATCCAACCATAAGTAACAGAGCGAGCATTATCATCTGCCATGACTGCAAAGCAAAAAAAGAACCCAAACCATAGGCACCGCCCATTGTCGCCTTCCTCCACAGAGCTTGGATCTCGGAAACGAGCTGTCTCTTGAAAATTTGAGAAATTCTTCAAGAACCAAATGGCATTACCATTTGAGAGAGAGATCGGATTACGAATAGCTATGAATTTGAAACTAATTTGAAGCCGAAAGCTGAGATTTGAGGAACAATACTTTCAGTTTCGATTCGAAGATTTCACTATTGAAAGTAGAGCTCTCTCGCTTTCACAAATCTCAATCTTCTTCTTTTAATTTGAGATTCGTTTTTTCATTTTTTTTAATTGTCCTTTTCCATATCTCCTGTTTTTCTTTTTTCTTTTTTTTTTCATGGATTTTTTAATGAGGAAATCGATATTTCAATTTTATTTGAAAATCAACTTTTTCCTTTTTTTTAAGGCCAAGGTTTAATAGGTTGATTTCAAAAGAATTATCGAGATCTTAAATTTACAAAAATTTCAATAAAATATCTATAAAATGTCAATTTTTAAATAAATTAACATGTTTTTATTTATATTATATTTTATAATAAAAATATTAATTCATCCCGTCAAACTCATGAAAACGTGTAAATGTCGATAAAAATATCGACAAATTGATAGAAATTTATATTATATTTTATAATAAAAATATTAATTCATCCCTCGTATTTATGTTAAACTCATGAAAACGTGTAAATGTCGATAAAAATATCGACATGTTGATAGAAGCTTAATACTATGGATAGAGTAGGTTTAAAATGACGAAAATATCAAAATCTCAGTTTTTCAATCGATAAAAATTGATGATGTAAAATTTATAAATCAATGTATTTAAATTAATAAATAAACATTTTATTTCTTTTAAATCAATTAACATGTTTATCATGTATTATATCAACATTTTATTACTTATTTGTGTTGTTTATATTTTTTTACAATATAATTTAAATATTGATTCGTCTCTTGCTTTGAATCATATGAATATGAAAATATGGAGAGTAATGTCAATATATCAACAAAAAGTAATGTCAATAATTATGAAGAAAATTGAGTATCGTTTATTTCCATTTACTGAAAATAGTATAAATATATTCGTTTGTCACTTTCCCATTAAAGTTTATGGTTTGTCGTTATAACAAATCCACCAAAATATGTGGAGATAAGATTTAATAATAATACAAAAAAGATTTAATAATATACAAGCATTCATTAGATGTTGAATTTATTTTTTTAAAAAAATAGATGTTGTATTTAATTAAATAATAAACAGGAAAAAAATATTTTTTTCGAGTAAATTTTTAATAGCTAGTATTTATTAAATATAAAAAAGGCTTCTGATAAATTGTATCTAAACATTATACCGACCATTGTTTGATCGACTAATGCACAATCAAGTAAGAGCATGTATATTTCATATAAAAGCAAATATTAAATAATAATGTACAATTGGGTTTTTAATTGTTCATTTTTTAAATTTAGATTAATTGGACGCCATACACATAAGAAGTTAGAAAATGAGACGAATCCTCTATTGGTAACCTGATGGTACAAGACCTGATACTTGCTATGCAGTGGGGATTATCAATAGATATTAGTCCAATCTAGGATTAGATCACTGGACAGTCATTAAGATCATCCTCGAGTATCTTCAACAGCGTGCTTGTGTATGGGTCTAAGGATTTAATCCTTACAGGTTATACTGACTTTGATTTAATTCTAGGAAATCCACATCAAGATCAGTATTCACTCTTAATGGAGGAATAGTGGTCTCGAGAAGAACAAAGCAAAGTTGCATTGTTGACTCTATCGTGGAGGTAGAGTATATGCGGCTTGTGAAGCTGCCAAGGAGGTTGTCTAGCTCAGAAATTTTTTTACTGATCTGGAAGTTGTTCCAGACATGTCAAAGCCTATCACTCTTTATTGTGATAATAGTGGTGTTGTGGCAAATTCAAGGGAGCCTATAAGCCACAAGAGATGGAAACAATTAAGCACAAATATCATCTTATTTGGGAGATTGTGCATCGAGGGGACGTGATCATCACGGAAATCACTTCGGAGCAGCTGGTCCATTTACAAAAGCTCTCACAGCTAAATTGTTTGAGAGTCACCTAGAGAGTCTGGGTCTACAAGACATGCATCATCTAGTCTAAGGTAGGTAGGGGGATTTTACTGGATGCATAGTGTATGCCCTAGTTTATTGTTTGGTGTACTTTACTTAGTTTCTGTATTTTGTATTTGTACACTCCACTAGCTTTAGGACAAGCGAGAGATTGTTGGGTTTGATGTCCTAAATCTCGTAGTTTTGTAGTTTACAAGTTATTTATATAAACAGATTATTTATTTAATAAAATACGTTGTTATTTTATTTGACATTTAGTTGCATTAACCCAAAACTAATAAATTAAGAACCTAGGTTATTTAATGTAGTTTAAACATGTATGTGGTGACATACAAGTCGATCATGTTTAAATGATAACCTATAAGGTATGTAATAGATGGATAAGGTTGGATACTATTGGGTTTTATGTCCTAAAACTCGCGGTATGTAAACAATGGAACTTATTCTGATAATTCAATAAAGGTGTTACTGAATAAATCTATTGCTTGAATAGAAATCCAATAAACCTAAAAGTCTCTTGACTATTGGATGAGTACTTGAACTTTATATGGAGACATAAAGGTGGATCAGGTTCGAGTAAATAGTCAAAATTATCTATAGTACATGGATAAGGTTGGGTACCTTATCCTGGTAACACTATTGGATACGGCCTGCTCTGTAGTTGTTCAAGGAGTTGTAAAGTACTACAAACGAAGTGATCCTAATTCATTCATGTTGGACATGAGGAGTGGGGGTGTCCTTGTGCAAAAGAGTTTGTACAAGATCGGACCACGAAATGAGTCACTCTTACTTTATAACGTTGTTTACTATTTAAGACTGACTATTTCAAAGCGATGACCTAGGTAACTTGACTTAATCCTGAGCTAACTATGAACTCCTGTTTATTCGAGATTGCCCTTAGATTTGCATAGGTGAGGGTTGGCTCAACAGTGCCGGCTCAATATGACTCTCATTTTAGGGGTAAGACCAGATAGATAGCTAAGGACATAGGGTGCAAGAGGGAATTCACTCCTACCCGCTTTAAGGATAGTAGAGAAGTTGTTCCCTTAAGTGCTAATTTTGGGGCTTGAACAAGGGATCCCGCCCTTTCATTTGGCATGAGAGGGACTCGGTTTTGTGATTGGATCACAAAACAATTGTTCATTAGGGGATCAATGGGGACTTAAGGAACAAGAGGTAATTTCGGGGGTAAAACAAAGATTTGACCTAGCCGTTATTATGAACAGGTTAACTTACTAATCATGGTTATATCGAGTGGACATAATATATCTATAGTGGGGGGAGTTTAACTATGGGCTTTAGTGGAGTGACCCATTAGTTAACGAATGAGGGTTAGATCGGTCTAATAAGTTTAGCCGATTAATCTCGAATCGTTGGAGCCCATGATCTGTAGGTTCACGAGGTCCCCCTACTAGCTCGGAAATGGATTAGCTCTAGAGTAGCGTGATAAGTTAATTTGAAACGTTCAAATAATAATCAAATGGAATTGGAGAAAATATATTTAAATATGATTTAAATAAATGAAGATGAATTTATGTAAAAATTAATTTAATATTGGATATTAAATTAATTAGAATTATTTAAATTGTTTAAATAATTATTTATTAATTTTATTAGAAATTAATTTGTAAAATTAATAAAATTTGATTTTAAAATCAAAATAGATTTTTGGAATTTGAAAAATTACACAAAATTGAAAATGGGTTTTTTCAAAGTTCATCTTTAACTAGCTTACAAGGAACATACCACCTCCTCCTTTGGTTTACTCCAAGCATGAGCTACATCTCATGTAGTACATCTCTTTGTGTAACGATCCGACTCCCTAGGATTCGAGCTAGGCCGTTACTAAACACATGCATGCAAGGAACTTAAAACGACATCCTTTTATAGTGAAATAAATGCTAAATAAATAAGTTGAACTCAAAAGACCTTCATTAAATTTAGATATTAAAAACAGATGATAGGGTACCCATAAATCATAAATGATAATAAATAGGTTTGAAAATAAATCTTAATAGTAAATTTCAAACATCAAATTGAAAGTTGAAAAACATGGAAAGAAATCTAAATATCATGAGCGGAAGCATAAAACTAGTCCTCAGTGGCTCGTTCAAGGATTCCTCTTGTCATTCGCCAGTGCGTCCTTGCCCTTATCTGAAACATAAACATGAGAAAGGGTGAGTATAAAATACTCAGTAAGTAACCTCACTACTGGGGTCGGGCTAGGCATCTATGTCCTCTAGATGCCTACCTCTAGTGGAACATAAAAATTATTCTAGTCCTCATGGGACACATACATACATGCAAAACCAGTTTCTATCCTACTGTAGTTAAGTATGCCCACTACCTCTGGTGAATCCCGAATGAAACACAATATCTGGTGAATCTCGAAGGAAACACAATCTAGTGAATTCTGAAGGAAACACAATATCTGGTGAATCCCGAAGGAAACACAATCTGATGAATCCCAAAGGAAACACAACCTAGTGAATCCCGAAGGAAACATAATATCTGGTGAATCCCGAAGGAAACACAATCTGGTGAATCCCGAAGGAAACACAATCTGGTGAATCTCGAAGGAAACACAATCTGGTGAATCCCGAAGGAAACACAATATTTGGTGAATCCCGAAGGAAACACAATATCTAGTGGGCATCTAACTAATCAGTAAAGACACTATCACAGTCTTAACATCACAATTATTACAATATGGTTTTATAACATACATATACACCTCAACATCATGGCTAAACAACATGCATATATGTCTCTATATCCTCATATCAAATACACCCTCAGTGAATCAAGTATCACCTCTTAATAGTATGCAAGTCTTTACGTGCACAAATAAATCTTTCAGATTCTCATACAAGAACATATATCAGTCATACTATACTATCCATCTATCATGTTATCATTCTGTCATAATATTCATCTATCATGCTGGAATATATCTAGTGTCTGGCTCGTGGGCAGTTCTAGTAGTAAGATTACTTACTTTGATATTAGGTTGAACCAAAAAGCAATTGAATCTTTGTGAAATTCTTGAATCCTTAATCGAGCCAAATGTTTGAGCAACTAACCCCTTCTAATCTCTACAATCTTTGAATTAAATCCTAGTACATAAACCAAAATAAAATTTAACCTTTAGGTTCACACCTAAGCGTTTCATCACGCCAAAATCAGCAACAAAACTTAATAACTTAATTCGTATAAATTACATTCAAACTGGACAAGTCACAAAGCCCCAAATCTTACCAAAATTCTTGTCGAAATCACCTTAACTCTGCTTGACAGCATGCTAACGACCTTTTAAACTCCTTCAAACTTTCAAATTCAACCTCCAAAATCACGATTGAAATAATAATTAAACACGTTATTTATTAGGTATTCAAGATCCTCAACAAAACTATGAAAATCATTTAGATCTTATCCTAAAACTACGAACCTCATGACGGTGTTTGACAGACGACAACAACTGGAAGAGAGGAGGACTAACAACGACATGAAGGTCGGAGCGGCGCGGTTGCAACTTGACAGAGGAAAGGATGTGGACTTTGGCGGTGCGGTAGCCGAAGTTCGTCTAAACCAGAGAGAGTGAGAAAGTGGGGGTTTGAAAAATCCATATTTCTTTTCTTTTTAATTCTCCACCACACAAATACATAAATAATACACACCCACACACACACACACACATATATATATATATATTTCATTTCCTTAATAAATATGTCATATTAAACTCAAATCTTTCACCTCTTCTCCAATTAATTAAATAAACCTAAAAATAAATTCACCAACTTTAAATCACTTCTTTTCAAAAATTTTAAATCCCAAAATTAAATTCTAACTTTCCAAATTAACTTGAATCCAAATTTACAAATCTTTTTAAGTAATTGATTTAATTACTTCCAAATAAACCAATTATTTTTTCCTAATTCTTTACTTAAATTTTGGATCTAAGTTCCAAAATTAAAAAGGGTAAAATATTAAAACCACAATTTTCTCTTTTCCCTTTCATAATTCACAAAAACTCAAAATTTCTTATACAAATAATTCAATTATCCCTTCTAATTAATTTAAAACCCATACTCAAAGAATCCACATTAACTAATAAAACTTCTTCAACTATAACAATTTGTTTCCAAATTCCAAAGATTAGGAAACTAAAACTCAGTAATTTGAGATAATTAACTTAAATTTTCTTTAAAAAAAATTGGGATGTTACACTTTGTATGATAGTCTGCAATATATTGAACAGATTGGAGTGAAGAAAGGCATGAGGAACCGATTGTATTTTTGCTGAAAAATTCGGATGAAGAAGGTGTTCTTCAATGAATTGGTTCAGTGAGTTTTCTTCATATTTTCTTTGATTCCAGCTTATTTTGAGTCCCACAATTCAATCTAGAGTACCAAGAGGATAGTAGGGAAGGTCTTGTGGTGGTCTACACAAGGATTTGGAGGATTTTGCAGCTGAAAAATGGAGATTTCGAAGGTTCGGCCAAGGTATGTTCTTGAAACCCATTATACTCTATTTTAGCATGTTTCTTTTCAACCAAAATTAATGAATTAGAATATTTATGGATCCTGATTTCTTCCACTGCGTGATGGTATTGATCCAACAGGTACCTTATCCTTGTGATACTATAGATATGACCCACTTTGTAATTGTTACAATTGTTGTAAAGTCTTATAAATTATCTGATCCTGATCATTCATATGGAGACATGTGAGTGGAAGTATCCTCTACAGAGAGTTTGTATAAGACCGAACCATGAAATGACCAGTCTCTCTTTATAACGTTGTTACTTGAAGAGACTTACATTTCCTTAGAATGACCCTAGGTGACTTGACCTTTATCCGTGAGTTGTGAATTTCTGCTTATGAGGGTGGTTTTTTTATTTGTATGGGTGAGAGTGGCCAGATTTGTCGACTCAATATGTCTACCATTTTAGTGATTCGTCTAAGTGGGGAGCTGGGAACGCAGTTACACAAGAAGGAATTCACTCCCTCCCATTGTTAGGGTAAATAGATAAATTATTCTCTTAAGAGTTAATTTTGGGTATTGAATAATAAAGCATCTCACCCTCTCACTAGCCCAAGAGGGGTCCAGTTATAGTTGGATTATGACTAATTGTTCATTAGAGGGATCAGTGGTACTTAAAAGAGTTAGATGTAACTATAAGGGTAAAATGGTAATTTTGACTTAGTTGTACTTAGGAGCAATTTATGAAGGATCAACACACTATTGATTAGATATATCCAATGGATACAAAAATATATCTATAGTGCGAATAGTTCAACTGTCAGTCTTTAGTAGAGCGACCGACAGTTAATGAATGTTGATTAATTTAATTGAAAAGTTTAATTAATTAATCTCGTATCATTGAAGCTTCTAATCCGAGGTTCATAAGGTCCCTTTGTTAGCTCAATAAGAATGAATGAGAATCAATTAATTTTAGATTAGTTTGAATTGTTCAAATTAATTAAAGGGAATTAGTTGTATGATATGAAATTAATATAATGTATGTTGATACATTATAATATAAAGTTTAACAAGAGAAATAAATATTTGAATATGATTTAAATATTATTTATATGAATATGATTCATATAAAATACTACAGGTCAAAATTAATGTGAATATGATTCATATTAAAACTATAGATTATATGAGATAATATAAACTATAGGTTATATTATACGTGATATAATATAAACTATAGGTTATATATTATATGAGATATAATATATAGTTTTGGTTTAATTATATTAAATTAGTTAATATAATTCTAATTTGCATTTTAAATTAAAAAATTAACCATTTTGGAGTTATTTTTTAAGTTGTGGAAGGAGTTATTTATAGAGGAGTGGAGAGAGGATTTTTTTTTTAACATGAAATTTAATATGGAGATTTCTCTCTAATCATCATCTTCTTCTTATGTGTTTTTCTCTTAAGAACTCATCTCCTTTTCACCAAAATTAAACCAGCAAGCCCATTCACTCTACTATGATTCTCACCTTGAAAATAATAAGGTAACTCTTGTGGTGGTGTTCTTCTTCAGAGCATTTGCTATTCATTGTTGTGTTTGTGAACCAGTGTTTGTGAGAATGAAATGAGGCTATGGTTTGTGATCATTCAAGGGAGAGGAATCGTGAAGAAAACTTCTTCAAGGGTAAGTCCATCTTCATCCCTTTCCTCTCTATAATTTCCCAGTAGACATGCATACTTATGTTATGAACGTTTATTCCTCTGTTTATGTCTTCTCTGTATAATTTCAAGTTTCCAAAAATGAAATTCTTAGACTTGAATGTAATCAATCGCTTCCACTTCGGGAATTTTATTTGTTCAATTGGTATCAAAGTCAGGTCGTGTCTCTTAATTAATATTCAGAGAAATTGTGAGTTTATTGTGCATTTTGAATGTATGGTTTGCAACTTGGATGTTTACAAAAATAACACTTAGGTTTACTACTTTAATCTGATTAAAGTTGTAAGAATCTGGTGTTTTGGACATTTAATTCATACTATTGAATCTATAAGTGATAGCTCTCAAAAGGAGCTATTATTCCTAGCTTAATTCTGGTGTTATTGGATTTTATGTGTTTGTTGCTCTATTTTGTAGGTATCGAGCAATCAAGAGGTAAAATCGAGTACTTGGAGCTGAATGGAATTAATTTGAAGCAATTTGGAGTTGATTTGAGCATCCGGACTTCAAATGAGCAAAAAGACCAAAATGCCCTTGCTTCATCGTCACAATGCTCACCCCTTGCCTAGGTCTAACACTTGCTTGATGCCAGAAGACAGAATGTTGGTGTGCAGGGCAGCGTTACAATGCTGCCAACAGCATTGCAACACTCCGATTAGAGTACCGCTTCCCATGTCGTCCACACGCACGTCTTCTTTAACCCAAACACAGGGCAGCGTTGCAATGTTGTCCCTAGCATCTTGCAATGCTGCGATTTATTCTATAATATGTCTTTTCGCCTTTAGGTCAAAGTGTGTTGAACTTTTAGGGCTGAATTAATGGAGGTCGAGGTTAATCTTCATTCTTCTTCTTTTCCCTTCAAATTTTAGAATCTTCAGGTTAGTTTCTCTTTTTCTTTTTGGTTGTAATCAATGGATCAAATGTTTATCTCATATTTGTGTATGGATTAAGAGATAATTTCTATATAATTTCTTTTAGCAAGAACCTTATGTTTAATTTCTTGAGAATTCTGTGATTAAATTTAATGTTTTCTTTGAATATTGGTGTAATTAAATTTGTATTTGTGTGTTGGACTGATGACTCTATCATAATTGCATGTCTCTACTAGTTAATTTTAAGCTTGCGCATTTTCTTGTGTTCATCTATGCTTGAATTTACCCTGTTAGCAAAGGATTAGATGTGAATGCTTAGATTTATAGGTTGACCTTAAATCTTGGTAATATATGTTTAATCTAGATTCAAAAAATAATTTGATTAATTGAATATGGCTTTTCCTGACATTTAATCGACGCGATTGAATCCTCATTCTTAATGCATATGATTTTTAGTTCTATATGATTGGTGAGAACCTAGTAGAATTAAGAGCATATAGTTTAATTGGGGTATAGTCTTTTCGACCTTAATTAATAATTAGGATGCTTGATTGATTTTGGTTTAATTGATTGTCTGCCTTTGTAAAGATTAATTAAGTCGAATCGATTTAGTAGTCATGCATGCATAGAATAGAATGTTTGTGTAATTATTGACTTCCATGATAGAAATTGTATAGGAAACTCTCTCTCTTGCTCTAGAAATTAAACAGACCTCTATCCTTGATTTCATTTACCATTTTATTTTAATTTCACGCATTTATCTCTTCTACATCAAAACCTCTCATTTACCGATCTAGTTAGAAAATTGGTTTAATGAAACAAATCATGCTTCCCTACGGATCGACTTGGACTTACCACTATTGAATATATGGTTTACAACTTGGATGTTTACAAAAATAGCACTTAGATTTACTGCTTTAATTTGATTGAAGTTGTAAGGACTCGGTGTTTTGGACAATTAAATTCATACTATCAAGTCTGTAAGCCTATGTCATTTTTTGTGAAGTGTTTACCATGAAAGAGGCTGGAGTTCGATGTGTTTCTGGTGAAAAATTAAGAACATTAACAGCTTCGCGACACTCTTGTCGAAGTGTAGCTGCGCTCGGGGGATTTCATGTACATCGTCGTGATGCTCGTCACAGAGTGTAGCGGTGCTACTTGAAGTCCTGCCAAGAGTCGTTGTGCTTTTGTCGTAGCGCCATTGTGCTTCGAAAGAAAAATCCAAAGCACAACGGCTAGGGGTGTTTAAAAAACCCTACAACTCAAACAACCCAATCCAAATTATAAGGGTTGGGTTGGGTTAGTTTTGTTCCTGGATTGGGTTAGGTTGAACTTCTTCTTTGAGTTGGGTTGGTTCTAGGGTTGACTAAAAAAAAAATAGGGTTGACCCAACCCAACCCGAATTACATATATAATAATAAAATGAATATATATATATATTCTCTTTGATTAAAGTTTGACTACGGTTTTTAAAATTTTTAATATTTTTTCTTTTAAAATTGTTATGATATTTTATCTTTGTTGAAAGTTTGGAATAAATATCGTAGATATTTGGTATTTAATCTTTGAATTTTATGAGGATTTTAATTATTAGTTATGTGTTGTAGATAAATTTACTTACTTTAAATTAATTAGAAAAAATAAGTTATAACCCGACAACCCAACCTAACCCAAATATTAAGGATTGGGTTAAGTTGGAGACTTTATTTTGATCTTTTGGATTGTCAACCTAACCAACCCGAACTTGTTTTTGTCCAAAAACACCCTCAACCTAACCCAATCGAACCCGTCTACACCCCTAACAACGACGCTCTTTTTAGCATTGCGGGGCTCCGAGAATTTCACGTGCGTTCCAAACGGTCTCCAAGTTGTAGGGTCGAGGTTGGTTGTGATTTTTCAAGAATTTTTTATGTATTTTCAAATTGTTATGTAATTTTATTGTTTTTTAATTAATTAGATTAATATAAATGTTAATTGATTTAATTAATTGCTTAGGAGTGCTATTTTTGGTCCAATGTTATTGTTTAAATAATTTACATGTGATATATGATTATTTTAATATATTGCATCATGTCATATAGTTTAAAATTCCGCCATAGGATAAACATATTACCATGCATCATATGTAATATAATTGTTATATTATAAAGTTGTATGATATATCCTAAGCATGCTCATTCATCATATTATATGATTGCATGCATAAATAACATGTCCATGAATCATACTATAGTTTAAGTGTTATATTATATAGTTTGTATGATGGATGTGTTTTATTTTCGTTACTTTATAATATAAATGTTATATTATATAATGAAAATGGAATTACATGAAACATGACATTATTAGACATTATAAGTGTTATATTTCTTGAATGTCATTAGATGCGTGATTATAGATTTTAATTTTTCATTAATTTTACAAGTGTTATAAGTTTAATGAGTAAACTTAAAATCTATAATCAATAATTGTATTCAAACATAGGTTAAAATTAATTTTAAATTGTTTAAAATTAATTTCACATAGACCTATTAGAAATAGGTTAATATTTTATTTTCTCTTTAATAAGATTAAATTTAATTAATAAAAGATTAAATCTATAAAATAATTGGCTATAAGGGACCTTTGTCTAAGGAAGATTTTGTCTAAGGTTGGGGTATTTAAGCTGACGAAAACAGAATACCCTTACTTGAGAATCGACCTGGAAGGTGAATTAGACAAATATTTTATAAGTATACAATAAATGAATAAGGTTTATTAAAGTGTTTAATAAACAAGAATCATATATTATTAAACTATCCAATATAAGAGTTATGTTGAGTCAATTTAACAATCACTTAGATAAATTGTTAGCCAAATTCACCTAAGTAACGAACCCTAGGTTTAAAACATTTAGTAGAAGGAAAATGATGTATACGATGTTGGAGTTGACATTCAATATACGGAAGCTATTAGGATCCTCAACACTCTGACTACATCAATTTTAGTGGATTAGCATGCATGTTCATGATAATATTAGAAAAAGCGTTTAAAAAATATAACCTTTGATGAATTCACTTGATTGTTGCAAACCTCCACGAATTTCTTCTTCAAACCTTGAAGTAGACTATCATAAAAGCCTTCTCTACTATTCTCAGACCTTAGATTGGATTGTGAGATCCAAATTGAGAGAGATTTAAGGTAAAAATAGGAAAGTTTGAGAGGAAATGTTTTTCAGAGAATTTTTCTTCAAAAAATCAGATTGTATGCCCCATTTGTCTAAGATAAATCAAGTATTTATTCAAATTGAACATGCAATAGTATTTAAATGGAAGATTGACACTCAACATTCCACTTAGTAAGTGGATTAGGTGTATCAATTAATGGAAAAATCTAATTTTTCCCACTAATTTCATTTATATTATTATTAAAGGAAATTTCATAAATTTTACAAATAATAATAATGAAATTTTAATTTAATTTAATTTATTTATTTATAACTAAATCAATTTAATCAGATTAAATTAATTTTATATCTTGAATTTCACAAATTCAAAATTTTAAATAAATAAATTGTAAACTAATTAAACAATTTAATATAAAATATTAAATTAATAAAACACATAATTCAAACATGAATCAAAATTCATGTAATTAATATTTAAATCATATTTAAATATTTTATCTCTCCAAAATTGTTTAATTCGTTAATTAAACGTTAATTATATTGAATATAATATCCAAACCCTAAACCGAATTTCAACATTTCAAATTCTCTCAACACACTATTATAAGGTTTAATCCTTTGATGAGCTAGTAGAGGGACCTAATGGACCAACAGATTATGAGCTCCAACGATTTGAGATTAATTGGTTAAACTCTTTAAATCGAATTAATCAATTTCGTTAACTACTGAGACACTCCACTATAACTCAATAGTTGCCCTCTTTTCACTATAAATATATTTCTGTCCACTTGATTTAACCGTAATCAATAAGTCAATCCTTCACAGGTTGTTCGTATTTACAGTTAGGCCAAAATTATCATTTTACCCATATAATATATCTTGATCCTTAAGTCTCCATTGATCCTCTAATAAACAATTGGTTTATGGTCTTACCAATAATCGAGTCCTCTCAACCATAGAAAGGGCATGACCCTTTTGTTCAAGACCAGGAGTTAGTACTTAAGGAAACAACTTATCTGCTAACCCTAAGATGGGTAGGAATGGATTCCGTCTTGTATGACTATGTCTCCATCTATCTATTTGGTCTTACCCCTAAAATGGGAGGCTTATTGAGCGGCGATGTTGAGCCACTCTCACCCATGCAGATTAAAGGATAATCCCGAATAAACAAGAGTTCATAGTTAGCTCAGGATTGAGATCGAGTTATCTTAAGTCATCGAATTGAAATAGTCAGTTTTAGCAGTAAAAAGTCATTATAAAGAAAAGTGACTATTTTGTGGTCTGGTCTTATGCAAACATCTTTTGCATAAGATGGCTCCACTCGCATGTCTCCACATGAACGACTTCGGGATCACATTTGTATCAATATACAAAGCGGACCGCATCCATAGTGTCCCTAGGATAAGTTATCCAACCCTATAGATAGACTGTTTTGGCTATATACTCAAACGTGATCCTCTTTTATGTCTCTACATAAAGTTTAAGTATTAATGTTACAGCCATGGGTTTGTTAGTTTATGGGATTTAGGAATCTATAAATACAATTTATATGTTCAATAAAAACTTTATTGAAACAATCTCAATAACATCTTTATTAAAAATAGAAATATGTTTAAAGTTTACAAACTGCGAGTTTTAGGACATATAACCCAACAAACTCCCACTTGGACTAAAACTCCAATGGGTTTAAAAATATACAAATATACTATGTTGAGTATGAGAGAATAAATACAATAAACTAGGGCATCTGTACACACATGAATTCTCCCACTTATCCTAGATTTATGAAGCTTATAGTCCTAGTCCGATTAGGTGACCTTCGAACATTTTAGTTGTGAGGGCCTTCGTAAATAGATCGACTAAATTGTCTTCTGAGGCTATTTGCGTGACGATCACGTCTCTTCACTGTACTATCCCTCGGATGAAATGGTACTTGTGCTCGATGTGTTTTCTGCACTTATGGCTTCTTGGTTCTTTTGAGTTGGCAACTGCTCCACTGTTATCATAATAAAGGGTGTTTGGCAGATGCATATTTGGAACCACTTCCAAATCGGTCAAGAGCTTTCTAAGCTATGCTATTTCTTTGGCTTATTCATATGTAGCTTCATATTCCACTTCATGGTGGAGTCAACAATACAACTTTGCTTTATACTCCTCCATATTATAGCTCCTCCATTCAGAGTGAGTATTGATCCTAACGTAGATTTCCTATAATCCACACCGGTCTGAAAATCAGAATCAGTGTAGCCCATAAGAATGAAATCCTTAGAGCCATACACGAGTATATAGTCTCTCATTCTTCAAAAATACTTGGGGATGTTCTTAACAATAATTTAATGACTATATCCAGGATTGGACTGAAACCTACTAACTATTCCAACCGCAAAGCATATATTTGGATGTGTACACAACATAACATACATCAAACTCCCTGAAGGAACTCTAAATGTAGAGAACCTTTGAACGAAAGCAGATCGTTTCAAACTCCATTGTGAAAGAACCCAAACATTTACAATCATACTAACAAATTATGCATTAATTAATAAATTATAATATGCTTCGAATCAAATGCAAAGGATAAGAGAAACAATACCTTTGAAGAACTCTTTCTTCACGTACTTCCATCGATCAAACTTGAATGTAACGAACGACTTGAACTCGATCTCCCTCGTACACCAACAACGAGTAAAACTCGATCCTCGATCAGAACTGGGCACTACCACAAGATTACCGTGGTATTCTCGATATGAGAATCCAGGAGTTGTGGACTCTGGCTTATTTTGGATTGAGGGAAGGATTGGAGTAAACGATCGAATAAGCGACAGAAGTATCATGTAGAAGAAGGAAGCCTATCGCATAGACTCGATACTCGATCGTTTAGAAACGAGTACTATCGTATAGTAAAACTCGATCCTGTTGCTTAGTCACTTGATAGTCAATTATCTGAGACGTTTTGTTGTCTGATGAGAAAAGCCATTTTTCTTCTTTATCCCTCTTTGCCATAATAACTGTATAACCACCCACTAAGGTCGGTTATTGAGAAAAAGAAATATCAATTATCATATAATTAATAAATTATAAATAAATACAATAACTAACTTATCATATTATGTTTATAATCTACAGTTTTAATATTGCATCATATACAATACATAAACCATAGTTCTTTTTCTCTTTTTATGGCATTTAATATAAATCATATTTATATTAAATTCCTCCAATCAAATAATGTATCAAATACATCATATCAATTATATCATATATAATTGTATTAATTTAATTATATCATATATAATCAAATTTCCTCTTGTTAATTTGAATATTTCAAACCAACCTAAAAACTGATTTTCAACATGAATCCATTAAGCTACCAAGGGGACCTTATGGACCTGTAGCTTGAAGCTCTAAATGATACGTGAATAACTGACTAAACTCTTTGATCACATTATCCACAATCCATTAACTGTCGGACATTCCACTAAAGACCGACAGCTGCAGTCTTCTCACTACAGATATATTTTTGTGTCCCTCTCTTTGGGTAAATTCTTTTGCCACGAGTCTAACTTTGTAGGTCTGTACCTTACTAGTTTGGTCTCGTTTTCTCTTGTAGATTCATTTACAACCAATAGGTTTTACCCCGTTTGGTTGATCTACAAATTCCCAAACTGAATTGAAGTACCTAGACTCTATTGTAAGGTCCATGACTTTTATCCATTGGTCTCGATCTACATCCTCCATTGCTTGTTTAAAGGTCAATAGGACCTCTAGGCCATCATCAAGTATGATGATCAGAGTTTCTGTTGAACCCATGTATTGGTCAGGCTGTTGAGCAACCCTCTTACTAAGTCAAGGCATTCATAATTCTTGAGAAGGATGTGACGGACCAATTTCATCAACAACTCTCATTGAAGAACCAGCTTGATCAACAATTTTTATTGATCTATCTGTAGTTTCTCTAGACATCTCTTTTAATATTAGTTTACTACGAGGTTGATGATTTCTTATATGGTCTTCCTTTAAGAATGTAAAGTTTTTTGATAGAAGCACTTTATCATCTTGAGGATCATAAAACAGACAACCTTTTGTTTCTTTGGGGTATCCTACAAATAGGTATACTTTAGAACATCGTTCCAATTTCTTTAGATTTTGCACCAACACATGTGTTGGGCATCCCCAAATTCTGAAGTGACATAAACTACCTTTACGCCATCTCCATAACTCGTACGGTGTTTCTAAAACATTTTTTTAGGGAACTACATTCAAAATATATACTACAGTTTGTACTGCATATCCCAAAAAAGACTGTGGTAACTGGGCATAACGCATCATTAAACGAACCATGTCTAACAAGTTTCTATTTATCCTTTCTGCTACACTATTTTTTTGTGGTGTACCAGATGTAGTAAGTTGGATTGAATTTCATGTTCTATCAAATAGTATTGGAATTCTAAATTCATATATTCACCACCTCGATCCGATCGAAGTGTTTTAATCTTTTTACCTAATAAATTCTCAACCTCTGCCTTGTACTTTTTGAACTTTTCAAGAGTTTTGGACTTGTGATGCATATATCTTGAATAGTCATCAATAAAATTAATGAAATATTTGGATCCTCCTCGAGCTTTAACATTCATCGGACCACAGAGATCTGAATGTGCTCTAGAGGTTCTTTGGTTCGTAGACATTTTCTTAAAAAAGATCTCTTAGTCATTTTTCCTCAAGACATGATTCACACGGAGGTAGAAAATTGTCTTCTAACTGATTTAGAAGTCCATTCTTTACTAATCTCTCAATCCTATTGAGATTTATGAAGGAAGAGACATTCCAATTTCTTCGAATAAGTATGGTTTTGAACGACGTTCCTGATGCCCTAAATCTCGTAGGGTACTATAATTTGTAATTGTAATGTACAAACATTTTATTTATGTAATAAAATATGTGATGTTTTATTTCAAAATCAATTGCATTAATAAAAAATCAATAAAAATAACATCCAAGGTTATCTTGTAGCTTGAAGATATATGTAGAGACATATGGGTGGATCATGTTTAAGTGATAACCTAAATGGTCTATAGTAGATGGATAAGGCTAGATACCTTATCCTGGTGACACTACGAGTATGGCCTGCTTTGTAGGTGTTACAATTATTGTAAAGTGCTACAAATGATCTAATCCCGATCATTCATGTGGAGGCATGTGAGCAAGGATATTCTATACAAAGAAGTTTGAATAAGACTGGACCATGGAGCGTTTAGTCTCCTTATATAACGTCGTTCATAATAGAGACTTACATTTCACCAGGATGACCATAGGTAACATGACCTGGATCCTGAGTGAGTTGTGAACTCTTACCCATGAGGGCGGTCCTTTGATTTGTATGGGGAAGAGTGGCTAGATTGCCAACTCAACAAGCCTACCATTTTGAGGATTCGTCTGATCGGGGAGCTGGGAACACAGCTACACAAGAAGAAATTCACTCATTCTCCAATGTCAGGGCAAGTAGATAAATTGCTCCCTTAAGGGATGATTCCAGAGGTTGAATAATGTGGCGTCACACCTTCTCCTAGCCTTATAAGGGTTTAATCATAGTGTACTATGATTTATTGTTCATTAGAGGGATCAATGGTACTTAAGGAGTTAGATGTACAAAATGAGGGATCAATTATAGTTAGATGATTTATTGTTCATTAGAGGGATCAATGGCCCAATTATAGTTACGAGCAATTTGTGAAGGGTCATCGTTGAAGGAAATCAAACATGAGGATTTCCATGAGCAACGGATTGATAGTTCCAAATTTTATTAGTATATGAACATTAACAATTACAATCAAGAAACGGAAACATATAGGCTATGCACAAAATGAAATTATAGCATGCTTTACTATACAATCAAGGGAAAGAATACACATACCTTTGAAGACTCATTTTCAACACCCTTGATCACGAACGCTCGTTCACAGCAAGACAACAATCACAAACACTTGAACGCTACGACCGCTACACTGCACGATCACGGTGACCATGAACTCAACGAACTACAAAACTATGAACACAGCGAACGACCTCCAAAAAACCTTGACTATGTCGAGTTGAGTACGATACCACACAATGGCTACCTCGGTATTCTTGGTGTGAGAATTTAGAAGTGTGGGCTCTGTGTGGACTTGGTTAGAGAATGAGACTGAAGGAAGAACAATCGTGTAAACGATTGAGTAAATGGGAGATGACAAGGTCTATCGTATAAACGATGCCCAATCATTTAACAAAAGCTATATGATCGTTTAGCAAAAGTTACACGATAGTTTAACTAATCGGCCAGCTAAGTGAATGTCGTGTAGAGTCATTCCATGATCGTCTAGTCTCTCTTCAACTATTGTTTAGTAAATCTTATTCACTTGACAGCCACCGTGTGAACTTTCGAGAATAGAAACTCTCACATCAACAACTACTAAATTTAGGAAAACATTTTTCCTTTTATCTCACGGTCACCATGAAACTACCAATAACCTCCCACTCAATTGGTTATTAGAGAAAAATAGATAATTATCCAATAATTAATATTATTATAAATATATATGATAACCAACTTACCATAGTATATATATAACCTATAGTTTTAATATTTCATCTCATGAAACATATAAACCATAACTCTTTTTATATTTCATGGTACTTAATGTAAATCTCATTTACATTAACCCTTAACTTGATGTATCTTATACATCATACCGATCATATCATATATAATCGAACTACCTCTTGTCAATTTGAACATTTCAAATCAACACCAAGAACTGATTCTCAACTTGAATCCATTAAGCTACCAAGGGGACCTTATGGACCTGTAGCTCGAAGCTCAAACGGTAGGTGAATAACTGACTAAACTTTTTAGTCACGGGACCCACCATCCGTTAACTACCAGGCGCTCCATTAAATACTGACAGTTGAACTCTCCTTATCATAGATATATTATGTGTCCATATCAACCAATCAACAGCGCGATAACCCTTCACAAATCGCTCATAAGTACAGATAGACCAATATACCGTTTTGCCCCTGTAGTTACATCTAACTCCTTAAGTACCACTGATTCTTCTAATGAACATAAGTCATAGTCCTACTATGACTGAGTCCTCTCTTCCAACGAGAAGTTGTGGCCACTATGTTTAAGACCCAGAATCAGCCTTTAAGGGAGCAATCTATCTACTTACCCCTACTTCGGAGAAGGAGTGAGTTCCATCATGTGTAACTGAGTCCCCATATCATAAATCAGACAAATCCTCAAAAAGGTAGGCTTGTTGAGTTAGCAATCTGGCCACTCTCACCCATACTAATCAAAGAATCGCCCTCAAAGGCAAGAGTTCCCATAACACTTAGAATTAAGGTCATGTCACCTATGGTCGTTTAGGTGAGCTATAAGTCTCAAGTATCAACGACATTATATAAAGAGAATATTCATCTCATGGTCTGGTCTTAAACTCTTTGTATAGGACACCCCCGCTCGCATGTCTCCACATGAATGGTCAGGATCTACCATCTGTAGCAGTTCACAACACTTGCTAACCTTTACAAAGCGGGCCATATTTGTAGTGTCACCAGGATCAGGCATCCCTCTTTAATCCTTATAGTACAGACTTTTTTATGTTATCTCTTAAAGCATGATCCACTTGTATATCTCATATACATGTTTAAGTTTACATACAATAACCATGAAGCTTTGTTTATTGAATAAAAGTAAATGAAAAATAAAATAACTCTTATTTTATTCATAACAATGTGTACAGTTTACAAACTACGAGACTCGGGAGATTAGGACACCAATCCCAACAAAAAAAGTGTCTACTTATTCGATATGAAGGTGATTGGGATGAGAATGAAAGTTTGTATATTGGAGGAGAGTTGACAGGAATCATTGTGCCTGTTACATTGAAGTATGAAGAACTTAAATCTCACATTTACAGGGTTACAAATGTCAGTTCTTCAGAGATTGATCTTATAATGAGAGTTAAATATCATCTTGAATATGAAGGCCCTCCACAATACATAAGAAATGATGATGATGTTTGCTTCCTTCTTTTCTGAGAAAAGCTTAGTAGACTTCAGTTATCTATAACGCTAAAATCGAATCAGGACAAAAATATTAGAATGGGGTTTGGAAATGTGAGTTATGATGATACGACTGTGGACAGACAATACGAGGAATCATATGAGTTTCGTCGGGAAGATGATGATATTCCATTATCTACCAATACTACCATCAACATTATCACAGGACAACGACTGAACTAATCTAGCAGGATTGAATTCAATTAATTATGGTGATACAGAATTGGGTGGTACTTCAGTTGTTGGTAATGAGAGATCATTTAGACTTGATTATATGGATTGTGGTCATCTAGAGCAACGTTGTGGTTCTTCAGTGGATATTAATGAGCAACCAACAGGATTAAATGAAATGGATCGTAATCATAGAGATGTGTGTTGTGAAGGAACTCTTAAACAATAGTGCCTATAGCGAAAGCGGATCTTTCCGATTTTATTGTGACAAAATTACCACACATACATTTTAACATACAGATATGCGTTGTAACACTAATTACTGGCATGCTTTAACAAATAAAATACAAAAGACCAAAAGACCTACCAGTTGAAGACTTTCTTCAATCAAACTCGGTTCAGCCGAAGTGAACTCCTCTTACTCCTTATCGTCCAACAATCGTCGCCTAGCAGCACCACGGTCCTCTACACGATCAGCAGCGTACAAACAAACAGCAACTGGGAATGACACCACCACTCAAAGCCCTCGGTATTCTCGGAGTGAGAATCCAAAGGGTGGACTTTGATAGAATTGGTAGAGGGGAGGAGGAAAAATACGATCGTGTAGAATGAACAAGCAAGTGAGAGATAGTAGAAGACTATCGTATAGTCGGGTGTTTGTCATTTAAGTCAGGGTACACGATTGTGTAGGTTTAGCTAAGCGATCGTCTATCAAATGGTAAGTGATCGTTTAAGTCTGCTCGGTGCACTAAGCGATCGTTTAGAAATTGTGGCAGTCGTTTAGTACGCAGGTGTGCGGTCGTTTAGGAAGACGGACACTATCATATAGGCTCTTAACTCTAAGCGATCGTATAGATTCACACCATGAGCGATTTTTCTTACATATATTACAAAATGAAAACAATTTTCATTTTATTCTTCAGTTACAAGAACTGAATTCAAACTTCCCACTTTCGCACCATTCCAGAGAAATACTCGGCCAATTATCTCATAACCGCCTAATTAATTAAATAATGAATATAATCATATTATATTCTTAACCTATAGTTTAATATCATATATCATCTATAGTGTTTTCTCCTCTACTTTATATAAATCATATTTATGTCCAATTTTCTCCAAAATAATGCATCTCATACATTTAGTCAATTATATCATATATAAATAACCAGTTCAATTATATCATATATAATCGAACTCCCTCTTGTCAATTTGAACATTTTCAAGTCACCCAAAAACTGATTTTCAACTTTATCCAAGCTACCAAGGGGACCTTATGAACTTGTGGCTCGAAACTCCAACGGTACGTGAATAGCTGACAAAATTCTTTAGCCATGAGATCCACCATCCGTTGACTGTCAGGCATTCCACTAAAGACCGACAGTTGAACTCTTCTTACCACAGATATATTTCTGTGTCCATCGGATATAGCCAATCATGAGTATGATAACCCTACACAGATGTTCGTAAGTACGGCTAGGTCAATTTACCGTTTTGCCCCTATAGTTATATCTCACTCCTTAAGTACCACCGATCCCTCTAATGAACAATACAACACAGTCCAACTAAGTGTGAACACCTCTCGGGCTAAGAAAAGGTGTGTGGCGCTACATCATTCAAGCCCTGGAATCAGCCCTTAAGGGAGCTATCTATCTACTTACCCTGCTTTGGGGAAGGAGTGAATTCCATCTTGTGTATCTGAGTTCCCAGCTTCCAAATCCAAATCCCCAAAGTGGTAAGTTTGAATCGGCGGCCTGGCCACTCGCACCCATGTAAATCAATGGACCGCCCTCAATGGTAGGAGTTCCCAACTCACTCAGGACTGAGGTCATATTACCTATGGTCATCCTAGTGAAGTGAAGTCTCTGTCATGAACGATGATATATAACGAGACGTTAACACTTCGTGGTCAGGTCTTATACAAACTCTTTGTATAGGACGCCCCCGCTCGCATGTCCTCTACACAAATGATCAGGATTAGACTGTTGGGTTTTATGTCCTAAAAACTCGCAGTTTGTAAAATGATAAACATTTTCTATTATCAATATACTTGTTATTGATCTCATAAATTGTATGAAAGTCTAAATCCAACAAACTAAGACCCATGACTATTGTATGAGTACTTGAACTTTATGTGGAGACATAAGAGTGGATCGGGTTCGAGTAAATAGTCAAAATAATCTATGGTACATGAATGAGGTTAGGTACCTTATTCTGGTAACACCATTGGATGCGGCCTACTCTGTAGTTGTTACAAAGAGTTATAAAGTGCTACATACAATGTGATCCTAATTCGTACATGTTATGACATGAGGAGTGAGGGCGTCCTATACAATGAGTTTGCATAAGATCAGGACCAAGAAATAAGTCACTCTTACTTTATAATGTTGTTTACTGTTTAAGACTGACTATTTCACCTAGATGACCTAGATAACTCAATCTTAATCCTGAGCTAACTATGAACTCCTGTTTATTTGGGATTACCCTTAGATTTTCATAGTTAAGGGTTGGCTCAATAGCACCGACTCAATAAGATTCCCATTTCAAGGGTAAGATGTAACACCCCATACTTTTTTTATAATAATGTAATTTATGTAACTTTATTATTTGGAATTTCAGTAATTGTTATTAGTTGGAGGGCATTTTTGGAATTTTGGACTTCAAGTATAAGTGCGGGAATTTAATTGTTGGCGTGAAATTATTAAATTTGAAATTCAATTTGAAAATTAATGGCATGAATTAATTTTCTTTTGAAACGGAGAGGAATTTAATAGTATAAAGTGGAATAAGGAAAGGAATTAAATATAATTATACTTATTTCTTTTTTAGTTATTATTATTATTATTATTATTATTATTCTTTATAAAACAAAAGAAAACCTTCCACCCTCGTTGAAAGACTTTTCCACCGCCACCTCCCTCGCTGCCCAAGCTTCAGTCGTTCACCGGTCGTTGTCCAGCCTCGCTCGCTGCCGATTCTTCCCGTCGGCCACCACAGACCTTGTCGTGCAACCTTCCCCCATACCTTCTCTGTCCAGCTGTCTGAGTCGCGCCACCACCCTCTTCGAGCCGAACTGGAGGAGTCACCGCTCTTCAGTTTGTGTCGCTCAGCCTCGTCCACGTTCGCAGTTGTGCGCCGCCCAACCCTTGACTAGCGCGCCATTTGTCCGTCCATCCCTGCAGACCCTTGCGTCGCCGGTCCGCTGCCGTAGATCTATCCTACGGACTGCTCGAGTTTCTATCACGGGGCCGCCATTCAACTCCCTTCACCAGTTTCCGCCGCCGACCCTTGGTTTTGACCAGATCTTGGATTTAGGTAAGGTCGATTTTGTGAGATGGATTTCTTGAAGGATGTTGACACTCATTGATTATTGGATTAAATAATCATTTAATTCATGTTTTGAAGGTTCTAAGTCGTTGTTCGTTGGAATTAGAATCTGTTAGGAGGAGATTTTGGATTCGAAATTTTGGGAGTGGTTGTTGATCAAATTTCTTTGGGTAAGCTTTTGGGTATTTTGGATTTGAATATGAGGTTTTGCAATTATTGTTGGACTAAAATTTAATTGTTGTATTCGTATGTTAGGGTCGTTACTTCAAACCACTATCATCGTTTGGTTGTATGATTTTATCTATGGATTTTTTATTAAGGTAAGTAATCTTACTACTGGAACTACCCACGGGCCAGATATTAGATGTATGCTAGCATGATAGATGTATGTTATAGTAGAATGTTAGCATGATAGACTGATAGTATGATATGATCAAAGTATGTTTTGGTACGAGATCTGAATTATTTAATTATGCACATAGACACTTGAATGCTAGTATGAAATGGTATGTGCTTCCATATGGTTGTATTTTATCTGATGATGTAAAGGTATACATGTATGTTATAGAACTATGATGTTGAGGTATACATGTATGTTGTAGAACCATGATGTTGAGGTATATGTGTATGTGGTAGAGCCATGATGTTGAGGATTATATGTATGTCATAGATTCGTACGGTGATGATTATGATGTTGAGACTATGCAAATGTCCTTAATGATTAGTTAGATGCCCATTAGATTTTGTGTTTCCTTCGGGATTCACCAGTTTGTGTTTCCTTCGGGATTCACCAGTTTGTGTTTCCTTTGGGATTCACCAGTTTGTGTTTCCTTCAGGATTCACCAGTTTGTGTCTCCTTCAGGATTCACCAGAGGTAGTGGACATACTTAACTACAGTAGGATAGGACTCAGTCTCCTTCTTGTTTCATGTGTATATGTGCCAAAGGTGGGTATCTAGAGGACATAAATGCCCAGCTTGACCCCAGTAGTGGAGTTACTTACTGAGTATTTTATACTCATTCTTTTTCATGTTGTTGTTTCAGGTAAGGGTAGAGATGCACCGACGATAGACAAGCAGAATTCGCGATCGAGCCACTGAGACTAGTTTTTACACTTCTGCATCATGAGATTTAGAGTTCTTTTCATGTTTCTCTTAATGTTTAGTTTTGATGTTTGAAACTTATTATTAAGAATTGTTTTTCATACTTATTTATTAACCATTATGATTTATGGGTACCCTTTTATTGTTTTTAACATTTACATTTAATAAAGAACTTTTGAACTCCCCTTATCTATTTAGCATTTATTTCATCATAAAGGAGTGTTGTTTTAAGTTCCATGCATGCATGTATTTTAGTAACGACCTAACTTAAGTCCTAGGGGGTCGGGCCGTTACAGTTGGTATCAAAGCCCATGTTTCGGGTTCTATAGACTGACTTACTATGTAAGTCTAGATTGTCCCTATGGCCCATGAACGGATTCCTCATCATCTCCAGGTACGTTCTACTAATGAAAGTTTCAATGCATAGTTAATGAATGGAGATTAATCTGGTCTAATGAGTTTAGCCAATTAATCTCGGATCGTTGGAGCCCATGATTTGTAGGTCCGCGAGGTCCCCCTACTAGCTCGTAACGGACTAGCTCTAGAATAGCGTGATAAGTTAATTTGAAACGTTCAATTTAGAATTAAGGGAATTAGTAATTATATGAGATATAATTATGTTTAATTTTAGAATTAAACGGAATAGGAGAATTTATAATTTTAAATATGATTTAAATATATAAAGATGGATATGTGTTAAAATTAATTTAATAATTGATATTAAATTAATTAAGTTTTATTTAATAATTAATTTTTCATTTTTAAAATCAAATAGATTTTTTAAATCAAAATTTTATTTTTAGATAAAATTGAAAAATTGAAAAACTAAAACACTTAAACGGAAAAATGATTTTTTCCATTATCCATCTTTGAACTAGCACACACATGAAACAATATATTTGCCTTGTCTTTTCGAAGCATGAGCTGCAACTCATGCAGCTCTTCTCTTTGCATGTTGATCTACAATATAATGAAGAGATTGGAGTGAAAATCGGGCATGCAAAGAATTTTGAGAGAAAATTCAGTTTGAAGAATGGTTCTTCAACAAGGTTGCAGCAGTGAGCTTTTCTCCTTCATCCCTTGATTCAAGTTTGTTTTGAGTCCCACAACTCAATCTAGAGCACCAAAAGAATAGTGGAGAAGATCTTGAGGTGGTCTACAACAAGATATGGAGAAGATAGTAGCTGGAGATGGAGCTTTGAAGAAGTTCTATAAGAGGTATGTCTTGAAACTCATTTTTTGCTGCAGAAGCATGCTTTATATTTTGCCAAAATTAGTGAATTTGAATGCTTAGATGATCCTTGAGCTTCCGCTGCAATTGATACAATCCTACACAGACCATCTGTGACAAGTTACAACACTTGTAACTATTCCACAAAGTGGGCCGCATCCGTAACGCTACCAGGATAAGATTTCCCTCATATATCCATATACTACAGACCATTTTAGTTATCCCATAAGACATGATCTACTTGTATGTCACCACATACATGCTTAAGTTACATACAGACAACCAGGGATTTTAGGTTTATTGGTTTGTGGTAAAACAAATAAAACATTCAACTGAGCAACATCAAGAAGTAAAGTAAAATATCATATATTATACATCACAAGCATTCGTACAAACTGTTTACAAACTACAGGACATGAGACTTTAAGGCATCAACCCCAACAATCTCCCATTTGTCCTATAATGAAGTGGGATGTACAAAACAATAAACTAGAGCATAAAAGCCCAGTACAAGAAAATCTCCTACTTGCCCTAGTCTAGCCGCAAGCGGTCCTATAGACCCATGCTCTGAAGGTGACTCTTAAACACTGTAGCCGTGAGAGCCTTCGTAAACGGGTCAGCAACATTGTGCTCCGAAGCGATCCTCGTAACGATCACGTCCCCTCAATGCACTATCTCGTGGATCAGGTGATACTTCCGCTCTATGTGTTTGTCGCGCCTTTGACTTCTAGGCTTCTTGGTGTTTGCCACTGCCCCACTATTATCACAATAGAGGGTAATGGCCTAGACATATGATAACTTGTAGAATTACAAGTTATTTTGGCTCTTAAGTTGGAAAAACTAAGGTTTTTAATGATAAATTCTCCTCATTTTTAGAAGAAATGCATGGAATTACTCAAACATTAGCAAACTCATTGAAAAGAATGTTTATTACTAAAATACTGCGGCACTAACGCGTTATATTGCAGAATTTCAACAAGAAGCTAACGCATAAGTAAGAAATGTCGCAGGCAAAAGTTCTAATGCATGGGCCATGCGTCAGAGGGAATTCAACGTAGAGAAGATTCATTGATGCAGGCTGTTTGTGTCAAATCACCACTTGCAAGTATGAGCACCTGCAGCAGACGGCGTCTGAAAAGCTTCTGAATGTCAAGCGATTGACCAAGGCATGGACTTTAATGCTGCCTATCACCAAGCTGGAGATGACTAACGCCTATAAATAGATGAAATCCCTCGAGAGTTCATATACACATACTTATTTAGAAAATTTTCAAGTTCTCACTCTCTGTATTAGCGTAGTCATAGTTTAGATTTTTAGAAGCTGTGCTGTGGTGCCAAGACGATCAGAAGGGTTGAGAACCACCATCACCGCCGGTCAAGGAGCAGAGGAAGCTAAGCTTGAGAAAGACACTTCGTCAGATTCCTATACAAGTGATTGTACACAACTAGAATTGAGCCAAAGAGATACAAGAGATTGTACTCTGCAGCTTGACTCAATTCCTTTCATCTCATTTATCTCTTTCATTTCATCTGATTAAATATTGCTTTTGTAAAGACAATGTACTTCTTTATAAAATTCATATATTTGATCCATCATACTTTGCCATTGTTTATTTCTTGTTTATGTTGAATGCATCTGTATTTTATGCAAAATCTCATTTCAAACGCTTAAGCCATCTTGATCAATTGGTAAAAGCATCTTTAACTTAGATTATTTGAGAGAATAACTAAGCCGCATCAAGTAGAACGCCTAGTATATCTAGAGATAGACTTACTGGTGTTTATTGTATTCTGTGTTCGACGCATGCATCCTAGAGATAGGTTTTGTATGTTATTCGCATTTAGAAGTGTTGAATAAAGTCTAACGCATAAATAAAGATAAGGAAATCATCCCATCTCATCCATATCACACTCTGGTTTGTGTTAGATCGACGTATACCACTTACATTAAAATTCATTTTCGCATGATTCATCACTCACTACTCAATTCTTTTGTATCTTCTTACACAAGCACAACATTTTAGTGTAAATAACACATTTCACTCATACATCTAAGAAACTCCTACAATAGCTACAATGCAAGGTCTACGTTAGCTTAATTGAATCCTTGAGTTTGACCCTGGACTTACCAGGAACCTAAATTGAATTTATACTTGGGTCTGATTTAAGAAAACTTGAATGTCAATAGTAGGAGTGTCGTGTGTTTTATTGCATATCTCTAACGCACCAACGCGTTACAAATACATAAACGCATCAATGCATCATTTATACTTAGAACTTATTTTTCCAATTTATTTTATACAATACACTCCCAGCTCGAATCATGATAGCAACGAACAAGTTTTTGGCACCGTTGTCGGTGATTCAGAAACAAAACTAACTAGAAATTTTGTTGTATCTTTTGTAGGAACACTTCAGTCGAAGGACTATTACAAGCTCTTCCTAAGCTTGTAAACGTTTATGAGCGGGGAGAGCACTCCTGAACTCATATACATCCCCGAGATTGAAAGGACCTTTTGAGTATTATTAGTGTTTATTCCAAATGTGTTTGTCGCGCCTGTGACTTCTAGGCTCCTTGGTGTTTACCACTGCCCTACTATTATCACAATAGAGGGTAATGGGCCTAGACATATTTGGAATAACATCCAGTTCTGTCAAGAACTTCTTGAGCCAGATGGCTTCCTTAGCAGCTTCGAAAGCGACTACGTACTCCGTCTCCATAGTGGAGTCGGTGATACACCCCTACTTAGTGCTTCGCCATACTACAGCTCCTCCGTTAAGAGTAAAGACTGACCCTGAAGTGGACTTGCGAGAGTTCTTATCAGTCTGAAAGTTAGAATCCATGTATCTAGTAAGGATTAAATCCCTAGATCCATACACGAGCATGTAGTCCCTTGTTCTCCGAAGATACTTGAGAATGTTCTTCACTGCAGTCTAGTGACCCTAGCCTGGGTTAGACTGATACCTATTGACTATGCCCACAGCTTAGCAGATGTCTGGTCGAGTACAGAGCATCGCGTACATTAAACTGCCAACAGCAGACGCATATGGGACCCGTCTCATTTCCTCAACTTCTTAAGGCGTCTTAGGACACATTTCCTTAAACAATATGACTCTATGCCTGAATAGTAGTACGCCTTTTGGAGTTCTGCATTGAGTACTTGAACAACATCTTGTCAATGTACGATGCCTGAGACAGTGCTAGCACTTTGTTCTTACGATCCTGAAAGATCTGTATACCCAGAACAAATTGAACCTCTCCCAAATCTTTCATTTGGAATTGGGTCAATAGCCAGTTCTTAATTGCAGTCAGTAGACCTACATCATTTCCAATGAGTAGCATTTGTCTACATACAAAAGTGTTGACGATCTTCTTGTAGACACAAAGTTCATCAACATTTTGGTCAAAGCTATATGACTTGATCGCAGTATCAAACCATATATTCCAAGATTTAGATGCCTATTTCAACCCATAAATGGACCGATTCAGATTGTAAACTTTTTGCTCTTGACCTTGGGCAATGAATCCCTCGGGTTGCACCATGTAAATGGTATCCTCAAGATTATCATTCAGAAAGGTCGTCTTGGCATCCATTTGCCAGATCTCATAATTATAATAAGCTGCAATGGACAGGAGGATGCGGATCGACTTTAACATGGCAAAAGGCGAGAAAGTCTCTTCATAGTCGACTCCCTCTACTTGGGTATAACCCTTTGCCACAAATCGAGCCTTGAAGGTTTGCACCTTCCCATCAGTACCTCGTTTGCGGTTGTAGATCCATTTACAACCTATAGGTCTTACCCCATCATACTGATCTACAAGATCCCATACTGAGTTGAAGTACATCGACTCCATCTCGAGATCCATGGTCTTGACCCATTCATCCTAGTCACACATCCTCCATTGTCTTCTAATAAGATAACGGATCCTCAACGTTGCCATCTACTACCATAACAAGGATTTCGATGAAACTCGAACGGGCGGGTTCGCAACCCTTCCACTGCGTCGAGATTCCTTCAGCTCTTGAGGTAACCAACCTACTAGATGAACTACCATCAACAACTCTTGCTGATGAAGCAAGCTCTTCAACAACTCATGATGAAGTTTCAATAGTTTCATTGGAAAGTTCACGCAACACGACTTTACTTCGTGGATTGTGCTCCCTAATATGATCATCCTCTAGGAAAGTAGCATTCGTGGAAACAAACACCCTATTTTTCAACGGATCATAAAAATAACCCCCTCGTGTACCTTTGTGGTAGCCTACAAAGAGGCATAGCCTCGACCGTGGTTCCAACTTCTTGGGATTTGCCTCAAGCACATGTGCAGGGCAACCCACAATACGGAAGTGACGTAAACTAGCTTTACACCCGTTCCACAACTCCAAAGGTGTTCTCGAAACACTCTTGGAAGGAACACAGTTGAGTATGTATACTACAGTCTCCACTGCGAAACCCCAAAACGAGTATGGTAAGGAAGCGTAACTCATCATCGAACAAACCATGTCCAACAAGATTAAATTTCTCCTTTCCGCTAGACCATTCTGCTGAGGTGTAGTTGGTGATGAGAGTTGGAAAATGATTCCATGTTCTATCAAATAGTCCTAAAATGATGAGTCCAAAAACTCTCCACCTCAATCCGATTTAAGTGTTTTAATCCGTCTATCCAATGCGTTTTCAATATCAGCCTTGAACTCTTTGAACTTTTCAAAGGATTCGGACTTCTGTTGCATAAGATAAACATACCCATACCTAGAGTAATCATAAGTAAAACTGATAAAATACTCATAGCCATCTCGGGCTCGCACATTCATAGGACCACAAAGGTCATAATGTACTAACTCAAAAGGCTCTTTTGCTCGATAACCTTTTCAAGTAAAAGGTCTTTTAATCATCTTACCCTCAAGGCAAGATTCACACATCGGTAAAGAATTTTCGTCTAACTCACTTAGAAGTCCATTCTTCACCAATCTCTCAATCTTATTGAAATTGATGTGCCCTAATCGATGGTGCCAAAGTTGGGGATTTTCTTTTGGAGAAATTCATTGACGTTTAGATTGAGTTACGACAGTCTTAAACTTATGTGTTATGGAGGGAACTTATGGCTAACGGTCTTAGCACGTACAAGTTACTTTCTAGATACGCTGTACAAATATTAACACCATCTTTATGAATAAACATTTTATCCACATTAAAAGAAAGCATATATTTACATTGCAACAAGCACTTTGCAGAAATAAGGTTCCTCTTAAGTTCAGGAACAATATATACATCATTTAAAACAAGAAACCTATTCTGTAAAGATAACTGGATCCCTCCCACTACCACAACCGAGACAACGTGCCCGATGCCTACTCCCATCGTCATCTCACCAGCCTTCAACTGTCACCAGGATCTAATCCCATAAAAGAAGAACAAATTGTATTAGTGGCGCCCGAATCAATTATCCAGCAGAATCATCATTCTCCACTAAACATATTTCAAGTATAGTAAATCATATTTACCTTTATCAGCCTTGGCGGCCTTCCTTTCCTTCAGCCAGCAATGATAGTTCCTCTTCCAGTGTCCATCCTGGTTGTAGTGGAAATATTTTCCGTTTTCAACCGATAGCGGATGCCTTCTTGGGGCGACAGGTGGCAGATTAGCAGGCGCCTTCCCTTCCTCCTTACCACCCTTCTTCTTCTTCCCCTTTGCAGAGCTAGAAGTAAAAGGTGCAGACTTCGTTCCTGAGGTCGAACCTCGATGGAACATCCTTGAGGATGAAACAACATTTTCCTCAACCTTCTTCCTCTCCTTACTTTTCAGTAAAGATTGGTATGTCTATAACTCGTTGAGGAGAGTTGTAAGGGTGTATTTCACTTTGTTAAGAATCACATTACTAACAAAGTGCATGAGGCTCTCCAGTAAAGAATGCAGGATTAAGTTAACCTGACTACCCTCATTGATAGTAGACCCATTCAACTCCACCACATTGAAGTGGACCATCATGTTAAGCACATGTTCACGAACAGAGGTGCCTTCCTCAATTTTAGAGTTGAATATATACTTAAGAGTCTCATGCTTGAGTTGTTCAGACTGTTGTCCAAACATCCTCTGCAGGGACTCCATGATCTCATGCGCTAAGACATGGGCTCATGATTCTTGGCCAACATGTCATTAAGACTTCCCAAGATATAGACTCGGGCCTGGTACGTTATTTTATGTGGTGAAATAATGGAATGAATTGCGATGAAGGGAATGCATCGTGCAACAAGCTTTCTCAGCAGAATCCAAGTATAAACCCTATTGAGTTTCTTGGCATGTCCAGGGTCGAACTCAGGGACAAAGGAAAACGGTATGCGGTGATAATTTTTAAGAAGACTTTGCGGTAACCAATAAATTAAAGAGTTGTTTTGGGTTGTTGTTTGTGGTATAAAATAGATGTATGCGGCGGAGTTACGAAAAGATTTAATACTATGGAAGATGCAATGAATATGTGGGGAACGAGTTGAGAAGGGGTTCAGCTAACACTTCCTAGGATTGCGTTCATGTTATGCGATCATGCAACACACATACAATAGCAAATCACCTCTCAATACAAATGCTACGACTTTTAATTCTAGAACGCATGCGATATATGCGATAAGTTTATAGGACCAACACATAAGCCTCTATTTTTGTTTATACGATGACAATTGACATTCACACATACAAGGCGACCATATAATATCATAACCTATCTCTAGAGTACATGTGATGCATGTTGGCAAACAGAGCTTATCTCCAAGTCCCTATCTCCCGCTTATGCAGATCTATCTCGCTCTGTCGTGTCTAGATTCTAACCTAGCTCTCTCAAGTCTTAGGTTCTTTCTTTAGACTCTCTCTCGAGTAACTCTAAAGGGATGTTGGGTGCAGCATAAGACAAGATGATCGCATGCAATGAAGATTCTAGGCCATGTTAGTTTAGTTCTTCTCAACCCATTCGATAAATTTAGCTACTCATGCGTACTTTTAAGAGAGTGAACAGATGTAGATAAGCAAGTTCCATTTTATAGATATAGAGTTAGAATACAAAATAATAATGTGAAATGAGAATAAAGACCCTGATAGCATCCTCTTGCTCCCCAAGGCTTTTTCACCGTTCTTCTCTACTTTGTTCAACAGATAGTCTCGCTCTCGCGAGAGTCGACCCTCTCTCTACTTTTCCATGCCTCTGGGTTCTCTCTTGAGCTGACCAAAGCAATCTTCCAGCGTCTCTCCCCTTCTCTCGCTCAGCCTTCTAAGTAAAAAGGAAAACTATGAATAAGACTACTTCTATCTAAGGGAAAATTCTCTAACTGTCCGAACTCTTTTACTAAAGGTTGCCTTTGGTATTTATAGAGCTTCGAGGTGAAAGGCTTCTTCTTTCTTATTATTGCACTGATGGGACGACATTAATTCTCTGTCTAATGCGCCAAATATTTGTCACTGAAAAGTTAAGTGTACTTGCTACAGTAGTTCGTTAGCGGCTTGTTAACTTAATTCGGAATCGACCATCATCAGCTTTCTATCCCATCGTGATTTATTATGCTTTTCACCCAAATGCGCTTACCAAGTTGCGCCGGCTCTATGCGACAATCCTTCTTGAGCAAATATTTGCGAGCACAAATCACCGTAAAGCCTTGCGGTAACGCTGCCTTCGACTGTTGATTTCTTGTGATCGCAATTTCTGTCTTGCGTCAACGCATTTCTACACAAAAATACATTAGTTAACTGTTTTCATACGATGGACGCATGCGACAACAATATTATGAATTTAATGCTTTTTGGACACAATTTTATATATTTTATCAACGCAAACCTTCATTTTTTAATAACTTAGCACTGTAATAACGTGCATCTGCCTGTTATCACACCCTAAATTTAAACAATGCTTATCCTCAAGCATAAGCTAAATATTTCCTTTAGAAAGTCGACCACAATCTTTTTTCCTAGATTTCTCAAGGATGCCTTATTCAAATCCTATACACCAAAATTTTCTTAATTCTAATCTAGATCTTTTCTTAAAATGTTTCTAAAATCTAGGGACCGCAAGTTTAACCTTCACAAAGACTTTACTAGATCCCAGGACATCGCATGATTTATTTTAAAAAACTTTTTCACCGGGGTGTTAAATGATTTTTATCCTTGAGTATTTTAAGCATTACTTTTTTTCTCTCTTACCTTGCGCTGATTCAAGTGCCTCGCCGTCGTTTTGGCTTGCCCCCACATGTATCATGTGGACATCCAACTAGAGCAAGATGCTCTTTCTCAGACTAAACTCATACCTACTTAGTAGCGGAGTTGCGGTCATTTTTTATGCGTTGATCACGATTCCTACCTTCGTTTTGGCTTGCCCCAACGTGTGTCATGCGGACATCCAACTACGAGTAGGATCCGATCGCAATCTTATGGTTTTTTTTTTTAAGGCTAAAAATAGCAAGGCCGAAAATGAACACCGCACCCCCAAATTTAAAATGAGGTAATGTTTTCATTGCCAAAAGATTAAAAGAAGTCATGCGATATTCTTAGAAAGCTTTGTAAAGGGTCAGTTTGAAAGAAAGCTAGCAGACCACTAACTTCTAGAAATATTTCATGAGGTGACTGTCCTAAAATTAAGTTGACTCTAGTGTATACGAAAAAATAAAAGCATGTGTTTTCATCATTGAAATCATAATTGGCAAAAAGAAATCATGCGGTGACTTACTAAATTTATCAATGTTAAATGATTGCGGTAACCAAAGAGGATGCGGTGATAAAATTTTATAAATTAAAATGCAATGCGATAGTGCAAAATTTGAAATAAAGTCAAGAAAAGATACAACCCCCAAATTTGCGTTGTCGCCCGCATTATTTGTTGACGCATCCTTCTTTGCGGCGATTTACTTTCTTGGGATTGCGGTGACGGGATACAGTAGTTGCGTCTTCGTGTAGCGCCTCTGCAATCGTTCACCCCAATCGTTGCAAGAAAAACATTGAGAGGGTCAAATAATATTAAAAAAATAGAGTTAACAAAATCGCTTACCGCAATCGTTCAGCACGATCGCATTTTTTTTTCTTTGGATAAGCAAAAAGATAGTTAAATGATAATACTAAGAAGGAGTAGAGATAAGTTTAAGAATTCAGGATTTCAACGGGTACTTCACTAAGCTTGCGTCCCTCATGGATTTGAATCGCCTGTTAATGCAGGGACCAGCCACTTCTTTCTCATTCAGAGTTTCTTAGGTCCACGGAGGTGACCTTGCGATGCCAGTCTTCTTCATGATGCACTTTCATTCGTTGCCCATTAACTTTGAATATGTTGGTTCCATCATCATTAGATAACTTGACTGCGCCATGCGGAAATACCTTTTTTACTATGAAGGGTCCGGACCAATGTGACTTTAATTTCCCAGGGAAGAGTCGTAGTCGTGAGTTAAATAGTAAGACCTTTTGCCCAACTTAGAGGTTCTTGGCGCATATTTGTTTGTCGTGCCAGCGCTTTGCGCGCTCCTTGTAGATATTTTCATTCTCATATGCGTTAATTCTTCATTCCTCCAGCTTGACAATTGAAGTTTTCTCGCTTCTCCTTGTCTTTTTAAGTCAAAGTTTAGCTTCTTCACTGCCCACAACACTTTGTGCTCCAGCTCTAGTGGTAAATGACATGTTTTACCAAATACCAATGCATACGGGGACATACCTATGGGTGTCTTATAGGCAGTCCGGTATGCCCACAATGCATCATCCAGCTTTGTTGCCCAATCCTTTCGCGAAGGCTTTACCACCTTCTCCAGTATTAGCTTGATCTCCCAGTTGGACACTTCGACCTGACCATTCGTCTACGGATGGTATGCAGTAGCCATTTTATGGAGGATATTATATTTGTGCAACAATTCTTTTTTACAATGTGATTGACAAAGCGGGAGCCTTCGTCACTTATTATGGCACGTGGAGTGCCAAAACGAGTGAATATTTTTTTCTTCCGGAATTTAGAGACTATCGCCGCATCATTTGCGGCACATGCCACTACTTCTACCCATTTGGACACGTAATCGATAGCTAACAAAATTTAGTTTTGACCATTCGATGGTGGGAATGGTCCCATGAAATCAATGCCCCAGACGTCGAACAACTCTAGTTCCAAAATAGTGTTCATAGGCATCACATGTTTCCATGAAATGATACCCGTGCGCTGGCACCGGTTACACTTCTTCACGTAGTCATTTGCATCCTTAAATAGTGCTAGCCAATAGTATCCACTTTGTAATACTTTAGCTGCGGTGCACTGTCCTCCAAAGTGCTCGCCATTTGGGGAATCATGACATTGCAATAATATGCGTTGTTGAGTAGCATTCGGTACACACAGTCATAGAATCTGGTCTGCCCCTTCTTATACAGATTTGGGTCATCCCAAAAATATAATCTGCATTCATGCCTGAGCCGCCTCTTTTGGTGGTCAGTGTAATCTTCGGGAAATTGCTCGCAAACCAGATAATTCACTACGTCTACGTACCATGGCAATTCTTCAATATGAATAGCTGCTCGTCTGGGAACACCGTGCTCACCTCTGATTGATTGCAGTGAGCCTCTGGGTTTTCCAATCTGGATAAGTGATCTGTAACTTGGTTCTCCGTCCCTTTGCGATCGATTATTTCTATATCAAATTCCTGAAGGAGGAGAACCCATCTAATAAACCTTTGCTTCGCGTCCTTCTTTGTCATCAAATATTTTATCGCCGAGTGGTCAGTGTGGATGAGTACTTTTGTTCCTAGCAAATACGCTCTGAATTTCTCCAACGCAAAAATTACCGCAAGCAGCTCTTTTTTTGTGGTGGTGTAGTTAGTTTGAGCAGGATTCAAAGTTTTGCTCGCATATGCGATGAGATGTAATATTATTTTTCTCTTCTGTGCCAATATTGCTCCCATCGCATACCCGCTCACATCACACATTAATTCAAAGGGAAGTGTCCAATCTAGTACGATCAACACGGGCGTGATCGTCAATGCATTCTTCAAAATCCTGAATGCGTTGAGGCAATTTTCATCAAAGTCAAATTTTCTATCGGCCTCCATCAACGCACTCAACGGTCGTGCTATTTTTGAAAAGTCCTTGACAAAACGTCTGTAAAATCCGGCATGCCCCAAGAAACTTCTTACAGCCTTTACACTTGTTGGAGGTGGGAGTTTTTCAATTGCTTCAATTTTTGCCTTGTCCACCTCTAACCCGTCCCTAGACAACTTATGCCCCAACACAATGCCCTCCTTCACCATAAAATGCCCTCCTTCACTAACCCGTCTCCTCACATCTTTTCAATATCTTCTCCAAGTTGGCAAGATAGACTTCGTATGTGTGCCCATATACAGAGAAGTCGTCCATGAATATTTCTACAGAGTTTTTAAGATATTCTGAAAAGATGGCCATCATGCACCTTTGGAAAGTGCTTGGCGCATTGTAGAGGCCGAACGACATGCGACGAAAAACAAAAGTTCCATATGGGCAAGTGAATGTGGTATTGTCTTGATCTTCGAGAGCAATCATAATCTGATTATAACCGGCATACCCATAAAAAAAATAATAGAAGTTATTTCCAGCTAGACAATCAAACATCTGGTCAATTAAAGGTAAAGGGAAATGATCTTTCTTTGTTGCCACATTCAGCTTGTAGTAGTCCATACAAATCTGCCACCCGGTGACAGTCCTCTGTGGTATCAGCTCGTTATTTGCATTAGGGACTACCGTCATCTCACCTTTGTTCGGCACCCACTACATGGGGCTGACCCACGTGCTGTTTGCTATCGGATAGATGATGCTCGTGTCTAACCACTTGATTATTTCCTTCTTTACGATCTCTTTCATAGCAGGGTTAAGTTTGTACTGATGTTTGATCGATCCCTTGTGGTTTTCTTCGAGACGAATTCTATGCATACAGTATGCGGGGCTAATTTCTCAAATGTCTGCGAGCGTCCAGCCAATCGCTCTCACATATTTTCTTAGAATGCTCAGCAGTGCTTTCTCTTGGTCTTCATTAAGTTCAGAGGAAATGATTGCTGGTAGCTTTTCATTCTGCCCCAGAAACGCATACTTTAGGTGGTTGAGCAAGGTCTTCAGCTCTATTATTGATGGTTTTTTTTAAGGACGGTTACGTTGTTTTTCTTTCTTCATTTACTATCGGCTCTTCTTCTTGGGTTGCGATCATCTCATCTTCCTTGTTTGTTTTTTCTATGATTGCATTACATGCAACAATGGATGCGGTTGCATCCTCATCTTCGTTTTCATCATCGGGCTTTTCTTCTTCATTCAAACTCTTTTCGTCGTCAGATTCATTCAGGTCTTCTTTGTCAGGATACTTCATGGCACGGATAGTGTCAAACTTGAGCTTCTGTCCATTCATTCTTAAGGTGATCTCTCCTTTGTACACATCAATCTGGGCATGACCGGTTGATAAAAATGGTCGCCCCAGGATGATGGGCACATCCTTATCGGCTTAGTAGTCCAAGATGATGAAATCGGCTGGTAATATAAATTTGTCGATTATGACCAGCATGTCCTTCACCTTCCCCTCTAGATGCACCAGAGATCTATCGGCTAATTGAAGAGTCACTATTGTGGGCACAAGTGCCTCACATTCAGCTGCTTAAAAATTAACAGAGGCATCAAGTTGATTCTGGCTCCAAGATCACACAATACTTGCCTGATGTACAATCCTCCAATGGAGCAAGGTATAGTAAAACTCCCAGGATCGCGCATCTTTGGTGGGATTATAGATTTCGAGCTCTGCGTCAAAGCCACCATGGCAAAATTACCAGTGCCTCTCTTATTGGTCACCATATCCTTTAGAAACTTCACATATGCGGGCATCTTCTCAATTACTTCATTGAACGGAATATTAATATGCAATTGTTTTAACATAGTCATGAAGCGTTGGTACTGTACCTCGTCATTCTTCTTCTTTCTGAGTCTCCGTGGGAAAGGTGGCAACTGTACTCTCACTGACCCCTATTCTCTTGGCTCTGAGGTGGACGCAATCTCTGGCACTATCGCTTATTTTTCTCCTTCTTCTTCTTGAGTCATCGCAGTCTTAGGTTCCAATGCAATTGGATTAGTCTGGCTAGGCTCCTTCTTCTCCCCTGCCACAGTCTTTCCACTCCGCAATGTCATGACTTGACATTGCTCTTTACCCGTACCCCCTGGGTTGCGTGGGAGTTTCATTGAACTCGGCAGGGCCCTTTGCAGTCTGTTCTTGAGTTTGCTCGCAAACTGGCCCATATGTAGTTCCAGGTTGCAGTAGACATTGCTTGGTTTTGAAGCACTGTTTCGTTCTTCTCGATACATTGCTTCAACAAACTTTCCAAGGAGGAAGATTGTGGCGTCTGCGAACTGCAGGCTTGATTACTCGTCTGACCGTTATTTCGCGGGAAAAATTCGGGTGGCCCTTCTTTTTGCGCCACTGATTGGAAATTTTATTGTTGATTTTTCCACGCAAAGTTGGGGTGGTTTCTCCACCCAAAGTTGTACCTGTTCGAGAATGGTTTATTCTTCACAAAATAAATAGACTGTGGGTTTTGCGGGCATTCCTCCATCACGTGTCTTTCACCACAAGTCGCACACCTTGCGGCAGTCTGATTGATTCCATTCACTTGCCCATTATGCGGTGTTGGGCTGTTGATTGCGATTCCCTGTATTAAGTTCATCATCGCAGTCATCTGACTCTGAAGTGATGCGATAGCACCATTGTTTGCATCATTATCCTTTATTCTCAATCTCTGATCGCTCTCTCCACAGTCCTTGTGATTTTTAGAGATGCGATCGAGGATGTTCTTGGCCTCATCATACATTTTATCTAGCAGACCTCCAACGATTGCCGCATTGGCAGCGGTCTGCGAAGCAGGGTTTAATATGTGATAATAGATCTCCATTTGCAAGCAGTCTAGTAATCCGTTGTGTGGAAAGTCCCTTACCAGCCTCTTAAACCTCGCCTAGGCATCTTTGAGCGATTTGTCCATGTCCTATTCAAAATTGGTTATTAATTTCCTTCTTTTGGCATTCTCAATTGGTGGGAAATATTTCTTCATAAACTTCTCTACTACTTATTCCCAAGAAGTGATCTCCCTCGGTTCAAGAGAATACACCCATTTTCGTGCCTGATCACACAGAGAAAATGGAAATAAAGTTAGTCGAACTTCTTCAGTAGAGATATTCAGGAACATAAAAGTATTGTAGATTTCTATGAAGCAACAGAGGTGGGCGTGCGGGTCCTCACCACACCTTCCTCTGAACTGTCTAGCAGTCTAGATCATTTGCAGCATCACTGGTTTCATTTCGAATCAAGATCCATCAAGGGCAGGCCTCATGATTCCTGGGGAGAAATCGTAGAGGTTTGGCGATGCATAGTCTCGAATGGGCCTATTGCGATCATTTGCCAGTAGGATTGGATACGTAATGACATTGTTTTCATTTGGTACTCCGTTTCCAGGTTGCTCCGCCATGTCGTCTTTATCTGATTGTTGTTGATGGCGGCTATCTCTCAATCTACGTCGGAACGTCCTCTCAATCTCTGGGTCGTAATTCGCCAGAGATTGAGAGCTGCAAAGAAATTAGAAAAATTACCGTTAGTACACTGAATTGCCGAAGTCCTTGACAACGGCGCCAAAAACTTGATGCGCTATTTTATGTGGTGAAATAATGGAATGAATTGTGGTGATGGGAATGCGTTGTGCAACAAGCTTTCTCAGCAGAATCCAAGTATAAACCCTACTGAGTTTCCTGGCAAGTCCAAGGTCAAACTCAGGGACTAATGAAAATGGTATGCGGTGATAATTTTTAGGAAGACTTTGCGGTAACCAATAAATCAAAGAGTTGTTTTGGGTTGTTGTTTGCGGTATAAAATAGATGTATGCGGCGGAGTTACGAAAATAGTTAATACTACTAAATATGCGATCAATATGCGGGGAACGGGTTTAGAAGGTATTTAGCTAACACTTCCAAGGATTGCGTTCATGTTATGCGATCATGCAACAATCATACAATAGCAAATCACTTCTCAATGCAAATGAAACGACTTATAATTCTAGAACGCATGCGATATATGCGATAAGTCTATAGGAAATACACATGAGCCTCTATTCTTGTTTATGCGATGACAATTGATATTCATACATACAAGGCGGCCACATAATATCATAACCTATCTCTATGGTGCATGCGATGCATGTTGGCAAACATAGCTTATCTCTAAGTCCCTATCTCTCGTCTATGTAGATCTAATCTCGCTCTGTCGAGTCTAGATTCTAACCTAGCTCTCTCAAGTGTTAGGTTCTTTCTTTAGACTCTCTCTCAAGTAACTCTAAAAGGATGTTGGGCACAACATAAGACAAGATAATCACTGATAACTTGTAGAAATACAAGTTATTTATACTACCTTATTCAGATATTGCGGCCAAAAGAGAGTAAATATGCGTTGATTGTATGAAAATTAACTAAGAAATACAATAATTATAAATTATCGCAAATACATCCACTAACATCATCAAGATGGTAGAAGAGGATATTTCTACTCTATTTTGTAGGAAACCAAGTCACCGCTTGCGATGAAAGCTCAGAGAGAAAACTGAACAACGCATCTCTATCACATTGCACCCGTCAATCAACACTGAAGAAACGATTAACGCAATGATGGCGCAATGCGACAGTCGATCCCGAGATGAATTTCAATCGCATGCGATAATAAAAACAACACCACATGTGAGCAACCGATCGAAAGATGCAGCTGAGCAACGCAAACGCGAAGGATTGTTACACGTGTACAACTAACCGTTGTGCAGATTTGACGGTCCGATTGCATAACAGAAGGAATATTTATTCCTCCATCTCTGGAATTTCCATAATAATAAATGGGGTCCACAAGCCAAGAGTCAAAGCTTTTCACCTATAAATACCCCCATAGAATTTAGAGAAGATATACTTGATACGAGGGCTAATTGATGCAAGATTATTGAGAGAGAGGTTGAGCTGAGTACTGATCGGAAGAAATTCGAGAAGAGAAAAGAAAAGGTCGAGAGGTGAGTCTCAGTGCAATTCTGTCAAATCCCCGTTGTGAAGCTCTGTGCTTAGATCCCTTTTACCGGTTGAGCAAGCCTGAAAGGGAAGCTCATCCTTCCACCCGATCCATCCACGCCAGCAAGCAAATCTCCATCTAGATCGGCGCCAAGACGTTGACGATTATTTATATTTGTTTCTAACTCTATTTCATCAATTGTCTTTCATTTTTTTAATCTCTTCATTCACAAATCATGTATCAAACGCTAAATAGTTTTATTGAATGTCTCGATCATTTCTATTTCCACCATTCTGTCTATTTTTTTTCCTCCATTAATCGTTTTCTCCATGAAGTTTTCTTAATCCCTTGGTAATTAATATGAATTAAACGAGTAACTTAAAATGTGATAAAGAGATAAATGCGTTTAACTAAGGTATGCTAGACGGCATCTTCACCTGTGAGAGCAGAAGTAAATATGCCATTTTGATCTGTCGAGAGAAGGTTAGAAGAATGCATTAACTAAAGCGAATAGTACTTCCAGAGATGGAAGCAACCTTTCATTCATCACGTTCGTCCCTGTTTCACCACAGAGATATGGGAATGCAGCCGATCACTGAGAGATGTACGCCAAGGGAAAAACACCATACTCGTATCTTTAACGTAATTAAGGAACTTGCGCTGTTTGTATTTATTATCTTTTCTGTTTCTGCTTCGCACATAAGACTTACCACCACATAACACGATCTTTGTATCATCTTCACAGTCAGCCTCAACCTCGGTATCTTGTATCATAAAACTTGTATCTTGTATCATCTTAGGTTAGGTTTACTTTATTGCAATTTATTTTATTATCGCATTTTTACCGCTTTACTTTACTTTATCGCATGTTGAAATACTTGTACACAAAACTCTTTTATAAATTGAAAAACCCCTCGCATTTTGAAATACTTGTACACAAAACTCTTTTATAAATTGAAAAACCCCTGGTCGCATGTATCACAAACATAATGCAATAACCTCAAACAGTCCCTGTGTTCGACCTTGGATCACACCGAGAAACTTGCGGTGGAATTACACTTGGTTCCAACGCAAGGAAACTTGTGACAACGCACAACATACTACAAGAACATTCATTATTAACGCATATCTAGAAGTAGTACCGCATGGACTTAAACCTTGCATTGTAGTTTTTATATTAAAAATTATGTCAAAAAGTTTATGGCGTCGTTGCCGGGAACTGGTAACGTGGACATCGACTTGTCGCTTAGATTAAAAAATTTGCGTTACAAGTTTATGGCGCCATTGACGGGGATTGGTCAACGGTTATTGTTTGAATATGTTTGTAGTATTTTGCAGGACAGATCTCTTTGTACTGGCTGTTCAACGCGGAGAGCAGTCTGAAGGCTTATGAGTGCTGGAGTAATTCGAAAATTCTAAGCGGACCCAGAGATCAAGTGTATTATTCGCGCAAGAGTTCATCAGGGCTAAATCAAGTAGTGAAGAAGCATGGCTAATGAGAATGTGGCACCCGCAAGGAACCAAAGGGAAAATTTGCCAATGCAAGATCCAGTTTTTCTTGCTGCTGATCATGACGTCCCAATGAGAGACTATGCGGCACCGGATTTCTACAACTTCTCACAAGGAATCGCAAGAGAAACAGTTGAGGAGAATGTAAGCGTTGAAATAAAACCAATTATGCTACAGATGATTCAGAATATGGGTCAATTCGAAGGATTACAAGGAGAAAACCCACATGCGCATTTGACGAATTTTATAGACATGTGCAGCGCATTCTCCATGCCTGATGTGACTCGAGAAAGACTTAGGTTATATCCCGTATACAGTGCGGGATGAAACGAAGAGGTGGGCTCATTCGTTAGAGCCAGGTGAAATTGACGCATGGGAACAGTTGGTTGATAGGTTCATGAACAGATTCTTCCCTTCAGCCATCAACGGAAGGAGATAGAGGGATGTGTTGGATTTTGAGCAAAAGGGTTATGAAACCTTGAGCACCGCCTGGGTGCGATTCCGACAGTTAGTGAAGAGTTGTCCGCATATCGGGATTCCTGATAGTATTCTGATGGAAATCTTTTACAATGGTTTAGACCAATCAATGCAAGCAGTTGTCAATGCCTCTACAGAGGGAGGATTAATGAACAGATCATATACGGAAGCAAAGAATATCCTGGATCACATCTCGCGACATTCTGATGAGCGGATTAATACCGGGCTCGAGGTAAGAGGTCTAGAGCAAGAAAGAGTAGAAAGTGTTGATGTGTCAACTGATACAATGAGCGCACTGGTCGATCAAATGACCTCACTCCTCCAGACGGTGGCTAACCAACAGAGAACTCTCTCTCAAGGATCAGTGCACTGTCTACGATGAATCGTTTGGCAACATCTACAACCCTAGTTGGTGGGATCACCCAACTTTTAATTGGGACGAGAATCATAACCAGGAGGGCCATAGTTTCTATCAGAACAGTTATCAAGGGGATAGAAGCAACCTTCTGGACTTCATTACTTCGGACTGTAGCCCAGGTAATTCTCAAGGCATACCACCCTGTGACCAACCGTTCTTATATGATACCTCTTGCAGCACCTCATCTCTAGAGTCATCGTTAAAACATTACATTGAAAAGAGTGAGGCAATGAGACAATCGCAAGCTGACTCTCTTAAAGAACTAGAAGAGCAGATAGATCAGCTTACGAGGGAATTAAAGAAGAAAACGCTTGGTACACAGCACAACAATTAAGAAGTAACGGGGCTGCGAGGTAAAGAACAATGTCATGCAGTGACATTGAGGAGTGGCAAAACAACATCCCCTATGCCATCAGTACCAGATGCGACAACAAGATCAATAGATCTAACTGTCAATGATAACCAATCAAACAGTAGTGAAAAAAGTACTAGTTCAGAAGCAAGTTCACGTACAAAAGATGAAGCTCCTCAAGACTTGAATTCTCAATCAACGCAACCTCCAAATAATGAAACACAGCAAGAACAGGACCTTAGCAAGCAGCCCACTAAACAAGAAGAAAGGCGGGATTCTCCACCTTTCCCGTCCAGGCTGAAGAAGAAAGATGATAACAAACAATTTCAGAGGTTTCTAGACGTTCTCCGACAGCTACACATTAACATTCCCTTAATAGAAGCACTAGAGCAGATGTTGAGTTATGTAAAATTTCTCAAGGATATCCTTTCCAATAAAAGAAAGATTGGGGAAAATGAAACAGTTGTGTTAACATATGAATGCAGCGCGTTGTTTCAAAACAATATCCCCACTAAAATGAAGGACCCTGGGAGTTTTATATTCCTTGCACAATAGAAGGGAAGATGGTCGGGATCGCGTTGTGCGATTTAGGGGCAAGCATAAATCTAATGCCCTTGTCGATTTTTAAGAAGCTGGATATCAGCAACGCAAGACCAACCACAATCACATTATAGTTGACCGATAGATCAATAAAGCATCCTGAGGGCAAGATAGAGGATGTACTCGTGCAAGTGGACAAGTTTATATTTCCAGCAGATTTTGTCATATTGGATTACGAAGCTGATAGAGAAGTCCCTATCATCTTGGGTCGCCTATTTCTCACAATAGGGCGAGCACTGATCGATGTGCAAAAAGAGGAATTGACCATCAGGGTCGATGATCAGGAAGTAAAATTCAATGTGTTCGATGCGTTGAAGTACCCAGGTGAAATGGAAAACTACCAATATATGAGGAACTGCGGGAAGAACATTTGCACGAACCCCTGAAGGAGCTGGAGGACAAAGATTTTGAAATCCATGCAATGTTGGAAGAGGACTGCGCCACGATTCATGTTGAAACAAATTATGAACCGCTCAAGTTATCTGAACAGACATCACAACGCATTAAGCCATCTTTGGAAGAACCACCTATGCTAGAGTTAAAGCCGTCGCCCGTGCACCTTAAGTATGCTTACTTAGGAAGTAACAATACGTTACCGATTATCATTTCCACATCGCTGAGTAAGGAGAAAGAATATGCGCTCATACAGATCCTAAGAAATAACGCAAAGGCCTTAGGGTGGACCTTGGCAGACATTTGAGGAATAAAGTCCCTCGTATTGTATACACAAGATTTGTCTGGAAGAAGGAAAGACAGGATCGGTAGAAAGGCAACACCATTTGAACCCGGCTATGAGGGAAGTCGTAAAGAAGAAAAATGGGAAAAATGCCACTTTATGGTGGAAGAAGGAATAGTTCTGGGTCACAAAATCTTTTAAGCATGATTGGAAGTTTATCCGGCAAAAATTGACGCAATTTCCAAGTTACGCCCACTAGTGAACGTGAAAACACTTAGGAGCTTTCTGGGACACGCTGGGTTTTACAGAAGATTTATTCGCAACTTCTCCTAGATCACAAAACCCCTAAGTGCGCTCTTTGAAGTTGACCCAGAATATAATTTTGATGATGCGTGCACCAAAGCATTCAACACATTGAAAGATGCGCTCATCACCGCACCCATTTTGGTTACGCCAGACTGGACGATCGTTTGCATTGATGTGTGATGCTAGCGAATATGTTGTGGGCGCAGTATTAAGTCAGCGCAAGAACAAGGTATTGCATCATATTTATTATGTGAGTAAAACATTGAATGATGCGTAGGAGAACTATACAACCACAGAGAAGGAAATGCTCGCAGTGGTATTTGCACTGGAGAAATTCCGACAATACTTGATCGGAACAAACGTTGTGGTATATAGGGATCACTCCGCGATCAAGTATTTGATGACAAAGAAGGATGTAAAACCAAGGCTTATACGGTGGGTGTTGCTATTGCAAGAGTTTGACCTAGGGATCAAAGGCCGGAAGGGCACCGAGAACCAAGTCGTGGATCATTTGTCAAGATTGGAAAATTGCGAGGTTTAAGGTAAAGAAAAAGATATTGAAGAAAGATTCCCTGATGAGTTGCTGATGTCAGTAGGCATTAATGTTCCTTGGTATGCGGACATTGTGAATTTCCTTGTTTGCGGTCAAATACCAGATGACTATACTTACCAGCAGAAGAAGAAGCTAAGACATGATGTCAAATTTTATTTTTGGGACGACCCATTCCTATATCAACTTGGTCTTGATTATATATTACGTCAATGCGTTCCTGAGCACGAAGTTAAGCACATTATGGAGATGTGTCATGAGTCCCCTTACGAAGGACACTTTGGGGGGCAGCGGACTGCGACAAAGGTCCTACAGTGTGGCTATTTCTGGCCAACACTGTTCAAAGATGCCCAAGCCTACGTTGTGTAATGTGACAGATGTCAGAGAACGGGGAATATGTCAAAGAGAAATTAAATGCCATTGACATCAATCTTAGAAGTGGAATTATTTGATGTTTAGGGAATTAACTTCATGGGCCCATTTCCACCATCAGAAGGTCATCACTATATCTTGGTTGCGGTTGATTAAGTATCAAAATGGGTTGAGGCTATCGCATGTGCCAAGAATGATGCGGCCACAGTGGCGAAGTTTCTTAAGAAGAATATTTTTGCTCGATATGGGACGCCACAGGCCTTAATCAGCGATGAGGGCTCTCACTTTATCAACCGCATAATTGCCAACCTATTGAATAAATTTAACGTCAGCCATCGAGTTGCGACTGCTTATCACCCATAGACTAATGGGCAAGCAGAGATTTCTAACAGAGAGATCAAAACTATCTTGGAGAAGGTAGTCAATACTTTTAGGAAGGATTGGTCACCCAAGCTTGATGAAGCACTATGGGCATACAGGACTACCTATAAAACACCAATTGGCATGTCCCCGTATACCCTGGTCTTTGGAAAGGCTTGTCATATGCCACTCGAGTTGGAACATAAGGTGATGTGGGCATGCAAAAAGCTGAAGTTTGATTTAGCAAATGCGGGGAAAGTCCGGAAGCTACAATTGAATCAGTTGGTTGAATGACGAAGTGACGCCTATGAAAATGCCAAGATTTATAAGGAGAAAACCAAAAAGTGGCATGACGACCGCATAAATGATCGGACATTCACCGAAGGTCAACATGTATTACTATTTAACGCTCGTTTGCGATTGTTCCCAAGAAAGTTGAAATCTCGTTGGTCTGGGCCATTCAAAATCAAGACTATCTTTCCTCACAACGCAGTGGAACTAACAACCTTAGACGAGAACAACACGTTTAAAGTCAATGGTCAACAAATTAAGCCGTAATATGGAGGCGACTTTGAGCGACGCATGGACACCATTGACTTGAGCAAGCAGGATTAAACTACTTGCAGGGGAAGCGATTGCGGTAATTCTGAGAACTTCTTTCAATCAGCATCCCTATCTATGTTTACTTGCTTATTTACTGCTTTTTAGAAGTAGCATTTAATGCTTTCTGTAATTCTTTCAATTTAATTTTACATGTCATGTTTAATTCTTTCAATTTGTATACATTAGTAGTGCGGTTCTTTGATTTCTTTGAATGATTGGATGAAAAATTAGACACCGCAAAGTCTTTTCGATTTGCATTTTTTATGATTTTAAAGAAAAATTAAAAAAAATGGTATGTAATTCGATGATGGGTGCATTGTGTGTTATCAAGAGACACCCTGCGACCATTACACCCAAATGCATTGCGTTGAGGGGTGTGTTGTGCGCGTATGTGTTCTTTGCCCGTCCTTAGGAAAATGCACTATGTTGAGGTAGTGTTGCGCTGGTAGCAATACTGTGCACCTGATCCCCAGAAATGCGTTGAATTAAGGGGTGTGTTGCGAGAGTGCAAGCATTGTTGCCTGTCCTCAGCAAAAATGTATTTGCGTTAATAGAAGCGCGGTGTTAATTTTTAGCGTGCACCCATCTGAATCAAATTCAAAAAGATAACGTCTCAATTTTTAGCGTCCTAGGTCATGTTAGCTTAGTTCTTATCAACCCATTCAATAAATTTAGCTACTCATGCGTGCTTTTAAAAGAGTGAACAGATGTAGATAAACAATTTCTATTTTATAGATATAGAGTTAGAATACAAAATAACAATATGAAATGAGAATAAAGACCCTGGTAGCAATCTCTTGCTCCCCAAGGCTTTTACACTGTTTTTCTCTACTCTGTTCAAAAGATAGTCTCGCTCTTGCGAGAGTCGACCCTCTCTCTGCTTTTTCATGCCTCTGGGTTCTCTCTCGAGCTGACCAGAGCGATCTTCCAGCGTCTCTCCCCTTCTCTCGCTCCGCCTTCTAAGTAAAAAGGAAAACTATGAACAAGGCTACTTCTATCTAAGGGAAAATTATCTAACTGTCTGAACTCCTTTACTGAAGGTTGTCTTCGGTATTTATAGAGCTTTAGGGTGAAAGGATTCTTGTCTCTTATGATTGCACTGAAGGGATGACATTAATTCTCTGTCTGATGCGCTAAATATTTTTCATCGAAAAGTTGAGTGTACTTGCTACAGTGGTTCGTTAGCGGCTTGTCAACTTGATTCAGAATCGACTGTCATCAGCTTTTTGTCCCATCGTGATTTATTATGCTTTTCACCCAGATGCACCCACCAAATTGCGTCGACTCTATGCGGCAATTCTTCTTGAGCGGATATTTGTAAGCGCAAATCACTGCAAAGTCTTGCGGTAACGCTGCGTTCGACCGTTGATTTCTTGTGATTGCAATTTTCGCCTTGCGTCAACGCATTTCTGCACAAAAATACATAAGTTAACTGTTTTCATGCGATGGATGCATGCGACCACAATTATGAACTTAATACTTTTTTGACGCAATTTTATATATTTTATCAACGCAAACCTTCATTGTTTAATAACTTAGCACTATAATAATGTGCACTTCTGCCCGTTATCAGGGCCTTCTTATTTGCCCGTGTCCATCGCTCATATGCCTCCCGAATATTTCGAGCGTCATTAGGAGTTGGAATAGGAGGACAGGCCCCCGTAAGAGAAAATATGAGATCCTTGATGATGATTAAAATAGTCGTGATCATGTGTTTCCATGTTGAAAAATTATCGCTAGTTAGTTTCTCGACGCTAAGCAATGCTAAAGTGGCGTGGCCCTTTTAAAACTTGTTGCTAAAAAATGAACAAACTTTTATAAGATTTTGCTAAACCACAATTTAACCAATTAATTTTGCAAAACAGTTTCAATTACCCTAAGTGAAAGACTTCTATTTTGCAACGATACCCCAGCGAGGCAGGACAAACATCACCAGTGAGGTGATCAGTTGCCCCTTCACTGGGATGAGACCTTCTCAACCATTAGGCAAAACCAACTCTTGGAACTGAATCTAATAGCAACCATTTATTTGGTCCAGAACTTTAAACCTTTAACAATTCCGCGTAAGTGTGACCCCTCACTTTCGGCGCTAAAGTCCCACCCTAATGAGCCCACCGTAGAGAAAAGGCATATTAGGACAAGAGACTAAATAACCTTATCCTCTTATAGGAGATCAAATAAAGAAATGTGCAAAATTGCCATCCTATAAGAGGACACTCCCAGGGTGCCTCGAGGCGATGTGCAGAAATTTTATTCAATCCAACGAGGGATACTGTGGGATATGTTGTCGCACTTCCCGCTCCCACTTGCTATGAACACTCTCTCCATCCACCTTGATATTGACCTACCCAAACACCATCCTTTAAGGAGACACTCCTAGAGTGCCATGAGGTCGAGGGTAGATCTTACAGTGTGGACTATATAGGAGAAACATAAAAGGTTTAAATGAAGCATCATATGCTCCAAGTACCTCCCACTGAATGTTCTACCTAGGGGTTCATTAACCTAGACAATCCAGCTACTGATTTCAGTCTAAGTTATCTTTTTAAGTCCACTCATAAACAACTTTTGTCTATGAAATATGAACAAGTTCAAGTATTCACATTTAAACACTTTAATGGACTGTTCTTAACTTGCATGCATGCATCAAATCTATCTAATTCACCTTTCCAGGTAGGTTCCCAGGTAGGGGTGTTACGTTTCTGTCAACTTAAATACCCCAGCCTAGTCAGAACCCGCCTTAGAAAAAAGATCGCTTATAGATAGATTTGCTACACTTTAATATTTTATTAGTCAATTTAATCCTATTAAATTGATTAAAAGATTAAAGCCTGAGGTTGTTAATCATATTAGAACTGTGATCTTAGGTCTATGTCATCCAAGTTTTAAACATTTTAAAACCATGAATTAAACCTAAGTGAGCATGCATGTCTTTTTATTGCTTTTAGTTCTAATTTCTCTTTAACCTTTAAAAAGAAACAACTAAAACACATTGCACATAACTAGTTATTTATAATGCTTATAAAGTAACCTATGTATCATGCTTCATGCAATGCCCGGTCATTACTATACGTAACTTTTATATACATGCAATAACCAAGCAAAAATGCTTTCCATACACCTTTATACTATAACAATTGTAATATAAAGATGATGCATGTCAACGCTTTTTATGCATGCATAAATATAACTCTTATATTATATGATGCATGAGCATGCTCTTACGTAATTTAAATCATGCTTCTTTAAATTATAACAATTATAATAAAGAGATGATGCATGACCAATGCATAACCTAACGTGAGATTTTTCTATATGTGCATACCATATGACATCTAATAAACATACATCTCATGTATAAACCAAAGATTAATGGACCGGGATGAACCTTTACAAAAAATCAGAATGAAATAATTCTATCTATTACATTTTCATCAAGCAAACAGGTTCACAGGCGAATCGAGTCTTGAACCGCCGGGTGAAGCTCCATCGTTTAGTAAACACCATGGGTAAACGATCACTTAGCACACATTAGACGATAGCGCAAAAATGCTAAACGATCGCTTAGACGACAACAAGGCTGCGAAGCCTGATCGTCTAGACAATCGCTTAACATGCGAAGAGGTAAATGATTTACTTCACGATCGTTTAGTCAAGTATTAAGTGATGAAGCTTGTTGAACTAAACGATCGTCTAGTGCGCGCACGCATTAAACGACTTCTAGTATCCGATACTCAGCGATCGCCTACACGATCCGATCAACTCTTGATCATCTTCTTCCTCGAAGAACAGCAACCCTTGCTTCGAACTTCTTCACGAACGACTCAAAACTCAAACTAACTTTGAATTACATACTCAATAACAATTAGTTATGCCAAAAAACGCAGGAGCTTTTACAATTAACCAAAAAAGTAAAAGAATTAATCAAACCGAGGTGTCATCCCAGAAAACTCCATTAATCCACATATCCACGAAGAATTTAACAATTAAATAGAGAGTAGATATGTTGCACCCATCGCGAATGTATATGCAATTCTTTGCATCAATGAAATTGGAATATTAGAAACCTAACTCTGATACCAATTGAAGGAACTCTTAAACAAGAGTGCCTATGAGTAGAAGTGGATCTTTCCGATTTCATTGTGACAGAATTACCACACATACATTCTAACATACAGGTATGCATTAAGACACCAATTACTGGCATGCTTTAACAAATAAAATACAAAAGATCGAGAGACTTACCAGTTGAAGACTTTCTTCAATCAAACTCGGTCCAACGAAAGTGAACTCTTCTAGCTCCTTATTGTCCAACAATCAGTCGCCTAGCAGCACCACGGTCGTCTACACGATCAGCAGTGCACGAATAAACAGCAACTGGGATGACACTACTACTCGAAGCCCTCGGTATTCTCAGAGTGAGAATCCAAAGGGTAGGAGTTGATGGAATTGGTAGAGGAGAGGAGGAAAAATACGATCGTGTAGAACGAACAAACGAGTGGGAGATAGTGAAAACTATCGTATAATTGGGTGCTTGTTGTTTAGGTTGTGGTACACGATCGTGTAGGTTTAGCTAAGTGATCGTATATCAAATGGTAAGTGATCGTTTAAGTCTGCTCAGCGCGTTAAGCGAACATATAGAAAACCTAAGTGGTCATTAGAAATCGAGGGCGATTGTTTAGTACGCGGGTGTGCGGTCGTTTAGGAAGCTGGGCATATTGTATAGGCTCTCAACCTGAGCGATTGTATAGATTCACACCGTGAGCGATTTTTCTTGCGTGTATTACAAAATGAAAACAATTTTCATTTTATTTTTCAGTTACAAGAACTGAATTCGAACTTCCTACTTTTGCATGATTTCGAAGAAATACTCGGCCAATTATCTCATAACCGCCTAATTAATTAAATAATGAATATAGTCATATTATATTCTTAACCTATAGTTTAATATCTATATCAACTATAATGTTTTCTCCTTTACTTTATATAAATCATATTTATATTTAATTTTCTTCAAAATAATGTATCTCATACATTTAGTCAATTATATCATATATATAATTAACCAGTTCAATTATATCATATATAATCGAGCTCCCTCTTGTCAATTTGAACATTTCAAACTGATCCAAAAACTGATTCTCAACTTTATCCAAGCTACCAAGGGGACCTTATGGACCTATGGCTCGAAACTCGAACGGTACGTGAATAGCTGATTAAACTTTTTAGCCACGAGATCCACCATCTGTTAACTGCCAGATATTCCACTAAAGACCGACAGTTGAACTCTTCTTACCACAAATATATTTTTGTGTCCATCGAATATAACCAATCATGAATACGATAACCCTTCACAGATGCTCGTAAGTACAGTTGGGTCAATTTACCGTTTTGCCCCTGTAGTTACATCTCGCTCCTTAAGTACCATTGATCACTCTAATGAACAATACAACATAGTCCAACTAAGTGTGAACAACTCTCGGGCCAAGAGAAGGTGTGTGACGCCACATTGTTCAAGCCCTGGAATCAGCCATTAACAGAGCTATCTATTTACTTACCCCTACTTTGGGGAAGGAGTGAATTCAATCTTGTGTAGTTGAGTTCCCAACTCCCAAATCAGACGAATCCCCAAAGTGGTCGGTTTGAGTCGGCGGCCTGGCCACTCGCACCTATGCAAATTAAAGGATTGCCCTCAATGGCAGGATTTCCCAACTCACTTAGGATTGAGATCATGTTACCTATGGTCATCCTAATGAAGTGAAGTCTTTTTCATGAATGGTGTTATATAATGAGACGTTAACACTTCGTGGTCAGGACTTATACAAACTCTTTGTATAGGATGCCCCCCCCCTCCCGCATGTCCCGTACACGAATGATCAGGATCAGACCATCTGTGACAAGTTATGACACTTGTAACTATTCCACAAAGCGGGCCACATCCGCAACGTTACCAGGATAAGGTTTCTCTCCTATATCCATATACTACAAACCATTTTGGTTATCCCTTAAGACATGATCCACTTGTATGTCACAACATACATGCTTAAGTTACATACAGACAACCAGAGATTTTAGGTTTATTGGTCTGTGGTAAAGCAAATAAAACATTAAACTGAGCAAAATCAAGAAGTGAAGTAAAATTTCATATATTATACATCACAAGTGTTTGTACAAACTGTATACAAACTAGGACACAAGACTTTAGGGCATCAATCCCAACACGTTGTTTTACAGCAGCTTCAGTGGTTCCACCATATGTGTCTTCAAGTCATAGAGGAGAGTTGATGATGCCTGATACTTCTTCATCTGAGACAGACGTTGAAGTTGGTCAACTATTTTTTAGTAAAAAGGACTTGAAAATGCGATTATCTATTTTGTCTATCCACAAAAATTTTGAATTTAGGGACAGGAAGTCAACCAAATCTTAGTTCACTGTCGAATGTATTGGGAAGACTTATAAATGGAGCCTTCATGCAGTGAAAATGGAAGGGTTTGATATATTCAAGATCACAAAGTACTGCAGTTCGCACACATGTTCCATCAAAATTCTGAATCACAACCATAGACAAACAACTGCTGCGGTTGTTAGTTAGTTGATTAAAGATAAGTTTACAGGCATAGGACGTATTTATAAACCTTGCCATATCGTTGAGGATATGAGGAGAGATTATGGCGTGAACATAAGTTGTGATAAAGCGTGGTGTGCAAGGGAAGCCGAATATGATCTCACTAGAGGTACTTCAGAATACTCATACTCCATACTACATGCTTATGAGGAAATGTTAAAAATAGAGAATCCTGGTACAGTGTTTGAGATCAAACTTGAAGATGATGTGCATTTCAAGTATATGTTTATGGCATTAGGGCCTTGTATTAGAGATTTCACAAGCTATTGGCCCTTGATAATTGTTGATGGGTCGCACTTGAAAGGAAAGTACAAAGGAACCATGTTGGTTGCAGTTTCTATGGATGGGAACAATCAATTATACCCACTAGCATATGTAATGGTGGACAATGAAACCGATCGATCATGGAAATGGTTTATGTTGAATTTGAAATGCAGTATTGGAGAACCCGATAATTTGGTGTTTGTGTCTGATCGGATGGTATCTATTAGCAATGTTATTCGTGCATTTTTTCCCACGTCATTTCATGGATTGTGCACGTGGCACATAGAACAGAATCTTATTACAAACTTTAAGGATAGTACCATTGTTGGGATATTTAGATATGCAGCAAGGGCATTTCGCATGACAGAGTTCTAGACAAAATAGGACGAACTCCGTAGTTTTCAAGACGTTACTGTTATGAAATATATGGAAGACATCGATCTTCAAAGATGGGCACAAGTTTACCAAATAGAACGAAGATATGATAACATGACGTCCAACAGTGCAGAATATTTCAATTCGTTAACTAAAGAGTATCAACTATTGCCCATAGTATACTTGATTGAACGTGTTAGAAGAATGCTCCAATCGTGGTTCTACGAATGGAGGAATTACTGGGCATCTCGAACGACATTGCACTATGATTACTGTGAAACCTGATTAGTAAGTGAGGTCGATAAGGGCAGACGATATCGGGTTGAGCCTATTGATTGTTATTGGGTCAACATGCGAGATAATCAATTGGACGGTATTGTGAATCTTCACACGAAGAAATGCACGTGTAAAGCATTCAACTCACTTGGTATCCTATGTTTGCATGCAATTGTGGCCACCAAAGAATGAAACACACCAATTGTGGTCAAGACTAGGAAACTTACATCACACTCAACCCATAAACTCGGTTCAATCAATTCCTTGAAAAATTGCTTCGATAGTGGCTTAAAGGAATTCTCTCGAACCTCGTTATCGATATTCTCATATGTGATTTAGCCCCTCGTTTCTGTAAAGATATTAAGTGGAACGTCATGTGCTACGTTGTACCCGACAATCACTATGAATAGTGACATTGGCACACCTAGGAGAGGATACTTAACATTTTCAAACGGAAGGTGTACCCTAGAATCCACACTTTTCTTCTTTAGTTGAGCTGGAGGTGTATATTTATCAACACCTTTCCTCTTACGAGTAGTTCTTCGAGATTCCTACATAAACAGATAACAAAAAATTACTCATCAAGAAATATAAAAAAGTATAATTTCAAATCACGAAATATAAACAAAGATTACTGATCAATAAATTACCCATCAATGTAACTCCTTTCGTGGTCGTAACAATATTAGAAGTGTCGGCCTGGGATGTCAGACATGTCGGCCTCTTTATGTGGCATGGTGAGTAAGTCAGACATGTCGGCCTCTATAGGTTGGACGTCAGTGGGTGATGTTGTGGTATCGAGCTTTGGAGGGGGGATAGAAGTAGATGTAGTAGTGGTATTTTGAGGCTCTACAGGGGGGATGGGAGTATGGGAGGTAGTCGCATCAGTGGTATCGAGATCCCGAGATGGGATGAACGACATCATGGCATCTTCACTTGTATACGGGATGGGTGACCTTGTCGTCTCCTCAATCACCGTGGAACTTGTCAATTAGTAAACTAAAATGATGAGTTCACGAACACGTAAAAGCTAAACACGTAAAGACATAAAATGATAGTAAATGCAAACCTTGCACATAGATTGCAATAGTGACAGGATCGCCGACAATTGTCCTTTCATGTCTGTCATGTTTTCCGCGATCTTGGATACACGACTATCTAAATACGATATATGACAATCCAACCTCGATGGTGAGTTGTAAATGCTTCGCAGGTATGAATAAATATAATAGTTAGGATTGGCTCCCTCCGTAAGAGTAGCACACTCGGGACACTCTTCATCCATAAATCGCTTTCTATGGGAATCCGCAAGATGGACATCAGGTGGGTCCAACTCATCCTCATCACGTATGTCCCTCACCACATCATGGAACATATCATCACTAGGTGTGTATGTCCCTCCCCCACCACATCATTGCATCCTTGTGCTTAGAATGCTCGTGCTCATCCCCTCCCTCCACCCTTCCACATTCAGCATCATCGTGCTCAGAATGCTCGTGCTCATCATTGTTACCTCCATGATGATCATCACCGTCGCTTTCAAAACTACCCTCACTACCCTCACTACTCAACCTACTGCCAATTTCAGCACTATCATCATTGGCACCTAGATCGAATATAGGTTGTTTGTCCACTAGGGTATCTCAAAACTCCCTCTCAGCATCGGTCATGACAAGACCTTCTTTAACCTTTGTAATTAACAACCCAGTAAAATGGTTAGTGTCGATTTAATAATCAAATAAACATATTATAGAGTAAACGTACATTGTTAGACTAGAATATGTCTCTTTTAGTACTTTGAAGGACACTGAGTGAGAGCATGACCATCGTAATATGAGAGGCAAAGCCACCTTACTCCTTCGCTCCGCAATGTTCCTAGCTATCGATGCTGCTAAAATCTCGTACGTCTATACCTAAATAAAATTTAACATATATTAAGAACAATAGTAATGTTAAATCAAACGACACGATTATTATGTTAAGCAAATTTACCTGGAACGCTTGTGAAAATCCACGCAAATAGTACTTCATGATGTAATTTTTATTTCCTTTCACCTTCGTCTTGTATAAACTACTCTTATCATTCAATGCAGTCTTTAGGACATCGAGTGTCCTTTCCCAAGTAATGGTACCATAGTCTAGACTGTTGTAATACTCTATGTTTTGAATGTCCTTAAAACGTTTAAGCACACTTTTCTGCTTGTTATTTCCCATCATTGCAACTTCCGTGTAGTACACTAATGTGATCTTCACAGCATCCTCGTCATCTTCAAACTCCAACTCCTTGTATTTTTCTTCTAGTAGTCTAACATGTAAGGTGTCCTTCGGCACCTGATTATGCAAGTTCATATAAGAACTGCTCATTCTGATCGACTCGCGTAGGGGATCGCCACACACCAATCATTAACCAAAAAACCATCATTTGAAAATGTGACGACCTTTCCACCAACAGAGACTCTCATTGAGTCAGCTCTCGTGCTTTTCACTTCTCTCAACACCATATGATGGATAACTGGGCTGTTGAACACCATGTCAATGTCTATAAATCGCCCAAAAACTATTCTCTTGAACATTTCTAGCTGTCTTGGGGTAAACTTCTCCTTCATAGTTTTGTTCACATTAGCAATGTGGGCCAAGCTCATTACTTGACCAAAAAATTGATCGACTACAAGTATTCTGAAACGTGTCGACATCTTAAATCACTCCTGCATGAAATAAATATTCAATCAGTAAACTCCTTCAGAAAAAATTGTAAAAAAACATCGTGTTTAAGTCTCGCTAGAACCATTATCGCTGGACATTGTCTTGTTAGTATCGCTCTCTTTGGTGTCGCTCTCTCTAGTAACTCTCACTTATCTCGCTCACATTCTTTCTTTTTACTCGTCTTCAACCACAAAACACATCGAAAACAAAAAAAAAACAAACAGAAAAACCACAAGTTCACAATATTTCTAAATCCCGTAACAACTCACTTTTTCCAGTGTCGCTCTCTCTAGTATTGCTATCGCCGATTTCACTCTCACTTATCTCGCTTGCATTCTCTCTTTTTACTCGTCTTCAACCACAGAACACATCGAAAACCAAAAAAATAAACAAAAAAACTAAAGATTCACAGTATTTCTAAACTCATAACGACCCACCCTTTCTCCATTACTGATCAGTTTAAGACATTTTCAGACATAGATTGAAATCACTTACTAATCAGATTCGATTTTTTGGCAGTAGTGGAATCTTTTGCATGCCCAAATGATGAATTTTAAAACATAGCGAAACCATCCAGAGCTTATGAGCGATACAAAACCGTTATGCTGGAAGAGTTTTTAGTTTTGGTTGGTTTTTAGTAAAGGGGTAAGAAGACAAAGAGAAGAGGGCAATTTAGATAATTTGGTATGACAATGATATTGATCAATTGACATTATTTTTTAAAAATGGATAATTTGATATTTTGAACAAAAGAAATGGGTCACATGTACAAATTTTCCTAAATATTAGGTCGTTAGCCCAAATTTCGCCATCTTTACTCGGCCTATGGGGGCAGAGGGGACGGCGGCGGCAGAGGATAGGAGAGCGGCGAGGGCGGCGGATTCGGTTGGTCGGTGGGTTTCTCGGATTGTTTTGATCACTCCTCAGCAAATATAACCAGGTTTTTTCAATTCGACGCCTTGGTACATCTTTCATTTCGACTCAGAAGCATCTCTTCGCATCGCCCATTCTGCCATAGATTCAATTTGTCTCAAATTATCACAAGCAGCTGGTCAAGTACAGTAAAGCTTTCAAAATTGGAACTCTTCCAGGGATGCCGACTACTACTGCAGCAATTGCAGGTTCAGGAGACTCGTCCAATACTATAATTGGTTCTAGTGTTGAAGATAAATCCCTCAAGGAATTAGCGGCTGCTCAATCGCAATATCATCCCCAAAATGAAGTGCAAGAACTTGAAAAGTTGGGCAAACACATTTATCCTTGCCAACAGGGAGAAGCTCAGGGTTCTCAAGAGACAAACCGAAGTTTTGGGAATGATCCGGACATTGTTCCTCATGATAGTGTGTTTAACATTGCCGTCTCATCTTCTAGCAAATTCAGGTCACATGTTAACGACACCAGAGATATTGACAGTGCTGTTCAGGATGCTGTGTTGAGGGAACAGGTATGCACGAATATATTTCAGTTTTTCAATTTCCTTAGAATTTTGTTAGCTTAGTTGGTGCTCTCTCCTCTTGCTCCCCCATTCAGCCCGACTCCTTTTGCTTTCCGTTTAGCCCTCATGTTATGTTTCACCTTTATGGAAGTCTTAGTTAATCGTCTTTTAAGCTTTTTTTTTTCCTAACTATTTTTGATGGCGCTCCCTGTCATCACCTCCGTTCTAATGGGGACTAATTTTATGGTTTTTTTAGAGTACAGAGAATAGACTTGAACATTTTCAAAGTTTCTCAATCTTTAAGCTCCTATTATGATGATAAATGATATGGAAAGAATAGTGAGGAATTTCTTTTGGAAGGGGGAGCCTTTCCGACGGGTAGTCGCTTGGTTAAATGGGGCCGAACTTCTCTGCCTCTTCAACATGGGGGCTTTGGTGTGGGCTGTCTGCAGCAAAGGAACAATGCCATGCTCCTTAAACGGCTTTGGTGCTTCATCTACGAAGAAACTGCCTCGTTGATTGCCTATGAAGAAACTGCCTTGTGGAGAGTTTTGATTGCAAGCATATTCGGCTGCGAGCCTCACGGGTAGATGACCTGCCCTCCTAAAGGAGCCATCAAGGCTAGATTGTGGGTTAACATTGCTAATAACAGTGCTTTCTTTTTGTTCATTCAGTTTAAAGTGAATAATGGAGAGAGAAAAAAAAATTGGCGTGACATATGGGTAGGGGAAATTTCTTTGAAAGAAGTTTTCTTTCCTCATTTCTCGTAAGAAGGATGCTATCATGAATGAGTGTTGGAACAGTGAATGTAATGATTGAGACCTTGGTTTCACTTTTTAGAAGGGGCATTAAGGACAACGAATTTGATAGCTGGAATGGTCTTGTCTCGATGATTGACACAATTAGATTGAGGGATGGCACTGATAGAGCCTACTGGTCCTTGGAATATTCAGTGTTCTCCACCCAATGATTAATGCGATATGGAACTTCAGTATTCCAAAAAGTGTAAACTTCTTCCTTAGGAGTCTCACCCATAATAGTCTTAGTACTCGTGAGAGGTGGCAGAGGAAGCGAGAAATCATTGTTTATCCCCTTCGACGATCATTATGCTTTATGGGGGAGGAATCCAGTAACCAATTGCTTCTTAAATGCAACTTTTCTAGAAGTGGCTGGGTTTTGCCTTTTGAAGCTTTTGACTTAAAAATCTGTCTTTCGGAGGAGATGGATGGTTGGCTTTTGGAAGCTCTAATTGGGTGGCACTTTAAAGGTAAAGCAAAAGTTCTTTGAGGGTGTGCTGCCCCGGGTCTTATGTGGGAGTTTTGAAAAGAAAGGAATAGGAGGAATTTTGAAGATGAGTTTAACTCTTCGTTGATTTTTGTTACATTGTACAAATTATTCCTCTTGGACTCTTAGACATCGGGTTTTCTTTTGTACAGGATTGCTCGAATTCTCCAAAATTGGGGGTTTTTGTTGCTCTAGTTTTCTCGGGGGAGGAGTTCTCGCCTCTCTGCCCTTAGACTGTTCTTTTGTGATTTATACAGTTTCTTGTTCCTTATAAAAAAGATATACAGGAACTAAAATAGAACATGTCCCCGATTATAGTGACCAAAATGGAATTTTTCCAAAAAGATGTTAGAACTTCTGTGTATGATGGAGGAATGAAATGTTGTCTTTGTCCCCAAGACATATAAGATATAACAAAGATGGACAAAAGGTCTTTCTTAGCAAGTTTGGAACCTCTTTCAAAGCTTCTTCTTCGAACATAGCTTGACACTGGTCAACTAGAAACTTATTTTCTCTCCTTTGGAGTTGTCGCAACCGCCAACCTTAAGTTCTCCTAGCTTTTTTTCCACCTGCTAAAAGAGGACTTTAAATGAGATAGTAAATAATATTATTATTACTAGAAGATGGTTTCATTGTGATTGATACACCATGAAACTATTTCAACGTGCAGCCCTTTCCTTGTTGACTAAGATTACATATATTGAGCTCGACTTATATGGTGAAACAAGGGCTGGGTGGTTGTTAAGAATCTCTATTTGCATTTTTAGAGGTAGAACCTTTTTTTGCATTGTATAGCTGAAGGTTAGTTTAGTTTTTGAATTAGGGGAGAACCCCAAATATTACAAGGAGTTATAGGAGGGAAAGCTAATTACCGACTAAAAAAGGTACATTGAAATGATTGAAAGGGTGCTTGGTTTTACACCAAGAAAAAGCAGTAGACAAAACGCATTTCATAAAACGAGTAAAAGAGGAAAAAGAATCATTAAAGAGCCGTCTGTTCCTTTCACCCCATAAGCTCCAAAAGAAAGCATGTATAATGGCCAACCAAATCGTCTTCTTAGTACTACTAAAAGGATGACCCACCAGCAATGATGCCAAAGCCGCAGAGATGCTATTAGGGCAAGTATAGGATCATCCAAAAGTAGACAAAACACTATCCTGAAAACTAGCAGCAAATGGACATTGCAAAAACAAATGAATTGGTGTTTTAGCATGCTTGCGACACATATGGCACCAGATGACACCAAGAGGGAGAAAGAGACATTTAAGGCAAACAGCGCTACAAACGGTTCGTAGTATTAATGGCACCCTAGCTAAACTCCCAACAAAAGATTTTAATCTAAAGGTTAGTTTAGGTTATGGAAGTCTAATTAAGGTTTGGAAGAGTCCTCTGCATGATTGAAACAAAAGTGCTTTGGAACAGATTGGGGGAGCTTGCAGGGACAATTGCTATGAAAACATTGAGGAATTTAAACCTTATTGAAACCTCCATTGAGGTTGAAAACAATTACTGTGGCTTTATCCTTGTTGAAGAGTAGCGTGATGCACCACACCACAAGTTTAAAAGAAATAATTTGAATATCATTAAATGGAAAGGTTGGAAGCCTATTTATACACAAAGAAGTGACCGGCTAAACCAGTAATTTAGTTTAATGACCTAGGTAGCTGGTCTTCATAGTGGGTGGTAGATCAACCTTGTAGGCGTTTTGTTCAAGTCGTTCTAGGATAGGAAATGGGCCAATCTTCTTGTATGTTAACTTGGAATGATAACTTGTAGGAAGTTCACATTTCTTCAAGTGAACTATCTCTATTTCTCCAATCTGGAATTCAGTAGCTCGTTTATGTTCATCGGCCTTGGATTTGTATGTTGAGTTGCTTGTTTCAAGGTGTTGTTGAACTTCATCATGAATTGCTTTAATTTGATCAGCCATTATGCTCGCCTCAGCACTAAGATCAACAGAAACGGGAATATTAGCAAGATCTAATGTTAACCTAGGTACATGAGTATAGACAATTTCAAAGGGGCATTTCTGTATTGAATGGTTGACCATGTTGTTGAATGCAAATTCAGCTTGAGCTAAGGAAAGGTCCCATTGACGTGGTTTGTTCCCCCTTAAGCATCTTAGAAGATTACTAAGAGTCCTATTTGCAACCTCTATTTGGCCATCAGTTTGCGGATGGCTCGTTGTGCTAAATAGGAGATTTGTGCCAAATTTTTTCCAAAGAGACCGCCAGAAATGACTCATGAACTTAACATCTCTATCGGATACTATGCTTTTAGGTATTCCATGAAGTCGAACAATTTCCCTGAAAAAAAGATTTGCAACATTAGACACATCATTAGTCTTTTTGCAAGCCAAAAATGTGTCATTTTGCTAAAGTGGTCTACTACTACTAAGACCAAATCATAACCTCGTCGGGTTCTTGGCAAACCAAGGACAAAGTCCATAGAGAGATCTTCCCAAATATTATCGGGTATAGGTAATGGGGTATATAGTCCTTGGTTAGAACTTGATCCTTTCGATGATTGACAAATGTAACATCTTTTCACAAAATTAGCTACATCTTTTTTGAGTTGGGGCCAAAAAACTTTTGAAAATAAGACTGCCCATGTTTTATCTCGACCAAAATGGCCTGTAAGGCCTCTTTCATGTGCTTCCTTCAGCAATGATTCACGAAGGGAGGTTTGAGGAATGCATAAAGTGTCGTTTTTGAATAAAAACCCATAAAAGATATGGAAATCTTTAGCTGGAATATGATTTAAACATGCTTGCCAAATGTTTTGGAAATTCGGGTAAGATGCATAAAGTTCAGGTAAATGGTCAAAAGCTAGGATTTCTCCTTGAAGTAGAGTTAGAAGCGTACCTTTCCTGTTTAAAGTGTCTGCCACTTTATTGACCTTACTAGGTGTGTGTGACAATCAAAACGTTGGAGGAATTGAATCAATCGAGCATGCATTCTGCTCACCTCTTCTTGAGAATGTAAAAACTTCAAGGAAAAATGGTTAGTTAGTAGTACGAATTCTCTACCCAAAAGATAGTGTTCCCATTGTTTGAAGTTCCTGCTCATAAGTAGACCATTTTTGTCTAGGGGGCTTAATTTTTTGCTAAAATATTTTGTGGAATGTTTGTCTTGGCTTAAAACAACACCTATCCATCCCCTCCCTCCTACTCCTCCCTCTCCTTCCCCATCCCAACTCAGCCTCCCTCCCCCTCCGATAACCACCTCGCTGGTTTTCTCTATGGATCCTCACCTTAACCGTGTCCCTTTCCCTTTTGTTTCCCTCTTCTCCTTCACTCTCAAGTGGTTCCCCTTCCCGTGGCTCGCTGTGCGTTGTGTCTATGTGTTTTTCGGCCATGGAGATCAAAAGTTGTAATATTCTGGATCACTTTTTCTGTATGTGGCAAAAGGGTTCCGGGTTCCTTGTGGAAGATTTGAAAAGAGGCCAGTCCATGTTCCTTTCTTTAGCCTCAGCCATTTGGCTCAAAGAAAGCTTTAGAAGACTATTGTTTGGTCCAACTTTTGAATTCTTTTTGCTAAAGGAAAGAGTAGATGAGAGTTTCATCCGCTTAGCCAAATTCCGAGCTAATGATAAGTGGTTTGTAGAGTGTGAAGTGTGACCAGCCTCAGGGGGAAGAAAGAATATTCACGTTCCATATGGTGATGAAAAATCTGGTTGGCAAGAGTTCAAGGATATGATTGAAGCCAACATTCACATCTTCAAAGATCCATCTGTTCAGCAAGATCATCAAGAGAAAAAATATTCGGAAGTGGTGAAAGGAAGAAAAGAGCTCCCTCAGTCGGTTTCAAAACCCCCAAAGCTTAATACAGTTGCACTTCAGAAGTCCTCTGTTCAGAGTTTAGTAAAACAGAGTAAGAGCTCATTTTGGATTCAAAAGGATCATGAAGTTCTCAAAGAAGATTTTAGTAGAGCTCATTTTGGATTCAAAAGGATCATGAAGTTCTCAAAGAAGATTTTAGTAGCTTATGGCTCATCTCAAGGCTCTTGGTCTATAATGATTGGAAGGAAATTTCAAAAGTGTTGAGTGAGGCCTTCAAATCCAGTGTTACTATTAATTCCCTGTTTGCAGATAAAACTTTAATTAAAGTCAGTAATGGTGATTTGAATGCTCTGATTTCAAACCCGGGCAAATGGCAAATGTTTGGTCCGTTTCACTTGTTGTTCGAAAAATGGAATCCGACAAGGCATGGAAGAACCTCAGTAATGAAAGGTTTCGGAGGATGGTTATCAATCAAGAACCTTCCACTGGATTATTGGGGAAGAAATACGTTTGAAGCCATAGGTGCTTATTTTGGGAGTTTGGAATCAATTGCTTCAGAAACTCTCAACCTAACAAATTGTTTAGAAGCCAAAATTCAAGTTAGAAGAAACCTCTGTGGGTTCATGCCGGCTACAATCGAAATGAAGGATACAAATCGTGGGAATTTTTATTTAAATTTTGGAGATATTGATTGTTTAGAAGCTCCATCCAAGTCTGTGGGGAATTTATTCTTTAAGGATTTTTCTAATTCAATTGACCTTGTTTGGTTGAATGAAGTTATTAAAGATGAAGGAGTCAATTTCAATTTAGATATTTCGGATTGGACCTTCCTTGTCTCCTCTCATTCCAAGCCTAATTTCTCAAGAAACCCGAATCCAATCTCAAAAAAGAGTTCCCTGCAAAGAGCTGCAAGTTTTGCGGAGGAAGTTGAAAAGCCACATTCTCCTCATTCACTGGGAAGATTCACGGGAACTCCAACCACCCCTTCCTCCATTTTAGCCGAAGAAGTCGAACAACCTCTTGCAAGTAAAGGGTCTCTTGTGAAAGAAGTTGAACAGTCACAACCCTTTAATGACAAAGCTGAAAAGGCGCCTCGGGTTTTTAAGAAGAGAGAGAAGGGAGAAAATGATTGTGTAGCCGGCTTCTTGCCTTTTGAAGTTGAACAGCCGCTTACTCAAGAAGGTGATAAATCCTTAGGACTTTGTGACGCGGAAGTACCTATGTTAAATTTTAATTTGTGATGCGGAAGTACCTATGTTAAATTTTAATTTGCGGCAGGCAGCTTTGCTTTTCCCAATCACCAAAGAAGTCCAATCGTCAACCAAGTCCGTTACAATTCTCCCCTGCTCCAACCCGATTAAGCCTCCTTCCCCTGTTTCCACTAAAAATCTGGCTCCCCTGCCTCTGCCGGTTCCTGAGTTCTCCTTAAAAAATTCAGTCTCCTCCTCCGCGTAACATCTCCCTCCCTGCTGTAAATCAGTGCCAAGGCCTAGCAAATCAGGGGCTAAACGACAACACAAAGCAAAGCATCCCCTCTGCCTCTTTAAATCCTTCCCAAAGCATTTCATCAAAAGAAAGCTTGTGAAAGATTCAATCAAGAAATCAAGTCTTAAAGCCAAATCAGTGGCTGTTTGAAACCCGGATTTATTAGAAGCTCATTGCACTTCAATTCAAGGTCAGCCTCAAAGTTTCAAGTCAGCCCCCCTCCTCCTCTCTCTCCTCTTTTTGAACACTCTGTTTTTTCTCTACCTAATTCAAAGTATACTTTTCTGAGAGGTTCTCCAAGCTCCAACCCGGGTGATTTTTCAACAGATAAAGGGGATGTCTTCCTTAATTCTCCCTTCAGTGTGAGTAGTGAAGAAGGGGATTGGGTTAGATCTGAAGGATTTTCAGAAGAGACAAGAAAAGAAGCTCCAATTGTACCTGATTTAAATCCCCTGTTTCAGACAGAGGAGGATAGCTCTTCAGAAGCCATGGTTGTTGGCTCCATCTCTACAGCCATCCCGTGTGACCTTCCAGCTCATCTAAAATCTATAGTCACGAATTTTCGTCTCATTCTGGATTAACGGTTGGTCGTTGAGGCTGCAACCAAATTTTTGGCGCATGAAATGGATATTACAAGATGGGAGCATGAAAGATTTCCTATGGGCAGAAGTACTAAAGGAATGAGGAAATTTAACAACTTCATAGACCAAGCCAATCTTTTGGAGGTCCGGTTGGTCTAGGGAAGGTGTTTCAGCTTCAAGATCTCTATTAGATCGCTTTTTCATCTCTAAAACTTGGGATGAGCTGTTTGAAAATTCTAGAGCTAATAGGCAAGTCAGATCCTTCTCAGATCACTTTCTAATTTTGCTAGAAGCAGGGTCTTTCAGCTGGGGTCCTTTCCCTTTTAGATTTTGTAACAACTGGCTGCTCAATAAGGAGTGTGTCAAACTTATTGAAACAGTTTGGTCAAGCAGTAATGTTCAAGGTTGGCTGGTTTTGCCCTTAATTAGAAGCTGAAAAAGGTAAAGACAGCAGTAAAGGAGTGGCATTCGAAATTCCAAGAAGATCAAAGAAGGAAAGAAGAGGGGCTGTTAAAAGAAATTGGAAAATGGGATGCTCTTGCCGATTGCTCTACCCTTTCTAGTAGTGAATTGGCACTTAGATCCACTTTGAAGTCAGATTTAATGTCTCTTTATAGACTGGAGGAAGTAAATCTAATTCAGAAAAGTAAGTTGAATTGGCTCAAGCTGGGATATGAAAACACAAGTTTTTTTCATAAATACTTAGCTGCAAAGAAGAGAAGAAACTTTATTTTTGAATTAATAGACGATCAAGGGGTGCCGACGACTTCTTTTCGAGAGGTTGAACGATTAATCCTAAATTTTTACAGCAACATTTTCCTTAAATCCCCGGGTTTAAGGCATATTCCTTTGAACCTAGATTGGCCATGTATCAATTCAAATCAGAATTCAAGCCTACAAGCCAAGTTCTCACCCGAAGAAATTAAGGCAGCTGTAAGGAAACTTGGAAAATGCAAAGCACCTGGACCCGATGGATTCACTGTGGAGTTTCTGTTGAAATTTTGGCACTTGATCAAGGACAATCTGCAATCCACCTTTGAAGATTTATATAAGAATGGTAAGCTTAATGCGTGTATAAAAGAAAACTTCATCTGTCTTATTCAAAAGAAGAAAATAGCAGTCAAGGTTAGTGATTTCAGGTCAATTAGTTTAACTACTGTCTTATATAAGGTTGTTGCAAAGTTGCTGGCTAAAAGAATAAAATTGGTTATGCCTAGCATTATAGCTTCTTCCCAAAGTGCCTTTATTGAAGGAAGGCAATTATTAGACCCCATTCTTATTGCTAACGAAGCTGTGGAGGAATATAGAGTGAAAAAGAAGAAGGGGTGGATTCTCAAGCTTGACTTGGAAAAGGCCTTCGATCGTGTTGATTGGTAATTCCTAGAAAAGGTGTTGAGAAGCAAAAATTTTGGTCAGAAATGGATAGATTGGATTATGGGCTGCGTTAAAAATCCAATGTTTTCCGTCTTCATTAATGGTAAACCAAGGGGAAGGGTGGCTGCCACAAGAGATATTAGGCAAGGTGATCCCCTCTCACCTTTCCTTTTCCTTCTTGTAAGTGAAGTTTTAAGTTCTTTGGTGAACAAGATTATTCAAGCCGGTCTTTATGAAGGTTTTGTGGTTGGCAAAGATAAAATTCAAATTTCCATCCTTCAATTTGCAGATGATACGCTATTATTTTGTAAATATGACAGCAACATGCTTGCAAAACTAAAGTAAACGGTGGAGTTTTTCGAATGGTGTTCAGGGCAGAAAGTAAATTGGGATAAATCAGCCCTTTATGGTATAAATGTGGATGAAAATGAGTTGATTTCCACTGCTGCTTCATTAAATTGTAAGGCTGATCATCATCCAATCCTATACCTTGGGCTGCCTTTAGGTGGGTACCCGAAAAATCTGTCTTTTTGGCAACCAGTTTTGGACAATTTTCAAGCTAAATTGGACAAATGGAAACGTTTCAACCTATCAAGAGGAGGTAGAGTCACATTATGCAAGTCAGTATTGTCTAACCTCCCAACGCATTTTATGTCCATATTCTATTGTCGGATGGAGTTGCATCAAAATTGGAAAGGATTACAAGGAATTTCTTTTGGGAAGGACACAATGGCAGCAAGTTAAATCACTTGGTGAAGTGGGCTTTGGTGCAAAAACCTTTGACAAATGGAGGCCTCGGCCTTGGTGGATTCAAAACTATGAATTTAGCACTACTTGCTAAAAGGGGTTGGAGATTTTTCAAAGAGGAAGGCTCTCTTTGGGGTCAAGTTATTAGAAGCATTCATGGCTCGGATCCTTTTAATTGGCACACGGCAGGTAAAGGGGGCAGAAGTTTGAAAAGCCCGTGGATCAGTATTTCGAAGTCTTGGCCACTTTCAAACTTGGAAATGGCAGCAGAATTGCATTTTGGTTAGATTGGGAAGGAGTGACCCCTTTCAGTACCTTATTTCCATGTCTCTTCAGAATCACCTTGTTTCCAAATGGTTTGGTTGTTGACCATTGGGACAACAGATTGGCCGCTTGGTCAATCACCTTTCGTCGTTTGTTTAAAGATGAGGAGATCATTTCTTTTCAAGAGCAGCTTGGGGTTATTGCAACAAGGAAAATTTCAGAGGATGTTGATAAAAGGGAGTGGTCAATTTCAGCCTCGGGTCTCTTCACGGTTAATTCCCTTAAAATACACCTTTCCCCCTCCTCCCCATTGGACAAATCTCTTTACTCGACCCTGTGGAAGACTTGCAGCCCGCGAAGGATCAATATTTTAGTCTGGATAATGCTTTTTGGTCAGCTGAATGTAGCTTCGGTTTTGCAAAGAAAGTTGGCAACCAGCTATATTTCTCCTTCAATATGCCCTTTGTGCCTACATTCGTCTGAAGATTCCCTCCACCTTTTCTTTGCGTGTTCCTATTCAGCTTGGTGTTGGGAGAAGTTGCTGTCCTTCTTCAATTTTTCATGGGTTATAAGCAATGATTTTAAGGGTAACTTGCTGCAGTTTTTAGTTGGTATAAATCTCCACAAATCCAGCCGTATATTGTGGATTAATGCGGTCAAGGCTCTTTTGACAAACCTTTGGTTTGAAAGAAATCAAAGGGTATTTCATGATAAGGCTCTTGGTTGCCAAGATCGATTCGAATCAGCCCGTCGGCTTGCTTCTTCTTGGTGTATCCTCTCCAAGCATTTTAATAGCTATAGTTTATCAGAATTCAATCTCAATTGGAGAGTGTTTGCCTCCCTTTCGAGTGATGGTTTTTAGCCTCTTCGGTAGCCGGCAGTTTTCTTTGTTTTTCAGACTGTTTGTTTCTGTTTTTGCCCATGTTTGTTCTTCTTGGGGAGTGTAATGCTTTGTGCTATTCTTATATTTATAGCTAGTCTTAGTTTGTTTTTGGATGTGATGAAGGTGCTAAGGGGATGTCAACCTAGTTGAGACGTCCGGGTGCGCTAGCTGATCTGTTTGGTATTCGGTTGTTATTTCACTCATTGTATAACTCTATTGTACTTTGGGCTTTTGCTCGCTATTCTCTTATATCAATGGATTGTTTCTTTTTTTAAAAGAAACAGCACCTATCCATCCCTGATGCATCTACTGAGACTTCAAAAGGTTTATGAAAGTTTGGAAATCCTAAAACTGGTGGAACTAAGAATTTCTTTTAATGTAGAATTTTTTTTGTTTGATCATCAGTCCAAGTAAAAGGCTCATTAGTTTTTAAACAAGCAATTAATGGGGCTGCAAGTGTACTGAAATTTCTGATGGACCTTCGATAAAAGGATGAATCCTAGGAAGCTTTGAATTTCTTTGATTGATTTAGGTTGTGGCCAATCAACAATAGCTTGGATTTTCCTAGGATCTACTCGAATACCTTGTGAACTTATTAAGAAGCGTAGGAAGTACAATTCAGTTGGAAGAAAAGAGCATTTTTTTAAAGTTGGTATATATGACATGTTCCTTTAAAACAGTAAAAACAGAATGCAGGTGTTCTAAATGTGCCTCATAATTAGGACTATAAATTAGAATGTCATCAAAGTAAACGACAACAAATTTATTTAGAAAAGGTAACAAAGTTTGATTCATAAGTCTCATAAATGTGCTAGGTGCATTGGAAAGACCGAAAGACATAACTAGCCATTCAAAAAGGCCTTCGTTGGTCCTAAAAGCTGTTTTTCACTCGTCTCTCGGCCGAATTCGATTTTGTGATATCCACTCCTAAGACCTATCTTAGAAAAAAGTGTAGCTCCTCGTAGTTGGTCCAATAGTTCAAATAAATGGGGTATAGGGAACCTATATTTGATTGTAATTTTATTAATGGCCCGGCTATCAACACATAGTCTCCAAGATCCGTCTTTTTTTGGAGCTAGAAGGGCGGGGAAGGTGCATGGACTAAGGCTTGGTTCTATATGGCCTTTTTCTAAAAGAGTTTGGATTTGTTCATGTAAGGCTGCATACTCTTTTGGGCTCATTCTGTAGTGGGGTAGATTTGGTAGTGAACTTCCAGGAATAAGATCTATGTGACGTTGTATATTGCGAAGGGGAGGGAGAGATTTAGGTTCTTTTATTAGAGTAGGAAAGTCTTTTAAAAGCTTGGAAATTCGAGGATCTAGATTGGAAGGGTTGGGGGTATCAAAAGTATCCTACATAACTATGAAAGCTACGGATGGTTATCATTCTTTCATCTTTTGTATGAAACCTTTACCATTTGTCAGGAAAAAGAGTTGTCTTTTAAGATTAGAAGATACCCTTATGTTGTTTTCATTCTTACCGAGAGGGAGGAGGACCATTTTCTTGCCCATCCACGTAAATTCGTAGGTGTTATTACGACCATTGTGAAGGGTCTTATTGGAGAGAATTATATATTTATTTTATTTCTTCTTTAGATTCTTTAGCTCTCCGTTTGAAATTTTATTGATATGCAAGACACTGTTTCTTATCTATTTAAATAAATTGTTAGTTTTTCAAACACTTTAATTAGTTTTTTTTCCCTCCTGACAGGAACTTGCTACCCAAAATATTATTCGTAGCCAAAGGTGATGGTTCTTCATTTGTTTTTGAGTTATTACAGTTCAAATTGATAATGGAAACTAAATATATTTTCTTTCCCAGAGACTCCGTGGGTGCAGATGGACTTCCTGTTGAGCGATCAGATATCTTTTCAGAACGTTATGACCCAAGTACTATTAAAGTATGTGATTTTCTACCTTCATAAAACTTCCATTCATGACTTTTCTTTAGAATGTAGAATAGCAACACCACACCCATCAATAGAGCTGTATGTCATCACTGCCACCGTGGTCCCCATTTATTTACTTTCTTGAGAAACAAATGTCTTGTATTGAGTGTATAAATGTACAAAAAGGTGAACTAGGGTTGTGTACTATAATTCGAGAACAATATCACACGCCCATTTTGATTTCAACTAGCTCATTTATACAGAACTTAAAGAAGAAATTTCATTGGTTAAGGCAGTTGGTTGTTTTTTTGAACAAGAAACAATCCACTTTATTAAGATAATGAAAGATGTTACAAGTGAAAAGAAGGAAACAAACATAAAGTGCAAAACAATCAAGCACACTAAAAAGCACAAAAACGGATCAGCAAATGCACCAGGACATCTCAACTAGGTTGACACCTCCCTAGCATTCTCATCATCTCCAAGAAAGACTAGAATCCAAAGCTATGTACAAAATGAAGAGAGCCTTGCAAATGACAAGGCTTACAACCGAATGATAATCTGAAAGTTAAACTGAAAATAATAACCAGCACTATGCTGTTACAAAATCAAGAGAGCGGGAAAATAAAGGCTTTCCAATTGAGGTTTTTGTCTTGTAAAGAGAAGTCTTGAAAAGCTTTAGAAAGCGAGCACCAGGAGGAGGTGTTGATATGGGTGATATCAAATTTAACGGAACTAGAGGAAGCTTTGTCTTGAAATACTCTTTGATTTCTTTCAAACCAAATTTCTGATAATAAAGCTTTAACTGCGTTGGTCCAAAGTAGTCTTGGCTTCTTCTTCAAACGTGGCCTGATCAAGAATTGAAGCACATTAGCTTTAAAATCATTATCAAGAATCCAGCTAACATTAAAGCACTTGAAGAGAGATGTCCAACAATTTTCTGCAAAAACACACTGGAAAAACAAATGCAAGAGAGATTCTGAGTTTACCCAACAAAGAGTGCAAACCTGTGGAGAAATATAGTGAGTAGGTAACTTCCTTTGGAGGATATCTGCGCTGTTAAGAGAGCCATTCAGCAAGATCCAAATCAGAATATTCACCCTTCTAGGGCTCTTAGATTTCCATAAGGCTGATTCTAGTAGCTGACCAATTGGGGAGAAGGATAGATGCTTTACAAGAGACTTGACTGAGAAAAACCCACTTGGTTCTAAAGACCACCGTCTTTTATCAGGAATCGAATTAAGTTTACAGTGATTGAGTTTTCCAGTCAAGTAGCTGGAAGTTTTCTGCCTCTTCATCCTTTAACAGTCTGCTAAAATGAAAAGTCCAAGATGTTGAAATCTCATCCCAATAATCTTGTAATGAACCTTCGGGTTTGGTGGAGATAGAGAAAAGATTAGGGAATGAGATTTTTAGAGGAACCAAATCCAACCAAGGATCTCTCCAAAAGCTTATCCTTTCATCGTTACCAACCTTGAAGGCTGCCAAGGAATCCACTTTTAACCAAAATATTGAAATATTAATCCATGGGCTTCTAAGGCTGGTGGAAAATTTACCATTGGTATGCCAACCAAACTTACTTCTTCCATGAATGCTTATAATTACTTTCCTCCAAAGTGAGTTGTCCTCAAAGAAAAACCTCCACCCCCATTTTGCTAGAAGGCCTTGATTTCTGAGTTTCAAACACCCAATGTCGAGACCACAATCTTCTTGGGACCGTGAAGCTATGCTCCATTTAACTAGATGATTTATTTTGCTTCCGGAATGCCCTTCCCAAAAAAAATCCCTCAATGTTCTTTCTAGAGTTTGAATCACCTTTTCTGGCATTTGAAAAAGTGACATATAGTAAGTTGGTATATGAGAAAGAACTGACTTACATAGGGTGGCGCGACCTCCTCTTGAGAGGTTGTATCTCTTCCATTTGTCCAGTTTGCTTTGGACTTTGTCAATCACTGGTTGCCAAAAAGCTAATTGTTTAGGGTATCCCCCTAGAGGAAGACCAAGGTACATAAATGGGAGGCAGACAGCCTTGCAATTTAGGAGGGCTGCTTCTGATTGTAACTTGAAATGGTCTATATTGATGCCACATAAAGCTGATTTTTCCCACAGCCCCGAACACCACTCAAATAATTCAAGTATTTTCTTTAGGTTGCTGAGTTTTTCTTTGTCATCTTGGCAGAAAATTAGAGTATCATCCGCAAATTGTAAAATAGAAACATGGATTCTGTCTTTGCCAACAATAAAACCTTCAAACTTGCCTTTTTCTTGAAATTGGGATAGTAATGCATTTAAAACTTCACTGACTAGTAGAAATAAGAAAGGAAAAAGAGGGTCACCTTGCCTTATTCCTCTTGAAGCTTGAATTCTGCCACAAGGTCTTCCATTTATGAAGATTGAGAATTTTGTGTTAGAAATACAACCCATCATCCACATAATCCATCTTGAGTCAAAATTCTTCTCAACCAGAATTTTTTCAAGAAACTCCCAATCAACCCGGTCAAAGGCCTTTTCTAAACCAAGTTTTAGAATCCACCCTTTTTTCCCCTTGGAACGGTAGTCTTCAACCACTTCATTTGCAATAAGAATTGGGTTTAAAATTTGTCTTCCTTCGATAAAAGCACTTTAGAAGCCTCTATTATACTTGGCATTACTTTTTTCAGCCTTTCTGCTAACACTTTAGCTACTAATTTGTAAGACAAAGTAGTTAGGCTTATTGGCCTGAAATCACATACCCGAGTAGCATCATTTTTCTTCTTAATAAGGCTGATGAAGTTTTCTTTTATACATGAATTTAACTTTCCATTATTGTAGAAGTCTTCAAAAAGTTCTAGGTATTTATCCTTGAAGAAATCCCAAAATTTGAGAAGGAATTTAGCTGTAAAACCATCCAGTCCAGGGGCCTTGTTTTTACCTAACAGATTTAGGGCAGATTTGATCTCTACCAAAGAGAACCTTGCTGTCAGCTTTGCATTATCAACAGTAGAAACTTTGGACCATTTCAGGTTGAGAGGTACTGTTCTTTGACCTGGAAACTTGGTATATAAAATGGAGTAGAAATCTAAGATGAGGTCTTCAATCTCTTTGAAAGAATTGGTTGCTACTCCTTGATCATTTATGAGCTCAGAAATCAGATTCCTTTTTTTTTTGCATCCAAAAATTTATGGAAGAATTTTGTATTTTCATCCCCTAAACTTAGCCAATTCAGCTTGCTTTTTTGTCTTAGATTTCTTTCGTCTGTTCTATAATGGGAAAAAAGTTCAGCCATCAACACATTTCTCAAACTTTTGTTTGAATCTGTTAAACCATGAGCTTCTACTTGTTGATCAATTTCCTCTAATTTTTTTAACAACACTTCCTCATTTGATTTTTTTGCTGTCTCAAAATCTACATGCCAAGCTTTAAGGGCTGTTTTAACTTTTCTTAACTTCATAGAGATGACAAATCCAACCTAACCTTGCTGAACATCCATTGACAAAGTGTCTTTAACAATTTTACAGCTTTCTACTATGGATAACCAACTGTTACAAAATCTGAAGGGAGATGGCCCCCATTCAAACGATCCGGCTTCAAGAAGTATTGGAAAATGGTCTGAACATGTTCTTGCCAATCTTACTACTCTAGTATTTGCAAAGATATCATCCCAAGTATTTGATACCAGAAATCTATCAAGAAGTGAAGAAGAAGCTGGAGGACCTTCTCTTGACCAAGTAAATTGGCCATTTCCAAGGGGGATTTCCAATAATTTTGCTGAATCAATAAATTTATTAAACTTCTTCATCCCTTTTGTTAATCTCCCTGTTGGATTTCTTTCTTGAATCCTTCCAGTGATGTTGAAATCTCCTCCCATGTACTGACTCGCAACAATACCCTGAAAGTGAATATAATTCCGGCCAAATATGATTTCTTTCTTTGTAATTCATAGGGCCATAAACATTTGTGACCTAAGCTGTCTTCTTGCATAATGTAATGCATTTAATTGATAATGAATAGCCTCCCTTAAGAACTTCTGTCACAGTGATCTTGCTTTCATCCCACATGGTTAACAAGCCTCTTGAATGACCTTGTGCTTCCATATACTCCCACCCTATATCTTTGGAACTCCAAATTTCTTTTATGAATTTGATGTCAAAAGACTTTTTCTTGGTTTCTTGGATCATGACCAAATCCGGATTGATTTTTCTGACACTTCTTCTTACTGCCAATCTTTTGGAGGCATCATTCAAACCTCTAGTATTCCATGAAATGATTTTCATGTTGAGTTCTTGTAATTAACCCAAAATCAATCCACAATCCTCTACCAATGAAATCAGGTTGTTCATTAGGTTGCTGGGAATATCTCCTTTTTCGATGGGCTTAATGCAAGAGTTGATGAAACTAACTGTGTTGAGATTTTCTTCAGGTTGGAACAAACAGTGCAAGTCTTGTTGCTGCTCATAATCAAGGTACTCTTCTTCTTGGAGGAAGTCATGGACTAGGCTGCCATTCTCCTCACTACTAATACTGAGCAGGGAGTCTTCATCTGAGTCATAGCCTTTAAAAAATTCCATCGAGGGGTCAGATAAGCCTCTTATAAAGGCTACTTGTGAGTCTCGGACTTTGAAATCTTGAAAGGAGGAGCAGGGATGAGAGGGATAAGATACTGACCTGGAAGAGGTGTCGGAAGGTAATTGTACCTTGATGCAACAGTTCTCTAAAATGTCTGCATTCAACAGAGAAGTCCAGCTGTTTTGGAAGGAAGTTTTCTTTCTTATGAAGTGTTTTCGAAAAGGTTTTAAGATGGAAACCTTGCTTGTATTTTTTGGATTAATTCCAGGTAAGGGAGGGGATGAGGAAAAGCCACCTAATGAATATTTTCTCAATGATTCGTAGGTGTGAAAGGGAGTGGCAGAATGTGATGATTGACCTTCTGTATGGGCGGGAAAATCAAATGACTACTTGGAAGCCAAAATATCACCACACGGAGGGGCTGTGGCTTTCAGATGGACTTTTTGGTTGTCCATTAATAAAAAATCTCCTTGCTTTAATGAAATAGACTGTTGGACTTCCTCGAAAGATAAATTTGAAGTGGAGGCCGTTGGGATTTCGAGAGAGGAGATTAAGGGGGCCATTGGTAATGTAGAAACCATTGGACTTCCTTTGGAATGAGTTGGATTTTCTAGAGGTTCTCTCCTCAATAAATGATACTCCTTCTCTCCTCTTAATGATTCCTCTTCTTTCTCTTTCTTTTTGTTCACACTAAACCGGTTAGGGGAAATTCCAGATTGATCTTCACCTTTATTAGCTTCCGACAGGCTGACTTCTCTTCCATCTATCTGAAAAGTCACTGGAGTAAACTTTTTTGATGGGGAAGTTTCTTGACTCTCCTTTTCCGGTTGTTTAACACCTTTCATCGCCGTTTGGGACAAAATTTCCTTTGAAAACAGGGGATTTTTGGAGAAGTTCAAGTGATTGACTGCTGTCTTGAGGAAGGACCATTGCTCAGCCTCATTTTAATCACATAATCCTTCATCTATCAATACTTGATTAAATCTAGCACTTTGTCTACCGGATTTAAGAGATTCTTTTCATTAAAAAACCTCTTGGCCTTCTTTGGAGGCTTTAGGAATTCAATATCACCAAAATGAAGGAAGATGCTTCCCCTGTTTTCATCTGTGATTTCTAGAGTTGCTGGTATAAACCCACATAAATTTTTCTTAACCTGAATTCTAGCTTCTGCCACATTTAAAAGGTTTAAAGTTTCTATGGCTATTGCATCTAATCCACCAAAATAAGCACCAATTGCTTCAAATATTTGCTTGCACCAAAATTCTAATGGTAGATTTTTAATTAAAATCCAACCTCCATATCCTTTAACTACCCTTGGTCGGCTGTGTAATTTGGTGTTCCACCTTTCAAGCTTTAGGTGAAGATGTCCTATTTTTTGCCACACATCTGGATGCTTAATCAAATCTTCCAAATTCCCCTTTTCCAGCTTTAATAGGACTGATTTAGCTGAAAGAGGATTGATGAAAATTTTAGACTTAGACCATTGTCTTAATACCTCTGAAACTTCCTTCCATTCATTGAATTCACAAAAACGGTTGACTACCCACAATTTATTGAAATCTTCTTTGAGGACATCCTGATGTTTTTGAACCCAAAAATTAGTTTTGCTTTTTTTTTTTTTGGTGTTCTGAGGGAGCAGGGGACTCTGTTTTTCTGAAAAAATAGACTTAACCATTCTTCCCCTTACTATGTCTGCATAGGAGTTTGGGACTGAGCGGGGGTTTTTTGTCACCTGTTCAGCTTCAAAGAGGGACAAAGCATCATTTAACAAGATAAGGAAGGAATGCCAACCTGACTTAAGAGTTCCTAATGGAACATGAATGAAGAATCGTCCTCCAACTGCAGGCCACACTACACATCTTAAAAACCAGTTTGAATAGACTCTGATTTTAGAATTCTTGGTTACACCAGGAGCATCTTGCCCGCTTTTGACTAAGAAGCTAGATGTTGGAAGTTTCGAAAGGGTTGAGATGTTTTCCACAAATCAAAGTAGCTGCGATTTTGACAAGGAAATTTGCTTTTAGGCTTCCACATCTTCTATGATTACTGAACCAGCTTGGATGAGGGCACAGAAGTGGCTATCCTTGATTTTACAGCTAATAACTTCGACGGCTAAGTTAGGCTTGGAAGGGAGGGTCGATGGATGGGCCATGAGAGTTTGGTGAGCCGAGGGTTGCAGATGAGGGCTGAGATTGGTGGGAATAGGCAAAGCTTGGTCGGAGATGGGGAGAGGGCAGAGAGTTAGGTCAGAATGGGGTGCTGGAGGGAGGGAAGGGGAGAGAGGAGAGAGGAGAGAGGAGAGAGCATTTTTATTTTTCTTGTTGGAAGAGATGACTCAAAACATTGGCAGTTGGTTGTTGTTGTTGTTTTTTCTTTTTCTTTCTTTTCTTTTTTTTTTTTAAGGAAATAGATCTTTTCATTGATGAAATAAAAAGAGTTTAATGCTTCAAATACAAGGATACAAATGAAAAACAAGGAGAACTTCAAATAGATCAAATCAAAACTAAACCAATATTATATCTAGGACTATTTAGAGAAAATAAATGCTCCCCAATTCAAACAAATTAAGGCAGTTGGTTGTTCAACTAGCCTAACAACTATAAGGAAACCGACCCTTGAGTAACTAACCTAACAGAATGGAAACATAATAACCCATAGCATGACAGAACTGAAGAACCATTCTAGTGTAGTAACTAACTACTAGCCTTCCTCAATTGCCTTCTTCTTGAATGAAACTTGCCTTCAAGATTTTCATTTCTGAATGAAGTTCATCTTGGATCATATGAGCAATAGGATACTCTTAAGTAAGACTGATTGTTTACTTCTTAAGCATCAATCTTACCAAAAAATTTCTTAAGCATTAATGCACGTTAGAAAGTATTCTTCGTTTTGAAGAGCAACAAACATGCCCTAACTAGCTAACAACTTAAAACACAAGGACTATTCCCTCCGGCAAATGACTGTAAAGTTTAACTAGCTATTAATGGGCAGGTTACAAAGAAGTCCCTACATCAAGTTCATGTATGTTGACAGTCCTGCCATAAGAAAAACCACCATCAAATACTGATTTCCTATTCCACCACTATCGGATTTGTTAGAACTGACTATTGGGATCCACAATATTTTCTATGATTGCCTTTCCTCAACCTGCTGGAGGTATGATTTGTTCAACTTTTGGCTGGTCCCTTGCATTGCCTGGAGATCCATTCATTCTGATTGCCCAGATATTTGTCAGTTACCCATTCAAGGAGGGAGAAAAAGACCATTTAGCTCAACTTTTCTAGAGCCTTTTTATGGTTTCTATGGAAGAACATAGTTTTTGAATCTTTTAAGGACAATGACCGATGCTTCAACAATGTTCTTGATTATCTAACTTTTTTTTAGCTCTCACATGGTGTAAATTAGCACCCACCTTTTTTGATACAATCTCTTCTCTTGTAGCTGGAAAACTTTTTCTAATTTTTCCTTTGGATGGGACCCCTCCCCTTTTTTATAATTTCATCTCATCAATAAAACATTTCTTATCCAAAGAAAAAAAGGAAGTTTCTATAATTATCGTTATAAAAGGGGAGGTAATTTGGGGGAAGATGAAACTAAAAAATGTGATGAGAAGAGATTATTCAAATCCTCCGTAGTACCTCACATCAGAATCGTTCCTAATTACCCATTGTGAGAGCCATGGATATCTTCTTTGGACTCCTTTGTTTGTATTGATATTGCATGACACTGTTATACACACGGTTGATTATTTCCTTTATTGTGAAATTTTATATTGTATTTATTGTATTATATTTGCTGTATTTTATTCTTTCCTTATTTGTAATTAGGTATTTCTTCTATTTAAGAAACCCTTTCCTCCTAAGATTAATAAGAGAAAAAATAATGTTTTTTAGCATGGTATCAGAGCATCAAAATTTTTGAAACCCTAAAAACCCAAAAAAACCCTAATTTTTTTTTTGAAAACCTAAAAGAAAAAAAACTCTACCTTCTGTCGCTGCCCGCCGCCGCCGGTCTCTGTTTGTTCGCTGCCGCCGTTGGCCACTTGAAGCTCTGTCGCCAGACGTCCGACTGAAAGTCACGAACGTTTTGTATCTTCAAACGTTGTTTAAGTCACGTTTTTTGGTCGTGATTTCTCAGTCTGTCGTCCGATCGTGTCTGCACCGCCGATCGTCATTTCCACTGCTCAGTCACTAAGGCAGTCACTAAGCGCCGCCGACTGTGACTGCGATTTTTCAGTCTGCCGATTGCCGCTGTCCATCAGCTATAATTTTCCTAGTTGTTGGTTCGTTTAAGCCTTTGTTTTTTCCTCCTCCAGATCTACTGATTTTATATTTTGGGTTTCCGTTTCTTCAATGATATGTTGGACACTAAGGCACCCATCACTCGAGTTTGCGACAATCGTGTCCATTCAATCAGTTCCACTGTCCAAATAACTACCATTCGACTTAATGGGGATAATTTTCTTCGTTGGTCCCAAAGTGTTAGGATGTATATTCGTGGACAAGGGAAGATTGGTTACATCACATGAGAGAAAACCATTCCTAGTCCAGATGACCCTTCATTCGCTGGATGGGATGTTGAAAACTCCATGGTTATGACTTGGCTTGTCAATTCCATGGTTGAAGACATTGGTTGTAACTACATGTGTTACTCTATTGCCAAGGAATTATGGGATAGTGTAACTTAGATGTATTCTGATTTGGACAACCAGTCACAAGTATTTGAGTTGAACTTGAAATTGGGTGATATACGACAAGGAACTAACTCCATTACACAATACTTTCACTTCTTAAAAAGGATTTGGCAAGACCTTGACCTCTTTGATACGTATGAGTGAAAGTCTACAGAGGACCAAAAGCACTATAGGAAAACTGTTGAAGATGATCGTATTTACAAATTCCTTGCCTGCCTCAATGTTGAGTTCGATGAAGTTAGAGGTAGAATACTTGGAAAAACTACTCTTCCAATTATTAATGATATTTTTTTCTAAAGTTCGCAGGGAAGAAAATCGCAGGAATGTTATGATTTGCAAAAAACCTATTGATTCAGTTGAATGTTTTGCGTTGGTGACTGAAAATACTGCAATGAAGGCTTCTAATCAATCCAATAAGCCACATGAAAAGCCTCGTGTCTGGTGCGACCATTGCAATAAACTTCGACATACGCATGAAACTTGTTGGAAACTTCATGGAAAACCTGCGAATTGGGAAAGTTCTAAGCAACATGCTTCCAATGCTAAAGTTGTTGACTCCAACCGGTTTAATAAAGAGTAAATTGATCAAATTCTGAAGCTGCTAAAGAACATTCATCATCTAGTAATCCTAGTGTTTCCTTGGCACAATCAGGTACTTGTCCTCAAGCTCTCTCTTGCCTTAATTCATCTCCGTGGATTATAGACTCTGGAGCTTCTGATCATATGATCAGTTCCTCTTGTTTATTTGAATTATTCTCCTGTGTATTGCAATGAAAAAATTCGCATTGCTGATGGTAGCTTCACCTCTATTGCAGGAAAAGGAACTATTTCTTTGACTACAAAACTTATATTATGTTCTCCATGTTCCAAAATTAGCTTGTAACTTGTTGTCTGTTAGTAAACTCTCTAAGGATGCTGACTGTTGTGTTATCTTTTGTGAAACTCATTGTACCTTTTAGGATCAGGACTTGGAGGGGAACGATTGGACGTGCTAGGATGATTGATGGTCTTTATTACTTTGATGAAGTTTCTGCTAGTCATAAAAAAGTTTAGGGCTTGAGTAGTATTTGTTCTCCTTCTATTAAAGAAACTATCATGCTTTGGCATCGTAGATTAGGGCATCCAAATTTCTTTTATTTTAAGTATCTGTTTCCCGATTTATTTAAAGGATTTGATTGTTCAGTTTTTCAATGTGAAAGTTGCATTTTTGCGAAATATCATCGATTCACCTATTTGCCTAAATCGTACAAGGCGTCATCACCTTTTTCCTTAATTCATACTGATGTTTGGGGTCCGTCTAAAGTCTTAACTCATAGTGGTAAGCATTAGTTTTGTTACCTTTATAGATGACCACACTCGTTTAACTTGACTTTATTTGTTAACAAAAAAGTCAGAGGTAAAAGAGGTTTTTGTTCGGTTTTACAATATGATAGAGACTCGATTTCAAACTAAAATTCGAATTTCTTCACTCTGATAACAACATTGAATATTTTAATGAACAATTAACAAATTTTTTGCAAGATAAGGGCATTTTTCATCAAGCTACGTGTCGTAACATGCCTCAGCAGAATGGCATTGCTAAGCGAAAGAATAGACACTTACTTGAAGTTGCTTGTGCCCTATGAATGTTCCAAAATATTTGTAGGGTGATGCCGTTCTTCCAGTTGCATATCTGATCAATCGAATGCCGATAAGGTTTTGAATTTTAAAACTCCTCTAAATCACTTCAATGAGTTTTTTTTCCTAATAACCGACTGTCTTCTGATTTGCCAATTAAATTGTTTGGGTGTACTGCTTATGTCCATTCTTCTCCTCTTTCTCGAACTAAGCTTGATCCTCGAGCCACTAAATAGATTTTCGTAGGCTATGTCTCTCATAAGAAAGCTTACAAATGTTTTGATCCTTTGACCCACAAGTATTTAGAGAGTATGGATGTATCTTTTTTAGAAAATCAACCTTTTTTTGGCCCAAATTTTCTTCAAGGGGAGATATCTAACCTTGAAGATAATTTTTGGGATACTTTATCTCTCCCAAACATCAGTGGTCCTACAATTATGAGCTCTAGTTCTTCGATACCAAGTATGGAGAGTTCTTCTTTAGGAGGAGAAACACTACAAAATGACTTCACAAGTCGAAATCCTAAACTTCAGGTTTATACTAGAAGAAACTTGATTCAAAGAGTCCGAGATCAGACAATTGACTTATCACAGGACCAATCAAATACTCCGATAAATGATCCTAAAGATCCAGGTATTGGACACTTTACTCCTATTTCTCCTAGTTCTTCTTCTACTTCTAATCCTTTACCTGATGTCTCTAATCTTGATATTCCAATTGCACATAGGAAAGGTACTCGTAAATGCACCAAATATCTCGTTAAAAATTATCTTTCTTACCATAGATTGTCCGACTGTCATAAAGCCTTCACATCCAAAATAACCAACCTATTTGTTCCAAGGAATATACAGGAAGCCCTAAATGATTTGAATTGGAAATTAGCAGTCATGAAAGAGAACAATGCACTGAAAGAAAATTGCACATGGGACATAGTTGAACAATCAAAAGATAAGAAGACGGTGTAATGCAAATGGGTGTTCATTGTAAAATGTAAAACTGATGGTAGTATTGATAGGTACAAGGCCAGATTGGTTGCCAAGGGGTTCACTCAGACCTATGGCATTAATTATCAAGAAACATTTGCTTCAGTAGCTATAATTAATTCTATTAGAATCTTGTTGTCTGTGGCAGTTAATTTTGATTGGTTTCTTTATCAACTTGATGTGAAGAATGCCTTTCTCAATGGGGATTTTGAAGAAGAGGTTTTTATGAACTTGCCACCTGGTTTTGAGGTGGATCTCGGGATTAACATAGTGTGCAAGTTAAAGAAATCATTATATGGGCTTAAACAATCTTCCAGAGCATGGTTTGAATGGTTTGGAAAGGCAGTCACAAGCTATGGATTAAGTTAAAGTCAAGCTGATCATACTATGTTCTATAAACATACTGGAAGTGGTAAGTTGGTTGTTTTGATAGTGTATGTTGATGATATCATTCTTATAGGTAATGATGAGACATGACTGGATATCTTGAAGAAAAACCTTGCTAATAATTTTCAAATCAAGGACCTGAGAACCTTAAAGTATTTCCTAGGAATGGAGTTTGCTAGGTCTAAAAGTGGCATTCTTGTCAACCAGAGGAAGTATATTCTTGACCTACTGAATGAGAAAGGTTTACTTGGTTGCAAGATAGCAGAAACTCCTATCAAGCAAAATTTAAAATTGGTTGCTGCAACTGAAAAAGAAGTAAAAGAAAAGGAAAAGTACCAGAGGCTTGTAGGGAGAGACTCATACACCTCTCTCACGCACGTTCTGACATTGCTTTCGCGGTTAGTGTGGTATGTCAGCTCATGCATGCTCCTAGGTCAGTTCACTTTGAAGCAGTTTATAGAATTTTGAGATATTTGAAAGGTACTCCAGGAAAAATGTATATTATTCACGAAGCATGACCACCTAAATATTGAGGTTTACACTGATGCTGATTGGGCAGGAAGCACGACTGATCGAAGATTTATTTCGGGGTATTGCTCTTTTGTTGGAGAAAATCTGGTTACTTGGCGAAGTAAAAAACAAAGTGTGGTTGCAAGAAGTAGTGCTGAAGCAGAATTTAGGGCTTTAGCCCATGGTATTTGTGAAGGCATATGGATAAGAAGACTACTGGAAGAATTGAATTTCTCTCAGACAATGCCCATACGCATCTATTGCAATAACAAGTCAGCAATTTCCAGTGCCCACAATCCAGTCCTTCATGATAAGACCAAACATATTGAAGTTGATAAACACTTCATAAAGGAAAAGATTGATGCAGGAATAATATGCTTCCTCTTTCTCTCAACAGTAGAGCAAATTGCAGATGTGTTAACTAAAGGTCTTCCAAAGTGGCAATTCAACAAGTTGATTGACAAGCTGGCTATGAATGATATCTTCATACCAACTTAAGGGGGAGTGTTGATTATTTCCTTTATTGTGAAATTTTATATTATACTTATTGTGTTATATTTGCTGTATTTTATTCTTTCCTTATTTGTAATTGGGTAATTTTTCTATTTAAGAAATCCTTTCCTCCTAAGATTAATAAGAGAAAAGATAATGTTTTTTAGCACACACAAAGGCCTATTATTCGTTATTGTGTTTTGTAGCTTTAATGCTTTTTCCTGTATGAATGTTATTTCAGGAGCATCTTTTGAAGATTACTTCTGAACATCGTGCAGAAATGGCTATGAAAAGAGGAAAGCCGAATCTTCCAGAAGAAGGTTGGTACTTTATGATGTGGCTTCCTCTTCCTATTGGAGTTTTTCCATTTACTTGCTCTTCTTGTGGCACAATAATAGGTGCTCAAGTACATTTAGGTAAAGATATCAAGTATTATATGAGAAGGGTATAGGACGATTCTTCTTGGTAGAGTTATTGATGTATGGAAGTGCTTAGGCCAAGGAAAAAATTCTCTTTTAGGGATCGTTTGGTTTAAGGGTTTATACATATCTGAGAATTAAAGATAGATGCCTGAAAATAGGATGTCTAGGAATCAAAGTTTACTGCGTTTGGTTGTGCGTGGGAGTGCTATTAGAATTTTATGAAAAAAAAATTGTTCTTGCATTTAATTTGTGAAATTAAGCATGAAAATATTATTATAATTGTAATAGATTAATTAAAGAATAAACAACATTTAATATATCGATAAAAAATAATTAATTATGAATCAATAATAATTTTAATTATAAATATTTGAAGATTGAGTAACTTATAATTAAAGTTAACCAATTAATGCATTTAATGAACGTTATACTAATTATAATCTAATACCTAATCATTTTTATAATTAATTAAGTTTAACATTAGTGATTTTAATTTTAATTAAATAATATAAGAAAATATACTTTAATGAACAATATATTATATAAAAGGGTTGTTTTCATATATAGGAAAATGGACCAAAATATTTACAAATAATAGCAAAATATCACAATTTATCGCGGTCTATTGTAGATAGAATGTGATATTTTGTAATTAATTGTAAATATTTTTAATAGTTTTGTCATTTAAAATAATTTTCCTATATAAAAAGTGAAAAAAAAGGAGATAAAAATATGATATATTAATAAAGAATACTAAAAAGTGTTTTGTAAATATGATATACTAATAATGAAGAAGTAACAAAAATCAATCACAATAAATAATTAACTTATTATAAATAATCAATAATGACTATATATTCATAATTAATGATCAAATTAAAATTAATTTCAATAAATAATTACTTGATTATTAAAAAAATAATTAAGTAATAAATTATTATTATTGAAAAAAATGAAGTTTTATACTAACTAAATTTAACTAATTATAGTTTACTAATTAAATATATTTAAGATATTGTTGGCTAATAAATTAATAATTGATGTAAAAAATAATTCTATTCATCTAATAAATTTTTATTGTAAAAATAAGCTAAGTAAATATTTCAATAGATTATTATTCATTTACTAAAATAAATATTTATATTATTTTTGTTAAATTAATATTAATTAATTAATTACCTATATTCAAAGTGAAATTACATATAAAATGAAAAACAAATGGAGAAGGGAAATGAGAAAATCCACAGTTTTGGAAGGGAATAGAAAACTCTTACCTGTGGGAAATGAGAATGCCTGGGAATAGCTTATTCCTAGGTAAAGAGTTGAAAACTGTGAAACAAACATGAGATTTGGATACATGTGCCAATTTCCATGTAGAAAACCCTCCAACCAAACAACCTCTTAGAGATTCTCTTTAACAGTATTTGGGTTAACTTATAAGTATAGACTATTCTAATGGGACAGATTGTCAGACGCTACACCATACAATTTTTGAGAAAGACTAGGATTTTTTTTTCTTTAATAATAGGTAGGTGGCCACTTTGGGATTTGATGAACCCCTGCCTCAAAGTCTCCAAGTTCCCTCACATGGTCCTTTACCTCTTTGTAAACCTCATTATCGGGCCAAGTCGGGTGGACCTGACTGAGAAAGGTAAGGCCCAAGATCGGCCCAACCTCCCATAGCCTAATTGAGGGCATTGCTTATGGGATTAACTTATTCGATCAAAATTTGAATTGGGCTCGAGTTGACCCATTGGATAATTAATTTTTAAAAAATACAGCTATAGAATTTCTCAAACCAAATTGTATTGTAATTATGCGTAGTTCTCATTGTACTAAACTAGATTTCCTCCCTTTATTAGTACCTCCTTTTTGTGGAGTTACTTTTTGGATGCTCTTGTATTCTTTTATCTTTTCTCAATGAAAATTTGGTTCTTTATTAAAAAAAAATCCAAATTGTATTAAAACTTTTAGATTTATATTTGGTTATAGAAGATGCCGGCAATTATGTGCATGAGAACAAATGAAGAAAAGATGGTTCTTATCCTCTCGATCTTGCCATCAACGAACATGCATGGAAGTGAACTTCTGATTTTGGAATGTGATGGCCATTACATTGAGTTAGGTTATTGTTATAATATTCATCATTGTTAAGGTTTAGTTGATTATTATTATTTTTATTTTCTTTAAGACTCAAACCCTTGCAATAATTGTTTTCAAAGCACGAGGCACACCTGAAGGCAATAAAAAGGCCACATTAAGTGAAGCGAGACACAATGAATAGATAGATACATAAATAAATAATATAGAGAGCATAAGTTTATATATACATATTGTTAATAAAATGTCAAAACTTTAAAGATAAATACTAAATGGTCATTACATCCAAATGTCAAAAATATCAAACAATAATCAAGTCAATAAGAATGAAAAAAAAAAAAAAAAGTAAAACATCATCTGTTGATTATTTCCTTTCTTGTTAATATTTTCATTGTATTCTTTTTGGTCTATATTTGTTGTATTTATATTTTCCTTATTTGTAATGGGTATTTCTTCTAATTAAAATAAACTCTTTCTTTCTTTGAGAAATAGGAGGAAAAAAAACTTTTTACACATGCTATCACAACTGAAATTGTACTGAAACCCTAAAAAGCCCTAATTTTTTGAAAAAACAACTAGTTGTGCCACCGCTGCTGCCGTCGAGCTCCTCCTTGTTTGTCGCTGTCGTCGATCCCTCAGAGCCTCATCAAACGTCACATCTCCGTTGGAGCCTTCGATCGCCGAAGCGTCTTTTCCTTCTTCATTCATGTTTAGCTTGTCTGCAGGTGGTCTTTTTGTTCGGGTTAGCTTCTGCTACCGGCTGGTCAAGTCTGCAGCCACCATTGTTGCATTCTGCCGCTCACCGCCATGTTCCACTGTCAGTTGCCGCCTTCCACCCTTGCCACTGTTTCCTCTTCAATTTTTCTGGTTTTTTCCTTCCAGATCTACTATTTTTCTCTTTGGGTTTGTGTTTCTTTCAACAATATGTCAGACACTAAGTCCACCATTGCTAAAGTCTTAGACGACCGCACCTTAGCCAACAGTTCCACTGTCCAAATAGCTACCATTTGGCATAATGGGGATAACTTTCTTAGTTGGTCCCAAATTGTTTGGATGTATATTCGTGGACAAGGGAAGATTGGTTACATTACTGGAGAAAAGACCACCCTTAGCCTAGATGATCCTTCACTTGCTGGGTGGGACGTTAAAAACTCCATGGTTATGACCTGACTAGTAAATTCCATGGTTGAAGACATCAGCTGTAACCACATGTGCTACTCTACAACCAAGGAATTATGGGATAGTGTGACTCAAATGTATTATGATTTGGGCAACCAGTCACAAGTATTTGAGTTGAACCTTAAATTGGGTGATATATGACAATGAGGTAACTCCATTACACAATACTTTCATTCCTTAAAAAGGATTTGGCAAGATCTTGATCTCTTTGATACATACGAGTGGAAGTCTATAGAAGACCAAAAGCATTATAGGAAAAATGTAGAAGATGGTCGTATTTACAAATTCCTTGCTCTGAATGTTGAGTTTGATGAGGTTAGAGGTAGGATACTTGGGAAAACTACTCTTCCACCTATTAATGATGTTTTTTCTGAAGTTCGTAGGGAAGAAAGCTAAATAAATGTTTTGTGTTGGAAATAAAGGGTTTTGTTGATAGTTATAGCCCCAAGGGTAGTTTAGTATTTTATTTTACCCTGGCTTTATTTCCTTTTTTATTTTAGGGCTTGCTAGAGCCTATAAATACGACTTCTATTGTAACTTTCATTGTGTGTTAAAAATAATAAAAAGAGACTCTATCGTAGTTTTTCTCTCTGTTCTAGGGTTTTCCACGTAAACCTAGTGTTCTCTATTTTCTATCTTTTAACATGGTATTAGAGCGTAGTGACGAAACCCTAGCTGCCATCGGCGAAAGCCAACCGGTGTAAGATAATCTTGGTTTTGCACCAGCCCCGCTTCCGCCACAGCTGCCGATGGGGCCTCTGACCACCGAAGCTATTGCCGCCGCCACTGTCGTCGATTATGTCGCCACCGATACAGTCGATGTTACTACTGTCCAAGCCGAGGTTAATTGGTACCTTCAGTCCTTGCATATCCGTCCAACTCTAGCGCCGCCGCAACCCTTTGATGGAAATCCTAGCGCCGCCACCCTTTTTCACTATGCCGCTGGTGTTCCTCCCTTGTTACCGAGAGTTGCCGCTGCCTATCCCTCCAACCTCATTGCCAGTAGCTGAAACCTACACCTTGAAGTCCAGATTGGTGAGTCGTCTGCCTACCACAGAGGTAAATCCCCTGCCGTAGCAACGTCGGGAATCCCCAGCTCCTTTTCCTTTCAGCCTCAAGCAACCTATCTGTAGTCGTTGAGCCTTCCTCATCATGAGTTGCCTAGCTATGAACATCAAGGTTCAATTGGTTTATCTCCGGTAATGGTTCAACAACAGTTGGCTAATGTTCAAGCAAGTTTTCAGCCACGAATTGCTACTCTTGGGGCAGCCTTAGGTGCTTCCACAAACTTAAATCCTAGTATAGTGAATTTTGATATTCTTTCCGGTCTACCGATGTATCCAGAGAATCCGGTAACCTTTTTCCCTGCTCTAACTACTGCAAACTATTTGTCTGGATCTATGGAAATTCCATAGGGTTATTTGTAGGAGAAAAGTTGAATGGTTAGAATTATTTCTCCTGATCTCAGTCCATTAAATGACTTTTGAGGAGTGTCACAAGTTTGGGTATCTAACTAGTGAGATACCAAGACCTAGGCCAAGGGATTCTCAGATGCACATTTGGAAAGGAGAAGACTCACTGCTTCGATCATTGCTAATTAATAGTATGGAACCTCAGATAGGGAAACCGTTGTTGTATGCTGGGACTGCTCGAGATATCTGGAATGCAGTTCAAAAATTATATTCTAAGAGGTAGAATGCGTCTCGTCTTTACACTCTGTGTAAACAGGCTCACGAGTGCAAATAAGGATGATGGATGTCACTTTATACTTTAATAAGTTGTCTTTAACCTAGCAGGAGATGGACCTGTGTCGTGAAATTATCTAGGATTGTCCTTTTGGAGGTGTTCAGTATTACAAGATTGAGGAAGTTGACCGTGTCTATGATTTCCTAGATGGTTTGAACTCCAAGTTCGATGCAACGCGAGGCCGTATACTGGGATAGAGGCCTATACCTTTTCTTATGGAAGTGTGTTATGAGGTTCGTCTAAAGGAAGACAGAACTAGTGGTATGAACATCACAACTGTATTTGCTACTGATTCTGCTGCTTTCAGTACGAAATTATCTGGTTCTGATAGTGACAAGCAAAGTGGGAAACAGACCCCGATGTGAACATTGCAAGAAACCATGACATACGAAAGATCAGTGCTGGAAGTTACATGGTAGACCATCGAAAGGCCGAAGACGTCCTCCAAATGTAAGACCCAATCCTGGTCGGGCTCTTATGAGTGAATCTGTGAGTGCCCCTCAGTCACAACCTTAGGTGAATTGCCAAAGTGACCCTGGTGTCTCTTCCCTTGGGGCTGTTGCTCAATCAGGTACCTCTCAATCCTTAAGTCTCCTCAAAATAAATGGTAAGAAATCATGGATACTTGATTCAGGGGCTACAAATCATTTGACTGGATCTTTTGATAATTTTCTATCATATCTTCTGAGTGTTGGTAATGAAAAGATTCGAATTGCAGATGGGTCCTTTACTCCTATTGCGGGCAAGAGTCATATTTCTCCTTTAGATGGTTTAACTTTACAAAAGATCTTACAATTTACTATTTATTAGTAAGATAACTAGAGATTTGAATTGTCAAGTTGCCTTCTCACTAGATAATATTTTTTTTCAGGATTTGAGCTCGGGAAAGACGATTGGCACTACTCGACACAATAGGGATTCTATGTCCTTGATGATGATGCTTTCTCTAGGAACTGTTATAGGACTAGTTTGTTGTCTTCTTATTTTTCAACTTCAGAAAAAGATTGTATGTTGTGGCATTTTTGCCTTGGTCATCCAAATTTCAAATACATGAAATATTTATTTCCTCATTATTCAATAAAGTTGATGTCTCTTCTCTATCTTGTGATGTGTGCATTCGTGCAAAACAACATAGGGTCACCTTTTCGTCTTAACCTTACAAACCTTTTCAGCTCTTCACCTTTATTCATAGTGATGTTTGGGGTCCCTCAAATACTACCACCTCTTCGGGGAAACGGTGGTTTGTGACCTTTATTGATGATCATACTCGTCTTACATGGGTTTTTCTCCTCACAGATAAATCTGAGGTTTCATCGGTATTTCAACAATTTTACACTACTGTTGAGACTTGATTCAACACCAAAATTGTTATTCTTCTAGTGATAATGGTCGTGAGTTCCTTAATAATACTTTTGGGATTTTCTGTCTTCTCAAGGCATTGTCCATCAAAGCTCGTGTGCATCTATACACCTCAATAGAATGGGATGGCTGAAAGGAAAAATCTTCACTTTCTTGAGATTGCTCGGTCTCTCATGCTGTCTACTTCACTTCCATCTTATTTATGGGGGGATGCAGTTTTAACTGCAGCTCATCTTATTAATCGAATGTCTTCTTGTGTCCTTCAACTCCAAACCCCTCTTGAATGCCTCAAGGGCTATACCCTACTACGTGACTTATTCCTGATGTTCCTCTTTGAGTTTTTGGGTGCACTTCTTTTGTCCATGGTTATGGCCCTAACCAAACTAAGTTTACCCCTCAAGCTCATAAATGTGTCTTCATTGGGCATCCCATTCACCAGCGAGGTCATAAATGTTTCCACCTTTCTTCTCGGAAATACTTCATCTCCATGGATGTAACGTTCCTTGAGGATAAACCTTTCTTTCTCGTTAGTCATCTTCAGGGGGAGAATACTAGTGAAGAGACTAACTGGTCCACATCTTCCGTCCATGTTGACCTTCCTGAACCCATCCTGAGTGCCCATGACATCGTTCTACCCACTAAACAAGTCTCTTGGATAACCTACTACAGAAAGAATATCATAAAGGAAATAGTGTCCCCTGCTTCGCCGACTCCGATCCATGAATCTGAACCAATGCAACTCAAGGTACTAATGGCCCTGATAATATTAACTTGTGTGTTGAGGATGATATTTGTTTATTTGGCTGAGAATGACAAGAATAATATGTTAGTTCTAGAGAATAACAGGGTTGCAAGCAGTGATGAGACTTCGACAAAAACACAAGAGGTGAGAGTCTTCATCAGGCTGGAAAATGTAATCAAAATCCCATTACAGATGAGGAATCAGACAAACTAAAGTATTATGATATTTCTCTTGACATGCCCATTGTATTGAGAAAGGGCACCAGATCCTGCACTAAGTACCCCATGTATAGTTGTATCTCTGACAGTAATCTGTCTTCTGAGTTCAAGGCATTTACGGCCAACCTTGATATAGTAACAATACTGAAAAAAATACATATGGCTATGGAAATTCTTGAGTGGAAGATTGCCATCGTGGAAGAAATGAGAGCTCTTGAAAAGAATAATACGTGGGACCTTGTTGCTCTTCCTAAAGGGCATAAAACAGTTGAGTGCAAGTGGGTGTTCACTCTGAAGTATAAATCAGATGGAACTCTAGACAGGTACAAGGCCAGACTTGTAGCAAAAGGGTTTACTCAAACTTATGGGATAGATTATTCTGAGACTTTCTCCCCTATAGCGAAGTTAAACACGGTCCATGTCCTTCTTTCTGTTGCAGTTAATAAAGACTGACCTCTCCATCAACTTGATGTGAAAAATGCATTTCTGAATGGTGAATTAGAAGAAGAGGTGTATATGAGCCCCCAGGTTTTGAAGCTCAGTTTGATCATCGGGTTTGTAACTCAAGAAGTCTTTGTATGGTTTGAAACAGTACCCCGAGAGCGTGGTCTGATAGGTTTACTACCTTTGTTAAGTCCCAAGGTTTCACTCAGGGACACTCTGATCACACATTGTTTACAAAAAGGTCAGTATTTGGGAAAATTGGCGTTCTAATTGTGTATGTTGATGATATTGTCTTGTTAGGAGATGATGCTGTTGAGATCACCAGGTTAAAAATGAAAATGGCTGATGAGTTTGAGTTCAAAGATGTAGGGAATCTAAAGTATTTCCTCGGAATGGAGGTGGCAAGATCAAAGGAAGGGATCTCTGTCTCACAATAGAAATACACTCTTGACCTGTTAAAAGAAACAGGTATGACTGGATGTAGACCTGCTGACCCTCCTATTGAATTCATTACGAATCTGGGAGATTCTGTTGATAGTTCCTGTTGATAAAGAGAGGTATCAGCGTCTAGTGGGAAAACTGATTTATTTATCTCACACTAGACCAAATATTTCCTATACTGTTAGTGTTGTCAGTCAGTTTATGCAGGCACCTTATGAAGAACATATGGAAGCTATGAATCGGATTTTGAGATATTTGAAAAGTTCACCAGGTAAAGGTTTGATGTTCAGAAAAACTGACAAGAAATGCATTGAGGCTTATATCGACTCTAATTGGGTAGGATCAGTTATTGACAGAAAGTCTACCTCTGTATACTGTACTTTTGTGTGGGGTAACCTAGTTACTTGGAGAAGTAAGAAGCGAAGTGTTGTTGCTAGAAGCAGTGCTAAAGATGAATACGGAGTTATGAGTTTGGAAATCTGTGAAAAACTCTGGTTGAAGAAATTTCTGTTTGATCTACACCAAGACAGTGTTCTACCTGTGAAGCTTTATTGTGATAATAAAGTGGCTATAAGCATAGCCAATAATCCTGTACGACATGATAGAATGAAACATGGGAGATTGACAGACACTTTATAAAAGAAAAATTGGACAATGGCAGTATCTGTATTCTGTATATTCCATCTAGTGAACAAGTTGTTGATGTTCTAACCAAAGGGTTACTCAGGCAAAGTTTTGACTCGTGTGTTAGCAAGTTGGATCTGATTGACATCTATGCCCCAACTTGAAGGGGAATGTTGGAAATAAGGAGCTTTGTTGATAGTTTATAATCCTAAGGGTAGTTTAGTATTTTACTTTACCCTAGGTTTATTTCCTTTTTTATTTTAGGGCTTGCTAGAGCCTATAAATATGAATTCTATTGTAACTTTCATTGTGGGTTAAAAAGAATAACAAGAGACTCTCTATCGTGGTTTTTTCTCCCTCTTCTAGGGTTCTCCACGTAAACCTAGTGTTCTCTATTTTCTATCTTTTAACATTTTGATTAACAAAAAACTATTGATTCAGTTGAAAGTTCAGCATTGGTCACTGAAAATACTGCTTTGAAGGCGTCTGACCAATCCAACAAGACACATGAGAAATCTCGTGTCTGATGCGACTATTGCAATAAACATCTGCATATGTGTGAAACTTGTTGGAAACTTCATGGGAAACCTACGAATTGGAAAAGTTCTAAGCAAGGTGAGAAAAATTCTCATCAGCATGCCTCTAATGCTATTGTTGTGGACTCCAGTCTTTTTAATAAGAGCAAATTGATCAAATTCTGCAGCTGCTAAAGACTAATTTATCGTTTGGTAATTCTAGTGTTTCGTTGGCACAATCAAGTAATTTTCCTCAAGCTCTCTCTTGCCTTAACTCATCTCCATAGATTATAGATTATGGAGCCTCTGATCATATGACTAGTCTCTCTTGTTTCTTTGAATCATACTCTCCTATGTATTGCAATGAAAAAATTTGCAATATCGATGGTAGTTTCACCTCTATTGCAAGAAAAGGAACTATTCCTTTGACAATGAAACTCTTGTTTAATTCTGTTCTTCTTTTCCAAAATTAGCTTGCAATTTGTTATCTATTAGTAAAATATCTAAGGATTCTAACTGTCGTGTTGTCTTCTGTGAAACTCATTGTACCTTTTAGGATCAGGACTCAGGGGAGACGATTGGACATGCTAGGATGATTGGTGGTCTCTATTACTTTGATGAAGTCTCATCTAGTCATAAAATAGTTTAGGGGTTGAGTAGTGTTTATTTTCCTTTTGTTAAAGAAACTATAATGCTTTGACATCGTAGATTAAGACATCTAAATTTCTTTTACTTAAAGTATTTGTTTCTAGATTTATTTAAAGGTTTTGGTGGTTCAATTTTTCATTGTGGAAGTTGCATTTTTGCCAAACATCATCGAGCCAAATATTTGCCCAAACCTTACAAGGTTTCCTCACCTTTTTACTTAATTCATATTGATGTTTCCCTCTAAAGTTTTGACTCATAGTTAGCGTTGGTTTGTTACCTTTATAGATGATCACACTCGTTTAATTTAGCTTTATTTATTAACAAAAAAGTCCGAGGTAAAAGAGGTTTTTGTTTGGTTTTATAATATGATTGAGACTTAGTTTCAAACTAAAATCCGCATTCTTCACTTTGATAATGGTATCGAATATTTTAATGAACAATTAACCATTTTTTTTGCAAGATAAGAGTATTTTTCTTCAAGCTACGTGTCGTGATGCTCCTTAACAAAATGACCTTGCTGAATGAAAAAAATAGACATTTACTTGAAGTTGCTCGTGCCCTTATGTTTTCTATGCATGTCCCAAAATATTTGTGGTGTGACACAATCCTTATAGCTGCATACCAATTCAATTGAATGCCAACTAAGGTTTTGAATTTTAAAACTCCTCTGAATCACTTTAAAGAATTTTTTCCTACTGTTTGGTTGTTTTTTGACTTACCAATAAAATTATTTGGGTGTACTGCTATGTTCATACTCCTACCCTTACTCAAACTAAACTTGATCTTCGAGCTGTTAAATGCATTTTTGTATGCTATGTATCCCATAAGAAGGCTTACAAATGTTTTGACCCTTTGACCAAAAAGTATTTTGAGAGTATGGATGTATTTTTCTTGGAAAATCAACCTTTTTTAGCCCAAATTCTTTTCTGGGGGAGACTTCTAACCTTGAAGATAATTTGTGGGACACTTCACCTATCCCAAACATCATTGATTCTAAAATTGAGTTCTAGTCCTTAGATGCCAAGTGTGGAAAGTTCTTCTTCAGGGGGGAGAAACACTACAAACTGATTTGACAAATCGAAAACCTGAACTTCGGGTTTATACTAAAAGAAACTTGATTCAAAGGAATCGAGAACAAACAATTGATCTATCACAGGACCAATCTAATCCTTCGATGAATGATTTTGAAAATCCAGGTAACATACACTCTTCTTCCCATAATTCTCCCAGTTCTTCTCATAGTTCTCTAAGTTCTTCGCATACTTCTTTACTAGATGTCTCTAATCTTGATATTCCAATTGCCCATAGGAAAGGTACCAGTAAATGTACCAAATATCCCATTGCAAATTGTCTTTCTTATCATAGATTATTTGACAATCATAAAGCTTTCACATCCAAAATAACTAACCTGTTTGTTCCAAGGAATATACATGAGGCCCTAAATGATTTGAATTAGAAATTAGCAATGATGGAAAAGATGAATGCGCTGAAATAAAATTGTGCATGGGACATACCAAAAGATAAGAAAACAGTGGGATGCAAGTGGGTGTTCACTGTAAAATGTAAAGCTGATGGTAGTATTGAAAGATACAAGGTCAGATTGGTTGCTAAGGGGTTCACTCAGACCTATGGAGTTGATTATCAAGAAAGATTTGTTCCAGTTGTTAAAATTAATTCTATTAGAATTTTGCTATCTGTTGCAGTTAATTTTGATTGGCCTCTTTATCAACCTAATGTTAAGAATACCTTTCTCAATGGGGATCTTGAAGAAGAGGTATTTATGGACTTGCCACCGGGTTTTGAGGTGGATCTCGGGATTAACAAAGTTTGCAAGTTAAAGAAAAGCATTATATGGCCTTAAACAATCTCCTAAAGCCTGGTTTGAACGTTTTAAAATAGGCGTCAAAAGTTATGGATTCAGTTAAAGTCAAGCTGATTATACTATGTTTTATAGACATACAGGAATGACAAGGTGGTTGTTTTGATAGTGTATGTTGATGATATCATACTTATAGGTAATGATGAGACAAAACTGGCTTTCGTGAAGGAAAAACTAGCTAATGATTTCCAAATCAATGACCTAGGAACGTTAAAGTATTTCCTAGGCATGGAGTTTGCTAGGTCCAAAAGTGGCATTCTTGTCAACCAAAGGAAGTATATTCTTGGTCTACTGAAAGAGACAAGTTTACTTGGCTGCAAGGTAGTAGAAACTTCGATTAAGCAGAACCTGAAACTGGAAGCTGCAACTGAAAAAGAGAGAAGAAAAAGAAAAGTACTAGAGACTTATCGGGAGACTCATATATCTCTTTCACACGTCTTGACATCACTTTTGCAATTATTATGGTAAGTCAGTTCATGCATGCTCCTGGACCAGCTCACTTTGATGTAGTTTATAGAATCCTAAGATATTTGAAAGGTACTCCTGGAAAAGATATATTGTTTAAGAGGCATGACCACCTACATGTCAAAGTTTACACTGATGCTGAGTGGGCAAACAACACGACTAATAGAAGATCCACTTCTGGTTATTGTTCCTTTGTTGGAGGAAATCTAGTTACTTGGAGAAGTAAAAAACAGAGTGTGGTTGCAAGAAGTAGTGCAGATGCAGAATTTAGGGCATTAGCCCATAGTATTTGTGAGGGTATATGGATAAGAAGACTATTGGAAGAATTGAGAATCTCTCAGACAATGCTTATGCGCATTTATTGTGATAACAAGGTAGCAATTTCCATTGTGCACAATCTAGTCCTTCATGATAGGACGAAACATATTGAAGTTGATAAACACTTCATAAAGGAGAAGATTGGTGAAGGAATAATATGCATTCGCTATCTTTCGACAATAGAGCAAATTGCAGATGTGTTAACTAAAGGTCTCCCAAAGTGGCAATTCAATAATCTGATTTACAAGCTAACTATGAATGATATCTTCAAACCAACTTGAGGGGGAGTGTTGATTATTTCCTTTCTTGTTAATATTTTCATTGCTTTTTGGGATATATTTGTTGTATTCATATTTTCCTTATTTTTAATAGGTATTTCTTCTATTGACGAAACAAGATGCATTGAAACTCAAGGTTTGTTAATCAAGTAACAAAATGCTCTCCCCTCTCTCCTCCCTTTCTCCTTCCCCCCGCGCCCTCCTTCCGACCACCCCACCGGAGCTCATCATGTCCTCCCTTGCCTTCCTTCCCCTTGACCGCCTCCCTCACCCTCTCCCTTCCGCTCACCCTCCGGCCCCTTCCCTCCTCCCGATCTTTTTTTGTACCCTGTTTCTGCCCTGTTTCCAGCCATGGCCTTTAAATCCTGCCGCATCCTTGACCACACCTTCCTTATGGGGCAAGAAGGATACGACTTCCTTTTAAAAGATTTAAAGAAAGGATAGTCCATTCTTCTCTCCTTAACCTCAACTAATTGGCTCTTTGAGAGTTTTCGCAGACTTCTATATGGTTCCACCTTTGAATTCCTCTTATTAAAGGAAAGAGTTGATCAAAGCTTCATAAGGTTGGCCAAATTTCGTGCAAAGGAGAAATGGTTTGTAGAATGTGCTGTTTGGCCAATCATAGGAGGAAGAAAGAATATCCATATCCTGTTTGACAATGAAAAAGCAGGTTGCCAAGATTTTAAGGATATGATCGAAGGCTGCATCCAAAATTTCAGAGCACCCCTTGATTTCCAGGTTAGTTCTCCTTCACTTTGTCCCTCCCCTAAACAGAGGCCGGTCAGTAGTATCAGTCCAACTCTCCCCTCTTGTGGTATTTCCTCTCCCGAACCTTTAGAAGCCTATAAACCCCTGCTCCCCCTGGTTTCTCCTTTTTCACCCTCCCTTGTTTGACCCTCGAAGAAGCAGAGTAACCACTCTTTCTGGACGCAGAAGAATTGTGATGTTTTGCCTGAAGATTTTAGTAATTTATGGATTATTTCAAGACTTCTTGCATCAAATGGGTGAAAGGAAATTGCCAAAGAACTAAGTATGTGTCTAGGCACCAATGTTGTCATCAACCCTCTGTTTGCAGACAAGGCTCTCATCAAACTCAGTCAAGGAGACGTCACCGAAAAAGTGCCATTACAGGGCAAATGGATTAAGTATGGCCCTTTTCATCTTCTACTGGAAAAATGGAACCCTTTTAGTCATGGAAGGCCTTCAGTAATGCAAGGTTATGGGGGATGGATTGCAATAAAAAAACCTTCCCCTAGATTATTGGTGTAGAAGTACCTTCAAGGCAATCGAGGCTTATTTTGGTGGACTAACTGTAATTGCTTCAGAAACTCTTAATCTCATCAACTGTTTAGGAGCTAAAATTCAAGTTAGGAAAAATCTATGTGGATTCATGCCAGCCACCATTGAAATTAAGGATGAAATTCGTGGAAGTTTTTACTTAAATTTTGGTGATATAACTTGCTGTCATCAGTCTACAAAACTACTTTTAAAGTTCTGTTTAAGGACTTCTTGAACCCAATAGATTTAATTCGAATACAAGAAGCCCTGAAGGATGAAGATGCCACTTCCCAAATTGATTTAATTGATTTATCCGATTGGTCCTTCCTATTGTCAACCAAATCGAAGCCAAAGTTCTCAAGAAGTCCAAACGTAAAAGCAGAAAAGGAGTTCCACAAGCCACAGACTTCGAAATTCAATAGGGGAGAATCAGGGGAAGTCGAAAAGCCACCACCTTTGGGTTTAGTCAGTAATAACTCAGAATTTCAAAAGTCTTCATTGTCGAAAGAGGAGTTAAACCGTCCGTTAAGCCTTGACGAAGGAAATCTGTCAAGGATGGAAGTTGAAAAGTCCCCCTCCCCTGCCTTGCAGCTGCAGTCCTACGAGAGGAATTTTTTTAAGCTAAAGGAAGTCGAAAAGTCCTCTGACTTAAATGCATCACCAGCTAAAGCACCTAGTGTAAGTACTAAGGCCCCTCGTGTTCCACAGCCCGACTTTAACCCGCTTGCTGCCATTAAGAAGAAAGAGAAGGGATTCCCAGCCGACTTCTCACTTATTGAATCTGAAAAGACACTCGCGCCAAAAAGAAAAAAGAAAACAAAGTAATTTCTCCCTTGCAACGTGGTGCTCCCTTCAGCCTCTTCCTCTTCCGAGCATGCCTTAACCATGTCCGAACCCCAAGCGACCCTCAAACCTTCTTCTTCTCCCGCCCCCTGCCTCAGCACATCTCCCCTGCCCCTCCCTGCTCTACCTGATCACCCGTTTCCTCTGCCATTACTACCCTCAAGCAACTCCCCCTCTTACACCGCCCCCCTCTGTTCTAACAGAGCAGCCGATTCCTCTGCCTATGAGTCCCACAAGCATCCTCCTCCTTTTAGCACTAAACCACCCCCTAAACCCTGCAAAGCAAACCATAAGCGGCTGCACAGAGCACGCCACCCCTCTTGCCTCTTCAAGACTTTTCCCAAACATTTTATTAGAAGAAAATATCTGAAGGAATATTCCAAAAGCCTCGGCTTCACCCCCAAATGAGTGTCTGGTCAGCTCCAAGAAGCCAGGAACCTTCATTTCCAGAACACCCTCTTTTTACCAGGTCAGAATGTCAAATTTCTCTCCCCCCACCCAATCCGGAGGGCCCATTCCTGAAAAGAACTCCCAATTTTCCCTCAGAAGCTTCAGTAATTAAAGAGAAGGATTGCCCTCTCGACTCCTCTTTCAGTATTAGTAGTGAGGAAACTGATTGGATCAGCAATTTAGGAGACCAAGAAGAGTCAAAAACAGAAGCACCCTTGCTTGTTGACCTAAATACTCTGTTTCAACCAGAGGAGGACATTATTCCTGAGGTAAAAGCTCTCAGCCCTGCCCACCCCGCCCCCCATCAACCTCTTCTGACCTCCCAACACATCTATTAAGCATAATCACTGATTGCAACCTAATTCTGGATTGAATTTCAGTTGGCCCTGAACCCTGATTTCGAAAAAGATGAAGATAGTGTCCTGGAATACAATAGGCCTCAAAGATAGTAATAAAAGGCTGGCCCTTAAACGATTCCTAAAGAAAATTAACCCCTCAATAGTGCTAATTCAAGAATCCAAAAAAGAAAATTTTGATGCAAGTTTTATTAAATCTATTTGGAGTTTCAAAGATGTTGGATGAGATTTTGTTGAATCTTTTGGTGCTTCTGGCGGGTTGTTGACAATGTGGGACACAAATATGATTTCGGTATTAGAAACCCTTAAAGGTGGTTACTCCCTTTCAATAAAATGTACCACTATTTGTAAAAAGATTTGTTGGGTCACTAATGTTTATGGGCCAACTGACTACAAAGAAAGAAAATTTGTGTGGGAAGAACTACTTTCCTTGGTAGCTTACTGTGAAGAGGCATGGTGCATGGGTGGTGATTTTAATATCACAAGATGGGCACATGAGAGATTCCCCTTGGGTCAAAGTACAAGAGGTATGAGAAAATTTAATAAGTTCATTGAGCAAGCAAAACTCATGGAAATTCGGTTGAGTAATGGGAACTTCACTTGGTCAAGGGAAGGTAACACTGTTTCAAGATCCTTACTAGACCAGTTTTTTATATCAAAAGAATGGGATGAGTTATTTGAAAACTCTAGAACCAATAGACAAGCCCGAATTTTTTCAAATCACTACCCAATTTTACTAGAGGCCAGTTCTTTCAGCTGGGGTCCCTCACCTTTCAGGTTTTGCAATAGCTGGTTACTCAACAAAGAATGCATCCAAATCATAGAAAAAGCATGGTTTGACAGTAAAACGCATGGATGAGCTGGATTTGTACTAAATCAGAAGCTGAAAGAAGTCAAAACAGCAGTAAAAAAGTGGCATTACAGCTTTAAGGAAGAACTAAAAAAGAAAGAGGAGAGGCTGCTAGCAGAAATTGAAAAATGGGACACTCTTGTTGAGATTTCCCCCCTTTCCAGCAGTGACTATGCAGTTTGGGCTTCATCAAAATTAGAACTTATGGCCTTATATAAGCTGGAAGAAATCAACCTATTACAGAAAAGCAAGTTAAATTGGCTCAAGCAGGGAGATGAGAATACAAGTTTTTTCCATAGATTCTTAGCAGCAAAAAAGAGGAAAAACTTTATAAATGAGTTAGTTGATGAGCAAGGAGTGCCAACAAAGTCGACTGCAGAAATTGAAAACCTAATAATCAATTATTACAGCAGTCTTTTTCTAAAATCCCTAGGGCAGAGGCATCTTCCAATAAACCTAGATTGGCCTTGTGTGAATTTGAATCAGAATCTTTTCTTGCAAACTAATTTTTCAGCCACAGAAATCTTCTCAGCTATAAAAGCCCTTGGCAAAAGCAAAGCTCCAGGCCTCGACGGCTTCACTTCAAAATTCTTGCTGAAATTTTGGTCTCTTCTAAAGTCAAGCTTCCAAGATACCTTTGATGACTTCTACAAGAATGGTAAGATCAATGCTTGCATAAAGGAGAACTTCATATGTTTGATTCAAAAGAAGAAAGTAGCAATTAAGGTCAGTGATTACAGACCCATTAGCTTAACCTCCTTAATATACAAAGTCATTGCTAAGGTGCTAGCTGAGAGATTGAAAGGGATTATGCCCAACATTATTGCTCCCTCCCAATGTGCATTCATAGAAGGAAGACAATTTTTGGATCCCATCCTTATAGCCAATGAAGCTGTTGGAGAGTGTAGAGCAAAAAAGGAGGGATGGATCCTTAAACTTGATATGGAAAAAGCATTTGACCGAGTCGATTGGGATTTTCTAGAAAAAGTGTTAAGATCCAAGGATTTCAATCAGAAATGGATAGAATGGCAGAAATGGATAGAATGGATCATGGGATGTGTAAAAAACCCACTTTACTTGATCTTCATTAATGGGAGACCAAAGGGAAGAGTGGTTGCTTCAAGAGGGCTAAGGCAAGGTGATCCCCTCTCCCCTTTCCTTTATCTTCTAGTCAGTGAAGTATTGAGTGCTTTAATTTCCAGATTCAATCAATCCGGCATTATTGAAGGTTTTATGGTAGGCAAGGAGCAAGTTCAAGTCTCCATACTCCAATTCGCGGATGATACCTTACTGTTTTGTAAATATGACAGTTCTATGCTTTTAAAACTTAAACATGCAGTGGAGTTCTTTGGATGGTGTTCAGGGCAAAAGGTAAATTGGGATAAATCAGCCCTCTATGACATCAATGTGGACGACAGTGACCTCTTTAATACAACAACATCTTTGAATTGTTCGGCTGACCATCTTCCTTTTTATTACCTAGGGTTGCCTCTAGGGGGTTACCCGAAAAGAGCCTCCTTTTGGCAGCCGGTCCTAGACAAAGTGCAGGCTAAGCTTGACAAATGGAAGAGATTTAATCTCTCTAGGGGAGAAAGAGCCATTCTATGCACTTCAGTCCTCTCAAACCTTCCAATTCATTACATGGCCATCTTCCTCATGCTTGAAGGAGTAGTATCTAAATTGGAAAGGATAATACAAAGCTTCTTTAGGGAAGGCAACAAGGGCAGCAAGCAAAATCACTTGGTTAAATGGGAATTGGTTCAAAAACCTATAGCAGATGGTGGTCTAGGCCTTGGTGGTTTCAAATCTATGAATATTGCACTCCTTGCTAAATGGGGACATAGATTTTTCAACGAGGAAAACTCTCTTTGGGGCAAAGTTATAAGAAGTATTCATGGTAAAGATGCATTTGATCGGCATACAGCAGGAAAAGGGGGTAGAAGCTTGAAAAGTCCATGGATTAGCATCTCAAAGACTTGGCTTAAGGTAGATTCTTTGGCCACTTTCAAACTTGGTAATGGCAGCCAAATTGCATTCTGGTTAGACACTTGGGAAGGATCTTCTCCTTTCAGCACCCTTTATCCAAGCTTATTCAGAATCACCATACTTCCCAGTGGTTCAGTTACTAATCATTGGGATAGTAGCATGGCTTCTTGGTCCATCACCTTCTGAAGGATGCTCAAAGATGAAGAAGTGTTGGCTTTCCAGGTCTTGTTGGAGGAAATTGTAAGTAGAAGTCCTCACTCTTTTGATAAAAGAGTGTGGTCCATCTCAACCACTGGCCTCTACACCGTTAAATCCCTTAAAGTACACCTAACACCCTTCTCCCCTTTGGAAAAAGCCCATCTTCTCGGCTATTTGGAAAACAAAGAGTCCAAGAAGAGTCAATATTCTCATTTGGATTATGCTTTTCGGTCAGCTGAATGTAGCTGAAGTTCTTCAAAGAAAACAACCAGCATCCTCCCTCAGCTTGTCTGTTCTATCCCCAACACAGTGAGGACTCCCTTCACCTCTTCTTTACATGCCCTTATTCAGATTGGTGCTGGAAAAAACTGCTGTGTTTTTTCAACTTTTCATGGATCTTGTGCAATGATTTCAAAAGCAATGTATTACAACTCCTAGCCGGCCCTAATCTCCACAACTCCACACGTCTACTATGGTGTAATGCAATAAAAGCCCTCTTGGCAGACCTTTGGTTTGAAAGAAATCAAACGATTTTCCATAACAAAGCTATTAGATGCCAAGACCGTTTTGAAGCCGCCCGCCGTCAAGCCTCCTCTCCGATCCCTTCCTTGCCTATAGTCTTTCATATTTCAATCTCAACTGGGGGGCCTTCATCTTCAAACCCCCCCCCCCACACACACACACACATTTACTTTAAACTTTTTATTTATTTCCATAAGTTTTAGGCCACTGTGTTGGTTCTGTTTTTAGATCTTTATTTTCGATCGTACTACGGTTATTGTTCCCTCATTTTGTAATCTTGTTATTGTCTTTCCCAGTTATGGGTTTGATTTGGAAGTGATGAGGGTGCTAAGGGAGTGTCAACCTAGTTGAGACGTCCGGGTGCACCTTCTGATCCTTATAGAAGCACTTGTATTCCTGTTTTGCTCATTGTATAACTCTCTTGTATTATGAGCCTTAGCTCTTCTCTATTTATTAATATAATGAACCGTTTCCTTTTTAAAAAAAAGGGTATTTCTTCTATTTAAGAAAACCTTTTCTTTCTATGGGAAATAAGAGAAAAAAATACTTTTTACAATCATCAAATGTCAAAATCAGCATCATCCTCACCTAAATCTAAGGCTGAATAAAAAATATTTAGGGTGCATGCCTTTGTTGGGCCTTTTTCTGTGGGCTTAGATGGTGGGTTATAACGTTATAAGCATATTTGTTGAAAAAAGAAAATAAAAAAGAACAATATGTTATTTTAATCAGGCGCATGCCTTGGACTAAGCAAGACGACCAAAGGCGTAGCAGGGTGAGCACATGATTGAAATTGCTTTAAAAAAGTCGCTTTCCCCAGCTGCATACAAGGTGCAAAGGCCCTCAAGCGCATCGCCTCTTGCCTTAGGTGCTGCTCGGGGTTGCCTCAACAGCACCGAGTTAAATCAGTTCTTTGTAACTGGCTTTCTCTTTCAATCATGGGAGAGTTGTATGGTAGGTCAACTTCTTGTACACCTTCTGTAACAAGCCAACATGAGCACAATCAATTGACATAGAAAATGCATATCGACCTCAATGTCAAAAGTTTGAATCCCCCACTCTCATGTTGAACTATTGACCTTGTGTAACAATTTGCTTAAGTGTAACATGAAACGTTTTTAGGACAGATGGATACAGTTGGAAAAATGATTGCAATGCTGCGTGTTTGAATTCCTCCTCTTGGGTTGCAACTTCTCTTGTTCAATATATTTCCATTATATTGGAGAGAGATTGAAGGGTTTGGTTGGCGACATTGATGAGGTTTTTGAGAGAGGAAAGGGAAGAAGACAATATATTCCCATTATATTGTTTAATGCAAATTGGGATTTCACTTGTTTTTGCTTTTGACCTTTTGTTTTTGTGGCTTGCAGCTCTTATTCTTGTTCTTGTGTAACTTCCTTGTAATTATAATTATACTTCAACTACTATAAACGGCAAGTGGATACCTTTTTCTTTTTAGTTCCCTTGGCTTTTTTATGTAATTTCAATAATATCAAACAAATTTTCATATATCTAAAACAAAATATTTTATGGCCTTCCACATCAATTTTTTCGTAGTTCAGAGACCAGTTTGAAATAATTAATAAAATAGGCAGATATGTGACGATTCTTCTCTGAATGATACCGTGATAGATTGTTATTTCATATTGAAGATACCAACAAACTCAAACATATAATATTCTTTTTCCCTTTCATGGAGAATGACATTTTATTGTCATGTCAGGGAACTTGGAAATTGGAAATGGATATGGCGTCCCTGGTGGATGTGCTTTCTATGGTGCTTCAAAGCCTGGAGTTGTTGCCATTGGTAAAAACCTTTTCCATTTGCTTGATTTTGATGTTGACCTCCAATCGGTTCATTTCATTATAGTCCTGCTTTCAGGAAATAACACGATTGGCCAGAAAATCCAGGGACAGGTTAGGGAAACAGAACAAAGTTCGGCTGTCAAAGCATTGCCCGAGTACCTCAAGCAGAAGCTAAGAGCTAGGGGTATTCTTAAAGAAGAGGCAGAACACAGCAATTCTGTAAGGACTGATGTGCCAAACTTCCTAAAACACACCTTGACAGTCTTATTAAATAGCCACAGACCAATTTGACCCCGTTAAACCAATATTTACCCTTCCCCCTGATGAGGAAATACTTTAATAAATTTTTTTCCCTTTTCTTATCTTTAAAAAGAAGATTTACAAAGAAAAGCTTATGCACCTAAATTTCGTTCAGATTTATGAGTAATCTTTTGGATCATGTTTGGGATTTCTAGACTTTGTGTACTTCTGATAGCAATGATAGTTCAATGGTCCTTCTCATATTCTTTATTCAATTGCTTCTCTCTTAATAATTTATGAGAACAATAACCGAACTTTAAATAACAGACAAGTTCTGATGCTATTTCAAATCAAACGTTGCAAGGAGAAAAGCTGCCTCATGGATGGGTGTGTACTGTTTGCAATTTCTTTACCTATTTTATGCAGTGTTCTCTTTGACTATCCAAACTTATGTTAGAATTGCCTATTGCAACTTATTTATTACTCTATTGGTTAATGTTCGTTAAACCATTTTTCCCTATGACGTACATGATCAAAAAATAAACTAAATCTACTTAGTTATAATGTATCATACATTTATATATTACTAGGGTGGTGTTTGCTAAAACAGTTAAGTTTGTGAAGTGAATGAGTTTTGACAGACAGAATAAATACGGAAGGTCGGTTTCCCAAGTGTGAGTGAGTATACCTAGCGTCTGGGGGACTTTATTATGGAGTTGAAGTGGCCATTACCATCTTAGGGACTTTGGGGGTTTTACTTTTTGTAATTCTTTGTATAATATAAGGTTGTAGGTAACCTTAGGATTTTGGGCAGCAGATACATTATCAACTCCAGAGGGAATAGTGTACCTTTTTTGATAAAAAAAAAGAAAAATAAAAATTAAGGGTAAAATATACTTTTGGTCCCTCAAATTTGAACTTAATTCAGTTTGATTCTTGAGTTTTCAAAACTAATACTTTTAGTTTTTAAGATTTGAATTTAGTTTTTATTTGATCCTTGAGGTTTTAAAAGCGACGCGTCTAGTTTTTGAGATCTAAATTTGATTCCTAGTTTGTCCCTAAAGTTTGAAGTTAGTTCCTAATGCCTAAGTATAGAAAATAAGAAATAAAAAAATGATTCTAGCAATATCTAGTCAACATAATGTAATTGAAATGATATCATTCTGTTATATCAACTAGCGGACAACTCTACTTAGGGACTGTAAAACTCTTAGGTTTGAGAAAGAATCAGAATGCTCTATTCATTCACCAAAGATATGAATATATACAAGTGTACAAAGCATAGAAAAGGAAAATATCACAAAATATTTACAAGAATGGAAAACCCTAACTATAGAATTATAACACTCCCCCTCAAGTTGGAGCATATATGTTAATCATGCCCAACTTGTTACACTAGATAATCTATACGTCTTCCATCCAATGCTTTCGTGAAGATATCTCCTAATTGTTCTTTAGTCTTCACATATCTTGTAGATACCAACCCTTGTTGAATTTTCTCACGTACAAAATGGTAATCAACTTCAATATGTTTAGTCCTTTCATGAAATACTGGATTAGACGCAATATGAAGTGCTGCTTGATTATCACACCACAACTTTGTCGGTGTGGTGATTTCAAATCCCAACTCAACAAGAAGTTCATAAATCCGAACTCAACAAGAAGTTCATAAATCCAAATCAATTCACACACAGATTGTGCCATTGCTCTATATTCTGATTCTGTACTTGAATGTGACACCACATTTTTCTTCTTATTCTTCCAAGAAATCAAATTACCACAAAAAAAAAAAAATAAAACACAATACCCTGATGTTGATCTTCTGTCTTCTTTAGATCCTGCCCAATCGGCGTCTGAGAAACATTCAATATTAGTATGACCATAATCCTTATATAATAAACCACACCTGGGAGTAGCCTTCAAATAACAAATAATCTGTTCCAATGCAGCTCAATGATCAGCTGTAGGACATGACATGTACTGACTCACAATACTTACTGAATAGGCTATGTCGGGTCGAGTCACTGTAAGGTAATTAAGTTTTCTCACTAACCTCCTATATCTTTCAGGATCTTTTAGCAATTCTCCATCTTTTGTGAGCTGTAAGTTTGGCATCATTGGGGTACTACATGGCTTAGCCCCTAGCTTTCCTGTTTCAGTCAACAAATTAAGTACATATTTTTTTCTGTGATAATAGAATTCTTTTCTTGCTTCTTATTACCTCAATTCCTAAGAAGTATTTCAACATGCCCAAATCTTTTGTATGGAATTGACTATGAAGAAAGGTCTTTAGAGACTAAATACCTAAAGCATCATCACCAGTAATCACAATATCATCCACATATATGACTAACAAGATGACACCACCCTCAGATCTCTTAAAAAAGACCGAATGATCTGACCTGCTCTTCCGCATTCCAAAGCTTTCAATCACCTGATTAAATTTACCAAACCAAGCTCGTGGGTCTGCTTTAATCCATACAAGGATTTACGAAGGCGACACACCGTTCCATTCTCCCCTTGAGCAACAAACCCTGGTGGTTGTTCCATATACACCTCTTCTTAAAGATCACCATAAAGAAATGCATTTTTAATATCAAGTTAATGTAAAGGCCAACGATTGATTGAAGCTAATGAAATAAACAACCTCACAGATGCCATTTTTACTGTAGGAAAAAAAGTATCAGCATAGTCAACGCCATAAGTTTGTGCGTAGCTTTTCGCTACGAGGCGCGCTTTTAACCGAGCAACAGAACCATCAGGATTGACTTTAACTGCAAACACCCATTTGCAACCGATAGCCTTCTTTCCTGCAAGGAGAGAAATTAAATCCCAAGTACAATTATCATCTAAGACAGTCATCTCCTCCACCATTGCGGCACACCAACCAGGATGAGACAAAGCCTCATGAACAGTTTTCGGGATGGATACAGACTCTAAGGATGCAATGAATGAACATGTGGAAGGCGACAAATGGCTATATGAAAAAAAAAAAAAGAAATAGGATGAGCACATGTACGTTTACCTTTACAAAGAGCAATGAATCACTCGTTTCTGGATCCAATGATGAAGAAGACTTTGGTACAGGGCTTGGAACCGAAGGAGGTTGTCGTGGAGTATAGACCTTAATGGTGGGTGGAAGAGTAGATGTAGCCACAGGTAGAGATGAATCAGGAAGAGGATCGGAGGGAGAAATAACTGTGTAGACAAGGAAATCATCCTCTAATTCCTAATGCTCCCCCCGACTCTTATTCGAAGAGTAAGATGGTGATGAAAAAAATGGGGTATGTTAAAAAAACGTGATATCAGGAGAGACGAAATATTTATTTAGACTAGGACAATAACACCGATACCCCTTTTGGACATGGAAATAACCAAGGAAAATACATTTTAAGGACTTTGGATCCAGCTTGATATGCTGAGGTCGAACATCCCGAACAAAGTAGGTACAACCAAATATTTTAGGTGGAATGGGAAACAAATGTTGCTTGGGGCATAAAGTACGAAAAGGTATCTCACCCTTAAGAATGGAAGAGGGCATGCGATTTATCAAGAAACAAGCCGTGGAAACAACATCAGCCTAAAAGGATTTTGGAACATGCATCTGAAACATCAAAGCTCTGGTTGTCTCAAGGAGATGACGATTCTTTCGTTCTGCAACCCCATTTTGAGATCGAGTATTGACACAAGAAGATTGATGAAGAATGCCATGGGCATCTAAATAAGACTTGAGTGTATGAGAGAAATATTCCTTAGCATTATCACTCCGTAGGATTTGAAGAGCACCACTAACTGAGTTTGAATTTCAGCATGGAAGTTACGAAAATGAGAAAGTAACTCAGAACGACTTTTCATTAAATATAACCACGTAACACGAGAATAGTCATCGACAAATGTAACTGTTGAAATACGTTAAATTAGCCCTAAGAGCATTTTTGTCTTTTTACTATATTTGCTAAATTAGGGTTTCACATTATTCTATTTATATCTAAGGTTGGGTCTATTGTAAACAAGACATAAAAATAATAAGTTCTTTTCTACCGTGGTTTTTCTTCCTTGAATTAGGGTTTTCCACGTAAACTCCTTGTGTCGTCTTCTTTCCCTATTTCAATATGGTATCAGAGCAAGGTGATGAAACCCTAGCCCCGGTAGAAGAAACTCAGTCATCAAACTTGATAGGTGAAGGTACGCTGAATAATGAGGCTGTGATTCAAGCAGCGGTTGACCGCTATCTCCGAACCATCATCCCAGGTGGCTCAGCCGAACAGATCCAGCTGGCGAGCCGAACAGCAGGTGGTGGGATTGCTCCAGCTGGCGCGCTGATTAACTTCCAGTCTCAGCCGTTCCACATGAACACCATCGATCGGATCCTTCCAGCCGAACAGCAGGTGGTGGTGGAAGGTCACGCCTTCCAGCCGGCACACGAGATCGGGTCACAACCGATCGGACCCTCAACTTCGCACACAACCGTCTCAGCCTCGCACGTTCTCCAGCCGGCGCACACGATCGATCTACAGCCGGTAGGTATCTCGGCGTCGCACAGAATTGGATCTACACCAGACGGTCATGGGCTTGCTCCAGCTGCCGGGTCGGGTCAGATCGGCGCAATTTCTTCCGCTTCGCAGCAGATCGCCGAGCCGTTCATCTGTTACCCACCATCACAGCCGTCTGGGAGCAGCGCCGGTCACGGGTTGCCGAACTTTGCTGCTGGTGGACTTCCAGCAGTAGCTTCTTCACAGTATCATGGTGGACAGCCTCTTCCTCATGTATATCCAGTTCAGCCCCAGTTTCGAATGGGTGAGTCCATTGAAGAAAATCCCATGGTATTTAGACAGAAAAATTCCAGATCTGAATCTCATGGGGAACTCCAACAACAATTAGCTAGTCTTCAGCAACAGATGGTCGCCCTGGGAGCTCGATTGAATGGCCATGATTCTTCCCCGATGTATTCAGAAAATCCGGTATCAATGTTTCCTACTCCAACTTCTAATCTTTTATCTGGAACAATTGGAAATTCTGCAGGAATGATCACGGGAGAGAAGTTGAATGGGCAAAATTACTTCTCTGGGTCCCAAACCATTAAAATGGTTCTTGAGGGACGCCATAAGTTTGGATATTTAACTGGAGAGATACCACGACCGAATCCTGGGGATCCTCAAGAGCGTGTCTGGAAGGCAGAGGATTCTTTGCTCCGCTCAATGTTAATTAGTAGTATGGAACCACAAATCGGGAAACCCTTACTCTATTCAGCCACTGCCCGAGATATTTGGGATGCAGTCCGAAGGTTATATTCGAGGCGTCAGAACGCATCCCGCCTGTATACTCTAAGTAAACAGGTTCACGAATGCAAACAAGGGAGCATGGATGTAACGTCATACTTCAGCAAGATGTCATTGTTATGGCAAGAAATGGATCTATGTCGGGAAATCATCTGGACCTGCCCACAAGATGGAATTCAATACTCCAAGATAGAAGAGGTTGAGCGTGTGTATGATTTTCTTGCCGGGCTACACCCCAAATTTGATACAGTTCGCAGTAGAATACTAGGGCAGAAACCAATTCCGTCTCTCATGGAGGTATGTTCAGAAGTTAGATTGGAAGAAGATAGATCGAGTGCAATGAACGGGCCAAGTGGTACCACTATAAAGTCAGCTGCCTTCGGGGTGAAGTCCGTTGGAGCTGATGGTGACAAGCAGAATAGTAAAACACCCCCAGTTTGTGAGCATTGTAAAAAACAGTGGCACACGAAGGATCAGTGCTGGAAATTGCATGGTCGCCCTCCAAATGGTAAACGTCGCCCTCCGAATGACAAGTCGAAATCTGGGCGTGCTCTAGTGGGTGAATCAATTGAGGGGGCTGCACAACCTCAGACACAACCTCCAGTGACTAATCCTGGTGATTCAGGTACCGTAGGAATCGGAACAGTTGCTCAATCAGGTAACCCTCAATCCTTTAGTTTCCTTGCTGAGGGGAATGAGTTATGGATTCTAGATTCAGGAGCAACCGATCACTTGACTGGCTCATCCGACCGGTTTCTCTCATACTATCCAAGTGCTGGAAATGAGAGGATTCGAATTGCGGATGGGTCCTTCGCTCCTGTTGCTGGAAAAGGCAGACTGTCACCATTTCAGGGATTAACTCTGCAAAATGTCTTACATGTGCCCAAAATTTCTTACAACTTATTATCAATAAGCAAAATAACAAAAGATTTGAACTGTAGAGTTGTCTTCTCACCAGATACTGCTTTGTTTCAGGACTTGAGCTCCGGGAGGACGATTGGCACTGCCCGATATGACAGAGGCCTATATTTCCTTTCTACAGATGCTTCCTCCAGAAGCTTGTTTAGGACTAGTCTTTTATCTTGGTTTGCTATATCTGAAACAGATTATTTATTGTGGCATTTTCGTCTTGGACATCCTAGTTTTCAATATATGCGGTATTTGTTTCCTCATTTATTCCATAATGTGAATGTTTCTTCATTATCTTGTGATGTCTGTATACGTGCTAAACAACCTCGCGTGTCATTTGTTTCTCAGCCCTATAAGCCTACCCAACCTTTCCACCTGGTCCACAGTGATGTTTGGGGTCCCTCGAGCATCGCTACCCTGTCTGGTAAACGGTGGTTTGTAACTTTCATTGATGACCATACCCGACTTACATGGGTATATCTCCTTGCTGATAAGTCCGAGGTTTTATCTACCTTCAAACAGTTCTATACCACTGTATTAACACAGTTTAACACAAAGATCGCCATTCTCCGAAGTGACAATGGTCGTGAGTTTGTCAACCACACCTTCCAGGAATTCCTAGTGTCAAAAGGGATCATCCATCAAAACTTGTGTGCATATACTCCACAACAAAATGGGGTAGCTGAACGAAAAAATCGCCATCTAATTGAAGTTGCTCGTTCCTTGATAATTCCAGCGTCTCTTCCTTCGTACCTGTGGGGAGATGCGATTCTTATCGCAGCTCATCTAATTAATAGAATGCCTTCACGAGTTCTAAAGTTTCAAACCCCTCTTGAGTGCTTCAAAGAGTCCTATCAGTCTACCCGTCTTATTCCTGAGGTTCCTCTTCGTGTGTTTGGGTGTACAGCCTTTGTTCATACTCATGGTCCACACCGAACTAAGTTTGCTCCACGAGCTAAAACATGTGTGTTTGTCGGGTATCCCCTTCATCAGCGAGGCTATAAATGCTTTCATCCATCTTCCAGAAAATATTTTGTCACTATGGATGTCACGTTCTTTGAAGACAAACCGTTCTTTCCCGTTAGTCATCTTCAGGGGGAGACCACGAATGAAGAGACTAACAATTCCACGTACTCCATACCCATTAGCCTCAACCTTGAGCCTAGTCCGAATATTCCTGAACCTGAGCTTAGTCCCAATATTCCTGGACCTAGTCTACCTAGTCTTGAACCTAATTCTGCTCCTGTTGTTCCCGTGTCGGTTTTCCTACTAAACAAGTGCCCTGGATAACATATTATAGGAGGAATCTCAGAAAGGAAATTCAGGAAACCTCTGGTGTTCCATCGGAAAGTGTCCAAGCGTCAGAACCAACACAAGTTCAAGATTCCGTTGTTTCAAAGGAGAGTCTTGAAGAAAAGTCTGGGAACATGGAAAATGACGAAATGAGCTCAGAGAAGGTTGAAATTTCAGGAAGGGATGAGATGTTGAAAGATCCTCAAGAGGATGCAGAATTGTCTCAAACGTTCGATACTGAAGAGAGACAGACGAAAACTGACAACTATGATACCACTCTGGATATGCCAATTGCTCTGAGAAAGGGAACCAGGTCATGTACAAAATACCCTTTGCATAGCTTTCTGACCTATAGTAACTTATCTCCTGTGTTTAAGGCTTTTACTACTCAGCTAGATGCTCTAACAATACCTACCAGTGTACATGCGGCCATGGAAGTTCCCGAATGGAAAGCAGCAGTAATGGAGGAAATGAGAGCTCTTGAGGCAAATAAGACTTGGGAGTTAGTAGCTCTCCCTAGAGGTCACAAAACAGTTGGTTGCAAATGGGTGTTCACAGTGAAGTATAAGTCTGACGGAACACTTGAGAGGTATAAAGCCAGGTTAGTTGCTAAAGGATTCACTCAGACGTATGAAATTGATTATTCAGAAACTTTTTCCCCAGTGGCTAAGTTAAACACGATTTGTGTTCTTCTGTCTGTCGCCGTGAATAAAGATTGGCCCCTATATCAACTAGATGTAAAGAACGCATTCCTAAATGGTGAGTTGGAAGAGGAAGTTTATATGAGTCCACCTCCAGGTTTTGAAGCTAAGTTTGGGAATCATGTTTGCAAACTTAGGAAGTCTTTATATGGGTTGAAGTAGTCTCCTAGGGCGTGGTTTGACAGGTTCACCGTGTTTGTTAAGTCCCAAGGGTTTGTTCAGGGGCATTCTGATCATACTTTGTTTACCAAAAAACCACCCTTAGGAAAGATTGCTGTGTTGGTAGTGTATGTTGATGACATCATCCTATCAGGGGATGATACGGCAGAAATTGCTAAGCTAAAACAAAGGATGGCAAGTGAATTTGAAATTAAGGATCTTGGTAGTTTAAGGTATTTTCTAGGGATGGAAGTGGCAAGATCAAAAGCAGGAATATCTGTTTCTCAGCGGAAGTACACTATGGACTTGTTAAAAGAAACAGGAATGACCGGATGCAAACCTATTGACACTCCTATTGAGGTCAATAGCAAACTGAAAAGTGTTTCGGAAGGAGTTCCTGTGAATAAGGAGAGGTATCAACGCCTAGTAGGAAAACTGATTTACTTGTCTCATACTAGACCCGACATCTCCTATGCTGTGAGTGTAGTAAGTCAGTTCATGCAGAGTCCATATGAGGAGCACATGGAAGCTGACTCGAATTTTGAGATATTTAAAGTCCACCCCTGGGAAGGGCTTGGTATTCAGGAAACATGACACACGAAGCATCGAGGCATATACGGACTCAGATTGGGCCGGATCTATGACTGATAGAAGGTCAACCTCAGGGTACTGTACCTTTGTATGGGAAAATTTGGTAACTTGGCGGAATAAAAAACAGGGTGTAGTGGCCAGAAGTAGTGCTGAGGCAGAGTATAGAGCTATGAATCTGGGAGTGTGTGAAGAAATCTGGTTGCAGAAGGTTTTATCTGATCTTCACGAGAGTAGTCCTGGGCCTATGAAGCTGTATTGTGATAATAAGACTGCCATCAGTATTGCGAATAATCCCGTACAACATGATAGAACCAAACATGTTGAAATTGATAGGCACTTTATTAAAGAAAAGTTAGACCGCGGAGCTATTTGTATTCTCTATGTACCTTCAGTCCAACAGATTGCCGATGTTTTTACGAAAGGGTTATCGAGACAGACGTTTGAAGCTTGTATTAGCAAGTTGGGTCTTGCCGATATCTATGCCCCAACTTGAAGGGGAGTGTTGAAATACGTTAAATTAGCCCTAAGGGCATTTTTGTCTTTTTACTATATTTGCTAAATTAGGGTTTCACATTATTCTATTTATATCTAAGGTTGGGTCTATTGTAAACAAGACATAAAAATAATAAGTTCTTTTCTACCGTGGTTTTTCTTCCCTGAATTAGGGTTTTCCACGTAAACTCCTTGTGTCGTCTTCTTTCCCTATTTCAATAGTAACAAAATACCTAAACCCTCCTTTGGACTCAACAGGACATGGACCCCAAACATCAGAATGGACTAATTCAAAAGGAGCATTAACTTGTTTATTGACTCGAGGATACAAACTCAAACGATGAAATTTAGCAAACTGACATGACTACTGGTTTCTTATCAGCCATTACCTAAAAAAAAATAGACACCGGACAGCAGAGAATCAAATCCTAATTTACCGAAGAGATGTCTTTACAAGTAGTGAGAATATCTATATATCCCAAACAAACACACCACCAAGAAGAGTCAACCACACTGAAGAAACCCACAGAAAACGAACAAAAAAACGACGGCGCACGCGCCTACATGTGCCGGCGCGTGGACGGACAACAAGATGGAACAATCGGCGCGTGAGCCTCACACGCTGGTCAGATGGCAACCGGACTTTGGGGTTTTGTAGATCGGCGGCTGGGCTCCTTGTTGGACTGGTCAGATGGCATCCTGATGGTTCTGTTGCTCGGTTAAAAGCGCGCCTCGTAGTGAAAGGCTACACACAAACTTATGGCGTTGACTATGCTGATACTTTTTCTCCTGTAGTAAAAATGGCATCTGTGAGGTTGTTTATTTCATTAGCTTCAATCAATCGTTGGCCTTTACATCAACTTGATATTAAAAATGCATTTCTTTATGGTGATCTTCAAGAAGAGGTGTGTATGGAGCAACCACCAGGATTTGTCGCTCAGGGGGAGAATGGAATGGTGTGTTGCCTTCGTAAATCCTTGTATGGATTAAAGCAGAGCCCACGAGCTTGGTTAAATTTAGTCAGGTGATTGAAAGCTTTGAAATGCAGAAGAGAAGGTCAGTTCATTCAGGGTTTTTTTGTTTTGTTTTTTTTTTTTTTCCGGCGGCGACGGCGGCTGATGACCGACAGCGAACGAACCGAAGACGGTGACTATAAGCAAAAGTGTAAACTCACCTCTCTACAAAACCCTAAACGTATCACAAACGGGTTTTAAATTCTCAAACCCTAAGGTTCACAAAACTCTAAGTTTGTTTAGAGTGCTCTGATACCATGTAAAACTCTTATGTTTGAGAAAGAATCAGAATGCTCTATTCATTCACCAAAGATATGAATATATACAAGTGTACAAAGCATTGAAAAGAAAAATATCACAAAATATTTACAAGAATGGAAAACCCTATCTATAGAATTATAACAGGGACCAATTAGGAACCTATTTCAAATCTCGAGGACCAATTAAATCAAATTTAAACATTGAAATCAAATATGTTGCTTTTGAAACCTAAAGGACCAAATACAAGCTAAATTCAAATATTGTGGACAAAAATATTAGCTTTAAAAACCCATTGACCAAACAGGAACTAAGTATCTTGGGATCAAAAGTATGTTTTACCCCCAAAAAAAAAAAAAAAAATGTGACTAGAAGTATTGACTGGTCTTTTTTTTTCTCCATTTTGTTTTTAGGATAAGAAACATTTCATTGAATAAATAAAATAAGGTGAAATCCCAGAGCACCTAAACGTGATTAGAATAGAGATTTCCAATTGGAAATAAGATAAGAAAGACAAAAATGCTTAAAACGATGCTTAGTTTTGCACCCATACAAAGTTGTAGACAGAACCAACTCCATAAAATAGCATCAGAGTGGTCTAAAGGGGATAGTTCTTTGTGTTTCTAAGAAGTTTCAATAAAATATGATGTGTTGGAATTTTTTTTCTTTTTTTTTTTTTTGGAAGTTTGTCCTTAGGCCTCCTTTTTATATACTTGTATGTTTCTACTGCATAGGTGGAGGCTAAAGACCCTGGCAGTGGTGTGTCATATTATTATAATGAAAGTAGTGGGAAGAGTCAATGGGAAAGGCCCTCTGAATCTTCTTCTGATACGCAACTTTCATCAGCCGAATCCCTTCCAGAAGATTGGATGGAGGCACTCGATCAAGCAACAGGTTGGTGAGAGATTTAATGTATTCATGATGCTGATATACCTCCTTCCATGCATAACTTGGAGGAGAAAAGATAAGAAATTTGTTCTATAGGATGTGTCCTTGAGATCTAAGAAAAAGATGAGAAATCTAGAGGAATTACGACACCATAATCCTTTTCGTTTCATCTTTACCATACCTTTTCTCAGTGCATGTATACATTTCTGGTTTCCCCTAAAAATAGGAATTATATATCTATAAGGTTTAGACTTGAGAAAGTGGCCTTCAGTTCCAAGTTTCTAGTGTGGAATTGTTGTAACGCAGCTATCAGGAAATTTCAGTAAGTTCGTTAAATGAATGCATAAATATTGAAATCTCTACATTCGATCTGAATTGTTTAAAACTGGACCCTCAGGTGATGTATATTTGGAATCTGATCTTGAGTGACTTCCGTTTGTTTGATGTGCACTCAAGTTGGATTTGCTATCTTCAGACAGGAGTCTTGAGTTTACAATCACAGGTTGTTGGTTAGATAGGGGAAAAGACAAGTTGGTTGGAAGTGCAGTAAATGTAATACTGATATCATATTGAAATAGAGCTCTTCTAGCCAAATGGGTTTGGAGATTTGCCAAGGAAAAGGATGCCTTATGGAGGAAAGTTATCAATCTGAAGTTTGGCTCATCACATTTCAACCTTAAATCAAGTGCACTGATTAAAGTCGTAAAAGCCCCTAGAAATTCATCATACAGAATCAAGAGTTTGTTGATCAAAATATCACTTGCAAGGTTGGAAATGGTGAATCTACATTTTTTGGCATGATTTATGTGTTTGAAACGATCTGTTTTGCACCAGGTTTCCCCTGATACACAACTTATCAAATCCAAAATAAGATACTGTAGCTGAAGTTCATGACAAGGAAAATTTGTTGTGGGTGTTAAACTTCAGAAGAAATTCCAAAGATTCAGAAATCCAGGAGTGGAGCATTTTTCTGTAGCAAGTCCCTAAAAATCAAACCTTCACAGAACAAGATAGATGGTTATGAAAACTTTGACAAAGATGGCTCTTTCTCTAAGAAGTCCTTGCTGACTATTCTCACGGCTGGAACACCTACTCAAACTTGTGATCCATACAATAATATTTGAAGGAGAAATACCCAAAAAAGATAAATTCCATTTCTGGGAACTAAGTTATAGATGCTCAAGCACATGTGATAGGCTTCAGAGAAGATGTTCATGGTAAGCAATCTCTCCAAACTGATGCTGTTTATGCAAAACTGATGGAGATTCTCAAAATCATATTTCTATTTGTTGAAATAAGGAGTGTGTGCCCTAAGGGTGTTTTAGTCTTTTACGTGCTTCTACTATTTTTAGGTTTCTGCCAGATCTTTTTATATCTGGGTTTAGGTGCTTTGTAAGTATGACAAAAATTAATAAACTTTTTATATCTCCCTGGCTTAGGGTTTTCCACGTAAACCTTGTCTACATCTTCTTTTCTTATCTTTTAATATAGTATCAGAGCAAGGTGACGAAACCATAGGTCACATTGAAGAAATTCAATCAGCAACATTGGTAGAAGATGGAACAATGGCAGAAGCGTCAACAACCGCCACAATTCAGGCTGCCGTCGATCAATACCTTCAGTCGATTCTCAACCCAATCCAGTCACAGCAGCTGTTTAGGATCAGCCCAGTCGCGTCGCACTAGATCCAGCCGTCATTCGGAGAGTAGACTAGTGGAACTCAGTTGCACCAGATCCACCAGCCACCGTTCGGAGAGCACTAGTTGATCGCGCACTAGCCGCTTCGGAGCTTCAGTGCGCTATCGGTACGCATCAACTGGCCTAGATCCCCAGCGCGCCGACGGGCTTCAGCGCGCCAATCTGTTCAGACGTTATCCCAACACGTCTGACCCTTCTTCCAGCATGGCTCCAGTCAGGTCTTCGACAAACGGTAGCGCATCTGACCCCTCTTCCACTGCGGCTTTAGTCCTGCCTCCGACAAGCTTCAGCGTAGCGGCTGACTTCTCCAATGGTCTCCAGGTTGCAGCTCGTTTAGACCACGGCCGCAGCACCTGCCATACCCGTTCCAGACTCAGATCCACGCCGCCGAGCCCACGGGTCAGTATTCCTCTTTAGTTCCGATTGGGCAGCACTCTATAGCCTTTGTTCCAACTGGGTCAATCAGTCATGGAAGCCCTGGATCACTGGGCTTTACTCCGGTTGGAATTCAACAACAAATTGCTAGTCTCCAACAACAGATTGCAGTACTTAGGGCGTTCTGTGGGACACCATCCAATCTTCAGACAAACCCTAACCTAGACTTATCTTCTAGTCTACCGCTATGTACGGAAAATTCGGTAACAGTCTTCCTTAAGTTACCTGCTGCAAATATCTTATTTGGTTCTGTAGGAAACTCTACAGGAATAATTATAGGAGAAAAACTGAATGGCCAGAATTATTTCTCCTGGTCTCAATCAGTTAAAATGGCCCTTGAAGGGCGACATAAGTTCGGATATCTGACTGGTGAGATACCAAGACCAAACCCTGGAGACCCTCAAGAATGTGCCTGGAAGGGAAAGGACTCTCTTCTCCGCTCTATATTGATTAACAGCATGGAACCTCAGATCGGAAAGTTCTTGCTGTATTCTGCCACTGCTCGAGACATTTGGGAAGCAGTCCAGAAGCTCTATTCAAAACGACAGAATGCCTCGCGTCTATATACATTGAGAAAACAAGTCCATGAGTGTAAACAAGGAACCATGGACGTAACCTCGTACTTCAATAAGTTATCTTTTTTATGGCAAGAGATGGATTTATGCCAGAAAATTGTCTGGAATTGCTCGTGTGGCGGGGTCCAGTATTCGAAGATTGAGGAGACTGATCGCGTCTATGACTTCCTTGCTAGGTTGAATTCAAAGTTTGATACGGTTTGCAGTAGAATACTAGGACAGAGGCCGATATTGTCCCTTATGGAGGTTTGCTCTGAAGTATGATTGGAGGACGATAGGACCAATGCTATGAATGGTTCTGTGATTACAGCTGTGGACTCTGCTGCATTTGGGGTAAAATCATCCGGATTGGAGAATGACAAGCAGAGTGGCAAATCGCCTCCGATATGTGAGCATTGTAAGAAACCATGCACACGAAGGATCAATGTTGGAAACTACATGGTCGGCCCCCAAATGGCAAACGTCGGTCTTCAAATGACAAATCAAAGTCTGGTCGAGCCCTCATGAGTGAAACTGTTGATGATGCCTCCTCGTCTCAAGTGACCAACCCGAGTGACCTAGGTACTATTGGAATCAGTACAGATGCTCAGTCAGGTACTAGTCAATCTCTTAGTCTTCTTATTGAGAGAAAAGATACTTAGATCTTGGATTCAGGAGCGACTGATCATCTGACTGGCTCATCTAATCGATCCTCTCGTACTCTCCATGTGCTGGAAATGAGAGGATTCGAATCGCAGATCGGTCCTTTGCTCTGGTTGCTGGAAAGGGTCGTTTGTCTCCTTTTCCAGGGTTGGTTTTACAAATTGTTCTGCACGTGCCCAAAGTTTCTTATAATTTGTTGTCTATTAGTAAAATAACCAGAGATTTGAACTACAGAGTTATCTTCTCACCTAATTACGTTTCATTTCAAGACTTGTGTTGATGAGTCTTGAAATGAGTTACCATTATAATGAGTCACCATTATAAGACTTGTGTGTTGAAGGTGATATAACGGAAAGAGGTGAAATTAATGGGATGACTCTCGATGAGGACAAACCTACAAATTATAATGAGTCACCAAGAGAGACGCAGGAGGATGAGGTCTTGCCACAGATAAGCAAGCATGATCACCATTCCTGTGTTGATGAGTCTGGAAAAACAGGAGATTATGATGCCTCCCTTGATATACCAATTGCCCTACGAAAAGGGACTAGATCGTGTACCAAATGTTCCATGCATAGGTTTTTGTCTTACAGTAACTTGTCGTCTGGGTTTAAAAGCCTTCACCACCAATTTGGATATTGTGACAATACCAACCAGTGTGCATGCGGCCATGGAAGTTCCCGAGTGGAGAGCTGTTGGTGTGGAAGAAATGAAAGCTCTCAAAACAAATAAGACATGGGATCTTGTTACTCTTCCCAAGAGTCACAAAATAGTTGGATGCAAATGGGTGTTCACTGTCAAGTACAAGTCTGATAGGACTCTTGATAGATACAAGGCCAAACTGGTTGCTAAAGGATTCACACAAACATATAGGATTGATTACTCAGAAACCTTCTCTCCAATAGCAAAGCTGAACATAATTCGGGTCCTTCTCTCAGTTGCAATTAACAGAGATTGGCCCCTCCATCAACTTGATATAAAGAATGCTTTCCCGAATGGTTAGTTAGAAGAAGAGGTCTATATGAGCCCCCAGGTTTGAAGCAAAATTTGACAATCGGGTCTGCAAAATCAGGAAGTCCTTATATGGCTTGAAATAATCTCCAAGAGCGTGGTTCGACAGATTCACTACCTTCGTTAAGTCCCAAGGTTTTGTTTAGGGATATTCTGATCATACTCTATTCACGAAGAGATCCAAATCTGGGAAGATTGCTGTTCTGATTGTCTACGTTGATGATATAGTTTTTTCAGGAGACGATATAGCAGAGATTAACAGATTAAAGCAGAGTATGGCAAGTGAATTCGAGATCAAAGGCCTTGGTAATCCGAGATACTTTCTTGGTATGGAGGTAGCAAGATCAAAGAACTGAATATCCGTGTCTCAACAGAAATACCCTCTAGATCTGTTGAGGGAAACCAGGATGGCAGGGTTTAAACTTGTTGATACTCCCATTGAAGTCAATACTAATCTGGGAGATTCTGTTGAAGGGGTTCTAGTGAATAAAGATAGGTACTAGCGTCTCATGGGGAAATTGATTTACCTGTCTCATACGAGACCAGATATATCCTATGCTGTTAGCATGGTCAGTCAGTTCATGCAGGCTCCATACGAGAAACATATGCAGGATGTTACTCGGATTCTGAGGTATTTAAAGTCTACTCTTGGAAAGGGCTTAATGTTCCGAAAACACGACAATAGATACATTGAAGCTTATACTGATTCAGATTGGGCAAGATCCATTATAGATAGAAAATCAATGTCAGGATATTATACCTTTGTGTGGGGCAATCTTGTTACCTGGCGGAGTAAGAAAGAAGGTGTGGTTGCTCGAAGTAGCGCTGAGGCAGAATACAGGGCTATGAGTCTAGGAATATGTGAAGAGATATGGTTGAAGAAAGTCTTATCTGATCTCCACCAGGATAGTCATGGTTCCATGAAACTTTACTGTGATAATAAAGCAGCTATCAGCATCGCCAACAATCCAGTGCAACATGATAGAACAAAACATGTTGAGATTGACAGACACTTTATTAAAGAGAAATTGGACAGTGGCAGCATTTGTATTCCCTACCTCCCGTCAAGTCAACAGGTTACCCTTCTCACCAAAGGGTTACTAAGACAGAGCTTCGACACTTGTGTTAGCAAGTTGGGTCTGATTGATATTTATGCCCCAACTTGAGGGGAGTATTGAAATAAGGAGTGTGTGCCCTAAGGGCATTTTAGCCTTTTACGTGCTTCTACTATTTTTAGGTTTTTGCCAGATCTTTTTATATCTGAGTCTAGGTGCTTTGTAAGTGTGACAAAAATTAATAAAACTCTTTATATCGTAGTTTTTTCTCCCTGGCCTAGGGTTTTCCACGTAAACCTTATCTTCATCTTCTTTTCTATCTTTCAATACTATTCACTGTCCCTACACTTCTAAAATTTGGGCTTGTCTGTTTGAAGCTTTTGGTTGGAGTGTGTTGCCTCCTAGGGACATGTTGAATTGGTCGTGTTTATTACTTATAGACCACTCTTTCAAGCAACATAATAAGGTTTTTTGGTAGATTTTTTAATAAAAGGAAACAAAGCTTTTTATCGAAGAAATAAAAAAAAAAAAATCTTTGCCAGGAGTTTAATTGTTCTACAATTTGGTCCATTTGGAATGGAAGGAACTAATAAATATCCCAAAACAATGCTAGATCTTCGAAGGAAATGCTTTATTCATCTCTCTTTTTGGCTTTCTAATGGTGTAAAAATGTCTTACCTTCTAGCAGTTAGGTCGAAACACACTTATATCCAGCTAGAGAAGTTTCTTGTAATCTCTATTGGATGCGCTTTCCATTTTGTAAATTTCGTTTAATGAATGATATTGTTTCCTTCAAAAAAAAAAAAAAAAAAAGAAAATTGGTTATGAAATTCAAGGCTATTAAATTTAGGGATGGTGGTAGTGGTGATGTAAGAAAAATTTAAGGTTATCTTATTAGTCAAATCTAATATAGAATCCAAGTCCTCAAGGCTAAAAGCCTAAAATCCAAGGCTAATTTTTCTGCTTTGTGCAACATTAAGGCCACATATTAGCAGCTTAGAACAAAAAGGGACAAGGAACGCATACACAGAACACAACACAAAACTCAAGGCAAGGTACACCAATGCGGAAATTCCTGTTTCCAGAATTTTACTTGCATTTTTTTACAAGATATGATACAAGGGTAAGGAGTGAGCTGCTTACACAAGCCATACACTTGCCCTATTTACAGAGAAGATACTCTTATGTTTTTCCTCAGTATGTAGTGGTTAGAGTAATTTTAAGGAAGCAACTGCCTCCCACCCTAGAATCTTGATTCTTACATCTTTAGGTAGTTATTTTAATTTATTCTCCAGTCCCATGACACGAGACCAAGGTAGTGTCATCTATTTCTAAGGGTTTTATTATTGACAGTCTGTCCAAGCTATGATTTATGCTTGTCTTGGCTAGGAAATGCTCAAAATAGCTCTTTCCTTTTGGAAATTTTGGTTATATTGTCCAAATTCAAGCCCATTCGAGATTCTTCTGCCTAGTTGTCTTTATTCATTTGATTGATCACCAATTGTGAGTTACTGAGGCAAAGGAAACTCAACACACTCTTGATCCTCGTCCTGCAAAACCCATGAGAATAGCATCAAGAAACCAAGAACGATTGCCACACTTCCACTAGAGGGGGGTGGATCCAAAGTTCTTTATAAACACCAGAGATTTGCAAAGAAACACAACAAGAAGAGTGGTGAAACATCTAATGATGAAGAGTAAAGCAGAATACCATGAAGTGGCGATTTTAGGATTTTTACTGTATAAGTTTGCTTCTCTTGAACCTTTATTTTCTCTGTTCTTTGTGTTTGGTAGTCTTGTAATTTTAACTTTTTTGCAGCAAGTTCTATTTCAATGTGGAAGCCATTCTTTCTAAGGCCTATTTATGACCATCCACTTCGTAGTTTGCATTTTAAATTTGCTAACTATTGGTTATATTTATCCTTTAAAACGAAATTAAGATAAAAAAAAAAAGGATGACCAACTGTGAGTTGCTGAATATTTGGATTCATTCTTTCCTTAGTTCTTTGCTGAGGTGCTGAGGTTCCAACAAGTAGATGTCTGTGAGTGCTTGTTGCTGGATGCAAAAAATCAAACTGGAGGTAGCACTTAATAACTAGAACATCGAAAGCCTTCAAGTTTAGTCCTGTCCACCATCCCTACCTTTTTGATGAGTCATTCATTTGGAGAGTCTAAAGGTTGAAGGCTTGAGAAATCAACTTGAATTGTGTGGAAACTTGCTGTTAGATGATATAACATTAAATTTGCCTTTCACCTATCAACTTCAGCTTTTGGGTGAATTGGTGTTTAAGATGGTATCACAGTAGGAAGTCTTGTGTTCAAACCTCTGTAGTGTTATTTCCTCCCCAATTGACATTGGTTTCCACGTGTTGGGTCTTCTGCATATTTCAAGCCTACAAGTGAGGGGAAGTGTTAGATGATATAACATTAAATTTGCCTTCACTCATCAACTTAAGCTTTTGGGTCAATCTGTGGTTTAAGACTTGCTTATTCGGCATCTCATGAATCTTCTTTACAAAGTTTTCAAGGCTTGAAAATGGAATTATCCATTGAGGGATGCTCATACCATGCTTTTACTATTATGTTCTTGTTGTAATTGGTGGTTTTCCTAACTTCAATGGAAAATTTTCCGAAAAAAGTTGCTGAATAATATAATTTGCAGTTTTCTCCCCATTGACAACTTTGCATATGATTGCAGGCCTTAAATACTACTACAATATGAGAACCCAGGTAACCCAGTGGGAGCCGCCTGTTGCATCTCATCAGACAACTTTGACACACTCGAATGATAATGTTCTTGGGTCTTGGAACAACCAAACTTTGGAGCAAAGTAAATGCATCACATGTGGAAGTGGAATAACCCTCGTGCAGGGTTCAAGATACTGCAATTGTACAAGGTAAATGAGATATTGATATATCTATGCTAAAAAATTATGACTTTTTCACTAAGAAATTGGAAAGTACAAGAGAGGATGCATATGAGTGAACACGCTAGATCAAAAGAGATATCGAGATACATTTATGGAAATTTGAGAGTCCCCCTGCTCTCCCTCCTACTAAGACTACTCTAATCTATGTGGAGGGAGATACATCTTTGTTAGGCAAATGGGTTTGGCATTTTTATCATGAATCCTCTGCATAATGGCATAAAGCGATTGTTAGTATTCATGCAAAATCTGAAGCTGGGTTGTTCTTCTAAAGTCATAAAAAAGCTACCAGTGTAAGGAGTCCTTGGGTGAGCATTAGTAAGTATAAAGTTTTGTAGATTCTTCTGCCTTCAAATGTGGCTGCGGTAACATAACTAATTTTTTTGAAGATGCTTGGATGGGCTCTTCTTCCTTGATCAGATTTCCTTCAATTTCAGAGTTACTTCTAGCCGAAATAGCTTAGGCCTCGTTTGGCAACCATTTGAGTTTTGGTTTTTGTATTTTTGAAAATTAAAACTATGGACACTACTCCCAACTCCAAATTTCTTCATTTGTTATCTATTTTTTTACTAATAGTTTAAAAAACAAAGTCAAATTTTGAAAACTAGAAAAAGTAGCGTTTAAAAACTTGTTTCTGTTTTTGGAATTTGGCTAAGAATTCAACCACTGTACTTAAGAAAAATGCAAATCATTGTAAGAAATGAGAAGGAAATAGGGTTAGCATTCAAAACCCAAAAACAAAAAATGAATTGGTTACTATGAGGCCTTATTTCTGATTTGTGGGATCATTTGTACCATTCTTGGAAAAATTATATTGAGTAGAAATTTGAAGGATAATGAGATTCTGCACTTTAGCGATCTAATATTACTATTGGAAGAGGTTATTATAAGCCAAGGGATGATAATAATAAAGAAAAAATTGGGGGGGGGGGGGGGGGGTGGGGTTGGCGGGGCACTAAAGAAATCAGCTTTAAAATTTTTATTTTATATTTATACTTATGGTCGGACTTCAGAGAGCTTGCTTTCATGGTATGGTCCCCCTTGGTTTGTCCCTTTGTGTTTGCTGGACTTTGAAGGCCAGAACCAATTTTCATTGTAAATTTTCAAGTAACAATCTTTTATTTGGTTTGTTGTTAAAAGGGGAAAAAAAGACAAAAAGAAAAGAAGAGAACTTCTTTTGTATTTTTCATTTATCAATAAAAGTTTTCTATCTTCTTTTAACAAAAAAGGTAGAATGGCGGGAGAATTCGGCGATAGAACCAACCTCCCTAGTCCCATGACAATATAGCTGCTCACCCTGAAAAAGTAGTCTACTGTGGTGTCTTCCTGCTTTTAGCTTGCTTGATGCCCTGAAGCTCATGGTCCCATTGTTTTTCTTTTCTTTTTTTTTTTTTTTCTCTTTTTTCTTTCCACAATAAGTGTATTGAGGGGATTCACCAAATGCTAGATTCCATTGTATGAGTCATTCTCGAAAGTGCATTACTTTCGTTATTCTCTAGGCTGAGCTTGTATTGGTCTTCTTCTTCTTCTTTTTTTTTTTTTTGGGAGAAACAAAGAACCTTCATTTTAGTGATGGTTTGAAACTACAAAAGGGCAGTGAGGGCCATGTGTTTCAAAATGCTAGACCAATGAATAGTCAGAGAGGTAATGGTATAATCACAAGTATGGGGCTAATTTGTACGAAGTTAGAGAAGTTTCTTTAGTTAAAAAAATGTTTTGACAAATGAAATCGGGGAAAATCCCAAATACCTAAAGGTGATTACAAAAGAGAATGTCAATTATTGAATAAAAAAGATCAGCTATAATGAATGAAAAGGGTGTTAAATGAAGTATAAATAAGGTGTTAAATAAAAGATGAGCATTGCTATAGCTTTATCCTTGAAGATATAGGTCATTGCACATGAGCCAAATTAGTTGAAGAGAGGCTAATTTGGTCATGAAATTGTTGCCCATCAATTTCGTGATCCATTTTTTTATTTTCCCTAGCAGCTTGTGGCTTCTCAAGGTTTTTTGATTTTGCACAATGAAGTGCGTCCTAAAGCCCTCCATGTTTGTATATTAGAAACATGCTATACTACTTATCAGCCCCTTTGAGAATCTGACTAAGAGCCCCTATATACATCTTACTCATTCATTTAGTGCATCCTCCTCCCTCTCCTCACACTTCCTCTCGTACACGATACTTGTTTATTAGACACAATCTGCTGATCAACAAGATGGGCACCCACTAACTGCTTTCTTACTGCATTTTTATTTGGATAAGTTCTCATACTTCGTTCTTCATTGTGTTGGTTTTGGTGTCTAAATTCATTAGTGGGGTTTCTACAAGTTCAACCAATGGGAGGTGGCAGGATCAATCGTCTGAGCAAAATAAATGCATGGGATGCTGTGGCTGGGGACTAGGCCTTGTGCAAGCTTGGGGTTATTGTAATCATTGTACACGGTATGTTGATCACTTATATCATTCGGCACTATGACGTAGCATATCATTGTATTTGGTATGATTATTTGTAATTAGTGGTATGATTATTTGTAACTATGTATGAACTATGTGGATATGGATGATGGTAGGTAGGGTTGGAAGTTCATTAGATCGGGTTCCTTCATACTTCATTTGTGCAAGTTCTTATATAAGATGTTCTTTACAAGTGTCTAAAGAATCAATTAGCTAATAGTTGGTGCGTGTGTTCTAATGGTTGAACTTAATACTGTCTTCAATCATTTTGTACTTGTAAGTTCTAAGTTTGCACATTGGATTTTTTTCTTTTTGTAGTTAGTAACTGTATAATATATTGTTGATTCGCCAATGTTAGGATGAGCTTTTATTCAGCTGCCTTAAATACACGAGGAGAATAATTCATAAGGAAAATTTGGAGTTAAAAGTATGTGGTCCATGAATCTTGAGTTAAGATGCACGAACATTTGTCTGTATTGGACACATATTTGCAAACATGCTTTGGACACGTGTTTGACATGCAAAATGTATGTTCAACAATTGGTTTTCAAAACTGGTAAATTGGCGACATGTCTGGGACATGTTTTTTGGCTTTTGATCCATTTTCTTTGCAAAACACTTGGTTAAGCTCAAGCTATTTTGTTTAGGCGTTGGTAATTTAGGGTGCAATAATGAGGCTCGTGGTTGTGGTGTTTCCCTTATTTATATCCGTATGTTGGTGGCTTGAGCCTTTTTTTCTTCAGGCAACTCTTCCTCCTCCTTGCTCTAGAATTTCGTTGTCCTTAGCCCGATAGGGAAACAATGGATATTACAACTGTTTTCTCTTTGGTAGTGAATTTCATTGTTAGTTTGGGCAAAAATACGTCTTTGGGTCCCAAGTCCTCCTAAAGGTTTTTCTCTGCAAATCATTTTTCCTTTCTTTGGTGGATCCCTCCCTGTTTTTTCCTCCACTTGGCCCAATTTTTCTTTGTTGGAGAAGGTTAATATGTCTAAGAAGGTCAAATTTCATGCTATCAATGAAATTCAATCGACTGTTTCTCATTAAAAAAAGAAAGAAAGAAAAAAAGTCAAATTCTTTATGCAGCAAGTCTTAAATGGTAGAGTTAACACTAGATCATATTTTTAGGCATACATCATTCTTTGCATGGTAGGTCTTACGCGATAGAGTTAATACTTGAGATTGTATTTTGTTATAATTCTATAGTTAGGGTTTTCCATTCTTGTAAATATTTTGTGATATTTTCCTTTTCTATGCTTTGTACACTTGTATATATTCATATCTTTGGTGAATGAATAGAGGATTCTGATCCTTTCTCAAACCTAAGAGTTTTACATGGTATCAGAGCCACCTAAACAAACTTAGGGTTTTGTGAATCTTAGGGTTTGAGAATTTAGATCCCATTTGTGATACGTTTAGGATTTTGTGGAGAGGTGAGTTTACACTTTTGCTCACAGTCGTCGTCTTTAGTTCGTTCGCCGTCATTAGCTGCCATCGCTGGAAAAAAAAAAAAAAAAATTTCGACACCGCCCAGTCCGTCAAGGAGCCCAGCCGCCGATCTACAAAACCCCAAAGTCTGGATCCCACCTGACCAACGCGTGAGGCTCACACGCCGGTCGTTTCTCTTTGTCGTCCGTCCACACGCCGGCGCATGTAGGCGCGTGCACCATCGATTTTCGTTCGTCTTCTATGGGTTTCCTCAGTTTTGTTGGCTCCTCTTGGTGGTGTGTTTGTTTGGGATATATGGATATACTCACTGCTTGTAAAGACATCTCTTCGGTAAATTAGGGTTTGATTCTCTGCTGTCCGGTGTCTATTTTTTGAGGTAATGGCTGATGAGAAACCAGTAATGTGTGAGATTGTTCTTATGGTGTCAAAAGTAACTGAACACAAGTTGAATGGATCTAACTACTATTCATGGAGATCAAATCCAGGAGGTGTTGTTTGCTATTATTGTCATAAACCTAGCCATACGAAACATGAATGCATAAGATTGCTGAATAATGGTTAGAGGATGCCATCACCCTCTGCACATGTTGCCTCTACTCCTGATAATCTTGACAAGTCAATTACGATTTTTGCAGAGGAGTTTGCTAAATTTCAGCAGTATCAAGAATCATTGAGGGCATCATCTTCTACGCCCATTACGACCATCGCAGAGATAGGTAACATTTCTAAATGCCTTCTTTCCTCCACATCAAAATGGGTCATTGACTCTGGTGCTACAGACCATATGATAGGTAACCCCAGTTTATTCTTTAACCTTTGTACATCTACCTCTTCACCTAATGTCACTATAGCTAATGGAACCCTACTCCTATTTTCGGATCAAGAACCGTCCATCTCACTGAATCAATTTCTTTGTCATCAGTTTTAAATTTACCACATTTCTCGTTTAATTTGATTTCAGTCAGTAAACTCACTCATGATCTTCATTGTTGTGTCTCCTTTTTTCCTGGTTATTGCTTATTTCAGGATCTTACGACAAAACAGACTATTGGTAAAGGGCGGGAATTTGGAGGTCTTTACATCTTTGAACCATAAAACATCTACGACCATCACATGCTCTAGTGTGTCGTCTCCCTTTGAAGAGCATTGTCGTTTGAGTCATCCATCTATCTTTGTGTTGATGAGTCTTTGTCCACAACTTCAACATTTGTCTTCTTTAGATTGTGAGTCATGTCAGTTTGCTAAATTTCATCGTTTGAGTTCGTATCCTCGAGTCAACAAACAAGCTAGTGCTCCTTTTGAATTAGTCCATTCTGATGTTTGGAGTCCATGTTCTGTTGAGTCCAAAGGAGGGTTTAGGTATTTTGTTACATTTGTCGATGACTATTCTCGTGTTACGTGGTTATATTTAATGAAAAGTTGTTCTGAGTTACTTTCTCATTTTCGTAACTTCCATGCTGAAATTCAAACTCAGTTTAGTGGTACTCTTAAAAATCCTACGGAGTGATAATGCTAAGGAATATTTCTCTCATACACTCAAGTCTTATTTAGATGCCCATGGCATTCTTCATCAATCTTCTTGTGTCGATACTCCATCTCAAAATGGGGTTGCAGAACGAAAGAATCGTCATCTCCTTGAGACAACCAGAGCTTTGATGTTTCAGATGCATGTTCCAAAATCCTTTTGGGCTGATGCTGTTTCCACAGCTTGTTTCTTAATAAATCGTATGCCCTCTTCCATTCTTAACGATGAGATACTTTTTCATACTTTATGCCCCAAGCAACATTTGTTTCCCATTCCACCTAAAATATTTGATTGTACCTGCTTTGTTCGGGATATTCAGCCTCAGCATACCAAGCTGGATCCAAAGTCCTTAAAATGTATTTTTCTTGGTTATTTCCGTGTCCAAAAGGGGTATCGGTGTTATTGTCCTAGTCTAAATAAATATTTCGTCTCTCCTGATATCACGTTTTTTTAACATACCCCATTTTTTTCATCACCGTCTTACTCTTCGAATAAGAGTCAGGGGGAGCATAAGGAATTAGAGGATGATTTCTTTGTCTACATAATTATTTCTCCCTCCGATTCTCTTCCTGATTCATCTCTACCTGTGGCTACCTTTACTCTTCCACCCACCATTAAGGTCTATACTCCACGACAACTTCCTTTAGTTCCATGCCCTATACTAGAGCCTTCTTCGTCATTGGATCCAGAAACGAATGATGATCTTCCTATTGCTCTTTGTAAAGGTAAACGTACATATGCTCATCCTATTTCTTCTTCTTTTTCATATAACCATTTGTCGCCTTCCACATGTTCATTCATTGCATCCTTAGAGTCTGTATCCATCCCGAAAACTGTTCATGAGGCTTTGTCTCATCCTGGTTGGTGTGCCACAATGGTGGAGGAGATGACTGTCTTAGATGATAATTGTACTTGGGATTTAATTTCTTTCCCTGCAGGAAAGAAGACTATCGGTTGCAAATGGGTGTTTGCAGTTAAAGTCAATCCTGATGGTTCTGTTGTTCGGTTAAAAGTGTGCCTCGTAGCGAAAGGCTACGCACAAACTTATGGCGTTGACTATGCTGATACTTTTTCTCCTGTAGCAAAAATGGCATCTGTGGGGTTGTTTATTTCATTAGCTTCAATCAATCATTGGCCTTTACATCAACTTGATATTAAAAATGCATTTCTTTATGGTGATCTTCAAGAAGAGGTGTATATAGAGCAACCACTAGGGTTTGTTGCTCAGGGGGAGAATGGAACGGTGTGTCGCCTTCGTAAATCCTTGTATGGATTAAAGCAGAGCCCACGAGCTTGGTTTGGTAAATTTAGTCAAGTGATTGAAAGCTTTGGAATGCGGAAGAGCAGGTTAGATCATTCAGTCTTTTTTAAGAGATCTGAGGGTGGTGTCATCTTGTTAGTCGTATATATGGATGATATTGTGATTACTGGTGATGATGCTTTAGGTATCTAGTCTCTAAAGACCTTTCTTCATAGTCAAATCCATACAAAAGATTTGGGCATGTTGAAATACTTCTTAGGAATTGAGGTAATAAGAAATAAGAAAGGAATTCTATTACCACAGAGAAAATATGTATTTGGCTTGTTGACTGAAACAGGAAAGCTAGGGGCTAAGCCATGTAGTACCCCAATGATGCCCAACTTACAACTCACAAAAGATGGAGAATTACTAAAAGATACTGAAAGATATAGGAGGTTAGTGGAAAAACTTAATTACCTTATAGTGACTCGACCCAACATAGCCTATTTAGTAAGTATTGTGAGTCAGTACATGTCATGCCCTACAGTTGATCATTGGGCTGCATTGGAACAAATTCTTTATTATTTGAAGGCTGCTCCCGGGCGTGGTTTATTATATAAGGATTCTTTAGGTATCCAGTCTCTAAAGACCTTTCTTCATAGTCAATTCCATACAAAAGATTTGGGCATGTTGAAATACTTCTTAGGAATTGAGGTAATAAGAAGCAAGAAAGGAATTCTATTATCACAGAGAAAATATGTACTTGATTTGTTGACTGAAACAGGAAAGCTAGGGGCTAAGCCATGTAGTACCCCAATGATGTCCAACTTACAGCTCACAAAAGATGGAGAATTGCTAAAAGATCCTGAAAGATATAGGAGGTTAGTGGGAAAACTTAATTACCTTACAGTGACTCGACCCGACATAGCCTATTCAGTAAGTATCGTGAGTCAGTACATGTCATGCCCTACAGTTGATCATTGGGCTGCATTGGAACAGATTCTTTGTTATTTGAAGGCTGCTCCCGGGCGTGGTTTATTATATAAGGATTATGGTCATACTAATATTGAATGTTTCTCAGACGCCGATTGGGCAGGATCTAAAGAAGATAGAAGATCAACCTCAGGGTATTGTGTTTTTGTTGGTGGTAATTTGATTTCTTGGAAGAGTAAGAAGCAAAATGTGGTGTCACGTTCAAGTGCAGAATCAGAATATAGAGCAATGGCACAATTTGTGTGAATTGATTTGGATATATGAACTTCTTGTTGAGTTGGGATTTGAAATCACCACACCGACAAAGTTGTGGTGTGATAATCAAGCAACACTTCATATTGCATCTAATCCAGTATTTCATGAAAGGACTAAACATATTGAAGTTGATTGCCATTTTGTACGTGAGAAAAATCAACAAGGATTGGTATCTACAGGATATGTGAAGACTGGAGAACAATTAGGAGATATCTTCATGAAAGCATTGGATGGAAGACGTATAGATTATCTATGTAACAAGTTGGACATGATTAACATATATACTCCAACTTGAGGGGGAGTGTTATAATTCTATAGTTAGGGTTTACCATTCTTGTAAATATTTTGTGATATTTTACACTTGTATATATTCATATCTTTGGTGAATGAATAGGGGATTCTGATTCTTTCTCAAACCTAAGAGTTTTACATATTTCAAGGCTTACGTCCTTTTTGATGGGGTTGTATAGGCAGGTAGAAAACATTGATCATATCTTGTGGAGCTGTTAGTTTGCTTCTTTAGTTTGGAACTTGAACTAATTTTTTGAGGCCTTCAGTGTTTGCTTGGCTCGCCCTAGAACTAAATTGAACTGAGATAGAGCTAACGCTTACCTGTTCTGTCGACGTGGTTATCCTCTTTTGTTATCCAGCTTTTAACATCCAGATTTGCCTCCTTTCAAAGGCATCTTCTCTTCCCTTCTCTTATTATAGATATATCAAGAATTTGTTCTGTCCGGATTCTGCCAGTACCTTTCTCTGAATTGAAAGTTTGTTTCATATCTTAAAGAAAAATCAAGTTAAGGTTTGTTGCAATATGTTGTCGTTATTGAGATGTCAGTTATGTTATTATTCATTGTTTGTTTGGGTGTGTGCAAGTGACTGTTCTAGAACTTTGGAACTTTACTTGAACATTAATCTATCCATCGATGAGGCATACTGCAGATGCAATTATTTTAATTTGCAGTCTTAGATGTTTCTATGATCTGTGTACAGTTCTTCAACCCAAACTCTTGATAAATTCATACAAATTTTTTGGTTTTCCTCATGGATTATGTAATACGTACTGCTATTGTTTTACTTTTGTTTTTGTTTTTTTTTTTAAATGTTTATTCACAATGACTTTCAGAATTCTCGGTCTCCCCCAGTGTCAGTACTTGCCAACCAGCAATATTAGTAATCAGCAGAAGACAGAGAACATCAAGCATAGTGCTGATCCCTCCATTAAAAAATCTGCGACGGATGGGTAATGGAAGAGTCTTCTGACTTTAAACTAAACTAAGTTGTATATCTGTTTCCTTATATAATATTAATATGACATACAGTACTAATTTTGTAATATTTTGGAGTTGTTTGGTAGTTGAGCATAATATTTTTAATAAAATAAATAAACGAATATTAATAAAAATATTTGTGGATAATGGTTTTCTAGAAGTTATTTTCTCTTAGTTTATTTTAACGACCTATTTTTAAAATCAACTAAAGTTGTGTTGAAAATTATGGATTGGGAAGAATAATTTTATGTACAGAGTAACTTCATCCTTTATAACCTTGACAACAGTTGTTCTTGTTCTTGCTAACTATGGTGTAGAACAAACTGCATCTAACTAGTTTTCTCCATGGTCAGTATTTGGTCTACTTGTCCCCTAACTTTGACTTCTTGATCCCAAGTCTCAAAAATTATTGTTCCTCAGCTCTTGTGTGGCCTCCTTGGAGATCCATCTTATGTATTCTTCATTTTGCAACATTTAATTTTAGTTATTATAACAGTCGGAATGATCTTAATTCTAGTATCATTATATTTTCATGACCTAATATGCAGACACAATTGTCTATGCAGACATGAAACTGAGGTTGGTGTTTATAATTCAAAATACTTGGTCAAACTCTTTGGTGCTCTTTACACGTCCTGTTTTCTTTTCTTCATTATAGTCTATGTAATGTTAAGTTTCCACTACATGTCTTTCCGGCGTTGGGGATGCATTACTCTGTCAAGAAATAGGGGGAGGATTTAAGTATTAAGCTAATGCATATGTGTTACCAGGTCCAAATGGAAACCTCCAATAGGGAAAGGTGGAAAACGAGAAAGTAGGAAGCGTTCCTACAGTGAGGATGATGAATTGGATCCAATGGATCCTAGCGCTTATTCGGATGCTCCTCGTGGTGGCTGGTAGGTCTTCAAATATTAGCTTTCTGGGTTCAATACTAATTGATTATATAGGCCCTGTTTGACAAAGGTTTTGGTTTTTAGTTTTTGAAAATGGTACTTATTTTCTCCCATTTTGTTTATAATGGTTTTCGTCTTTTCTAAGGAAATATTTGAATTTTTAATCAAACTCCAAAGCAAAAACAAATTTTTAAAACTACCTTTTTTTAGCTTTCAAGACTTGGCTTGATTTTGAAATCATCCTTTAAAAAATAGATAACAAAACAAAGAAACCCATACATTGGAAATAGTTTTTATAAGCTTAATTTTTAAAAAATTGAACTTTAAATGGTTATCAAATAGAGCCTCAAAAAATTTGTTCAAGAAGTAGAGTATGATATTTAATTGTTTGTTTTTATTACTTTTCAGGGTAGTGGGTCTAAAAGGTGTGCAACCTCGAGCAGCAGATACCACTGCTACAGTAAGTAGTAACTAATCATTTTGTTAAATCTTCTTACTTCGATGAATGATTAAGATTGAGATGACTTGGGATTTTAGACTTTTAGCTGTCTGCTGTTGCAACTGTTTCACCTTATAATATCGCAATTATCATTTCATGTATGACCGTGTGATGTAGTCTCACATGTACAATTTAATGCTGAACATTCATGTTCCAGAATGGCTGTACATTTTCCAAAATACGAATTACATGAGGCTACTAGCTACTAAATCCACTTCAAACACTGGCACAAATATAAGAAATTTCGTTCCATAGCCAATTCCATATGATAAATCAGTAAATTATAATGTGCTTAGATGTGACCAAGAATTTGATTTCGGATACTTTCAGATATCATGGAATAAAGCAATAGGTCAGAACTCATAGGAAAAATGCTCTCTCCTCTCTCTCCTCTCTCCCCTCCCCTCCTCACCATAAAACTTTCGTTTTCTAGCCCCGACCACCATGCCCTAGTCTCCGACCACCATGCCCCAGCCTCCACCGATTACCCCTTCTTCCATCATCCAGTCGATACATATTAACCGGAAACTTTTCTCCCTAACACCGATTGTCCCAGTTAATGGAAAACACTTCAAGCTTTCAGAACAGAGTCAATCCAACATCCATTCTGTCTTTATCTCATGGAAATCACTTGATTGGTTAGCCTCCTATTTTCCATCTTTGTTCAAGGATCCCTGCAACCACAAATACTTTAGAAAATTGATTGTTGATGGTGATACTCTTTGGCTTGAAAAGCACAGCAACAAATATGATTTTTTTGCCGAGTTTACCCTTTTAGAGAAATCTGACCGCCGATCCATAATCCTTGTCCCTGCTATTGAAGACAAAATAGGATGGTTTTCTTTCTTCTACTTGGTTTCAGATTATCTTGGGAAACCTAAATCAATGATCAAGGCAACAATCAATACTACCTCGAATACTTACAAAGCAGCTAGTCAATCAAGAAGCATCCCCCTCTCCGTGACCAATAAAGATATTCCCCCATCAACTTCTGGGGTATTCTTCCTTCTTCTGCCCCTTTGTTTCCACAGTTTGATTGGCAAGCTATGGTGGTTGTCCAGTGGTTTGCAGTTAGTGACTCATGGCTGGCTATCCATGACTCTCTCCAATCCTATATATCATCTCGTTGTACTATTAATCCCATCTTTAATGATAAAGCTCTGCTGCACGTTTGTAGTTCGGATATTTCTCAAAAACTATATGCCAATTCGGATTGGACTTCCATTGGTCCTTTGAAACTTAAGTTTATCTCCCCATCCGTACCATCATCTTTCCAACAACAAATGGTTGCATCATATGGAGGCTTGATTGACTGATGTTGGATTGATGTGTTTCATCTCCCAAGTACTCACTGGACCGAAGACATTTTTAGATACATGGTGATATGTGTGGCAGATTTGTACAACCTTCAAATCAAACTGACTGGGGCTTGGTTCTTTCATTTTCTTGTCCGAAGAACGAGGAAAACAAGCGAGGTTTCATTCCTTATGAAATTCATCTACCAAAAGAGTTGTTCGTCGATGAAACTCTGGTGAGAATTCAACCTGCCGGCGCCGGTTTACAAGGTCAGTGACATTTTCCTCTCTCTCCACAAGGAAACAACATTAAAGGGGCTGTTGAAAAGGTGGATCTAATTGATTCTCGACTAAATGAAAAAGGAAAGTCAATGGTTATTGAAACTGAGCATTTGGTCACTCCCTCTCTCTCCCCATATCTTGATCATTTGACCGAATTTCCTGTAATTAGGGAGAATACAAACCTTCCTTCTTTGGCTGAATCTCCTATGAATATGGAGAATATAAATCTTCCTCCCTCTCTCTCCTTAATTGACCATTATGTGGGCCCACCAAACGATCCCTTACCTTCCCTTACTTCAGACGTAAATCCTAGCAATAGTAATTCACCCAAGCCAACCTCATCTTTTACTTTCCAAATCCATAATACTAGCCCATCCAATTCGGTCTCACCCTCTTTTTCACAACCTATAAAGCACCAACACTCCTAAGATGGCAAAATGTCAGTGTTGGACACGTGTCAGACACCGACACACGTTGACATGCTGCCGACACGTGTCCGACACGCCAGTTGGCATGTTGGTGGATCGTTAGTCATTGACTTATGACATTGGACAATTAGTCATCTTATCTATTATCATCATTTTCATGAATTATATGGTTGTTAATGATGTCTTTAAATGGAATATTTCACAACACATTGCACGACATATTTTTAATTTTTTTTAATAAAAAAAACGTGTCCTCAACGTATCGTGTCCTACTTTTTTGAAAATCGGCGTGTCGTCGTGTCACGTGTCAGTATCCGTGCTTCTTAGTTCACAACCTTCTCTCTCTGCCCTCACTTTGGGCCGCACCACTTTACACCTTAGTTCTCTAAATTCCATCTCAGCCAACAAACCAAAGCTACCTTTTACTGGTTCTGATACAGAGGGTTATCTTTTCAGCCCCACCAAAAATGATGCATTTATCGCCCAACCCGGCCATATTTGGCGATCAACCGGATGCTGTCAACGATTTGCGAGTTCACTCCCGTCCCCCTCTTCCACCAGATTTGAACCCTAATCAAAATCCCCCAGCTACTTCTCCGATTAATCACGGTTCCGTCCCCATTAAATGTCCTTCACCCAATTAATCATCAGCTGTCATCTGCTTCACCTCCTTACCCATTAGTCTCCATGCCTTGGCTTCTATCCTGTCCTTACATGGTTTATGTGTTATGGCTATTCCTTCTATCCTTCCTTCTAATCCCAAAAACAAAGAGAATCACCAATACTACTAGCAAAAAAACCCAGGCTTCAAAGGGAATTACAAGGCCTTTTTTCTTCAATGCACTATGATAAATCTGCCATCTTGACTATTAGGGAGGGATCCTCTAAGAATCCATGAAGTTCCTTACTTGAATGTCCCTAGTCTTAATTCTTGGCAGAATCATGCTTTGGTTAAGAAGCTTATTAAGCAACGTAATCTTGGTATTGTCCTCATTCAAGAAACAAAGTTGTCATCTTTTGATTCCTCATTGATTAACTCCATATGGAGCTCTTCTTTTATTGGTTGGACTGCTTTGGACGCTATTGATACATTAGGGGGTATTCTTATTTTATGGAGTGAGCTTGATTTCTCAACCCTTGAGGTTATACAAGGATACTTTTCCGTCTCAATACATGTTTCATTGTTTGATGGGTTTTCTTTTTGGCTTTCGACAATTTATGGCCCTTCTGGTAATGCTTTTTGAGCTGATTTTTGGCAAGAACTTGATGGTTTAGCTGGTTTGGGAGGTGACAATTGGATTATTGGTGGTGATTTCAATGTCACTAGATGGTCTTAGGAAAAATCATATGACAGAACAATTTCCTCTAGTATGCATGCCTTCAATCAATGGATATATGATTATCAACTACGGGATATTCCTTTATCAAATGGTTGCTTTACGTGGTCGAGCTCTGGTCCTATACAATACTTATCTCTTCTTGATCGGTTTTTGCTTACAGAAAATTGTCTTGGTAAATTTAGATCAGTTACTCTCAAACGCTTGGACCACATTACATCTGATCATTTCCCACTGGCTTTATCTTCTGCAAATATTGATTGGGGCCCTTGCCCTTTTAGATTTGAGAACTCTTGGCTGAAAGTGCCTTCTTTCCGTTCCTTGGTGGAGAATATGTGGAATTCCCATCCTATTGATGGCTGGTCGGCCGATGGTTTTATGATGAAGCTTCAGGGTTTGAAAAATATTATTCGTGATTGGAATAAGGGCTGGTGCAGTGCTATTAATAATTTCCCTCTCTTGTCTCGCAATTAACGATTTTAGATGATCTGGAAGATAAAGGTGCCCTTAATGAGGATCAATTAATGTGGTGTCGACTTCTCCATGAACAAATTGAAAACCTGACCATTCAAGATCATATTCCTTGGCAACAGCGTTGTAAGATGAAATGGCTTCTTGAGGGTGATGAAAATACCCGATTTTTCCACAGAATTGTTGCTGTCCGCCGCTGTAAGTCTTCCATTATTGAAATTTTCCCATGACATTGAGACTGAATTTTTGTCATTTTATTTATCTCTCTTCACAAAAGATATGGGTCAGCATTTTCTTCCAATTAATCTTGAGTGGAATCCTATTGTTGAGTTCTTTTGGTTGCAAAAGAGGTTTCTGACTTGCATCTTATTTGGGGCTTCCTTTGGGGGGTGGCAATTCTAAATCTGTTTCGTTTTGGCAGCCCATGGTTGAGAGAATTCAGCATAAGCTCCATAATTGAAAGTATGCTTATATATCAAAAGGGGATCGTCACACTCTCATTCAAGCCACTCTCTCTTTCATCCCTACTTATTATTTGTCGTTATTTCAAGCCCCCTCATCTATTATTAGTTGCCTTGATAAGTTGGTTAGAGATTTCTTTTGGAAAGGTTCTCGTAATGGTGGCGGATTACATAATGTGAATTGGGTGGTTTCTCAGCGTCCCCGATTATTGGGTGGTCTTGGCAGTAATTTTAAATATCGAAACTCTGCTCTTCTTGCCAAATGGACTTGGCGATTCTTATCTGAGCATGAAGCTTTGTGGAGGAAGCTCATTGTTGCTAAGTATTATTCCACTGATTGTGTTTGGTCCTCACCTATTTCTAGTGGTTCTTCCAGAGCTCCTTGGAGGTACATTTATACATTTGCTGACCTAATTACTAACCGGATTAGACGTCGTATTGGTGATAGTTCTTCTATGTCTTTCTGGCATGGCTCTTGGTTAAGTTATGGTATCCTTGCCAATGTTTATCCAAGGCCCTTTCGTCTTATGCAGCAACATGAGGTTACTATTGCTAATGCTTGGATCTCTTCTGCATCAACTTGGAATTTGAATTTTCGTCATAATCGTACTAAGTTGGAGATTGTTGAGTGGGCTTCATTATCTCTTCATCAGGCATCTGTCCATTTTAGTTCCTTCCTTGATGTTTGGTTGTGGCCTCTTGATCCTTCTATAGGCTTTACTATTAAATCTCTTATGACTGCTTTGGTGGGTGATATAGATTTCGTTTTGACTGACCTTTATTCGGTGATTTGGAAGGACAGATATCCCAAGAGGATTAGAATCTTTCTTTTGGAGCTTAGATAGGGTGCCATCAATATTGCTGATCGTTTGCAGCGCCGTATGCCTTATATGTCTTTGTCTCCCTCTTGGTGTCGTATGTGTCATAAGCATGTTGAATTGTTGGTTCATCTTTTTTTCTATTGTTCTTTTGCTACTAGCTTTTGGGATCTTCTATTGCCTACTTTTGGTTGGTCCTTCACTTTTTCTAATAATATTTCCGATGCTTTGGCCTCCGTGTTAGTATGTCATCCTTTTGGTGGTACTAAGCAGGTGATTTGGTTGGCCTTCGTTCGCGCGTTCCTTTGGTGCTTATGGGATGAAAGGAATAGAAGACTTTTTAATGATACTTGTTCTTCTACTATTCGGTTTTTAGAATTTATGTTGTCTACTGCTTGGTGTAAATTAAAGCACTCTTTCTCTCACTTTAGTTTGTCTTTTTTAGTTAGTAATTGGCGATCTCTATTGTAATATCTTTGCTTGGGGTTCTCCCCTCATATATATCAATGAATTATTTCTTTTACCAAAAAAAAAATATATATATATATATATACACAATTTACATATGAAGAAGAAAATAATTGAAATGATAAACTGCTTTGTGCTTTGCAAGACAATAATCATATTTTCTTCATGTTCATTTCCGTGGGATTTTTCCCAGCCACCAACATTTTTGGGTTCTTTTTCCTGGCAATCATAAAACATTTCCTTCACAATGGGCCTTGGTTTGGGTCTGTTTGATGCATTGTGCTGACTCTAGACACTGGCTAAAACATGGGTTGCTCTCTTGTTCCTTCAATCCAATCCTCATTGTGTTGGTCGTCAGTTTTTTTATTTTTTTCTATTTGATGGAAATATTTCCAATTGGATAATAAATGCTTCCCATCATTCATGGTGAATGGCAGGGTCCTCTCTTTCAACAGCGGCCATACCCATCACCTGGAGCTGTTCTGAGGAAGAATGCTGAAATTGCTTCACAGACCAAGAAGGGAAGCTCTCACTATGCACCTATTTCCAAGAGAGGAGATGGAAGTGATGGCCTTGGTGATGCTGACTGATCTCTTCTACTTCATTCTGCTTTGATGATACGGCAACGCCCTATTTCTGTGGTGTAGAAATGCACTTTTCACTTTAGATGTGACAGATATCTTTGACCTTATAGCCTTACTTGAAGTTATGAATTGAATGCACATCTCACTTTTTGAAGGGATTGCGGCCGTATATTCAACTGGAAGTTATTGAGTCATTTTGAGGTCTTCTATTTATGACTTTCTTTGTTTTTTCAACGACTCCTTGTATATGTACTTTTATATAGAAGACAACACGATCAATGAAGCAAAATTTCAACTTATGTATATGTAGCAAAAGATGCGATTAATGGATAGGAGTAGAAAATTTGAACCTATTGTACCCTTTTATTCCTCCACCTTCTCCTTTTCCTTTCTTCCTTTCTTTTACTTCTCTCAACGGAGCATTTAGTTACTTTTAAGTTCTAAAGAGTTGCTATTGTTAAGTGTGCTAGTTTACTTGTCTCAACTTAGGAGTTTGTTAATCCTAAAATTATGTAAACTCAAAGCTTACATTTCATACCTCATTTTTACTTCTTTACATTCTAATTTCACAAGTTGAACGGTGTTGAGCTAATCAATTCTAAATTTCATAAATTTAGATGGATTAAGTTTGTGAGGTGAACAGTCTTCAATATGAACACTGCCTTGTTGGGTTGCTTTTGGATGGTTTCCTTGCGACTTCCAAGTGAGATGGCATTATTTATTGAATATTTATTGGTGGAGAATCAACATTTCAAATAGAAATAAAAACTACAGTATATGTTTCCTATATGATAGCATGTGATTACATGGGTCTGATCTGTCTGTTTACTCGCCATAATAGTTTATTATTGGGACAGCTATCTTAATAGAATGATCATCAATGTGGTATGTAAATCCCTTCAGGTTTTGATTTACCTCTCTTTTAAATTTGTGAATGTAACTTCTATAAATGTTTTTGCAGATTAGCAACTTTTAATCCCCACATCCTCAAAGCAATATGGTAAAATAAACTTATTACATGGATTATCAATTTTAGCTAATTACAAAATACCCAATGAAGACACTTAAAACAAGGCAAAGACAAGATAAAATTTATGGGCAATTGCAATAAGTAGCACTTTTAGGGATAATAATTAAGAGTATAATAATATTTTTAAAGAATTGCAAATATAACAAAATCTATCAGTGATATGGTCTATTGTTGATAGACTTCTATCAGTAATATGATCTATTATTGATAGATTCCGAGAACAGGATCTAAATTTTGCTATATCTACAAATTCTTTTCCAATGTGATTTTGGACTTGATTGTTATATTTACAATTGCTCGGTAGAAAGTAAGTTCATTTTGAATTGTAATAAAGATCAAACTTTGGTATGTTAAGGTGGCTTTGGCCAAGACAAAGACTTAAATAAGGTTAGTTCATCTTCTTTTACCTCAAAATATGGATTTCACCTAGCTTGGGCAGATTTTTAAGTTGTTTATCTCTAGCCTTTTGTATCTAAAGTTGCACTTCTTTGAAGACAAATTCATAGCATTTTGTTAGGTTAAAATTTAGAACATGTTACCTACCTTCATATAAGTCCGTGTCTATTTGATTTCTAAACTTTTAAAAGTGTCTTATAAGTTTCTAAATCTATTTGTGTCTAATAAGTAATAAGACTTTAATTTTCATTTTTTTTTTTTTTTTACAAAAATTGCAAGTAAATGACTATTTACAAGTAGTCGAAAGTATTTTCATGAAGTCACAAATTTTGAAAGAGGGCTTACAAACTTTTCATTTACATAGTCATTGAGAATCTTTTTTTTTCCCTATTTTTCGGAAAGCCAAAGGATCAATCAACTTCAATCTATAAAATAAATAAATGATCAATAATAATAATAAAATAATGCTTTGATCATGCAATCCAAAAATATCGAAAGACAACTCACTAGAAATCTTAGAATAGTGTCTTGATGATATTTTTTTAGTGCAATGATTCTAATCTAGGGGATAGGAATAGAGAATAATATTTCTTTATGCCATATCCACCCCATTCCCATTCTTATTATTTTTTACATTTACATAATAAAAAGATTGATATTGTACGTTTCTATATAACAATACTTTTTAATATATGGAAGAATAGAGTATGATCAACGATTTTCATTCATACTTAACCTCAAACTCATATTTGGATTATTGTTCATATTTTCCTAACTGTTTTAAACTTTTTTTTAGGTTAATAGTATTAATGAAACTTTTAAACATTAGGAGTATTTTTTAAACAAAATACTAATGATTTAAGTTAAAAACTACGTTAAAAAGTATTTTTAATATTTTTTTAAAATTTAAGGGTATTAATGGAACTTTTAAAGTTGAAAAGTGTTTTTTTAAAACAAAATACAAAATTCATGACTATTTTCTATAACTTAGCCAATAAAAATGGAAAAAAACTGAGACTTTATTTAATAATCATTTGATTTTTTAAAATTAAACTCATAAGTACTACTTCCACCTATAATTATAAGTTTCTTTATTTTGTTATTCATTTTTCACTTATGTTTTATAAATGCCAAACTAATTTGATAAACTAGAAAAAAAAAACAAGTTACAATTTGACTAAAAAACCAATTATTTCTTTAAAAGAATAGCAAGATATTGTAAAATTGAGGAGTAAAAGGAGGTACCATGAAAACATGAATACTGATAAATTATAATATTTGAAAATAAAATAAATAAAGAGTGAAAATTATGAAAATTCAAAGTAAATAAAATTAGGTATTTCTTTGAAACTTTCTCACCAATTACATCTCTACAATTTTTGCAAAAAAAAATCACTATTTATAAGCAATTTTGTAACTAGATGTAAAACTACTCGAACACTAAGGACATGTAGGATAATTTGCACTTAAAGACACGTGAAGCAATAGGAGAATGACATTTGATCTTTTATGACAGAAAAAATCTAATATATTATCATAGTATCCAACTCCTTCCATTCATTACTTAACACATTATTAAATGATTTATTAGTTTATTAATTATTTATTTCGTTATTTTCATAATTCTTAAGTACTATTATTGTGGCAAGTAATGAATTGGGATAGTATGAAGAATTTTCTATACTACAATAATATTAGATATTTTTTTGACACGAAAATTAATCATGACATCTACTTTTATAATATTTATAATATAAAAATCATGGTATAAATTTTTTTTTTAAAAAAAAAAGAAAAAAGAAAAAGAAAAAGAGAGTAAATTAAAAAAACTGAAAAGTAAAATTAAAAAAGTTATTAAACATGGGAAAGTTTTGTAATGAAAAAACGTGTCGGTCAAATACAGTAAGCGTTGGATTTATCGAAAGTCCAGCTTCATGTCTACGCAAAAACGAAACAAAAAACTAAGGTCCATTTTTGTTGTTTATTTTTTTAAAAAAATTTAACAAATTTTATCTATTTTTCTTAATTATAATATTGAATTTTTAATTAAATTTAAAAGATAAAATCAAAAAGTATTTTTTTTAATTTTTAAAATTTAGCTTGATTTTTTTAAACCACATGCAAAAAGTGTATAATAAGGTAAGAATAAAAGTTTACGAAAAGTGTATAATAAAGTAAGAATAAAAATTTACGAAAAGTGTATAATAAAGTAAGAATAAAAATAAAAAATAAAATGATTACGAAGTGATATAAATTTGGAAATAAATTCCATTTTGTTTTTTAGTCTCAGTCTCACCCACTCGCTCTCTCCATCTTTATTCTTTAGGGTTCCTTTCCCATCTTCTTCTCCGCTGCTTCACATTCACAAAGGTGCGCTCTTTTTTCCCTATTTTCTGCCCTTCCATTGCCTGCTTTCTCTGCTTCCCTTTTCATGTTTTCTCGATTCTTCATTGCCCCTTTTCAATGTTTTATCTGATGGGTGTCCTTTTGCTCTATATTTTTCATTTCATTGTTCTCTAATCGTCGCCAATGCTTGCCAATTTATGTTGAATTTCGTCTTAATTTCTGATTTTCATTCTTTTTTCTTCTTCTTTCATTTGACTTCATGTTGTGTCAACTAACTTCATTGTGTCGAAGTGGGAAAACCTGATTCCTTAAGTTGTTCCAACTTTTGGAGTTTGATAGTGCTATTTCCATGCTTGAAGAATGTCACTGGATCTAGGATAGATCTGTATCTCTTATGTTACAAACCCAGTTCAATTTAATGGACCTAAGCCTTTGGATTGATGGGGTGATTTAGTTTTCAATTTGAACTCTTGTATTCTCGTTTTCTTCTCAATTAATATTGATTTCTCCAACTTGGGCTTTCTACAAGTTTCCTACCCTACAAGTAGAGAAGTGTTGAAGTATTGATATAATTAAATTGTCAGCTTAAATGTTTGGATTGATTGGCGATTTAACAACTAAGATCCAAAATGATAATTCGAACCTGGTTCGGGTGCACACAAGGCGGCAAGATCCAAATTGATGATGCCGGAGGTTGTTTCAAGACCTACGTAGGTGGTTTTCTTAGTGAAGTGTGTGCATTGTTTGTCTAACTTCTTTCTTGCACTGATACTTGGAATTATTGAATGGAAAATTCGACATTTGCTAGGGCTCGATTGTATTTTATGGACTATTAGTCTAATGTTTCAAAACATTTTTGAGGTGAAATCGTTCTTACACTAGTCTATCCATTCAATATAGGATGCAGTCTCACACGTTGAACTTCCAAATGCTTCTTCAAGCCCTTCTAAAGTTTTAACCCGAAAAGTATTTGTCCCAAGATATGTGGATATACATCATCTTTTACGTTTTCATGATCAAATTAGAAGCAATTTGGATTTGAAATGTTTGAAATGCATCCCTTTTGACTATGCTAATAATCAAAAGAGCTACAAGTGCGACAATGAGGGAATGTTACCTAGCCATGGATGTGACATTCTAACAACGTTTTTCAATAACACTGATGCTCAAGAAGAGAATAGTAATGACTAGTTTTCAGGACCACCTTAAATTGTTGATCAAGAGACTGTTCATAATTAGACACTAACCGTAATTGATTTTATCAAGAAATATTTGGCCTTATAGTTAAATGAAATAGAAATACCATTCATGTATTCTTATCTATTCCTGTTACTATAAGGCTATAACCCAATATTTGAATTTCCATTAACTTGATGCAAAAAGGGGCAGCCTCAAAAAAGAAGTTTACATGGGTCTTGAGATAGAGGATAGCAAACCTGAAGACTGTTCTTAGGAAATTCCTATATGGCCTAAACTGGTATCCTAGAAGTTGGTATGGAAAGGTTCACTAAAGGGGTTACAATATTTTGGTTGTACTCATTGCTAGTTTGATCATATTCTAGAAATAGCTCATTGGTTCGTTGGCTAGAGGGGACACAAGGGAGCACCTTTGGACTCGGTAGTCATGGGTTCGAAACTTGTTTACTCCCTTCATAGTTTGATCTTATTTGGAATTTGTTATTTCAGATTACGTTTCTCAATCTTCTTGCAACTTGTCGTAAACGAAACATCTGCATGTGATGTGAAAGTATTTAGTTTGTGCTGATTAATTAAATCCGGAAATAAAAAGATGAAAGTCACCCAATGCTATTGTGTGTTCTTAGTCAGCTGAGCACTAACTCAGCCTCAATATTATTGAATTTGACAATGGCGAGATATCTATATTTTAGTGAGCTAATGGTTGAATACTTAAAGAATGAGGTATTTCACGGTTGAGACTTGCAGGGAAGAGAGGAAGGATGTCGACTGGAAACACCCATTGGTGTTACAGATGTGAACAGCCAGTTCGACTTCGTGGGCGAGACATGATTTGCCCTAGCTGTAATGGAGGATTTGTTCAAGAACTCGATGAAATGATGGAAAGAAGTCCCTTTGATTTATTTGAAGCCAGTGGTAATGAATACCAAAATCGCAGGCTCGGACTCTTGGAGCTTTTCTCAAACTTTATGAGGCAACGAATGGTAGACAGAAATGATATGAGGGGAAGGTTGGAGTCAATTCCAGATCATGGTCCAGGATTTGGCCCTTGGTTGATCTTTGGTGGCCAAATTCCTGTCAGAATGTCTGGACATGGTGGGTTTGAAGCGTTTTTTAATGGGGTTCCTGGAATTGGTGTGAGTAGGAGCAATGGTGGTGATTATTTTATTGGTCCTGGACTTGAAGAATTGTTCGAACAGCTTTCAGCAAACGATCGGCGAGGGCCACCCCCAGCATCTAGATCTTCAATTGATGCAATGCCTGTTGTTAAAATCACGCAAAGACACATCCGTTCCAATTCACACTGTCCTGTTTGCCAAGATAAATTTGAATTAGGTTCTGAAGCAAGGCAAATGCCATGTGATCATATGTATCATTCAGATTGTATTGTTCCCTGGCTAGTCCAGCACAACTCCTGCCCTGTTTGCCGCCAAGAACTGCCTGCACAAGGATCGGTTAGTAGCCATAGCTCGTCTGGAAGCAACAATTCTAGTCGAAATAGCCGAGACAGGGAGAATAGTAGGACGAGTCAAGGAAGGAGGAATCCATTTACAAGTATTTGGCCATTCCGAGCATCAAGTTCAAACTCTAATCATGGTGCTACCACAGGAAGCAGCTCACCAGCCCTACATGAGAGCAACCAACACCAAACAGGGTATTACGGATGGCCTTTCGACTAGCATCAACTAAACTTATTTGCACCAGTTTGTGATTGTTATTTAGCATGATGAAAATAGTTCAACCCCCTGCAGTCCACTCCTTTGTATAATGGATAATAATGGACTTCCTGTGTGATGTAGATGACATTTTTCTATGCCTTATCGATGTTGCTGGAGTTTGTATATTCTTCATATATATATTAGCATGGTGTTTGGTTCTAGAGTTGCAGGCGATCCGGAAATCTGTCTGTTCAAGTGAGCATTGCTGCATCTTCTTCAAATGGAAGTTAAAAGGTGCAAAACTGGCTACTCTAGTCTCTACTCAAATTGAAATTGACCATGTTTTCCATTGTACATCCATGGTCAAACTGTCAATGTTCAGCATTTTCTGAACATGCTTTTCTAAAAGTAGAGGATAGCAACATATTTTAGCATTTAAGAATGCTTTCGAGATAGAGAGGAAAAAACAGTGATGAGAGAAGAGAAAGTTACAGATGTATATTTAGGCAAAGGATGATAGCAATGGAAGAAAAAAAGATAAAAGTTAAAATTACAAATTTGGTCAAACAAACGTTTGAGATTATGTTAGTTCTTATACTTGTACAAGTATAACAGTTTGGTTCTGGTACTTTAAAAGGTTACTAATAAGTGGTACAACTACAACTTTTAAAAAGTATAATCATTTTATTATTTTATTAGTATTATTATTATTATTTTGAGTAATGTGAAGAATAATAAGAAACTAAGAGATCAAGTCACTAGTCACAGCAACATTGATCTATGGGGTGATTTTTAAGCTAGCCTTAGATGTTGGTTTGCTAACCATTACAAGCTAGAATGTGAGCAGTGGAATTGCATATTTTTTAACAGAAGGAGAAGTCTAAAACAATGCCTTGTCGATAAAAAGTTAAAATGTCATCAACAAAGGGATGGACTTCATTGTTGAAGTTCTCTTGACCTTCAAGTATGTTGAAATTGTTAACCAGATGAACTTCCAAATATAAAGCAAATTTGAAAATTGAACTTTTTTAAGATATTAATACTTTACCTAGCTAGTTAAAAGCTTTAAGGACCGGTCTAAAGTGGCCATAGTTTAGTGATACTTGATATGTTATCCTCGAGTTTAAAAGTTCAAGTCCTTATATCTTATATTGAATGGAAAAAAGAAAAAAAAAAAAACAAAACAAAACAAAAAAGGAAGTTGAATGAACATATTTATCTATCAAAATTTAAAGGAAAAATAACTTTTTAGTCCCTAAATTCTGAATTTAGTTTCTTGGCGCGTAGGTTTCAAAATTTTACACTTTTACCTCTAACTAATCCCATTTTTACCCTTAGTTCATCAAACTAGGTTTAAGTTCTAATTTATAGTAGTACCAAAGAACATAGTATCCAAATTTATCATAATAAAAAATTTATAAAAAGTAGAGACGTGTAAATAAGAACATAATGAAACAGATGATGTGGTAGAAACTTCTAGTAATTCATGGTATATAAACGGAATGCAAATCAGCATGCATGAAGTAAACACATAGTTGATGAAAAATGTTAGAACATAATAAAAAATTATTCAGAAAACCAAAAAAAAAAAAATATCATATTGGGGTTGGAATGGAATTGTAGTCATCATCGACCAATTAAGGGTTTAGAAAACAAACCTGAGAGTGGGAGTACTCTCCCCCAATGAAGCTCCAATGCCAAACCAAAATCCCCTACCATTTACATCAACGCTCTTCAACCATAACGTCTAAAAGGAAAATCTAGGGGCCTTGGTAATGGATATGAGAAGACATAACGTCTTCAATGGAGGGGCAGGGCAGCGTTCAAAGTGAAAAATCGAGAATTTAAGAAGGAAAATACTAGGAAAACACCATTAGTAATTGTATTACAATCGAGGGAGTATTAGCATAAAATTTCATATGATTTTAGAAAACAAAGTCCATAAACAATTGCACAAACTGGGAATGCTGTCTTCTTTTCATTTCACTTGGATACAGATCACAGTGTGGTGCCTCTTGAAAAAAGAACGAACAAAGCTCACTACAACTTCAAAGCAAAACCAATATATCAAAAGCAAATCTTTGTAAGAAGAAAAAAATGCTCAAAAGAGGAACTACAACTACTAAATATGTCGGCTACTCAGTTATTGGAGAACAAACAGACATATTTCTTTCTGGATATCTCGAATAAGGGAAGGATAAAAGGTGCTTCAATCTTTCATAAAACTCATCAACTGATTCAGTTGGCACTGGCAAGTTGAGTTCGGAGGAGCTTTGCAGCAGCAACCATGTTCTTGAGAGCAGGATTCACCTCGGCATACTTGCGAGTTTTGAGACCACAATCTGGATTGACCCATAAGATGTTGGTTTCGAGCACTGCAAGCATTTTGTTGATCCGGTCTGCGATCTCTTCGGTTGATGGTATTCTGGGGGAGTGAATATCGTACACACCGGGCCCAATTCCAGCACCATACTTCACTCCCTCGCGGAAAACTGACAAGAGCTTTTCGTCGGAGCGAGAGTTCTCAATCGTGATCACATCAGCATCCATATCAATGATGGATTGGATGATGTCGTTGAAGTTGGAGTAGCACATGTGAGTGTGAATCTGTTGAGTAATGGAATATTAGGCGAATTGAACATATTATGAACTGTTAAAAGGGTAATGAAAATAAAATCCCAGTGGTTAGTGAGGTGAACCTGAGTTGTGTCTTGGACACCACAGTTTGTGATACGGAAAGAGTGAACAGACCAATCCAAGTAGAAAGCATGCTCAGACTTCCTAAGAGGTAATCCTTCTCTTAAAGCAGCCTCATCAATTTGGATGACATTAATGCCAGCCTTCTCAAGATCCTCGACCTCATCCTTGATGGCCAAAGCAATCTGATAGCATGTTTCGAACCTAGAAGGCATACACCAGAAGCATTAGGCATAAATTAGGGTATTATGAAAGGGGGGAAAAACAACTACAGTAGTTTCTTTCAGCTTAAGCGTGTGGAAGCATTATTTTCTGTTACCTTGGCTGGTCAACTCTAACAAAGGACCAGTTGAGAATGGTGACGGGCCCTGTGAGCATTCCCTTCATTGGGCGGGCTGTCATGCTCTGAGCCATGGTAGACCAGAAGACAGTCATGGCTTTCGGGCGGCTCACGTCACCGTAGATGATTGGAGGCTTCACACAACGAGATCCATATGATTGCACCCAACCATTGACGGTGAATGCAAAACCTGACAGCTGCTCCCCAAAGTATTCAACCATATCGTTTCTCTGCAGTGAGGATAAGATTCATTAGAAGGGGAAAAATGAGGAAACAGTACTCCGACCTCCCTCGACAAAAACAAGCTCTTGATTTTCTCCTAAACAGGCTCCAAATACTCACCTCAGGCTCTCCATGAACCAAGACATCAATGTCAAGCTCTTCTTGGAGCTTGACAACCTTGCTAATTTCCTCCTTGATAGCCTTCACATATTCCTCCTCAGAGATCCTAAAGAATGGTAAAAAAGATGCAATAATTAGAAACAGGATTAAAGTATTTTTGATCTTCAAGAAAAGCTGGTATTAATTTTTACTCACTTGTTAGCTTTGTATTCACGACGAACCCTCCTGAGTTCAACAGTTTGAGGGAAGGAGCCAATGGTGGTGGTTGGAAGGATTGGAAGATTAAGCTTCTTCTGTTGAGCATCGAGTCTAGCGCTAACATTTGTTGCACGGCGGTGATCAGAGCCCTTCAAAGCAGCAGCCTGCACAATCAAAAAAGCTATTCATCAGTTAATGCAATCCCTACCAACAGACAGTTAAACACCTTAAAAGATAAGAAATGGATGTACGCACCGCTTTCTGAACAGCCTCATTGGTCACCCTTGGGGATGACTTCCTTGAAGCATGAGCTTCAGCGTTAGCAGCAAAGAATGCCTGAAAAAAAACCCCAATAAGCTTATGAGTTTATGCTCATCAATTTCATAAAGGTTAGTACCAAGGAAGAATGTTCAAGAAATAATCTAAGTTAGCAACCTTAATGGCCACAACATTGTGGTTCTGTTTAAAAATTACGCAAGTTAGATAGAATTAAAATCACTTTACTGGGAAATAGTATTTTGATCATAATATGGATGTGAACAATTACCGATTATTGGCTGATTATAATTAAGAAACCACAACACAAAAGGTTAGATATCAAGGCCTAAAAAGATAGATTACACCTTCCATAGATGAATTTCATCAGAATCAAGAATATACCTCATCCTTTTGACCAGCCAAGGCCTTTGCCAATGCATTAACTTCAACAATCTTTTGAGCAGCAAAAGCTAGCCATGATTTGATTTCATTGTCCAACTTGGTTTCATTGACAAGGTCAACAGCAGTGTGAAGAAGTGAGCAGGAGGTGGAGACAACAAGATTATCTGCATATTTTTTTTTCGGACAAAGATGGAATGAGTAAAAATGGACTCTCAAATAGTAATGATGAAATTAAGCACCACAAACCAAGATAGTAATACAAATGTAAGCAAAAGAATATCACCTTTACCCACAATGGCAGCCAGTTCCTCCAATGTGCTAACTGAAGCAGCAAGATCATTGGCCCAAATGTTCCTTCCATCAACTAGTCCAGCAAAAAGGTATTTTCCCTTGGGGAAATCACCCTTAATCAAATCAAGTGTCTTAGTTCCACGAACCAAATCAAATCCATAGGCAGTGACACCCTTCAAAGAAGTAAGGGTCTTGTATGCCTCAGCAGGGACATCAGCAAAGTATGTCTCAACAAGAACATTCAAGCCAGAGAGAGTTGATTCTAGTTCAGCATATGCATCAGAGAAGGCCTTCAATTTGTCAGAATCAAGATCCAACACTAATGTAGGCTCATCAAACTGAATCCAAGTAGCACCTGCCGCTTTAAGATCAGAAATAACCTCCCTGAAAAGTTATCCACCATTAAAATGTGAAAAAGGGAATCATTATAGGAACACTTTGGAACATCTTGATAGAGTGTCGATTCTTTACTTGTAGACGGGAAGGATCTTGTCGAGAAGCGAGAGGAGGGCGAAGGTCTTGTCAACACCCTTTGCAGGTTTAGAGAGCAACAAGTATGACACGGGACCAACAAGAACTGGAACAGTGTCTACTCCAAGCTGCATAATCAAAAACATTTTTTTACCTCAATTACTAGGTTTTTATGTCTAAATCAGATTTCCAAATGTACATAGCTATATAAGGTATAGGCTTATTCAAACCATTAAAGCATGTCGACATGTAAATACATAATACAATGAAATCTGTTTTTGAAAATGATATACCGAAATCTCATTCCATGTGATAGGGATTCAAGGCCTATTTCCAATAACTTTAATTATATAAATTCTCTATTCTCAATCAAATCTTCAGTTTTCCATTTTCCAATGTATTATACACCTTATGTTATGAACTTTAAGCACAATCAACGCAAATAATTAAAACAACAACTTACAGCTTTGGCTTCTTTGTATTCATCCACTGCCTTGTGGGAAGCATAAGAGAACTTCACCTCTGGTCCCAACTCAGGGACAATGAAGTGGCTGCACCATAGAATCGGCAAGATTAATTATACTAGTCTCACAACATTGTCAATGCATACTTACAATGAATCTTCCTTCCATAAGTAAAAGGCCAGGTGGTTACTTACTAGTTTGTGTCAAACCACTTGGTCATTTCCATAGCTGGCACAGATGCATTTCCTCTAGCCATTGAGAAGTAGGTATCATACCCAATCTCACCACCAGTCCAGCCATATCTAGGAGGAACAGCCCCAAGCAATGCAGTGGTGTCAAGCACCTGATCATAGTATGAAAAAGTGTTGCTGGGGATGTACTTGATCCCTGCGTCAGACATCTGTTTCCAGATAGATGACCTCAGATCTGCAGCCACCTTCTTCAAATCCTCTGCTGTGGTCTTCCCATCCCAAAATGATTCAAGAGCAAACTTGAGCTCCCTCTTGGGACCCATACGAGGATATCCAACGATGTGAGATGCCATTGTTCTGCTTAAGAGATCACAGACGTAAATAACTTCAATTAGATCCTCAACACTACTCTAATCTCAAAGCCCAAATCTGAGAATCAATAAGCAACAGAAACTACTAACCCTATGTTAAATTAATAGAGTGATACGAAATTCAAGCCAATGACTTGAGAACGAAGGGTTGGTAGTATATGCAGTAAAGATCCAATGAGTAAAGTTCACATAAACCAACAATTCAGACTCAGATAGATCTAATACTTGAAATAGAAAATACCCCATTAAAAAACATCAGATCTAGACACACACGTCTCCAAGAAAACAAAAACCCCACCAGATCTATACCACAATACTAAAATAGACATACAAAACAGAGTAAGCATGTAAATTCCCAACAACCCTCAAACAGCAATTGGAAGATCAAATCAGAAATGGGCTCATGCCTAATTACCAACACAAGTTCATAAAACAGTGGATCTGAATTCCAAATTACAGCAATGCCAACATACATTGAGAAAAAAGTGAAATTCAAAGAAACAGAGCAATGGGGAAGAATCAGAAAATGAGAGAAAATGGAGCGAACCTTGAGGAAATGGAACACCGACAGAGGCTCCCCTCGGAAAAAAGAAAGGAATGCGAGAGATAAGAGATAGGGAAAGAGACGATAATGGGGGAGCCACAAAGAAGAGAGAAGGCGCGAGTTGGAAGAAAGGGGAATGAAGTTTATTTATAGAGCTCAGGAATGATGACGTGGCAGATCTGGTATATCGGAAAGTCACAGCCGGAGATTGGATGGTAGCCGGTGACAGACAGACAACCAATGTGTATTTCATTTATTTTATTTTTAATAATATTGTTTTTATTTGTTTTAGTGGTAAAGCGAGAAAATCTGAGTTGCTAAGGTGTATATTATAAATTACAAGATTAGTCTCTAAATTTTAAAGACCAAGTTTAATAAAATTTCTTACAAATCTACATTAATAAGTTTATCATAAATTAATTCTTTTATAAAATTTAAAAAGGCTAAATCATCATGCAATAAATATTGTTTTGAATAAGTATTTCAAGGACTAAATTATAAATATAAAAATATAAAAACTAAATTTTTACCAAATAAATATCAAGAATTAGATAGTTTCTTCTATTAAAGTTTAGGGACCATATTTTTTAATCATTTAACCATATTCGATTACAAATTTAGTCTTCCAAGTTTAAAGTTTTTATCTATTTCAAAACTGTCTATTAGGTTTTTAAACTTGAATTTGGTATCCAGTAAATCCATAAAGTTTAAAAAGTGTATAATAGATCCTTTGAATTTTAACTTTGTGTCTAATGATTTTTTTGATACATTCGAAATTGTTTTAAAAAATTAACTCATCTATTAGTAATTACTTTTTTTTTCATATATTTGTAATTTTTTTAAAAAATATTGAATAATTCAATGATCTATTAGATACAAAATTAAAAAAATCATAGATCTATTAAACATAAAATTGAAAAAATTAAGAATGAATTAGACATAAATGAATAGGTAATTTAAAATGTGAAGTAGGAGAAGATGACACGCGCGAAGGTGGCGCGTGGGGAAGGGGATTTAAGGGAAAAGGCGTAATGTGGAAGTGAGGAGGAGTGAGTGGCCACGACGATTTTGTGTGTCGGAGAGAAGTGCGGTGGTTTGTCTGAATCTGAACATTTTGACTTGACGTGGCATCTCATTGCAATTTTTATTTGTAATTAAATTAACTCAAACATTTTAATTTATTAAACTTCATTGACATTATTTTCCATTCATTTAACTACCATTTAAGATTTAAATCCTACTTTATACTTCTATCATTAAGTTTACAAAATTTAAAAATAGATTAATCCCCCAGTTTTGAGTTCATTTTTCTTTTCATCATCCCTAATGCGAAAATGTTACATTTTTATCTTTAACTTATAAATTTAGTTTTTGTTTGATGTGTATATTTTAAGATTTATACTATTATTCTTGAGTGTTCACCTATTTTTAATTTTAGTCCTTTGTATTAATTTTCTATAATTTATTTTAAAAGAATAAATTACATATGAATAAATTATTTTTCATTAATTTTTTGTCACTATTAAATTAATTGAAAAATCCACATTATAATTATTTTTAAATAATGGATTGAAATTTATCATTAATAACGGAAAGCGAGCATTAATTATTTAGGGTTAAAAGTATAAACTCTAAAAATTTAGAGATTAAATGAAAATTAAACTCAAAATTTAGGAGTAAAAAATGTAATATTTTAAATTTTAGAAACCAAATGACACTATACTTACAACCTAGGGATTTAAAAAGGTTTTATCTCTCTAAATTAAAATATAGATATCATGAGTTATGCTCGAATTTGTCATTTTGTTTTAGTTCTAAACTTTGGATTGTCGTGTTTTAACTGATGTCAATTGAACAACATAAACGTAGTTCAATAAATATTTGATTCTTCTTCAAATGCCAAAAGTTCAAATTCTCACCCTCAACATTTGTTAGGTTAATTAAGTTAAAAGAATTATTTTCAACCTTATCTTGATTTTTATTCATCATTCAATAATAACTTTAATATATATTTAAAGTTAAACCGCAAGTTTGGTCCTTAAATTTTTCAGGTTTTTGTCTGATAAATCCTTGACACACAAATTAAAATTTTATTCATAATAGACACAAACTTCACATATCAAACATAGTCAATAATCTATGTGATATCTACAATGTTTTAGATCGTATATGTGATGTTATTGAATATAAAAGAAGAGATTTATGTTAGAGATGTAATATTCTTTAACTAATTGATACTTCAATAAGGTTACCTACGATTGTTGAGGGTGAGAGTTATATATGAAGGTGACCGAAATTTTGTCATAGTTATTTAGTTAAATAATTTTTCAAATAAAAAAAATCATTTTTAGTAATTTGATAATTCTAAAATCACTTTTGAAACCAAAAATAATTTTACAAAATCACTTATAAATAAGATCCGCACGAACTTTAATACAACGGTAATTGATACGTACTTTCTTCTTAAAAGTTTGAGGTCTAATTTCCCATTTAAGCCATCGTTGTATTACAAAGAAGAAAAGAAAACGAGTTGAAAAATGATTTGTAGTGTTTCACCAAATTGAAATAGGTATTAAGCCCTTAATGGCTTAATTGACAAATCCAAACTAAAATTTCTATTTAAAGTACATTTTTTAATATGGGTGAATTTATAAACCCTACAATAACCTATATAAAGACGAGGGATTGATACATTACCACCTTTTTCTTGAGTTTTATTTATCATAAATCACCACTTGAGCACAACAACTTTTTTAGTTCAACGAAAATAATTCATCTAATGAAATATTAAATTATAATATCATATACAATACTATTATGTATTTTAAATGTTAAAATAAACATAGTTCAATGATAATTGACATATACTTAAAGATGATTATTTTTTCCATGAGAACGGGATCTCGAGGGGACCCGTCCTTAATAAGGCAAAAATTCTCCGTTCAAGCGAGGAATGAGGTAGGGAATGCGATTTTTTTCCTTAGAAACTAAATGGGGATAGAGATTGAATGTAATCCTCGCCTCATTTAACTCTTATTTAATTTATTAGAATAATTATATAAATTATACTTCAATTTTAAATTTTATTGTTTAGTGATCAAGTAATGAATGTATTTGAATTAAACTGATTATATATATGAATAATTTGATAAGTAATTATTCTTACTACTAGAAAATTTGAGTAATTTTTCTTTAAATTCAAAATTTATGGAATTAATTAGGTAAAAGAATTCATGAGAAGTTTAAATATTTAATTTTAAACTTTTCAATAATAGTTATTTAAGTTAATTTTTTAAGAGAAATAAAAAAAAATGAGAAAAAAAGAAATTCACAGGACTCTATGCACCTTAATCCCACGAAATTAAATGGAGAATTTCACAAAGATGAAGAATAAAATAGGAAGCATAAATAAAGAAGAAGAACTCATTCCAGCTATCCCGTCCTTTGAACATCTCTATATATACATGCTCGAAGTTTCAAATTTTTTATATTTCCACTTGTACAAAAAATATCAAAATAAAGTTATATACATAATTGATTTCTTTTTCAAAAATCGTGAGGTTGATAGTACAAGTATCATGGTATTGGTAATTTAACTCGATCAATATATTAATTTATTATTAAAAAAGAAGTAGGTATAATAAAATGACAGTGCCGACGGGGGCAACTGATCTGCACGCGCTCGTAGAACTAATGGCATTAGATTAGGAAATTGATGCATAAAATAATTGGAATTTTTGGAAGACTTTTTTTTTTTTTTTTTGCCATAATTAATATAAAAAAGAATGTCACATTCAGAAAATTAGGAAAAAGAAATTAGAAAATGGAGGCAAAGGAATTTGGTGGTTGAAATTGATTGAGGGATTGGTGGTGGATGTGACTCAAAACAACTTATATATTTCCCATTTGGTTGGAGATCTATCACATTTTTCCATTTTGTGACTTAAAAGAGCATCTAAATTAGTTAAAATATAGCTTAATTATAAGTTTAGTCTTTAAACTTTATCGATTTGATTTTTAAAATTTTAAAAATATTAAAAAATTTATAAACTTTCATTTATATGTTTAATACTTTGAATTTTTTTTAAATAATTACAAATTTTAATATACAATTGATTTATTAAATATAGATATAAATTTTATGTTAACATAATGCTTAGTGACATGTTCAAATAAAATAAACACAAAATTTAAAATTTAAAAACATGTTACATTAAGATTCAGAAACCCTGTAACTTAACAAAATTAAAAGTTTTAAAAGACCAATTAAAACAATCTCTATCAACCACTTTTTAGTTATAATAATTAAGGGTGTCTATGAGTGGTTCTAAGTACTTTTTAGATTCAATCCAATTGTTTAGATGGTAAATTTTTTTAATTCAAATAACTCAAAATGAACCTAATCCAACCTAAACACAAAATATTTGGGTTGGGTTGGTTCGAGTTACTTGGTTCATTGATTTAAATTTTTGTTTTAAAAATAAGTAAAATGTTAATGCGAAGAAATTTGATTTAATTATTTTTATATATTGAATTAAGATTAACAACTCAATTTCAATTTATATAATACCAATTTTCTTTCCAAAGTGCTGAAAAACATTTTTTTATAAGTTGTTAGAAAATAAATTATCTAAAAAATAATTGAATCCTAAGTATATATATATAACACATTTTATTAAAGTAAATAATAAGTTCAGGTTGGTTTGGGTTATTTTAGGTGAACCCTTGAACCAACCCAATAAAAAAAAAAATTCATTTATTTGAACTCAATCCAACCTAAATGAGTTGATAATCCAACTCAAACCGCACAAATTAGATTGGGTTGATTGATTTTTTTCAGATAATTAGATTTTCTGAACATCCCTAACAATAATAAGAGGGGGAGAGAGAGTAGAACTAGTTAAAATGATCTTATTTTCCAACCAAAGCCTACCAAACCTTACCAAAAGAATGATAATGTGTTACAAAATATCAATACAACTATAGTTAATATTAATTGTTTTTAGTACAGTTAATATTGTACACAAGCTAGAACTCTCCTTACAATGAACAATTGGTTTTCCTTTCATTTTAAAAGTGGGCTTCTTTTCTCTATTAAATCTTTCTCATATAAAGAATAATCCTTAAAATTTAAGAGTGGTGTTCATGCTTCGTTTTTAATGAAATAATGCATTACAATTTACATATAGGACTGGAATCTCAAACCTATGATTTAATTGATAAAATAATGATCTCTTAATTGTTGAGCTAAACTTATATTAAACTAATTCAATAATATAATAAATATTTTGTTGAATCTGGGCATCGTTTAGTGAATAAGATAATAATAAAAGTCATTTCAATTGTCAATATGTGGTTCACTTGCCCACTTTTACCATTGTTGAGCTAAAAAATGAAATATGAAATGAGACATTGTTTATAGTGTTCGATGTAAATAACAAATTCTCCGTGTAAAGTGTTGTCCTAACTATATTTACAAGCTGCATAATGAACATCATCCAAGTCACTCCTAACAGCTTTCTTGTGCATGAAGTGATAGTCTAATTCTATATATTTCACATGAGCATGTAAAACAGGATTACGAGTCTAAGTCAAGAGTAAAAATACTATCGCATCAAGTGATTAGTGGAGAAGAAATATATATATATATATGCACATAGCAAAGAAGTTCTCATGTAATATAATTAAACGGAGGTGACAACAAGTGATCATTCATAATCTATTTGGGCGAATGACATACTACTTAATAGTTATAGACCAATTTATATTGGTGATAAATATAACAAGGAGTTAAATTATTACTGTAGAAAATTGAATATTTTAAATTAGGGCTTCTTGCAGACTTGACAAAATAAGTTTAAAAAATTAGATCCATAGCCCAAACTTATAAGTTTTGCGAAAATAGTAAAAAAAAAAAAAAAAAAAAAATCAACCCACGTGATACACTTGATACACCTGATGTTAGAGTAAGAAAACATGCAGCGGAAGTATCAAGGATCCATAAGCATTCAAATTCACTAATTTTGGCAAAAACTAAAGCATTCTCATCTAAATAAGAGGGTTTTAGATCATACCTTTGAAGAACTTTTCAAGAACTTGATCAAACCGCAACAGTCTTCATTGAAGATCACCGTGAACCACCTCAAGATCTTTCCCACTATCCTCTTGGAGCTTTAGACCGAGTTGTGGGACTCAAGAACAACTTGAAGCAATGGAGAACAGAGAAAAGCTCACAGCAGCACACTTCGAAGAATCTTTTCTTCCCACTGAAATTTTCTTTCAAAATTTATGTGTTATGCATGCCTTTAATTCACTCCAATCTTCTTTATTTATTGCAGATGAACATGCAAAGAAGATATATGCATGTCTTGCAGCTCATGCTTAGAGTTTTAATGAAGAGGAGGAAGTGGGTTTTGTGTGAGCATGAAGAAGATGATATTGGAAAATCAAGTTTTTCCATTGTGCATGCAAATCGATTTTTCCAATTTTTCTTTACAACCAAAATCTTGATTTCAAAATTCAATTTTGATTTTAATAACTGCAAAATCATCCTCTAAAATTAATTTAAAATATTAATTAATTTAATATCAAATATTAAATTAATTTTTGCACAATAATCATATTCATATATTTAAATCATATTTAAATATATATTCTCCTATTCTGTTTAATTTGAACATTTCAAATTAATTTCTCAAGCTACTCTAAAGCTTAACCATTTACGAGCTAGTAGGGGGACCTCACAGACCTACAGATCATGGGCTCCAACGATTTGAGATTAATCGGCTAAATTCATTAGTCCGATCTAACCCCCATTCGTTAACTAATGGAACACTACACTATAGCCCATAGTTGAACTCCCCTCACTGTAGATATATTATGTCCACTTTATGACCATAATCAGTAAGTCGATTCTTCACAGGTTGTTTGTAATCACAGCTAGGTCAAAATTACCGTTTTACCCCTGTGAATACATCTTGTTCCTTAAGTTCCCACTGACCCTCTAATGAACAATTCTGATTCATAATCTCTATGAATCAAATCCTTTCTCTATCATGAGAAGGTGGGGCCCCGATTTTTCAAGACCTGGAATCAATACTTAAGAGAACAACCTATCTGCTAACCCTAAATCGGGTAGGAGTGAATTCCATCTTGCAAGACTATGTCCCCAGCTATTCATCCGGTCTTATCCCCAAAATGGGAAGTTTATTGAGCAGTGTTGTTAGACTACTCTCACCATTTGTAGATCAAAGGATAATCTCGAGCAAACAAGACTTCATAGCTAGCTCAGGATTAAGATCTAGTTAACCTAGGTTATTTGATAAATGAAATAATCAGTTTTAACAGTAAACGGTCGTTATAAAGAAAAGTGACTATTTTCGTGGTCCAGTCTATATGCAAACTCATTGCATAGGTTCCGTGTACTGTCAGTACAAAATCGAAAAGAATGCATAGCATTCTGAGATGCCCACGAAATCTTCTAAGATGTTAATGGGTAAAAGGATTGGAGTTGGTTGAATGTATTTACCGAAATAATTTAATCCTTTTTTTCTAAGACCCGCATAAAAAGACACAGGTGGTGTATGGCTATCGTCAACTCATGCCGTAAGGTGTTGGGTTAAGTCCTGTAACAAACGTAACCACCGTGTTTAGTTGTCAACCGTTGAGGTTGGAACCCTGAGCAAATTGTCGGTGATAAGCCAGAGGAAGGTGAGGATGACATCAAGTCATCATGCCCCTTATGCCCTAGGCGACACATGTGTTACAATGGCCAGGACAAAGGGTCGTGATCCCGCAAAAGTGAGCTAACTCCAAAAACCCGTCCTCAGTTCGGATTGTAGGTTGCAACTCGCCTGTATGAAGCCGGAATCACTAGTAATTGTCGGTTAGTCATACGGCGGTGAATTCGTTCCTGGGCCTTGTACACACCGCCCGTCACACTATGGGAGCTGGCCATGCCCGAAGTCATTATCTTAATCGCAAGGACGGGGATGCTGAAGGCAGGGCTAGTGACTGGAGTGAAGTCGTAACAAGGTAGCCGTACTGGAAGGTGCGGCTGGATCACCTCCTTTTCAGGGAGAGCTAATACTTGTTGGGTATTTTGGTTTGACACTGCTTCATACCCAAAAAGAAGTGAGCTACGTCTGAGTTAAACTTGGAGATGGAAGTCTTCTTTCGTTTCTCGACGGTAAAGTAAGACTAAGCTCATGAGTTTATTATCCTAGGTCGAAACAAGTTGATAGATCCCCTTTTTTACGTCCCTGTGTCCCTCCCGTGTGGCAACGTGGAGGCGAAAAAAAGAAAAAGAGGGATGGGGTTTCTCTCGCTTTTGGCATAGGGGGCCCCCAGCGGGAGGCCCACACGATGGGCTATTAGCTCAGTGGTAGAGTGTGTCTCTGATAATTGCGTCGTTGTGCCTGGGCTGTGAAGGCTCTCAGCCACATGGATAGTTCAACGTGCTCATTAGCGTCTGTCTAAAACTACCTATAGGCGATAGGGGTCGAGTTATTGATGTGAGATGGATCCAGAAATGATTCGTGTATATATTTCACAGAAACGTGAAATCAAAGTAGACGATATTAATCTTTTCGCCAAGATAATCCCCTCAAAGGGAGAGGTCCATAGCATAGTTTTTTTTTTCAGTGCAATAAAGTTACATAGTGTCTATTTTTCGCCAAAAAGTTCACTTTTATTTCAAAATGATCAATATGTAGAATCAGAAAAAGTGACTGCTGAGATTCATGCAGGAACATATTTGAATAAAGGAAAGAATTAAGATAGATACCGATGAAACTTAAGAGAATTGAACGAACCAAGTTCACCTATACGAGAGTGAGGAATAAAAACCAACAACTTCCCACTTTTGATACACTAAGACAGAAGTCTTATCCATTGACAGATGGAACTTCAACAATAGCTAGGTCTAGAGGGAAGTTGTGAGCATTACCGGCATTGATTTCTTAGTCGTTTGTAGCACTTTACAACTTATTGTCTCAACATCACTCACATGTCTCAACATGAACGATTTGTGGATCACATCGTTTGTAGCACTTTACAACTTATTATAACAACTACAGAGTGGGCCGCATCTAATAGTGTTAACAGGATGAGATACCCAATTTCATCCATATACTTATTAGACCATTTAGGCTATACACTGTCAACCTAATCCTATTTATGTCACTACATAAAGTTACAGTATTCAGACTATAACCAAGGATATTTTTATTGGATTTTCATAATAAGATGAAAAATCAACAAGTCATTATTATTGATAAATAGAATGTTTAACACGAACTGCGAGTTCTAGAACATTCCCAATAATCCCCCACTTGGACTAAAACTCCAGTGAGAACAAATATATACAATATAATGCTGAGAAATATAATGGGAAAAATACAATAAACTAGGGCATCTCTAATACTATAGGCATTCTCCCACTTGCCCTAGATTACACTACTTGGAGTCCTAGTCTAACTAGGTGGCCCTCGAATACTTTAGTTGAGATGGCCTTTGTGAATGGATCAACAAAGTTGTCTTTAGAGGCAATCTTTGTGACGATCACATCTCCTCTGTGCACTATCTCCCGGATGAGATGGTACTTTCTTTCAATGTGTTTTCCACGTTTGTGACTCCTGCGTTCATTTGAGTTGGCAACAGTACCACTATTGTCACAATATAGTGTGATAGGAAAGTGCATATCTGGAACGACTTCCAAATTAGCCAAGAATTTGCATAGCCATACTGCTTCTTTAGCAGCTTCGCATGCAGCCACATATACTGCTTCCATTGTGGAGTCAGCGATACAACTTTACTTGATGCTTCTCCAAACTATAACTCATCCGTTAAGAGTGAAAACTGATCCTGAGGTAGACTTCCTGAAATCTACGTCAGTTTGAAAATCAGAATCAGTGTATCCTGTAAGGATCAAATCCTTAGGCCCATACACAAGCATATAGTTCATCGTTCTCCTTAGATACTTGAGGATATTTTTACAGTGGTTCAATGACCGTGTCCTGGATTGGATTGGTGTTGGATCGACACCAACACGCAGCGGAAGAAATTAGGACCCATAAGCATTTTAATTCATTAATTTTGATTGAAAAGAAACATGTTAAAAACAGAGTTTAGTAGGTTTCAAGTACATACCTTGGCCGAACCAACGAAATCTCCATTTTTAGCTATAAAATCCTCTGAATCCTTGTGTAAACCACCACAAGATCTTTCCTACTATCCTCTTGGTGCTTTAGATTGAGTTGTGGAACTCAAAATAAGCTGGAATCAAAGGGAATATGGAGAAAGCTCACTGAACCAACTCATTGAATAACACCTTTTTCATCTGAATTTTTCAGCAAAAATTTAGTCGGTTCATCCCTCATTCTTCACTCCAATTTCTTCAATATATTGCAGACTATCATACAAAGAGATGTGCTGCATGGGATGCAGCTCATGCTTGGAGTAAACCAAAGGAGAAAGTGGGTTCCTTGTAAGCTACTTTGAAGATGACTTGAAAAAACTATTTTCAATTTTATGTAATTTTACAATTTCCAAAAATCCATTTTGATTTTAAAATCATATTTTATTTCTAAAATCAAATTTTATTAATTTCATAAATTAATTTTCTAATTAATAAATAATTATTTAAATAATTTAAATAATTCTAATTAATTTAATATCCAATATTAAATTAATTTTTACACAAATTCAGCTTCATATATTTAAATCATATTTAAATATATTTTCTCCAATTCCGTTTGATTCTAATTTGAACGTTTCAAATTAACTTATCACGCTACTCTAGAGCTAATCCATTTTCGAGCTAGTAGGGGGAACTCATGGACTTACAGATCATGGGCTCCAACGATCCGAGATTAATCGGCTAAACTTATTAGACCGATCTAACCCTCGTTCGTTAACTAATGGGTCACTCCACTAAAGCCCATAGTTGAACTCCCTCACTGTAGATATATTATGTCCTCTCGATATAACCATGATTAGTAAATTAATCCTTCACAGGTTGTTCGTAATAACAGCTGGGTCAAATTTCTGTTTTACCCCCGAAATTACCTCTTATTCCTTAAGTTCCCATTGATCCCTAATGAACAAATGTTTTATGATCCAATCACAAAACTGAGTCCCTCTCATGTGGATCCTTTGTTCAAGCCCTAGAATCAACATTTAAGGGAAAAACCTCTCTACTATCCCTAAAGCAGGTAGGAGTAAATTCCCTCTTGCACCCTATGTCCCCAGCTATCTATCCAGTCTTACCCCTAATATGGCAGTCATATTGAGCCGACGCTGTTAAGCCAACCCTCACCTATACAAATCTAAGGGCAATCCTAGATAAACAGGAGTTCATAGTTAGCTCAGGATTAAAGTCAAGTTACCTAGGTCATCACTTTGAAATAGTCAGTCTTAAATAGTAAACAACGTTATAAAGTAAGAGTGACTCATTTCGTGGTCCGATCTTGTACAAACTCTTTTGCACAAGGACACCCCCACTCCTCATGTCCAACATGAACGAATTAGGATCACTTCGTTTGTAGCACTTTACAACTCCTTGTAACAATTACAGAGCAGGTCGTATCCAATAGTATTACCAGAATAAGGTACCCAACCTTATCCATGTACTATAGATCATTTTAACTATTTACTCGAACCCGATCCACCTTTATGTCTCCACATAAAGTTCAAGTATTCATCCAATAGTCAAGGGACTTTTAGGTTTATTGGATTTCTCTTCAAGTAATAGATCTATTCAATAACACCTTCATTGATTTTTCAGAATAAACTCCATTGTTTACATACCACGAGTTTTAGGACATAAAATCCAACAAACTCCCACTTGGACTAAAACTCCAGTGGTAACTTATACATATGATATATAAGACTGAGTTTTATAGAGAAATACAATAAACTAGAGCATCCTATACCCATCTTTTATCATTCGGTATCTCTATACCCAATATTTCTCCTACTTGCCCTAGATTATCTGTATTCCTAGCCCTACTAGGTAATTCTCAAACACTTTAGCCGAGAGAATTATTGTAAATATTTTAGGTATACAATAGGCTTTTGATAAAACTATAAGGGGATTGCATCTTAATCTCAATAATAGCCAGGAAGCACACTTTCCTCCCACTACATTGAGGTACTCTAAACTCTTTGAGCAAGATGCCTCTGACCTGTCTCAACAACTCTTTGTTAATAGTCAGATCTTGAAATCTTTAAACTTTTTATACTTTGATCTAGCCATTTAGATATCTAAATATCTACAAATGGCATTTAACAATTTGATTCTTAACAGAGGTTGCTAGAACAAACATAATTTTTGAAAACGAATATTTCATTTATCCCAAAAATATATACAATTTATTCTATACAAGATTTAACAATTAAAAACAAGTAGCAACTTCTCCCACTGGATGAGCTGAGCAAATGGCCCCAGGGTCAAGTTAGCCTGGTTACCTTTTCGTTGCTCTCTTCTCGACAAGATATTAAGGGCAGTGTCTCCTTCAGTGCCCTTCTTCGTTGTAGTGGAAACATTTCCCTTTGCAGCGCTATGCTTGCCTTTCTTTCCAGTAGGAATCTTCTTCCCTTTCCCTTTGCCTTCTTTACAAGAATACTCTTACTCTTTGAAGAGGAGGCAACATCAGGCTTGGAGGACATTCCTCTCTTCTGGGTAGTAGTAACATTTACTTCTGGCACTAGACCCTTTGTTCTCAACATTGTCTGGTAAGCCTGTAGCTCATTTAGCAGAGTAGTTAAATTTTATTCATAAATACATTCAAAATTTCAGAAAACTCTTCGGAAGAGATTCTAGAATAAAACCAACTTGACTTCTCTTGTCCATGACATCACTGTTTACTTCTGTCACATTAAAGTGGACCATCATGTCCAGGACATGTTCACAAACATAGGTCCCCACTTTGATGCGACTGTTGTAAACGTACTTAATGGCATCCCTCGTAGAGATTCCATAATTTCTTTGGAAGTACTCATATCCTCATGCTTCTTTTGTCAAGACATTAGATAAGCTGGCGACGATATAAGCACGGGCTATATCATTAGCCTTGACCCATCTGTCATATATATCCCGAACATTTCGGTTTGTTTTTAGAGCTAGGAATGGGAGGACAATCCTCAGTTAAGACAAACTGCAAATCGTCTATCACAAGTATTGTGTTCAAATTTTGGTTTCTAATTCACATAATTATCCATAATGAATTTATCTGATGCCAACACTTGTATTAATGAACTTGTCATTCTGAAATTAAATATCCAATTAAGTTTTAGCAATTTTAATAATTTACCTAAGATTATTCTTTTGCAACGATACTACATCAAGACATTCTTGACTAAATACTACCTCTAGAATAACTCATATTTCGATAGTCATTTAGGTACCGCTTTTGGTCAAACATTATTAACACTTAATAATTCTATAAATGTAGACCCGCCATTTTCGGACGTCAGAGACCACTAATGACCAAAGAAATCCTATCCATTTATGGAGCTTAAGTTGTTCTGAATCCTATGTTACAACCCTCCGAGGGGATAGCCGTCGTTAAATGACAAGCAAAGGGCTACTTAAAGCTAACCAGCAGGCGCAACATAGGAATCTCACGGTCCAAACTAATGGAGGAAACCGCAAGATATGCTGACACATTTCCTTCACCCACTTACTATGAACTACTTACTCCGTTCACCTTACTCATATAAAACACTTTCTGAAGGGAGGTCACTTCCATGGTGACACGAAGCATCATATGAATCTCACGGTGTGAACTATATGGAGGACGTGGCAGTTGAAATCATACCCTTGATCTCTGATCGAACAACTTCCCCTTATTCACCCGAATCTAAATTTAAGCTAAAAAAATACTTTCCGAAGGGAGGTCACTTCCAGGGTGACACGAAGTACCGCTTAAATCCAGACTGTAGACTTTTAAGGACGCGAGAGCTAAGAATAACATACCGAGTAGGTTATTAATCCCCCACTGAAGTTTTCTAATAACTCTATCATATAGAAGTTATTCACTACCACTGAAGTGTTCTAATGTTTGGGTAACCTTGTACTTAGGTTCTTTTCCAGCTAACTAAAAATAACTCTAAGTCTATGTGGTTTATCCATGTATAACTCTTATAAATGGATTTAAACCTACGATGTCTAGGTGATAAATCCTTTTATTACCTCACATCGCTCACGAATACTCATAAAACTGGTTACCAACGCTCAATTATTCGGCCATAATCCCCAGGTAGGAGGTGTTCCATAGACCGTCAACTTAAATACCCCCAACCTTCGATAGGATTATATACCGGTTGAGTTTCTAACCCTAGTTTTACAAGTTTAACGACCTATTTTAACTAATTAAAACAAGTGGTTAACCTACGTGAGCATGCAGCTGTTCTTTGTTATGGATTTGAAATGTCTAACCCAATTTTATAACAATTTATAAAATTTTAGACATGCTAAACATCCACAACATACAGGCATTCAATATCTAATATAACACTTATGTTAAATACAAGAAACCCTAACATGCATACTATATATTATAACAAATTATAGCATATTTTCAATGCATGTTGCATGCTTCCTATGGTGAGATTTTAAATCTAAATGGCATACTATATGCACATACAAGATTTATTTAATTATAACATACATCCAATGGTTTTAGTTTTGGCAAAAACAAGCAAACAAAAGCCTAACTTATTACAAAATCAGCTTCAACACCGCTCGAACCGCTCCAAAACCACTTGAACCAGACCCGAATCGTCTGAACTGGACCAGCAGAGTTTGAACCGCTCAAAATCTCACAAAGTCTGATCGTTTAGCAATGACAACCATCGTCATGCAATTGGCTTGATCGTTTAGTGTTTGCTTGATCGTTAGCAACCAATACCTATTGTTTAACAAAGTTATATGATCGTATAGTGTTTACCTTCTATCGTATACTGTCATCGCCTAGCGCCGGAGGATGCTACATGATTACTTAGTGTCAAACATTATTGCATAGCTCTATCGTTTAGCACCGTATCTTGATCGTTTAGTGCGCGCCCGAGGTAAGCGATCGTCTAGTGCTATCGCATAGCAATTGACGCATCGCTCAGCTGCCGTTCATAGGTAAACGATCGTGTAAGCGATCGCTCAGTGCCATCATATAGCTCTTCGCCGCATTGCTTAGCTCCCGAACAAAGGTAAATGGTCATGTAAGCGATCGCTCAGCACCATCGCATAGCTCTTCGTCGCATCGCTTAGCTCCGGATCAAAGATAAACGATCGTGTAAGCGATCGCTCAGTGCCATCGCATAGCTCTTCGCCGCATTGCTTAGCTCCCACCTGAAGCTACACGATCGTGTAGTGCCTTCGCATAGTAAAACAATGCATCGCTTAGCTCCAGAGGTAGACGATCGTCTAGCACACAACACCTAAACAATTAACGCCCGAAGTTAGAAGATCGTTTAGCTTTTCCTTCATATCGTCTAACGTATGAAGCTAAATGATCATTTAGCTACTGAAGCTCAACGACGACATGAACAGAGGCTGATCATCTAGAATCTACAACTCGGCCCCTTCACTTGTTTCTTCGAATTATAGCTTAATTCCAACTCTAATGACTCCAAATAAATTACAGACTCTTGAAAAGACATTAAAGCTCATCAAACAAGAGCCAATTAAAAATATAAATGAGAAATCAAAGAGAAATTAAAGGCCAAAATTCAAAAAATCATATCATTACAGCAGTTTCATATTTTCATAAAAAAACACCTACCAAACCAGATTTAATCTGAACTGAATGCTTATAAGATGCTCTGATACCAATTGTTGGATCAACAGCAGCATGTAGCGGAAGATATCAGGATCCATAAGCATTCTAATTCATTAATTTTGGTTGAAAAGAAACATGCTAAAAACAGAATTTAATGGGTTTCAAGAACATACCTTGGCCGAACCAACAAAATCTCCATTTTCAGCTGCAAAATCCTCTGAATCCTTGTGTAGACCACCACAAGATCTTCTCTACTATCCTCTTGGTGCTCTAGGTTGAGTTGTGGAACTCAAAATAAGCTGGAATTAAAAGGAATATGGAGAAATCTCACTGAACCAACCCATTGAAGAACACCTTCTTCATCCGAATTTTTCAGCAAAAATTCAGTCGGTTCATCCCTCATTCTTCACTTCAATCTCTTCAATATATTGCAGACTATCATGCAAAAAGATGTGTTGCATGGGATGCAGCCCATGCTTGGAGTAAACCAAAGGAGAAAGTGGGTTCCTTGTAAGCTACTTTGAAGATGACTTGAAAAACCCATTTTCAATTTTGTGTAATTTTTCAATTTCAAAAAATCCATTTTGATTTTAAAACCATATTTTATTTCTAAAATCAAATTTTATTAATTTTACAAATTAATTTTCTAATTAATAAATAATTATTTAAACAATTTAAATAATTCTAATTAATTTAATATCCAATATTAAATTAATTTTTACACAAATTCAGCTTCATATATTTAAATTATATTTAAATATATTTTCTCCAATTCTGTTTGATTCTAATTTGAACGTTTCAAATTAAATTACCACGCTACTCTAGAGCTAATCCATTTTCGAGCTAGTATGGGACCTCATGGACCTACAGATCATGGGCTCCAACGATCTGAGATTAATCGGCTAAACTCATTAGACCGATCTAACCCCCATTCGTTAACAAATGGGTTACTCTACTAAAGCCCATAGTTGAACTCTCCTCACTGTAGATATATTATGTCCTCTCGATATAACCATGATTAGTAAGTTAACCCTTCACAGGTTGTTCGTAATAGCGACTGGGTCAAATCTTTGTTTTACCCCCAAAATTACCTCTTGTTCCTTAAGTCCCCACTGATCCCTTAATGAACAAATGTTTTGTGATCCAATCACAAAACAGAGTCCCTCTGATGCCAAATGAGAGCACTACAAGAATTTTGGCCTTTAATGTCGGTTGGAAAAAGTGAAACCGGATGTATAATATCGGTTTTGTTTTGTTTTTAAAATGCATATCTTTAATGTCAATTTTAAACCGACATTCTAGGTATACCTTTAATGTCGGTTTAAAATCGACATTAAAGATCCATTTTTTTAAAAAAACAAACAAACAAACAAACAAACATTGTACATCCAATCTGTCAACTTCCCCCCATTTTTTCATTTCCCTCTCTTCTCTTGAAAAACCCTTCATTTCACCGACTTCCCCTTCAATCTGTCATCACCGATCAACACATTTGTCCGTCAGGAGTCTTTCGCGCAGTCGGTAGCCCTCACAATCGTAGCACAATCGGTAGATTCTCTTCTTCCAATAGATCGACGTTCTTCACATGCATTTGTAGCAGATCTGGCATTCTTCACGCATAGCCATAGCAGATCTGGCGTTCTTCATGCGTAGCCATAGTAGATCTAGTCGTCTTCTTCTAGGAGATCCACCATCCATTCCGTCGAAGCCCAACCGTTCGTTTCGTTGTTAAAGGTATAAGCCCAGCCGTCCATTCAGTTGAAATCGAGCCATCAAAGGTACAAGTCGGTCGTTGTAGCTCAAATCCCTTTCATCGTAGCCCAGTCGGTCATTGTGGCTCAGATTCTTGTTCTTCTAACTCAGATCTATTTCAATCTTCGATCTCTTGGTTAGATCCGTTCAAAGGTGAAATTTTCTTTGTTCCCACTCCATATTTCAATCTTTAATCTTCAAGATACATTTTATCACCCTATTTCATGTCTTAGTGTTCTCTATAAGTACGAAGATAGGCCCATATTGCAAAGATTAGACACCCCATTACTACTAGAATTAGTACTTAATCTGCTACTTTTCACTTGTTAAGAATCAAAGATGGCCAAGAAATGATCATTCTACCATTAACAGAGCTTTTAGATAATGAGACGTCTTAAAGGAGAAGAAAGTAGACAGTCACCTAGAAGCCATTCATTTTCATTTTCAAATAAATATGTAACATACAAAAAAAAAAAAAAAAAAAAAAAAAAAAAAACTCCATCTATGTACAACTTCAAAAATAGTTAGAACCAAGAATTACTTCAAGTCCCTGACATCTTTTTTTGGTAGCTCTGACATAAAAATGATAAAACTTTTTTTTTTTTCTCTCTACCAAATACTTGTTCAAAACCAGTCTTTTTACCTATTTCTAGAGAGTGACTACAAGAATGAATCAATATATCCATAGGTATGCCTCCTGTTATATTGTAGTAAGCTTGCATAAGTCCTATCCCATATTCCTATGTACAGAGACTCATCATCTGGACTCAATGACACCCTCGAGATCTCTCCAAAGAAATCTATCTCTTGCCTCTTTTTGTAATATACACTCGTGCTATACACATGTACAAAATCTACAGGTTCAGCAACCACCATGAACTGACCATCAGATGAATAACGGATCGATCGAGCAACACTAATATGTCCCTTTAGAACTGCAACGGGTGTTGAGAAATTCCTAACATCCCATACTCGGCATGTCTTGTCTTGATTCCCAGTAGCAAACATGCGACCATCAGAGTGCCAAGCGGAAGCAGATGAGTAATCTCGATGACCAACAACTGTGCCTATAGCCTGAAACACACATTGCAATAACCAAGGTTAATACCTTTTCTTTTCTTTTTTCTTCTTCGTTTTTTATCTTATCCGTGAGAATTCGAGTCGTATTTCTAATGTGCACCTTGCCTCTCCATCTTTTTAAGTTATGTATTTGTTTTTTATGCACTACATATTTAAATATAAAATTTGGCTTTGATTAGTATTTTTAATTTTAATGCTTCAAAAAGTAAGTTAGTTGATATTAATGTTCTTTACCTGATTTTCTGTCGCTGCCTATCTCAATGCCCTTGATGTTGTGCTTTCTCAATGCTTAGTGGTCACCAACACCATCTCATTTCTGCCTCACGCTTTCTTCTTCAAGTTCAGATGTCCGTTTTTCTATAAATCGTAAGAATACTGTATTGTCCCATAAAAGCCAGGGGGTATTTCTTAACTTTGTATTTCAGGTTGTAGAGTCCAATATCTTTACCCATTACTAGAAGTAAGCGTTCACATTCTTCAATAGAGCAATTAAGTTATTTATCATACTGTACAAGTTGAATTCTAAATTATGATTTGGTACACTTCTTCTCAAGATATTTGATTTTAGCTCATTAAGTGTGTCAAATTGCTTTTCCCGGACCTTTTAATTTGTTTCTTGTTAAATAAATTCTAGATAGCCTTAACAAATTGATAATACTCCGTGATTGATTATATAGAATCTATTAAATTAAGTGGAGAGATATTTGTTTAGAACCTAAACAGGTATGTACATCACCTAGTTATTTAAAATTTGATAAATTTATTAAGCACCCAACATTTCTTCAATAAATTTGATAACTTTGTTTATCTCTAAACCCAAGGGTTGGGTGATCCTTTGCTTGGGATATTTTCAGATTCTCTCTTGAAGGTTTTGGGTGTAAGCCTTCCTTTAGAACATTTAGTATTTTAAAAGTCCTGTAGTTTCTTAGATTTGATCTTAGGTGGGTGAAGCCTTCCTAAGGATTAATGAGTGATGTAGGAATGGTTTTGTTTTTTTTGGCTTTATTTTTAGTTCGATTACTGTGTTACTATGTAATAACTTTTCTTTATTTTAATATCTTCTATTTTAATTTTTTTATTAGTTACTTGTGGTTAAAATGTTCCACCATAAGTTTAGTTGTTTTCATAGGCTGGTTTCTACCCTATTTATAGGGTCCCTAGGTTGTATTTGAGGTATTATTCAATAAAGATTAGATTAAAAAAAACTCCAAGATTGGTCCTACATTAGTCCAGATTAAAAACAAAAACCCAATATTTAGTTTTGATACTTGAGTTTGCCAGCAACCAATTACAATATTAGTTATTAAGCTTCTTGAATTGTTCTCCTAGGGTGAGCTTGTGCGTGCTTTAGGAGGTGCTATAGCATCAACTTCTCTTCTTGGAGTTTCTCTAGGACATAATTCATTATTTCTTCAAGGTCCAGCATTTGCACCTCCTCCGATCAGGGAGGCCATCTGGTGTGGGAGCACAAATCCAACTACAAAAGAAGGTATTCTATTCTGTTGCTTCTAAGAAGTTTCATAAAATTAACTTGGTATATGTTTAACGTGGAATAGCATTAAAGTTGGTTTATTCTTAATATAGAATAACAATAGTAGCATTATCCTCTGTTGTTACTTGAAATCTTATCATTTTTTCCATTTTTCAAGATGGTAAATCATAATTTGTTTCATAGTCTTGTATTCAAGATTTCAAAATTAGCCCCAAAGAGTCGTGTGTATAAAGTTTTGATAATTAGTACGAAAAATCAATAAAATAAGATATATTAGAACATTATGATTTCAGAAGCAAGCAAGTTGAAGAAACTAATTGTGGAACCTAGGGAATTTTTAATGTGTATTGTCTTGTCTGAACACTCATTTACTTGCAAGTTGGGCTACTTGACTAGACAACAGTTCTGTGTGTAACCTCCTTGCCTAATAGCTCATGTAGTTGAAATTATGAACTCCATTGGCAAACAAGAATGGGACGGGTGCAATTCTCATAAGGAGGTTTGTAGTTTACGGCTCATGGGTACTATTTATTTGTAATTTAGATTTGATTCAAGGTGCTCGAGTTTGTAGGTCGTACTATGGTAGTTCGTTGGTTATTCATGCACTATGGTAGTCTTTGTGACAACTTTTGAGGTTTGAAGTACATTGTGAGCTAAATTTGCTTATTGATGTATGTGTTCTTGATTATTCATTTTTTGGGAATTCTGATAGTTCTGTTGAGAATAAGTGGTTGTGAAATATTTTTGGTAGTGTGTTTCTTTGAATAGGTTCAAGGTAAAATTTTGGTTTTGTTGTGGTAGCATCGTTATGCTGCCGAAAATTTTCCATAATCTTCGTATCTCATATCTAGGTAATCGAGTTTCTCTTCTTCAAGATCTTGAAAAAGAAGATTCTCTCATTTATTCAACTATTGAGTTTTCTTGTTTTGCAGGTGCAACAAAGGAGTAAATATTTGGTATCACAACCTCTTTATACTTTTTCTTGGGGAACTTTAGATCCAAGACATTCACTACAAGAATTTTGCCTTGAATGTAACATTTATGCACATTCCCAATAAACACGGTTAGTTGAATATGAATTCTTATCACATTTTCACTTTTAATCCTTTGTCTTAAACCTTTTTTTTTTTGTGATCCTTTGAACAATAGTGGTCAGATAAAGATGCCTATAAGACACTGTTGAAGCTAGGGGGTTTGTTCAAGAATAATTATGAAGGGATCCATACTTACAAGTGGAGAGGGACAGTAATCTCATAATGTTTGTATTACTTGTAATTTATGTTTTCAAGGCCTGAATTATTGTACGACCTCTTAAATTATAATTTTATAGCAGAATTTGTGGATTAAATGTAATAGATTTACAATTCATACATGAATAATATGTCATAGCCACAACGTTCGATGATGATGTGTCATGTTATACTTATTGACCAAAAAAATGGATTCGGCAACGGAATTTAAAAAAAATGGACAGATTCAGGCTTCAATGTCGGATAAGAATTTAAAAAAAAAACACAGGCTTTAATGTCGGTTGAAAATTTTACTGAAGGTCTTTAATGTCGGTTGCAACTGACATTAAAGCCTGAATTTCTTCTAGTGGAGGGCGGGATCCCTTGTTCAAGCCCTAGAATCAGCACTTAAGGGAACAATCTCTCTACTATCCCTAAAGTGGGTAGGAGTGAATTCCCTCTTGCACCCTATGTCCCTAGCTATCTATCCAGTCTTACCCCTAATATGGCAGTCATATTGAACCGACGCTGTTGAGCCAACCTTTACCTATGCAAATCTAAGGGCAATCTCAGATAAACAGGAGTTCATAGTTAACTCAAGATTAAGGTCAAGTTATCTAGGTCATCACTTTGAAATAGTCAGTCTTAAACAGTAAACAACGTTATAAAGTAAGAGTGACTCATTTTGTGGTCCGATCTTTTACAAACTCTTTTGCACAAGGAAACCTCCACTCCTCATGTCCAATATGAATGAATTAGGATCACTTCGTTTGTAACACTTTACAACTCCATGTCACAACTATAGAGCAGGTCGTATCCAATAGTGTTACTAGAATAAGGTACCCAACCTTATCCATGTACTATAGATCATTTTGACTATTTACTCAAACCTGATCCACCTTTATGTCTCCACATAAAGTTCAAGTACTCATCCAATAGTCAAGGGAATTTTAGGTTTATTGGATTTCTGTTCAAGTAATAGATCTATTCAATAACACCTTTATTGAATTTTCAGAATAAGCTCCATTGTTTACATACCACGAGTTTTAGGACATAAAACCCAACAATTGAAACCTGCTGACGATTCCAACTGCAAAAATATGTCAGGGCGTGTACACAACATTCAGTATATCAAACTCCCAATTGCAGATGCATATGGAATTATGTTCATCTCCTCAACTTCTTGAGGTGTCTTAGGATATTGTTCCTTTGACAAATGAATTCCATGCCTGAAAGGTAATAAACATTTCTTGGAATTTTGCATATTATATCTTGACAACATCTTGTCAATATAAGATGCTTGAGATAGTGCCAATGTTCTATTCTTTCGGTTCCAAAAGATCTGTATTCCTAGAACATACTGAGCATCACCCAAATCTTTCATTTGGAACTTTGTTGCTAACCATCTCTTTACGTCAACAAGAAAAATTGTCTCATTCCCAGTGAGCAAGATATCATCAACATATAGAACTAAGAATGCTACAGTTTTGTTGACTATCTTCTTGTATACACAAGGTTCATCAGCATTCTGTTCAACGCCATAAGATTTGATGGCAGTGTCAAATCTTATATTCCAGGATCTGGATGCTTGTTTCAATCCATAAATGGATCGATTAAGCTTATAGACTTTTTGTTCCTATCCTTTTTCGATGAACCCTTTTGGCTGAGACATAAAAATACTTTCATCAAGATAGCCATTCAGAAAAACTTTCTTGACATCCATTTGTCATATCTCATAGTCATAATATGTGGCAATAGCAAGAAGTATTCTTATTGATTTGATCATGGCAACATGAGAAAAAGTTTCTTCATAATCAACTCCTTCTCTTTGGGTAAAATCCTTTGCCATGAGTCTGGCTTTATAGGTCTGTACCTTGCCAGTTTGGTCTCTTTTTCTCTTGTAGATCCATTTAGAACCTATAGGTATTACCCCATGTGGTTGATCTACAAGTTCCTAGATAGAGTTGAAGTATATAGACTCTATTTCATTGTCTATGGCTTTTATCTATTGTTCCCTATCGACATCTTCCATTGCCTTTTTAAAGGTTAATGGATCCTCTAAACCATCATCTTGTATGATGTTTTGAGTTTCTGTTAAACCCATGTAGCATTCAAGTTGTTGAATAACCCTCCTACTACGTCGAGGCATCCACAACTCTTAGGATGGACATGACGGGACAACAACCGTTGTTGTTGAACCAGCTTGATCAATAACTCTTGTTGATCTTTCTGTAGTATGTTTAGACAGTTCTTGCAATATTAGTTGACAGTTCTTGCAATATTAGTTTACTTCGAGGTAGAATATTTTTAATATGATCCTCTTCCAAGAACGTAGCTTTTTTCGATACAAATACTTTATCTTCTTGGGGATCATAAAAGTATCCTCCTTTTGTTTCTATGGGGTATCCTACAAATAGGCATAATTTCAAACGTGTTTCCAAATTCTTAGGATTTTGTACCAACACATGTGTTGGAAAACCCCAAATATAAAAATGACGTAAACTTGCTTTGCGTCCTTTCCACAATTCATACGGTGTTTCTGAAACACTTTTGGATGGAACAACGTTTAGAATATAAACTACAGTATGTACTGCATACCCACGTGATAGCAAAAAAAATAGTTAATACACCTGATGTTAGAGTAAGAAAACATGCAGCGGAAGTATCAAGGATCCATAAGCATTCAAATTCACTAATTTGGCATAAACTAAAGCATGCTCATTTAAATAAGAGGGTTTTAGATCATACCTTTGAAGAACTCTTCAAGAACTTGATCAAACAACAACAGTCTTCACCGAAGATCACCGTGAACCACCTCAAGATCTTTCCCACTATCCTTTTGGAGCTTTAGACCGAGTTTTGGGACTCAAGAACAGCTTGAAGCGATGAAGAACAGAGGAAAGCTCATGGCAGCACACTTCGAAAAACCCTTTCTTCCCACTGAAATTTTCTCTCAAAATTTATGTGTTATGCATGCCTTTAATTCACTCCAATCTTTTATATTTATTGCAGATGAACATGCAAAGAAGAGATATGCATTGCAGCTCATGCTTGGAGTTTTAATGAAGAGGAGGAAGTGGGTTTTGTGTGAGCATGAAGAAGATTATATTGGAAAATCAAGTTTTTCTATTGTGCATGCAAATCGATTTTTCCAATTTTTCTTTAGAACCAAAATCTTGATTTCAAAATTCAATTTTGATTTTAATAACTAAAAAATCATTTTCTAAAATTAATTTCATAAATTAATTTAAAATTTTAATTAATTTATATCTAATATTAAATTAATTTTTGTACAATAATCATCTTCATATATTTAAATCATATTTAAATATATATTCTCAAATTCCGTTTAATTTGAACGTTTCAAATTAATTTCTCAAGCTACTCTAAAGCTTAACCATTTACGAGCTAGTAGGGGGACCTCGCGGACCTATAGATCATGGGCTCCAACGATTCGAGATTAATCGGCTAAACTCATTAGTCCGATCTAACCCCCTATTCGTTAACTAATGGGACACTCCACTATAGCCCATAGTTGAATTCTCCTCACTGTAGATATATTATGTCCACTTTATAAGCATAATTTGTAAATCGATCCTTCACAGGTTGTTCGTAATCACAGCTAGGTCAAAATTACTATTTTATCCCTGTGAATACATCTTGTTCCTTAAGTTCTTACTGACCCTCTAATGAACAATTCTGATTCATAATCTCTATGAATCAAATTCTTTCTCCATCTTGAGAAGGCGAGGTACCGATTGTTCAAGACCTGGAATCAGTACTTAAGAGAACAACCTATCTGCTAACCCTAAATTGGGTAGTAGTGAATTCCATGTTGCAAGGCTATGTCCCCAGCTATTCATCCGATCTTATCCCCAAAATGTGAAGCTTATTGAGCAGTGCTGTTGGATGGCTCTCACGGTTTGCAGATCAAAAGATAATCCCAAACAAACAGGAGTTCATAGCTAGCTCAGGATTAAGATCGAGCTAACCTAGGTTATTTGATAAATGAAATAGTCAGTTTTAATAATAAACGGTCGTTATAGAGAAAAGTGACTATTTTCATGGTCCAGTCTATATGTAAACTCATTGCATAGGATGCCTCCACTCATAAGTCTCAACATGAACGATTTGTGGATCACATTGTTTGTAGCACTTTACAACTTCTTGTAACAACTATAGAGTGAACCGCATCCAATAGTGTTACTAAGATGAGATACCCAATTTCATCCATATACTTATTAGACCATTTAGGCTATAGACTGTCAACTTGATCCTATTTATGTTACTACATAAAGTTACAGTATTCAGACTATAGCCAAGGATATGTTTATTGGAGTTTCATGATAAGATGCAAAATTAACAAATCATTATTATTGATAAATAGAATATTTAACACGAACTGCGAGTTCTAGGACATTCCCAACACCTGAGACACTTGATACCCTTGATACATTATTAATATACACTTGATACACTATAAGTATATGCTTGATACATTTAATACATTGCTGATACACATTTGATATACTTGATATACTTGATATGCTATTGATACACAGTTGAAAATGAATAATTATTTAAGTATTTTTTTTAAAAAAATCATAAAAATGATTTTATTAAAAAATACTGTTACTCTAGTTATTCCAAACACGAGCAAAACAACACCATTTAAAAAGGGAAAAAACTACAAAGGAGATAAAAAAATATATATATAGCAAATACAAAAATTAAAGTAAGTAATAACTCATATCAATGGAAAAAGATGCAAAAGATGCAAAAAGAATACAAATCAATGGAAAAAAATACACAACTGATATACTTTAAATGTGATATATTAGTTGACTGATATACCAAAAGATGTAAGTTTGTTAAAAGACATGCCCCTAATTATATATTTTAGAATTGCCCCATTACAAATTCCCTTTAAGTTATATAGTTAAAATGTTAAAAAAATAAGTATAAAATTTCCCATATTTGAACTAACTTTCTTTTTGGATGCTACTGTTATTATCTACTCTATGTGGGTAAGTAGATTGACCCTCTAATCACAATACAATTTTTATGCTAGTTTTATTTTTTTATTTTTTAATTATTTTTATAATATGTAGACTCGATGATTGAAACTCATATCTTATTATTGATAATCCTAATCAAAGTTCAACTAACATTTTAAATTACGAAATGTAAAAAACTGTCAAAATGTCACTATTTTTCCTTTGACAATAAAATATCACTAGTGTGTTAATATTTAACTGAATAATCAATAGTAATGTGAAGAGTGAGTCCAATTTGATTATCTTTGATATATTGTATACTTGTGTGTATATATTCATGTGATAAATGGATCTACTTTCAAATTTGTAATAAAAAATGTAAACTAATTATCAAGAGGAACATGTCCAATTCATTTGCATCTGAAAATTATGTTAAACTAATTATCAAGAGGAACATGTCCAATTCATTTGCACCTGAAAATTATATTGTATCGTTGTCGTTACTATTATGAATAGTATTAACAATTGTTACTATTTTAGAGGAAAAATTATGAATTTTAACACTTTAAATGTTATTTGTTAAAGTTTGACTCTTGAAATAACAATAAATGTGATAAAATTCATAATTCTAAATAAATGTAATCAAAAGAAATCTAGTTGGATTCGTGATTTATACTCATTATAATTCATCCATCCATCAAATTAAATCACGTTATACCCATTTTCATTACGGTGAGCTAAATGTGTCCTTACTTTCCAAAAGCTAGAATATTCATTTGCTAATTTATATATATATATTTAATAGTTTGATTTTATAATTTTTTCGATCCAAACTCGACATTTGGTGAACAAGAACAACATTTAAAAAAAAGTAAAACAAAAATTAAAAATTAAAAATAAAAAATAAAAATTAGAAACTAGAACATTTCTTCGTACATTTTGCAGAGTATAGCATTGAGATAATTGCGCTTTGTTTCACCGTTATCTTTACAGAGAGAAGCCGAGATCGAGAATTACACAAACAAGAAGAAGCAAAAGAAGAAGGAAGCAAAATCCAGTAGCAATTCGAAATTGAAATTAGGGCCAAACCAAATCAACACAAACCCTGGATTCCTTGAGAAACTCATCGATTACAGTCTCATCGGCACAGATTCGGCTCTTATTGCTGTAACAGCGCTCACTCGGCAGCAGCGACTTTCCGGCTACAGAAGAAGACGTCCGCGGCGGCGACGGCGGCGGCGGAAGAGGAATAGTGAGCCAGTAGTCGGGATTGGTGTTGTGGTGACGGAGGAGTTCGGAGAGGAGAAGAACGAGAGACGCCATTAATGGAAATGGAAAGAAGGATTTGAAAATTGGAAGATGTGAAGGAATCAAGGAAATTAGTTGGAACTGAATGAGAGAGATGGAAGAGTAGGGGAGATTTATTAACAAGGAAACAGATGAGAGGGGGAAGGGGAATTTAATGCCATTGTTGCCCACCGATTCTGATTTTAATTTTGGGTTTTATTTTTATTTTTTTCCATTTTTAAGAGTTTTTAATTTTCCTATGGGTTTATGATCATAAACAATGGCCGCCTCCCGCTGTTTATTACTTTAGTTTTCTCCGCCGGTATTTTTTGTTTTCTTTTTAAGAGAAAAATAAAATAATTGAATTCAACGTTGACGGTCGTATATACTTCTTAACACTACAATCAACTACATTTTAATCTAAATCAACCTATTTGAACTGACATAATATTTGTATTATTAATTATTACTATCGACTCTATTTACTCACTCTCACGTTGGCATAATTTTTTTTTATATATATAAAAAATTGAGTGGTCTATTGTGAACAAACGGAGTATATTCTATAGAAAATTTCTAGTTCGATATGTTCTACATAAAATGTGATTTTTTTAAATATTAATGTGGTATGTATTCCTTCCACTCATATTTGACTTGTTATTTGATGATATATTATTTTAATTTATGCGTTCTACACAATTCTTCAATACTAGCTTCTTTTATGGCAAGGAATAATTAGGTAACAAGGAAAAAAAACTAGGTTAAATTACAAAAATGGTCCATACTGTTTTGGGTAGAGATGTTCAAATAATTCGATTCGGACTACCCAACCCAAAATGTAAGAATTGGGTTGGGTTAGTTTTGTTCTTGGGTTGGGTTGGGTTAGTTTTGTTCTTGGGTTGGGTTAGATTGTTGGGTCGTTGGTTGGCTAAAAAATATTTGGGTTGACCCAGCTCAACCCGAATTATATATATATATATATTTAAAGTTTGATTACTTTGTATAGATTAATTTGCGACTTTTTAATATTTTTCTTTTAAAATTGTTATGATATTTGTTTTTGTTTAAAATTTGCATTAAATAACATAGATATTTGGTATTTAGCATTTGAATTTTATAAGATTTTAGTTATTAGTCATATGTTGTAATATAAGTTTACATATTTTTAATTAAAAAGAAAAATTAAGTTGTAACCCAATAGTCCAACCCAAATCAATCTCAATTTTAAGTCTTTTGAATTTCCAACTCAACCAACCCGAATTTTTCTGGTTGGTCAAAAAAACACCATCAACCCAACCTAATTCAACTCATGTACACTCCTAGTTTAAGGAAGTTAGAATTTAGTCTCTATATTCTTTTAAAAGTTAGAATTTAATCCTCTATGATTAGATAAAACCTCATAAATAATCTTTATGGTGTGATAAAATCTTCCAAGTGACTATTTAATTATAAGGGGTTTATCAAATCAAATCGATTAAATTTTAATGATGAACAATAAAGATTAAATTCTAACTTTCATCCAATCATAAGGATCAAATTTGTAATTTAACCTTTTTGACACTACTATAGTATTAGATATTTTTCAATAAAATGTTTAAGTCCACTTAATAATCAATTTGATATTGTTTGATAACTCTTTGGTTTCTAATTTTTTTGAAAAATTAATCTTATAAATACTATTCCAACCTATAAATTTACTTTGTTTTGCTATTGATTTTCTAACCATGATTTCAAAAAAAAAAAAAAAAAAAGCCAAGAAAAAAACTTTTAAAATGTTTTTTGTTTTTCAGACTTTGACTAAAAATATAAATATTGAATTTAAAAAATAGGGAAACAATGATCATAAACTTGACGAGAAATAAACATAAATAAAAAAATGTAACCAAAAATGGTTTTGATTTTTTTTTTTTTAATTTTAAAAATTAAGATCTGTTTGGTAACAATTTAGTTTTTAGTTTTAGTTTTTAAAAATTAAGTATATTTCATCTCCATTACTTACAATGATTTTTATAGCCAAATTTAAAAAATAAAAACAACTTTTTGAAAGCTACTTTTTTTAGTTCTCAAGTTTTGACTTGGTTTTTTAAACTATTGGTGAAAGGTAGATAATAAAAAAAAGAAATTTGGAGGTAGAAATTATATCCATAGGCTTAATTTTTTAAAACAAAAACAAAAAACAAAATTGTTACCAAACGGGGACTAAACAATCATTACTTCTCCCGTAGTTTTCTATATTTCGTTAACCACTTTCTACTAATGCTTTTAGAATTCTAAATCTTACTTTGAAAAAGTTACATTTTTTAGTCATTGAGCTTTAAAGAATATGTGTGCTTGGTTTATGAGTATTTAAAATGTACCCTTTTATTCCTCAAGTTTTTCAGAATATGTGCATTTAGTTCATAAGTTTTCGAAATATACCTTTTTAGTTCATGAATTTTAAGGTTTAAAAGGTCACTATATAAGTTTTTTTTTATTATTATTATCATAAATTAGAAAAAGAACTTTAAAAACTTAATCCTCTCTAAAATTATTTTTTAAACCTATGTTTCTAATTCTAAATGTCATGTAATTATTTAAAATAATAAAAAAATTACTTTAAGGACCTTTTAAACCAACTCTTAAATATTTGAAGATTAAAAATATATATTTTAAAAATTTATGGACCAAATGTAGTTATTTTAAAGAATTTAGATATAAAAAGGATATGTTTTGTAAAATTAAGGACCAAATATACCTATTCTTCAAAATTTAAGGATAAAAAAGTAGTTATTTTATTTTATTTTTAATGTATTAAAATATTTTGATTAACTAGGTTAAAAGAATTAAAGAATTTGAATTTAGTCAGGAAGCATGTTTTTTAGGAAATTTTTAATGAATGCCTCCTAGTTAGTTTACTTTCTTCAATATATTTTGAGTAGACTTCTATTATCCAACTATTTTTTTTTATAGGATCGAATACCAATTAAGGCTTTTTGAACTCTTATTATATTAGATAATATGGGATTTCATTTCAAAACCAATTGACAATCATCAGAAGTATTACTCCATCTATCTTATAAGAAATGTGAGGTCCCGTAATTTTTTCAAGGTAGATCCTCAACAATTTCTAATAAGTTTTTCTTTCAAATCGAAGGGAACTAGAGACGATTTTTTTTCCATCTAAAATATATATTCTTTTTAATAATTGATTTGGTATCAACAATATGATTTTTTTTACTCTCTTTGTTTCTTTCTTCACGTTCTTATTTATGTTTTTTATACCAATATTTAATTGTTGTTATAAATTTGTTTTGATCCAATTATTTTTGTTTTTTTGGGGTTTATTTGAATTTAAAATCTTTTTTGTTGTTAATTTTTATTTGACAATAATTATGACATTTGTAAGTTTTAAGTGAAAAAGTTGATTTTGTAGTAGTCAAAATATGCTTTCGGTTGTGAACTTAAGGAACACAACGGGAACACAGATACCAATAAAATATAATATAATAATAAAATAAATAAATATTAAAATAAATTAAACATAATATATAAATAAATAAAATAAAACAAATTAACAAAATATGAAATAAGATTTTTTTCTAAAATCTCAACTTTTTCAAATTTTCATAGATTTTATTCAATATGTGTCTTTCAAAATACACCAAATGCACCTATTTATAGGTAATTTGGCAAGTAGAGGTGGATTACATTAACACTAAGAATGAGTATTTACAAGACACGTGGTTATATACATGGAGTGCAGAGGGAGTGATATTTGGCTTTTTTATACTAAAAATAGGTACCTATTTTACACATAATTTGTGATATTTATAATATATTGGAAACGACAAGACCCTCAGAACGACGAATAGTAAACGGTCAAGGCACGACGGTCAAGCAAAGAGCAACAACTTACAAAACAGAAACTCGTTATAGGCTGAGTCACGGAGCTTGCTCTCTTTAAAACGTTTCGTGGCTCTGCATAAGTGTGCAAGCAGGTCTGAAGATTTGTCATGTCGTCCCCAGGATAAAACAACTAAAAGAAACCCGATCGAAGATGCACCGTTATCGACCGGTCGGAACACACACCCTTTCTAAACCCATTGCTCGGAAAACTAAAATGGAAGAGTTAGGAGAGGAAAAATGGATTGAAGTGAAAAATGAATTGTATTTTCGAATTGTTGAAGGCCACGCCTTTTATAAACCTTCAGTGTGGAACGGTAGGAAGCGAAAAAGGCAGTGAAACTCAGAACATTCGCGGACGAAACGTTTGCATGCGGACGAAAGCGAATGAAGCGGACGAAGAGGAATGGGGAGGACCTTTTCCTTCGGTGAAAAGAAAGAATAAATAAATAAATAAATAAATTAAATAATAATATTTTTATTAAAAATTAATAATCACATATACGCGCACCTCGCCTCGCCATGCCTGACCGACCGGATGGCGGTGTGCTTTTGGGACACCTGCCGAATCCACATTGGTCTATCTTCTCACTCCCTTTAAAACATGGATACCCCTTGGGGCCCAAACCCAAAACTCAAGATTTGAGTACATAAGGGAGGCTTCCAATACCAAAATTTTCAATGTGGGATTCTCCAACCAAAAGGTTGGTTCCCTCTTATTTTGAAAGTTAAAATTTCACCCAACAATCCCCACTTGGAAATTTAATAAAAAAAGAAATAGAGAAAAGATTTTTATCGAGCAGTTTCAGTCTAAGTAAAGGTGTCTTATGACTTGAACCTTTACATAGTGTAGATGATTCTTAATATACTAGAGTCACCCTTGGTTTTGAACTCTATCTCTAACAGCATCTCACACAGAGTGTTATTAAAGGTGTAGTACGAAAACCCGTGCTTTTAGGCCTAGCACGTGTATCCCGATTTAGTGAATGCTCTAGAGAGTTTGCCTAAAAACTCCATAGGAAGCAGCCCTCACTTCCACATTCACACAGGTGGGTCTATCAAGAGTACTCTTGTAGCTAGGTACCTCACTTATCATCAAGTATAGATCTCATTAAGAACTGAGTTCAACCTTTCTTACGCTTTAGGATATCATGCTCAGACTATGTGTCATAGGAATGGAACTTTGTGTTTGGTTTAGCATGATTCACTATATATCACTCGTGATCAATTATTACCCGTTGAACCTATTTCTTGGGATATCCAGTCTACAGGTTGGGTTTTCCTTACCGTGATTCATCTTTCTATAGGCATGAGTCTCATCCTTTCTGAGGTTCTGAAAACCTTTTCTCTGGCTAGTCCTTTTGTCAAAGGATCTGCCAGATTTTTATTAGTCCGTATGTGATACACTTTAACTGTACCAGTAGTGGAAAACTCTCTAATGGTACTGTGCTTACGACGTATTTGACGTCTCTTTTTGTTGTAGTAACGGTTCTGAACTTTTGCGATTGCTGCAGTACTATCGCAATTGATCACTATGGCTGATACTGACTTTTCCTATAATGGAATCTCTGATAGCAGACTTCTAAGCCAACCTACTTCTTCACTAGCTGTCGCTAGTGCTATCATTTCTGATTCCATAATAGATTGGGCTAAAATAGTCTGTTTCTTAGACTTCCAAGAGACAGTTCTGCCAGTTATATTAAAGATATAGCCACTTGTAGCCTTTAAATCATCTGAAAGAGAGTTCCAATCAGCATCGTTGAACCCTTCCAAGACAGTGGAAAATTTTTGATAATGTAATCCTAGGTTTTGGGTTTTTTTTCAAGTATCTCATTATCCTTTCTATAGTATTCCAATGCTCTTTACTAGGTCTGCTTGTAAACCTGCAAAGTAATCCTACAGCATAAACTATATCAGGGCCTAGTACAGTTAGCAACTAAGACTGCCTATGATGCTTGCATACTCAGATTGATTAACACTATCACCAGTGTTCTTGAACAACTTGACACTAGGGTCATAAGAAGTACAGGCTGGTTTACACTCGAAGTAATTATATTTCTTTTAGAATCTTTTCTATATAGTGAGATTGATCCAAAGAAATTCCCTTTTCAAACCTATTTACTTTTATGTCTAAGATTACACTAGCTTCTCCTAAGTCTTTCATGTCGAAGTTTGCACTCAATAATTATTTTACATCATTTATGACGTGCAAGTTCGACCCAAAGATCAATAAATCATCTACATATAGATACAAGATAATGCAGAGGTTATTATCAAACTTATAGTAGATGCATTTGTCACTTTCATTGACCTTGAAACCTTTAGATCAGATAAGGTTGTCAAATTTTTCATGTCATTGCTTAGGAGCTTGTTTTAGTCCATAGAGAGATTTGTCTAATTTACACATCTTTCTTTGTTGACCATGGATAACAAAACCCTCAAGTTGTTCCATGTAAATCTATTCTTCAAGTTCACCATTTAGGAAAGCGGTCTTTACATCCATCTGATGTACTACGAGGTTATAAAGGGCACCGAGAGAGAACATGACACGGATTGAGGTAATTCTAGTGACAGGGGAGAAGGTGTCAAAGAAATCTACGTTTTCTCTTTGCCTAAAGTCATTTGTTACTAAACTAGCTTTAAATTTGTTGACAATCCCATCAGGTCTAAGTTTCCTCCTTAAGATCCATTTGCACCCTATTGCCTTATAGCGTAGGGGTAGGTCTACTAAGTGCCAAGTCCTATTTGACTCAAGTGAGTCCATCTCATAATTTATGGCTTCTTGCCATAGGTTGGCATCTACTGAGGACAGGGTAGCTCTCAGATTTAGGGTCTTCTTCTACATTGTAGGTCAGAAAGTCATTTTCAAAACCTTTGGCGGTTCTAACTATTTCGCTTCTTCTAGGTTCTGGGTCAGTTTCCTCTTTAGGGTTAGGATTTCCTACTAGGATTAGACCACTTGATCCAAAGCCCCCACTATTCCTTGATTTAAAAGGAAATATGTCTTCAAAGAAGTCAAAATCATTTGACTCAATGATCACTCGGTTCACTAGATCATAGAACCTGTAGGCTTTACTATTTAAGGCATAACCTATAAAGACACACTCGTAAGATCTACTAACCAACTTTCTCCTTTTTGGGTCTGGAATCCTTACAAAGGCTAGACAACCCCATTTTCTAAAGTAGGACAGATTTGGTTTCTTATTCTTGAGAATTTCGTAAGGTGAAGCTTTGTTTTTAGACTTTGGGATTCTATTTAGGACATAACACACGGTAAGGATGATTTCACCCTACCAATTAAACGCGACTCCTGAACTAAGTAAAATAGCAACTACTAGCTCAGCTAAAGTTCTCGGCTTTTCCATTCATTTCAAGAGAATAAGGTGCGATCTTTTTGCGTATTATTCCATGTGAGTTAAAGAACTCATTAAAACTGTCCGAGTCGTACTCGGTTCCCCTATCACTACGAAGTATTTTAACCTTTTTATTAATCTGATTCTCTATTTCAGAAACAAAAAGTTTGAAGGCATAAAAAACATCACTTTTGTTTTTCAGAAAGTATATAAAAGTAAAATCAGAGCAGTCGTCAATAAAGGTAATGAAATATCTTTTACTGTTCCTAATCAAGATGCCATCAAAATCATATACATCAGAATGAATCAAATCTTGAGGCAGAGAATTCCTAAGTATATATTTATGCGGAGTTTTAGTAATTTTAGCCTAACTACAATACTCACATTTATCAAAATCATTCATGGATAACTTAGGTAGCATTTCCAGCCTAATCATGTTACTAATTAAGTACTTATTCACATGACAGAGTCTAACATGCCAAATATTCATAGAACACAACATATACACAGAAGATTTCATTTTATTAAGGTCTAAATTTAATTTGAACATTCTGTCAGTTGCATATCATTTCCCTACAAATACATTATTTTTAGTAAGGGTATATAGGTCTGCCCATATAGTTTGAGTAAACCCGGCTTTGTTGAGGAGATAGCCTGAAACCAAATTCTTTCTTATCTCCGGAGTGTGCAGAACGTCCTTCAACGTGAGGGTCTTCCCAGAGGTAAACTTCAGTTCCCCTTCGCCGGTTCTAGCAACTTTCATGGAGTGGTGATCTCCCAACAAAATATTTTTATCATTAGTTTCAGTATAAGTTTTAAATAGACTAAGATCGTGACAGATATGGCTCATAGAACCAGTGTCTATCTATCACCCTTTACAACCACCGATCACATTTACTTCTGTGATCATGGCGACTAATGGTTCTTCTATCAGGTTCGCCTGACTAGTAGGACGATGCTTGTTCCTACAGTTTCTAGCCATGTGCCTAGGTTTATTACAATTAAAGCAGAGGAACTGTACCATTTCTCCTGAAAGAGGCTTCTATTTTTTCTGATGGTTCTGATTGCTGGAGCCACGGTTCTGACTTTTCCTCTTTGTCCCTTTAGATTTTTTGTCAGGTTTTACCACGACAGAGGCAGGTTTCCCAGGTACTACATTCACCTCCTTCTTCTGGTCCTGATTCCGAGCTTCCTCCTCGATCCTTAGTCGGGTTATAAGACTCTCCAAGGAGAACTCCTTGGTCTTATACCTCAAGGTGTTCTTAAAGTCCTTCCACAAAGGGGGCAGTTTATCAATAATAACAACAACGTAGAATTGTTCATCTAGAGGCATACCTTTAGTAATTATCACGTGGGCTATCTTCTAGAGTTCATGGGATTGAGCCTCCACAAATTTGTCATCCGTCATCTGGAACTTGAGATAATGGCTAACAGTATATTTCTTCAACTCGACCTCCTTGGTGTCGTACTTCTTTTGCAGGGCATCCCAGACCTCATTCGCTGTCTTCATTGTACTGTGGTAGTCATACAGATCATCAGTCAAACAATTTAAAATAAAATTCTTACAAAGAAAGTCTTTCTTCTCCTAGTCAGCAGCTCATTTTATTTGTTGTTTAGTTGGTTCTTCTAAAGGGATGATCGGCTTAACTTTGGTACAAGTTTCAACATCTTTCTTGACGGTGAGAAAGAACAACATGTTTTGCTTCCACCGCTTTAAGTTTACTCCTTCGAACCGGAATGGACGGTTGAGGTCAGATATCATAATGTCATTGTTGCTACTGAGGGCCATTGATGATGTGGCGGAGACGTCTTAAAATTGTTGGAAACGGCAAGACCCTCAGAACTATGAACAGTAAATGGTCAAGGCACGACGGTCAAGCAAAGAACAACAACTTGCAAAATAGAAACTCGTAATAGGCTGAGTGGCAGAGCTCGCTCTCTTTAAGACGTTTTACAACTCTGCCCAAGTGTGCAAGTAAGTCTGAAGATTTGCCATGTCTTCCCTAGGATACAACAGCCAAAAGAAACCTAATCGAAAATGCACCGTTACCGACTGGCCGGAACACACACCCTTTATAAACCTACTGCTTAGAAAACTAAAATGGAAGAGTTAGGAGAGGAAAAATGGAATGAAGTGAAAAATGAATTGTGTTTTCCAATAGTTGAAGGCCACGCTTTTTATAGGCCTTCAGCGTGGAACGGTAGGGAGCGAAAAAGGCGGTGAACTTTAGAACGTGCATGGACAAAACGCTTGCACGCGGAAGAAGCAGAATGGGGAGGACCTTTATTAAAAATTAATAATCACACACACGCGCCTCGCCTGACCGACCGGACGGACGACAACGCGTGTGTGAGATGTCTACTGAACCCACATTGGTTTATCTCCTTACTCCCTCCAAAACATGGGTACCCCTTGGGGCCCAAACCCAAAACTCAAGATTGGAGTACATAAGGGAGGCTTCCAATACCAAATTTTTTAATGTGGGATTCTCCAACCAAAAGGTTGGTTCCCTCTTGTTTTGAAAATTAAATTTTCACCAACATAATATTCCCCCTTAGATACTCATTATATATATATGAAATATATCTCATTAAAACTTTATAAGGAAAAAATCCATTGGGAAAAAAATCCTAGTGAAGGAAAAAAATTACATATTTCATTAATCCAATACTCTTAAAAAGAATATAGTATATTTACTCCCTCTTATGGAAACATCATTTGAGATCTCTATGTCACCGCATTCCAATATTATGCACCAATTTCTCAAAGTTTGTGATTGGTAATGATTTTATAAATAAGGCTGCTAGGTTATCCTTCGAACAAATTTGTTGTACAATAATGTCACCATTTTCTTCAAGATCACGAATGTAGAAAAGCTTCGTTGAAATATGCTTTGTTTTATCTTCTTTGATATGTCCTCCTTTGATTTGGGATATACATGTTTTGTTGTCTTAATATAATATCGTTAGAAAATTTTTACTAGAAGACAAACCACATCTTCCACGAATGTGCTGAGTCATTGATTTTAGCCATACGCATTCTCATGGTCTATTTCACTAACCACCACGATACAACAGTTCCTCCATATGTGATAGATAACTTGTTTGAGATCTAGCTTTGTGTGGATCAGATAAATGTCTAGAATCTGCATAACCAACAAGATCAAAATTCGAAAAAGAAACTCATATCAATCATTCCTTGGAGATAACGGAGTATATGCTCAATTTCATTCCAATATCTTTATTGGAGAAGAACTATATCTTACTAATAAATTTATTGAAAATGCAATATATGGTCTTGTATTATTAGCAAGATACATAAGTGTACCAATTGCACTAAGATATGGTATTTCAGAACCAAGAAGTTCTTCATTATCATCTTGAGGTCGAAATATATCTTTCTTCACATCTAGTGAACAAACATCCATTGGAATGTTTAATGGATGTGCTTTGTCCATATAGAACTTTTTCAAAACTTTTTCTGTATAAGTTGACTGATGAACAAATATCTCATCTACTAAATTCTCAATTTGCAAGCCAAAATAAAAAAATTTTCGAGATCTTTCATCTCAAATTCTTTCTTAAGATATTCTATTGCCTTTGAAAGCTCTTCAGAAGTTTCAATTATATTTAAATCATCAACATATACAGTTATAATATCCTGTTTATGATTTCTTTATAAAAACACACGGACATATTAGATTATTTTGATATCATTCTTTCAATAAATATCCACTCAGGCGATTGTGCCACATTCGTTTGATTGTTTCAATCCAAATAATGATCTTTGTAATTCTATTGAATACAATCTCCAGGAATTTGATTTATATGTTTTAGGTACCTTAAATCCTTTTGGGATTCTCATATAAATATCATTATCAAGAGATCCATATAAATATGTTGTGACTACATCCATAAGATGCATGTCCAAATTTTCATACACAGTCAGATCAGCTAAATATCTTAATGTAATTGCATCCACCACAGGAGAATACGTCTCCTCGTAATCCATACTAGATCTTTGTGAAAAACCCTGTGCAACTAGTCTTGCTTAATATCTTGTGACCATATATTATTTTCATTTTTTTCTCACAAATACCCATTTGTATCCCACAGGTTAGATGCCTTTTGGTATTCAGGCTACTGGTCCAAAAACCTGACGTTTTGAAAGTGAGTTTAATTCTGCCTCGATTGCTTTTTTCTACTGAAGCCAATCTTTTCTATGTCGACATTCTTCAACAAATTTTGGTTCTGGATCCTTACTTTCAAATATAATATCAATAGCAACATTATATGTAAAAATGTTGTCAATAACTACATTAGTTCAGTTCCATCTTTTTCCTATCATGACATAACTTATTGAAATCTCATCATTATCTTTAGGTATTTCATATACCTCACTAGTCATGTCATGAATTTCTTCATGGGTACTTACATCCTCAACCAAGTCTTGTTGACTATTAATTATTTTTCTTTTTTGAGGATTTTTTTTAGAACCCACTAGTCTACCGTGCTTTTAGTGTGTTCCAAACTCATTAGTGACAACTTGCTGTGTTGGGATATCAATTTTCGATGGAATATTGACAACTGGTATATGTGATTTTGTTACTTTTTTTGCATCTATAAATGCATCTGGTAATTGATTTGCTATATTTTTAAATTAATTATCTTCTGAACTTTAAGTTCACATTAATCTGTACAGGGATCTAAATGGGACAATAAAGATGCGTTCTATGTAATTTATTTTTCCAACATTTTAATTTCTACCACTAATGTTGGAAAATTTGTCTTATTAAAATGACAACCGCAAATTATGCAACACCTGTCAGGGGTTCAAGATATTTAATAATTGATGGGGAATCATATCCAATATATATTCCTAAACTCCTCTGAGGACTCATTTTAGTGCATTGTGGTAGAACAATTACAACATATACAACACATCCAAAAATTAGATGGGAAATATTTGGCTCATGACTATAAGTTAATTGTAATGGCGAGTACTTATGATAAGTTACTGGCTTAATGTGTACAAATGACACTGCATGGAAAGTAGCATGTCCCAATACAGATGTAGGAAGTTTAGCTCTCATAAGCAATGGTCTAGCAATTAACTGCAAACATTTTATGAATGAATTTGCTAAACAATTTTGTATATGAACATGAGCTACAGGATGTTCAACACTTATCCAAATTGGTATACAATAATTATCAAAAGTTTGAAATGTAAATTCACCAGCATTATCAAGAGAATGGTCTTAATTGTATAATTAGGAAATTGTGCTCTTAACTTAATTATTTAAGCAAGTAATCTTGCAAATGCAAGATTTTGACTTGATAATAAGCACACGTGTGACTATATGTTGGATGCATCTATTAATACCATAAAATATCTAAATGGTCAACTTGGTGGGTTAATAGGTCCACATATATCACCATGAATTCGTTCCAAAAATGCAGGTGATTCAATCCCCACTTTAGCTGCTGATGGTCTAATTATAAATTTTCCTTGAGAGCAAGCATCACATGATAATTCATTAGATTGAAAAATCTTCTAACTCTTCAATTGGTGTCCATTTGAATTCTCAATGATTCTTCTCATCATTATAGACCATGGATGACGTAATCTGTTGTGCCAAATTGTAAATATGTCTAGATTTATGAACTTCAGGTTCATTGTTGCATATGTTTTAGTTACTCGTATATGAGTATAATATAATCTAGAAGATAAAGCAGATAATCCTTTCTATATATGTTTTTCATATGAGATAGTAGATATGATATAAAGATACTTCATATTATTCTTTTTATCAGTCTTAATATGATAACCATTGCAATGTATGTCTTTAAAACTAAGTAGATTTCTCTTTGATTGACTAGAGAACAATGCATTGTCAATTGTAAATTTTGTTCCTCTAGGCAAAATAATATTTTCTTTTCCAAACATTCAATTAGGTTTGCAGAACCTGATATCGTATTGACTTTTGTTTCCAGCATTGTCAGTTTCGAAAAATATTTTCTACTTGTAAATATTATATGCGTAGTTGCACTATCTGCCAGATGCAAATCTTCTTTACTCATTTTTAGTCATCCAACATATGAAAATGATTTAGGTTTCTTTATTAAAAGAAAATATTTACAATAAGAAAAAAAACATTTGGAAGATACAAAGGTTAACATCTATTAAGAGAAGAAAAAAAACATGGAGATGAATAGAAAAACAACAACATTAAATCTAAATATTTTCAAAGTCAGAGAAAACACTTGATATTCCATCAATTTCTCTTCAGGAGATTAAAGTCCGTCACATCGAAATTTGTCATATGGGATGGGTCAAATATGTCATTTTCCTAATATGCAAAATTTGCTTCCACATTTTTTTCTTTTTCCTTCAGAGATGCTTGATAGAGATCACTAAGTGTTTTAACGTATGACAGGTACGTGACCAATGCCCAGTCATTCCGCATTGAAAGTATTTTTTTCAACACTTTTTGAACTCTTATCTTGTGGAACTTTTCTTTTGTGATAATCATTTTTTGTGGTTCTTTTAAAATTTGAATGATTAGAACAATCACTATGAAAATAATAATTATTTCTTCCTCTGCCATGACCATGACCTTGACCACAATTATTATTAAAATTCACAGCATTCACTTCCGGGAATGGTGTCATTCTGGTTGGTCGAGTTCATGATTTTTTCATCAATAACTCATTATTTTGTTCGGTCACAAGAAAACATTAGATGAGCGTAGAATACTTTTAAAATATTTATTTTGATATTGCTACGGCAGAACATATCCGAAATATAATATTAAAATAAATATAATATATACGATAATAAAATAAATAAATATTAACATAAATTAAATATAATATATGAATAAAATAAAATAAAATAAAATAACAAAATATGAAATAAGAACACGTATTGTAATTAAAGTGTGGGATGGGGGAATCAAACCTCAAACCTCAAGGTTAATAGTATGAACACTATGCCAGTTTTAAATGACATAATAAATGAAAATATTTTCAACAAATAGCAAAATATCATTGTCTATGTATCATAGACCATGATAGACATAGACTACTATATATGTGTCTATCTGTGTATGATAAATACATATAGTAGTTTATCACGATATATGACATGTAGGTAGTAAAATTTTGTTATATTTATATATTTTTTGGTTTATTTTTTTTTTATATTTGAAAATCATTCTAAAAAAATAGGATAAAATAATTTTTAAGATTCAAATATGAGCCAGTGGCAAAAATTTAGAATATATTTGTTTTTGGGATTTAAATTAGACAAGCGAATACAATTACACTGTATAGAAAGAAAAGATCAAGTGCAAGGACTGCTTTCAATAAAATTGACTAATCCCAATTTATTGTTATTCTTCCAAATGGAAGCTTAAATTTTGCTACACAATTCAATTAGATTTTTTTTTGTCATTCTTTCCCTTTATTGTTTTTGGAGAGGAAAGAGAGATCTCATGGTTGACCCATAACTTAACATTACCACAATAATGGTATTATTTAACGTTTAGAGCTTTTGAATACTTGATGTTTTTATAAAAAAAAAAAAAAAAAAGAAAAAGTCAATCAACATATAAATTTGATGAAAAAAATAAAAAATAATAATTATAAAAGAAAATGGAGGTTGGCGAAAATTTCCAGATTTTTTTCATTTCATTGTTACTTGAGACTTTATAAATGTCTAAGTAATTTGTGGTTTAATTTTTTTAGGGTTTGATATATTAAAGAGATGAAAAATTGGGAAGGTGTCCCCAAACCCCCGAAACCACACAAAAAAACATAACTCCGATGACTCCTCAATGTCTCCAGAGATTCACGATCGTTGCCACTCTCGTCTGACTTCCTCGCCGACATCTACGGATCAACAACTTTGAGAATCTACTGCTTGTTTCTTCCAGCGGCTTTGAGAATCTTTTGATCATATATCTCAGTTTTAGAATCATTTTGCAGTGAAGTTGTTGATTACTGAAAGCCCCATTTTCTTCTATTGCTTGTCTTCTTCTTTCTTTTCAGAATAAACGCACTCTGTTCTTCTTCTTCTTCACTCCTCTTGTTGGGGTTACAACAAACACAATCCAAAACGATCCAATTTCAATGATCCAGTTTTTGTTTTAAGTTTGTTAGGGGTACTGCTGAGTTTTTCTTTGTTTTGGACAATGAGAATCTGTTGTAATCCAAAAATGGATGTCAATGGTGAAGAGATCTTTATGATGGATAAGGTCAATTTGTTCATCCCTCTTGGTTTTTTTCTCTACATTTGTGAAAATTTTGCATCATTTCTTACGATTTTACTTTACCCCATTGATTCTGTTCACGATTTTTGTTTTTTTACCTTTTGTTACTATGTGTTTTACCTTTTTTCTGGAGTATGTAGTCGATAATGGAGATGTTTTCTGGTCAATTTTTCATCCTTGTACTTCATTTTGCTTTAATTTTGTGTTGATTTCTTCTGTTTTTTGTTTCTTTGGGCTACTTCTGTAGAAAACTGTAGCTTCATATGGAGATGTTGATTGTGCCTAAATATGAAGCAGCTGGGGTAAGTTCTTCATCTTCTTCTTCATTACTCCATGAAATCTCTGTAATTCATTCATTATATATTACATGTTCCGCCGGTAATTGGGATTTTGACGAGGCAAGATTTGAGGCCATACATTATTCTTGTTAGAGTAAACACGCAAAATGCGGAAACTAACTGAATCATTAAACACTCTAATTACATTACATTAATTTGAGTAACAAACATGCTAAAAATAAGTTTTTCAAACAATAGGGTTTCATTTTGGATACCTTTGATGATTTCCATTTACTCCTTGCAATTTCCACGAAATTGACCTTCAAGCTCTTCAATAGACCACCAAGAGTATCTTCTCTACTATTCTCAGCCTTGGATTAAGTGGTAGAACTCTAATTGAAAAGGAGATTTAGATTGATTTTGGAGGGCTTGACAGAAAAACTCTTTTTCCAACAGAAGATTTTTCAAAATTTCAATTACATGTCCTAAATCTGATTAATTTTCCAGTATTTAATCAACCTTACCATGCAAAACTAATTAAACAGCTATTTGACATTCAAATAGCACCAAATAAGTAGTCTTAGGTATTATTATGGGCAAATCCACTATAGAAATGGATGTGGGTTAAATCTACTAAAACCAAATTTTCAATTTTAATTTAATTCAATTCTTAATCATAATTAAATTAAATGCAAAACAAATTCAATTTTTAAAATTGAATTTTAGAATTGAAATTTATTTAATTTATGAAATAATTAACTAAACAAATTTAATTAATTAAGTAATAATAATTTATTATCAAATATTAAATTGATAAAACATGTAATTCATATATGAATGTAATCAATATTTAGATCATTATTTAAATATATTGAACTCTCCAAATACGTTTAATTTCAATAAATTTAAACATTAATTATATCAAATATAATGGTCCAAACCCTTGAAGGAAATCAGACGTGAGGATTTCCATGAGTAGTGAAATGATCGTTCCAAATTCCATTCGAAATTGAACACTAACAATTACAGTAAACAAACGGAAACTAACTGGTCATGCAACATACGAAATTACAACATACTTTACAATAAGATCAAGGGATAGAACATCATATTTTTGAAGACTCATCTTAAAAAATCCTTGATCACGAACGCTCGTTCAATCTCCAAGACTGCAACACACGAATGCTCAAACACAGCGACCGCAACACAGCGCGATCAACAGCAAACTGAACTCAACGAACGGTCTCCAAAACCTCGACTAAGTCGAGTTGAGTAAGACACCACCACAATGGCTATCTTAGTATTCTCGGTGTGAGAATCTAGAAGTGTGGGCTCTGTGTGGACTTGGTTAGAGCAAGAGACCGGAGGAAAAACAATCGTGTAATGATTGAGCAAGTGGGGGATGACAGAGGTCTATCGTATAGACTATGCCCAATCGTTTAGAAGATGACGAGCTATCATATAGCAAAAGCCCCACGATCGTTTAGAAGACGACCAGCTGAGTGAACTATCATGTACTGTCATTCCAGGATCATTTAGTCTCTCTTCAGCTATCGTTTAGTCATCCTATTCACTTGATGGCAACTCCGTGAGTTTTTCCAAGAATAGAAACTCTCACAAAAACTACTAAAATTAGGAAAACATTTTTCTTTTTATCTCAATGTTATCATGAAACTACCAAAACCTCCCGCTCAATTGGTTATTAGAGAAAAAGATATAATTATCCAATAATTAATAATATTATAAATATATATGATAACCAACTTACCACAGTATATTTATAACATATAGTTTTAATATTTTATCTCATAAAACATATAAACCATAGTTCTTTTTCTATTTCATGGTACTTAATGTAAATCTCATTTACATTAATCCTCCACTTGATGTATCTCGTACATCACATCGATCATATCATATATAATCGAATTACCTCTTGTTAATTTGAACATTTCAAATCAACACCCAGAACTGATTTTCAACTTGAATCCATTGAGCTACCAATGGGACCTTATGGACTTGTAGCTTGAAGCTCCAATGGTATGTAAACAATTGACTAAACTCTTTAGTCACAGGATCCACCATTCGTTAGTTGCCAGGCACTCCACTAAAGACCGACAGTTGCACTCTCCTTACTACAGATATATTTTGTGTCCATATCAACCAATCAGTAGTGCGATAACCCTTCACAGATCACTCGTAAGTACAGCTGGGCTAATAACGTTATGCCCTTGTAGTTACATCTAACTTCTTATGTACCACTGATCTCTTTAATGAACATAAGTCATAGTCCTACTATGACTGAGTCCTCTTTTCCAAAGAGAAGCTGTGGCCACTATGTTCAAGACCTAGAATCAGTCCTTAAGGGAGTAATCTATCTACTTACCCCTGCTTCGGGAAAGGAGTGAATTCCATCTTGTGTAACTGAGTTCCCAGCTCTCAAATCAGACAAATCCCCAAAAAGGTAGGCATGTTGAGTTGGCAATCTGGCCATTCTCACCCATACTAAACAAAGGACCGTCTTCAAAGGCAGGAGTTCCCAAAACACTCAGGATTGAGGTCATGTCACCTATAGTCGTTTAAGTGAGATGTAAGTCTCAAGTATCAACGACATTATATAAAGAGACTAGTCATTTCGTGGTCCAGTCTTATACAAACTCTTTGTATAGGATACCCTCGCTCGCATGTCTCCACATGAATAATCAGGATCTACCATCTATAGTAGTTCACAATATTTGTAAACCTCTACAAAGCGGGTCGTATCCATAGTGTCACAAGGATTAGGTATCCCTCTTTAATCCTTATACTACAGACCTTTTTTAGGTTATCACTTAAGTCATGATCCACTTGTATATCTCATATACATGCTTAAGTTTTCAGACAATAATCATGAAGCTTTGTTTATTAGATATGAGCAAATGCCAAATAAAATAACTCTTATTTTATTCATAACAATGTGTACAGTTTACAAACTACGAGACTCTGGGAGAATTAAGATACCAAACCTAACAATCCTAAATCGAATTTGAACATTTCAAATTCACTTAATATACTAATCCAAGGTTTAATATTTTACGAGCTAGTAAACGGATCTTATAGACCTATAGAACATGAGCTCCAACGATTTGGGATTAATTGGCTAAACTCTTTAAACCGAATTAATCAATATTCGTTAACTACCGAGACATACCATTATAGCTCAGTAGTTGCACACTCCTCATTGTAGAAATATTTCTGTCCACTTGATTTAACCAAATCAGTGAGACGATCTTTCACAGGTCGTTTGTATTTAGAGCTAGGTTAAAATTACTATTTTACCCCTGTAAATATATCTTGCTTCTTAAGTCACCATTGATCCTCTATTGAACAATTGGTTTATAATCCAACTAATAAATCATATCACTTTCTCTTATGAGAAGGCGAGACCTCTTTGTTCAAAACTAGGAATCAATACTTAAGGGAATAACCTATCTGCTAACCCTAAAACGGGCAGGAGTGAATTCCTTCTTATAAGACTATGTCCCTAGCTATCTATCCGATTTTATCCTCAAAATGGGAGGCTTATTGAGCGATGATGTTGAACCACTCTCACCTATGTAGATCAAAGGATAATCCCGAATAAACTGGAGTTCATAGTTAACTCAGAATTAGGATTGAGTTACATTAGGTCATAAATTTAATATAGTCAATTTTAACAGTAAACGGTTGTTATAAAGAAAAGTGACTATTTCGTGGTTTGGTCTTATACAAACGTCTTTTGCATAGGATGCCTTCACTCGCATGTCTCCACATGAACGATTTCGAAATCACATCGTTTGTATCAATATACAAAGTGGGTCGCATCCAGAGTGTCCCCAGGATGAGGTACCCAATCTCATCTATATACTTATAGATCTTTTTGGCTATATACTAAAATTTGATCATCTTTTATGTCTCTACATAAAGTTAAAGTATTCATACTATAGCCATGAGTTTGTTATTCGATTTTATAACAGAATGCAATTTCAATAACCCTTTTATTGAATGAAGTCTCAATAATACTTTTATCGAAAAAAATAAAATATGTTTAGTAAATACGAACTGCAAGTTTTAGGACATTCCCAACAATTCTAAGTGCATTTCCTCATTTGGCAAAAATCAAAGGCAATGAAAAATGGAATTGAACTATGAATTTGGATATTTCTCATCTCATTCATGATTCAACACAAAATATACACTCTTCACATATTCCAAAAGCTTTTTTCTTCACTTGCTTTCTGCTATATTTCGTATCATATCATTGTTTCTATTATTTCTTCACCAATTTTTGGGGCCTTCTATCGATTCAATTTCACAATAAACAAATGGATTCTCCATTTAATTTTGATTCTCCTTTCTTTCTTTCTTTTTTTTTTGGAAATATAGTTGTGCTTAATAAAATTACCTACATTTACTTCTAGTTTGATTCTCTTATTCCTTTTTGAGCTTTTAGCAAATTTTGCATTGGGAAGTAATAAAATATGATTTGTTAATGTCAATTCAAATCCATTACAACTTCATGAATTGTAGTTTTTCTCCCCTTATTTTCTTCTTTAGGGATGATCATCGATTTTTAAGATGATGTTTTATTTACTGTTATGTACTGATTGGTTTTGGAAAACAAAAGTTCAAAACGGAAGATGCTAGCACAAAATTGTGAATAATCCAAACTTACATTGTCAAAGACTGAAAATAAATCATGTGACATTTGTTTCACTAATTGGTCAATGACAACTACTTCATATTTGGTCAATTTTGTCATTTTCTAATTGGTACCTCATTCATAGTCTTCAAATTAAGTATGAAGGTTGTTTTGAGGTAAAACTTATCTAAACGTTCTTTCAGTTTTGATTTAGGATTCTGAATTGATATATTTATATTTTGTGTGAAAGTTCTAAAGAGTTATATGATGTGTATCTTTTTTTTATAGGATCGAGCTCCATTGTCATATCTTTTCCAAAAAAAAGCATCCAAGAACTATGACATCTCATTAGAGGTACTTAATTCATTCCATTTTACTTTTTTTTTTTTTAAAAAATTTTTATATAGTTTTTTTTTAGTTTGTAGCTTGATTAATTGCACTTTTGGCTTGAAACTCTAAAGTCATATCATATTCAATGTCTTCGATAGTTTTAGTTTGAGTTGAGCTTCACATTTACGGATGTATGGGTCAACTTGTAGCCATATTCAATATTTTTATTTCAAAAAATTGATTTAGTTTCAAGCTCAAATGTGATTATTTTTGTTTGTATTTCGTGTTAGGTTTGTGAATCATGTTAGCATTTGCTTTTTCCTTAAGTTTTTAGGACTTTGTAGATTGTGGTGCTTAATTTTAGTAATTTTTTAATTATTTCAATCTAGATGTTGTGATTTTTGGTATGTTATTTCAATATATGTAGGGGCTAAAAGCAATAAGTTTGTTACGTAAGCGACAATTAAAGAATAAAAAAATATAAAAAGTATCAACACACAGATATACGTGGTTCACTAACGGTGTATTAGCTACGTTCACGGGGCAGAGGGAGAATAATATTATTAGAGAGAATATTTTCTGAATACACCAAAACAACGCCTCTAAGGGTTAGAGAGTTTATATAACACATTACTCTAAACCGTAGGACCCCCGTACTTAGTTGTTCGAAGCACCAATAAACAAATTCAAGGCATTCCAACAAATCTCCACCTTGACTTGAATTCTCTCCTAGATAACAGATATACCAGATGCAACATAAATCAACATTGTTAGATGTACCCAAACTTCTCCCTCATACCTCAAAGTGTCCCACAAAGGGGATCACTAACAATTCAAAATATTCAGCAAGTCCATACAATGTTAGAACTTGCCTTATGGAACCGGTTTAGTGAACATATCAGTAGGGTTATCAACAGTACCAATTTCCATCACTTTAACTCTCTGCTCACCTCTTAAGAAGTGATATCTTACATCGATGTACTTAGTTCTCTCATGATGAACTTGATCCTTGGCTAGATATATTGCACTCAAACTATCACAATATACAATAGCTTTGTCATAATGTAAACTAAGATCATCAACTAACCCCCTCAACCATATTCCTTCTTTAGCAGCTTCTGTCAAGGCCATGTACTCTGTTTCAATAGTAGACAAAGTAACTGTAGGCTGTAAGGTTGCCTTCCAACTAACAACAGAACCACCCAGAATGAACACATAACCAGTCATAGACCTCATACTGTTAACATCTCCAACATAGTCAGAATCAGAATAACTGGTCACTAAACACTTTGTGTCATTCCCATAAACGAGACCGACATTAGATGTACCTCTAAGGTAATGAAAAATCCTCTTAACAACTTGCCAATGCTCCTTCCCAAGTTGACCCATGAACCTGCTGACAACACTAACAACATGGGCAAGATCAGGCCTAATACAGACCATAGCATACATCAAACTTTCCATTGCACTAGCATAAGGAACTTGAAACATGTACTCTTTCTCAGCTTCAGACTGTGGTGAAAACATAGATGAAAACGGGCATTTGCAGCACTAGGAGTATTTATAGACTTAGTTGAAGACATACCAAACCTGGACAATATTTTCTAAATATAGCCTTTTTGTGACAAGAAGAGCTTTTCTTATCTTTGTCCTAATAAATCTCCATACGCAAAAATTTTTTAGCAACACCCAAATCCTTCATATCAAACTCAACACTGAGAAGAATCTTCAATTTTAGAATGTCAAACTTGGACTTTGCAGCTATGAGCATATCGTCTACATATAAAAGCAGATAAATCATCATACCATCATCAGCTTTGTTGTGATATACACAACAATCAAACAAACTCCTCTTCAACTTGCAAACATAATCTTCTTTACCTGGACGCTGGAACCCATCTGGGGTCATATAAATATCTTCCTCCAACTCTCCATGTAAGAAAGCTGTCTTCACATCTAGTTGCTCAAGTTCCAAATTCTAATGTGCTAATATAGCTAGTAACACCCTGATAGAAGTAAGTCTAACTATTGGTGAGAAGATCTCATTATAATCAACTCCTTCCCTCTGTGTGAACCCTCTAGCAACAACTCGAGCTTTATATTTAATGCTCTCTGAAGGTGATAGTCCCTCATTTTTCTTGAAAACTCATTTACAAGTGACAAATTTTCTCTTCTTAGGCTGTTTAACTAATTCCCAAGTTTGAATTTTGTTAAGAGATCCCATCTTATCCCTCATAGCAGCAAGCCATTGAGCAGACCCACTACATGATACAGCTTCTCTATAGGTGGATGGCTCATGAAGATCTACCTTTTCAATAACCTACAGCGCAAAAGTAATCATATCTTCAAAACCATACCTCACAGGAGGTCCAACACCAACTCTTCTAGCTTTGTCATGAGCTATACTCTGTTGATCTACTTGTGAGCTAGAATTGTCAGGCAAAACAACTTCTGATATTTCAGGCACATTAGTTTCTTGTTCCACATTATTTTTTGTAGTAACGTGTTGATCTTCTCCACCTTGGTGTTGTAGTTCATTCACAGCTGAAGTGAATTGTATCTCCACTATTTATCAACACTACTACTTTCTCCCACATCAGTAGACGTCAAAAAAAGGCTTCACAATTGATTTAATGATAGCTCTAAAAAAGAGCTATTATTCCTAGCTCAATTCAGGTTCGTTATTGGACTTTACGTGTTTATTTCCCTGTTTTGTAGACATCGAGCAAACAAAAGGTAGAATTAATCATCTGGTAAAAAATGGGGTTAATTTGAAGCAATTTAGAGTTAATTTAAGCATCCAGGCTTCAAAGGAATCAAAATGACCAAAATGCCCCTACGGAGTATCACAACGCTCATAATTGGCCTGAGCCTGACGCTCGTTTGACGCTTGAAGGCAAAAGCTTTGAGTGCAGGGGAACATTGCAACGCTGCCCTAAGCGTCACAATGCACTGGAGTTGAATCATCACCAGCGTTCCAACGCATCTCAATGCTTGAACTTCAATGCTGAAAGATAGAAGCATCAGAATTGCGAGCTTCTTTAGAGCGTTGTGATGTTGCGATGATTGACGAACAAGCAACGAGACGTACACGCAAGTTAGCATTGGACTTCTCTCTTGACGCTTTCTTTCAGCAGCATCAGCGGAACATCGTTGCAACACTGCGATGATTTCTATAAATACTCCCTCTTGGCCTTAGGTCAAAATATGTCTAATTTTGGAGGCCAAAGTTAATCTTCGTCCTTCTGTCTTTTCCTTTAATTTTCAGTATCTTTAGTAATTTATCGAGTAGATGCCAGATTGTAGCTTCTCATCCTTCATAGGAAGGTAAGATTTTAGTTTCTTAGTTTAGGGATTTAGAGGAACTTGATGTAGTTTATGAGATTTTAATTTAATGATTTATTCGAACTTTTTTATGGGTTTTGATCTGAATCTATATGTATAAATTGCATGATTTTGATTGTTGATTGGCGCCCAATAATTTTGTCATGTAATTCTAACGCTTTGAGATTACCTTGTAATATCTGACATGTATTTATAAGATAATCCCATTGGAAGCAATAGGTTAGTTAGGCAAAAAGGACTGTTCCTTGCAACCTAGAGAAAAACCGTATTGATTGTTTAATTAGACGTTGGAAATTAACACTCATCTTAACGTAATCCCTAGATCTTAATATGATTCATTAATTTTTATGGAGCGGAATCGTTTTGTGTGCATTTTGACTAATTAAATCATTAGGACCATTGGTTGGGATCTTGATCAATTGGCCTACGCATAAACAAGAAATTTAAGTCATAAATTGGGTTGATGATCTAAATTACATTGGGCAAATCCATTCCTCTATACTAAGACATCTCGGTTAATTGCACTTCTATCTTTATTTTTCTTGCATTTGTATTTTCACACAATTTCAATTATCAAACCATACCAATCTCCCCCCCCCCCCCCCTTCATTTATCCCTTTAACTGAAAACGAGCTTTGGTGAAATAATCTTCCGCGCTTCCTTGAGGATCGACCTCGGACTTGCTGCTTGTACTACCAGTTAGTATAAGTAGTTCGTTTAGTGATTTATAAATATTATTTATGCAGGTGCGGTGATGTTTTGATTATCATGCAATGAAAGGATGCGTGGATGCGATGATCATGCAAGTTTTCCTAGCAAAGCGCAAGTATAAGCCTTCTTAGAGTCCTGGTAAGTCCAAGGTCGAACGCAGGGATTAGTAAATAGATATGCGACAGACTCTCTGATCTTATTGCGATGGTGATTTAACTTTGATTTTCTGATGCGATGGAATTAAATGCACAGCGATGAGAAGGTGGTGTTGTAACAAATATGCGATAAAGGGGTTGAGAAGAGGTTTTGCTAGCATTTATTAAGATATTGTAGAAGTCATGCGATCATGCTATACACAAATATTAAGCACTACATTTCTCAATGCATAATAACACATTTCCTATGTCTAGGATGCATGCGATGTGTATGGTATGCAATAGATAGACCTTATTTCTAAGTATTTACTCTTGCTTATGCGATCTAATCCAACTCTCTCAAGCCTAGATTCTGTCTTTAGACTACTCTCTCAAGTACGCCAAATGATGAATGAAGCATACATAAGACAAGATGATCGCATAAAATCCATAGCTTAAGTCATGTTAGCTAAGTACTTCTCAACCCATTCACAAATTTAGTTACTCATGTATGGTGTGAAGAGACTGAACATAAATTGAAATGAAGTTTCCATTCTTGCAAATAAAGTGTTTAAGTACAAAACAATGAATGGTGTAAGTATCAAGCCAGGTAAGCAATGTCTTGCTTCCTTTGGTGTTTTTAATACTCTTATCACTTCAATTCTTCCCCAAGTTGTAAACTCTTTCTCTCGCAAGGGTTTGGTGTCTCTCCTCCGTGCTATTTCCGGCAGTCTCTCGACCTCTCCGAAAATTAATTTCTTCTCAAGAATTCCCTTTCCTTGGCTTCGTTCTTCTCCTGGTTTGGTAGCATTGGATATTTATAGACTTCCAGACAAAACAGTTCTTCTCACTAATGATTGCGTGGATGGGCAACATTAATTTTCATACCCTATTGCGCCGTCTGATAGTCACCGGAAATTCAATGTATTTACAGCGGTATGATCTTCAACGACCGTCAACTGAATTTCTTATTTGACCGTTATCGGCTTTATGTCCCATCACATTTATTACATTAGGCCACCGCCTTTATGTAAGGTTATCACACGATCATCTTTGAGGTACCCTTGGATTGCAAACTCAAAACGCGCTATCACATTGTTCCTGCACAGAATAACTCCGTTTAACTGCTTTTATGCGATGAGAGTTAGCGATTGCAATTTTTCTTTTAGTTTGGCACATTCAATCGTAATATTGCCTATTCACCGTCGCTTTCTCCCATTGTTTTAATAATTTGAGCTTTAATAACTTATATTTCTACCAGTTATCACACGGGTTTATGGGCAATGGTAAATTCGACCTTGCCAAATTGACGCCATTGCTGTGGAAGCCAATTAGTTCTTCTCAGTTAGTTTTTAGTTAAAGATTCTTTTGGTTTGATTTGTTTTCTTTTTATATCAGTTAAGCATGATAGGATTTTCGATTTAGTCTTCGACGTCCTAAGGTCAAGTTGCAAATTTTAATAATGAGGTAAGTGGCCTTTGCCACAAGCTTGCTGAGTTGACTTCCTTGGTTGGCCACTTGGGGAAAAGGAGATCGCAACAAGTAGAAGTTTGTGGGATATGCCTACTCGAGGGGCATCCCACGCAAGTATGGCCGAGGTAGTAGTGGATGCCAGCACCATGTGGATTCACTGAAGAGGGGTATTATGAACCTTGGGACTACGAGCCTCACCATTCTTGGTGGGGTGAGTCCTTTGACCATGGATACTTAAGATGGCAACAGAGCTTTGGCAACCAAGATTTCACAACACCACACTAGTCGATTCACACTCAGTTTTCAGGGTCAGATATGTCTTTAGAGGCTTTGGTTATGGAGCTTGCTAAGTGAGCTTTTAAGTTTGAGCAGGACAACCTCTGTAGGCAACAAGAGTTCGAGTGCATCCAGCAGAAGAGTCTTACCTTGAGGCTGAGGGTAGGACTGACTTGCAAATTCTGAGTGACTTTGTTGCTCGACTTACAACTTCAACTGGGAGGCCGGATGAGCCATTGCCATACCATTCATTTGATTTTTCTAAGACCTAGAGGCGTGAGGTAGTCCATGTCGATATAGTGGAGGAGTAGGAACCACTTCCTAGAGATTCATGCCCAGGTATGACTTTGAAGTTTTTAGTTTCTGAACTTGCTAATAGTACCTCTCAGTTTCAGCAGGATACAAAAAATTTTCAGTAGGATTTTCAAGCTTGGCTACAAGGATTGATTACCCAAGTTGCCCAGCTAAACGAGGCCATGCAGAAACTTGAAAGCACACCAGAGCAGTCCATCATCCATACCTTGGAAGCCGAGTTCCTTGCGGAATGCTACTACTCCAGTGATGAGGAGGACGTCACTTAATGCTTGCCAGTTTGTGAGGTTAAGGAGAATTTTGAGCCTAAATCTGACGATATCCAGGTGATAGAGTTAGAGGCCAAAAGATCTTGCCCTGTTCTGACTCCCAGTATTTTGTATATATTCGAGTTTTGTTCCCCTAGTCCATGCCAGACATCTTCAATTGTCGAACAAATGCGAAATTTTGAAAAACCCTAACAAGGCCCTGATACTAGTTTGTTACGTAATCGACAATTAAAGAATACAAAAACATAAAAAATATCAACACACAAATATACGTGGTTTACTAACGATGTGTTAGCTACGTCTACGGGACAGAGGGAGAATAATATTATTAGAGGGTATGTTTTCTGAATATACCAAAACGGCGCCTCTAAGGGTTAAAGAATTTATATAGCACAATACTCTAAACCCTAGAGTCATAATCGCAAATAACTACAAATAAATAAATATGCTAAATACGAATTCTGAATAGGTTTTTTCGAAGCGCCAACAAACAAATTCAAGGCATTCTAAAAAAAGTTCAAGGTGAGCTACATTATTCTTGTGGAAGCGGGAGCATAGTGAGTAAGATTTGACTATGACAAATTCATCTAGGATTGATAGTTGTAATTTTTGGAATTGTTCGAAGGATTGGAGGGGAGGGGAAGGGAGGGTCACATCCCCTCCCAGATTACCCTCATAACCTGGAAGAAGATATGACGGTAGCAATTTCTAGCCCTGTTGCTAGCATTTACCATCTTAACCCTCTAACTTGAGCTAACTAGATAAGTATTATCAATGAACACAAACATCTCACCTCCAGAAGGCTCCACAAACTTTATATGATCACATGCAAATAGTCACGACATAATATCTACAGGTAAAATATTTACAGTTGGACCCAAACTTCACTAACATAGCCCTGATCCCCCTAAAAAAATGTGTACATAGATATAGACCAACAACCTATGTTCTTTTTAATTAGTCGAGCCTTTCAATGGCAAGCAGTAACAGGATCAATCTTGAGGAATCTGGCCGTTACTTGGGAAAGGAAAACATAGGAAAACTGTGAGCTAGTTGCCTAGTGAGTGACTATAAAATCATATTATGCCATGCTTTACATTATCATAAACATATAAACATATCGAGAAACATATCAAGCAACTCCCTTTAAAAAGACATAAACATGGTCATAACATCAAGCTTCTAAGAAGAAAACTCATTTAATATCAATAAAAATCCTTAAACATCATTAAACCTTAGTTGAAAACGAGCATACATTACTCTAGCTCCCAATGTCTGTATCCGGCCAAGAGACCCATACTTCGCCCTCTCTTTGCTAGTATATGGCTTAGGAGACCCATACTTCGGCCTCTCATTCAGAACTACCTACATCCACGTGGAGTTTTCTAAGTACTGTCAACACTTTAGGTACTATTACCCAGATACCTTCTCTGTGTCCTTCAGTACTGGGTTCTTCTCTAGCATCAAATCAAGCTTTAATAGTAAAACATTTACATTAAGAGTCATTCTATCATAGACTTTCTCTAGAAACGCATGCTTCATCATAGAAACTTAACTTTTGTAATGAATTTACATTATACCTTGGCATGTGATAAAACATATACAAGCTGGAGAAGAAATGCTATACAATTTATTAAACATTTGTTGCTTGAGAATGTATAAACTCATTATCAACATTACTGAAAATTGCATGATCTTTTATACACAAATATTGAAAACATTAAGTTCATTTTAGTCATTCACAACTCGTCGGGGCTCTTAATGGTTTGTAAGCTTCTTCTAGATCCTCTTGGCCAATAGTAGCGAGATTTATATCAACACCAGTGAGATTTAGTCCAAAAATTCAGCGAGATTCTTTTCTTGAGCGAGATCAGCACAAAAACTAACGAGATTATCATCCTGAGCGAGATTCACATCTTCCTTGTTTCGCTCTCACTCTCTATGGTGAGCTGCTTGCTTGATCTTCCTAAGCAGCTGCCTGTTTACACATCGAATTTCTTAAAATTTTAGCCCTAAACTCCTTGTAATTCGACCTGGAGCTTCCAATCTTCACTGATAGCCTTGATTAATTCGAAAGCCTGGCCCTTCTGCAATTTCTTTACTTTTCGTCCTTCTTCCTGTGAAATCTTTCCCCGGAAAACCAACCTCAAAAACTAGATTCTCCCAGCTTTCAAATGATACCGACCTCACTTAATTCGCTCGATCATTTGCCAAAATCAAGCTTCTGAAGTTCATCTTCCTCTTATACTTCTGGTCGCCTCCCATGAGTGAATATCAAACCGCCACCTCACCAGCAGTAACTTAATGTTTTTCGGCCAAATTCAATTAATAAATCTCTTTGATTTTTTTTTCTTCATTAGTAATTCCTTGTAATTAAACCATAGATTTTCACTGATTAATTAATTAACATAACATCCTCATGGCTAAACATACTTATATAGAAAATGTAGAATTCGAGGTTTACGTGTGTGTGTGGGGAGGGGGGGGTGTTGATTGTATGGAAATGTGTTCATATGGGGTTGATAGTTAGTTATACTTTTGAAATTGTTATTCTTATGGGGTTCATATTCTTATAACTTAGACATTATTTATTTGAACTTTGTTATGAACTTTGATAACATGAGGTTGTTATATGAAAATATATATGTTCAAGATATATGAACTTTCTTAGGTTGGTGGAATTTTTGGGTTGATTAATGCTTAGATTGTTCATATATATGTGTTGTTTGTTTATTTGGTCAATAAATAACTATCATCTTCAATTAAATTATATAATTATTGGATCTCAAAACAGGAGCAATTATAGGTAATTTCTAATAATACAATTTTTTTTAAAAAAAAATCACATACGAACTTGACAAGCAAAACGTATCAAGTATTCATTAAGTTGTCAGTTTTAGAGTATCAAGAAGAAATTACATTTGACAAGTAAAAAGTGTCAAGTTATGAAAACCTTGATCCATAATAAATGTCAAGAATTTAGATACTTGACACTTAAAATAGTTATAAAGTATCAAAAAAATTACAACTCGATGCTTTTAGTCAATCAATAAATTTCTCTTATTCTTGACACAAGCTAAAAACGTCAAGTAACACTGATAGTTGACTACAAAAAAAGGTCAAGTAATACAGTTTTTGTAGTAGTGTAACTAGTTGAAGTAAGAGACATTTGCAAGGATAACAAAAATAAAAGTTACAAATATTGTAAATTTGGCAATGGTTTTATGAAATTTACAAATATAACATAAATATGTTAGAAATAATTTTTGTTTATAATTATTCCAATTTAACCCTTTTTGGTGTAAGAACAGATATATTAGTAGTATATCTAATATATTTTAATATTTGATATATTAATTAACTGATATATTTTATATTTGGCATATCAATAAATTATGGATATACTTTATATTTAGTAGATCGTTCAACTATACAATTGATATAGCAAATTTACTATTCATTATACCAAATTTTTCAATCAATAAGTGTTTATGCACATGTTATTATTCGTAGGCTAAATTTGATTTCTTATTCATTTGTTTTAGAGTATCAATTTTCTAGAATATCATCATTAACTTTACAATGGTTCAATTTGTTATATTGGTATATATTATGAATATATGTTACATGCCAATATTACAATTGGAACTGAATCTTGAACAAGAGGTTGTCAACTACTGATATACTAAAGTAAATATATTTTCAAGAAGTACTGATATATATTAATGATACACCAATGTTATACTTAAAATGAATTTTGAATTGACTTGATATACTAATAATATACTAATCACTACAACAAGGTTTTCAGGACTCTAAAAACTGTCATTAATACATTTCTTGACTTTTTTTTAGTCTTTGAATCTACCATCAAGAAAAGTGTATAGATGACACATGAAAAATTAGTCATTATTAGTTGTTTCATGACTTTTCAATTCAGTTAACAATAATTATTTATTTAACATTTTATTACCCATCATGGTTAAATATTTTTTATGACAATTTATCATTGTCAATAAATCATAAAAAAGTTGACATTTTCTGTCAATTAGACCTTTACATTGACATTAAAAATTTGTCAAAAAAATATTAATAATGTCACATTTATAGTGTCAATAATATCGCAATTGTGGCACTTTCTAAACTAAACTATGTACATTGACACTTATTTAATGTCATAACTACATCTCATGACATTTATGATATAAAAAAAAAATTTAATGACGGATAATTATTTGTTTCATACATGTTATTACACCTATGTTTCCTCAAATTTTGACACAAAATATGTACATGAACATAAATATGAACTTTCATATATAACAAAATGAAGTTTGTAATATTAATACAAGGAAACTATACAAACCTCAGTTAAGTTGTTTACAAAGAAACTAAATACAACTAAGTATTAGTACTATGCCAGCAATATATATATATATATATAACTAATTTAGTAGTTTCCCACTTCAACGTGTTTGTTCAAGCCCTAGTAAAAAAAAAACAATATTCATCTTAGAACTCAACTTGAAACATCAATGTCAACAATTATAGCAATATTTGTAAGTTATACCTTTTTAATATTCGCAATCTTCCCAACTTATTAATATTATATTTGAAATTTAATTTAGAATGAAATGCAATTGACATTTTGTTGATACACCAATATTATAGTTGAAATGAATTCATAATGAGTGTTGATATAATTCAGATACACCAATGATAAACTTGAAATGAATTTTAATGAATACTACTATACTATCGATATACTACTGTTAAATTTTTAATGAATTTTGAATGAGCGTCAATAAAGCATTGATACACCGATGTAATACTTAGTATGCATTTTGAACGAATGAAGGTATACAATTAATACACTAATGATATACTTGAAATGCATTTTGAATTAGTATTGATATAAAATCGAAATACCAAATGATATATTTGAATTATTTCAATATCATTTTAGACGATATACTTCATATTTGGTATATCAAGAATATCATTGATATATTTTTCTTTCTTTCTAAATCTGATAGATCAATCAACTAATATATGAAATATATACATAACACAATTGCTATACTAAATTAAATGTAACTTATATGCCATTAAAATCATATAAAAATTTGAATACAGAATAAATTAAATCTTTATATCTTAGCATATTAGTTGATACAATTAATGCAATTAAAATATATCATCATAATAAAATGAAAACATAAGAAAATTATCGATAAAACCTAAATTAGACTATCAAAACCGTTAATAAATGAAAAAACTCCATATCAAAACGAAGCAAAATCAACTTCCAACCTGACGTAATTAAAATCATAATATATTTATTATATTTATGATATATTTATAAAATATATTAGTTTATTGATATACCAAAAGTACAAGTTTATCAGTCGACTGAAATATCAAATATACCTGGTGAAACATAAATGGAGACAAAATTGAAATAGTAAAAAATGGAAATCAAATTAAAATTTGTGCTATATTTGTAATTTAAAAAAATTATTGCCAGATTTACAAACATCCTTATATTTTTTTCCTACCATTTCACTGAAAAAAACCTCCAACAAGAATTGTTGTTGAACTAAAATAATAAAAATAATAAAGTCGTTTTCATCCCTGTTAGGATTTTACACTCATAGAAAGTGACTTTTAATTAAAAAAAAATATATATTAGCACTTTTAATTTAAGATTATTTAACTGCTTTAATACCAAAAAAATCATAATATTATAACTGTTGCCCTCTTAAATTAAATTAATATATACAACGTTGTCTAAGCAAGAAATCTTAATCATGGTCTGGTTTTCTCTATTAATCATGGTCTGGTTTTCTCTATTAAATTTTGAACTGTCTTATACTTTTCTTTTCACTGCATCAATTAAAAAAAAAAAAAAAATCTTTTATGACTTAGAAAAATCTAACTAATTCTTAGAAAAATCTAACTTAATTCAATATAGGTTAATTTCTAGGCAGGTTTGATAACAATTTTAATTTTAGTTTTGATTTTTTGAAAATAGTGCTTGATTTCACAAAATTATTTACCATTATTTTTATCTTTGATGTAAAAAAAAAAAATTATTAGACAAATTCTTAACACTTAATTTTGGAAACAAAATTTTCTATTTTTAAAATTTAACGTAGATTTTAATAATATTATTAAAATATAGAATACAAAATAAAGAAACTTATAAGTGAGATAGTATTTGTTAAGTTAATTTTAAAACATCAAAAATAGAAAAACAATTGGTTATCAAATTCAACATTAAATTTATATTTATTTAAGATAAAAGTTTAATTTTTTTTTGTCCCTAGGTTTTCAAACTTGAAAATTTAAGTATTGAATTTTGGGGTTTGTAGCATTTTAGTCTCTACCATCAACTTTTTGTCAATTAACAAACATAAATATATATGATGCGGCACTTTTTATTATTATATATTTTTATATCTGGGTTATTTCAAATAAAAGAAAATGAGCCAATTTATTTACAAATATAATAAAATGTTACTATTGATCAGTGATAGACTGCGACAGACTGTGATAGACATCTATAATTATCAGTGATAGATGTTTATCGTGATCTATCAATGATAGACAACGACATTTTGCTATACTTGAAAAAATTTTCAACAATTTTACTATTTAAAACAATTACCCTGTATATTTCTCATCTTGCACTGTTTGCTTTCTCCTTTTTCTCCCATTTTTTCATTCTCTCGTTATTCTCCCTTCACTCTTCTATGGTTATTTTTCTATTCTCATTTAATCTTCTATAGAGTTGTAACTGATATAATGTATTTCTTTTAGTTTTTGCACTACATCAACTTTCATTTCAATTTTCATACTTCATTTTTCTAAATATATATATATATATTAAACAATTTCAAAAATCAATTGTATTTTTTGGAACAAATAATATTTCAAATACCAATGGTGAAAGAGTGTAAAGACTTGATAAAAATGTTGTTAAAACTGTGACCCTCTGATGGACAGAAAATGATAGCAACGAACAGTCACCAATGGCAGTAGTCAGAAATGAAACCTACAAACCAGAAACTTGTTATAGGCTGAGTCGCGGATCTCACTCTCTTTAAGACGTTTCGCGGCTTTGCTCAAGTGTGCTAAAAATTCTACGGAATTACCACGTCGTCCTTATGATAAACAACCCAAAATATATAAAACTGTCTCGATCAGAGTTGCATTGTACCCGACGGAAAACTCACACCCTTCAGGACTGAGATGCTCAGAAAACCAAAACGAAAAGTGAAGAAATCAGAAGGAATCGAGAGAGACTGGGAAAAAATGAGTTGTGAAGACTGATAAAAGGCTCGCCCATCCGTAGAACGTGCATGTAAGACGTGGGTGGAAGATTGGAATGATGACATTTTCTAAAACAAAACAAAAAAATAAAATAATAATTATTTTTAATAAAAAATAATCACACTTGTCTGATCGACTAGATGGACGGTGGTGGCGGACGTGTGTAGGATGTCCACCATACCCATATTTGTCTATCTCTTCACTTTCTCTAAAATATGGATACCCCTTGGGGTTCAAACCCACAACTCAAGGTGAGAGTATAAAAAAGAGATTCCACGTTTTAAACTAAGTAATGTGGGATTCTCAAACAAGCTATTCTCTTTTTTCTTTAAAACTTAAAATTTTCACCAATAATCCTCCACTTAAAGATTTAAAAACATAAAAAAATCATTTTTCATCGAACAGTATCAGTCTGTAAAATATTGGTGTCTTACGACTTGAACCTTTATGTAATGTAGATGATCAAAGAATACTAGAGTAACTCTTAGTTTTAAACTCTATCTCTAACAACATCTCACACATAACATTACTAGAGTGTAGTTTAAAAGCCCATGCTTTAAGGCCTAAATGTGTATCCCAATTTAATGAACGCTCTAGAGAGTTTACTTAAGACTCCATAGGAAGTGGCCCTCACTTCCACATTCGTATAGGTGAGTTTATCAAGAGTACTCTTATAGCTAGGTACTCCACTTGACATCAAATATAGATCTAATTAAGAACTAAGTTCAACCTTTTTTATACTTCAGGATATCATGCTCAGACTCTAGGTCATAGGAAAGGAACTCTGTTTTCGTTTTAGCATGATTCACTTTATCACTTGTGATAAGTTATTACCTGTTGAACCTGTTTCTTAGGATCTCTAGTCTACAGATTGGGTTTTCTTCACAGTGATTCATCTCTTTATAGGCATGGATCCCATCCTTTCTGAGGTTTTGAAAACCTTCTCTCTAGCCAGTCCTTTCATCAAAGGATCTGCCAAGTTTTCATCAGTTCGTATATGATCCACTTTAACTACACCAGTAGTGAGGAACTCTCTAATGGTACTGTGCTTACAATATATTTGTCATCTCTTTTCATTGTAGTAATGGTTCTAAACTTTTGCGATTGTTGTAGTACTATCGCAATAGATCAATATGACTGGTACCACTTTTTCCCATAGGGGAATCGTTGATAGCAAATTTCTAATTTAGTCTGCTTCTTCACTAGCTATTGCTAGTGCTATCATTTCTGACTCCATCGTGGATCAGGCTAAGATAGTCTATTTTTTGGACTTCCAAAAGATAATTTTGCTTGCTATATTGAAAATATAGCCACTTGTAGCCTTTGAATCATCCGGAAGGGAGTTCTAGTCAGTATCATTGAATTATTTCAGGACAGCGGGAAACTTTTGATAATGTAATCCTAAATTTTGGGTTTTCTTTAAGTACCTCATAACCTTTTCAATAGCATTTCAATTCTATATACTAGGTCTGCTTGTAAACCTACAAAGTAATCCTACAACATAAGTTATATCAAGCCTAATGTAGTCAGCAGCATACATGGGACTACCTATGCTGCTCGCATACTCATTTTGATTAACACTGTCACTAGTGTTCTTGAACAACTTGACACTAGGGCCATAAGGAGTACATGTTGGTTTACATTCAAATTAATTATTTCTTTAAAATCTTTTCTACATAGTAAGATTGATCTAAAGAAATTCCCTTTTTAGACCCAGTCACTTTTATGCCTAGGATTACATTCGCTTCTCCTAAGTCATTCATATCGAGTTTGCACTCAACATAGATTTTACATGATTTATGACATGCAAGTTCGACCCAAATATTAACAAGTCATGTACATACATACACATGATAGTGCAAAAATTGTTTTCAAACTTGTAGTAGATGCATCTGTCACTTTTATCCAATTTTTCATATCATTGCTTAGGAGCTTATTTTAGACCATCAAGAGATTTGTCTAACTTGCAAACCTTGTTCTCTTGACCATGGACTATAAAGCCCTCAGTTTTTTCCATATAAATCTCTTCTTCAAGTTCATCGTTTAGGAAAGCAGTCTTTACATCTATCTGATATACTATGAGGTTATTTAGGGTAGTTAGAGAAAACAGTACACGGATTGAGATAATTCTAGCGACTAGGGAGAAGGTGTCAAAGAAGTTTATGTTTTCTCTTTGTCTAAAGCCATTTGCTACTAACTTGGCTTTAAACTTGTCAACTGTTCCATCAGGTCTAAGCTTCTTCCTTAGACTCCATTTGAAACCTATTGCTTTGCAACCAGGGGGTAGGTCTACCAAATGCCAAGTCCTGTTTAACTCAAGAGAGTCCATTTCATCATTTATAGTTTTTTGCCATAAGTTGGCATTTACAGAGGATAGGGCTTCTTTTAGGTCTTTAAGGTCCTCTTCTACATTATAGGTCTAGAAGTCATCCCCAAAATCCTTGACGATTTTAGTTCTTTTTCTTCTTCTAGGTTCGGGGTTGGCTTCCTCTATAGAGGTAGGATTTCTAATTAGGGTTATACTACTGAATCCCCAACCCCCATTATTTCTTGATTTAAAAGGAAATCTATCCTCAAAGAAGTCAACATCATTTGACTTAATGATCACTTGGTTTACTAGGTCATAGAACCTATAGGTTTTACTATTTATGGCATGACCTATAAAGACACACTTATAGGCTCTACTAGCAATCTTTCTTCTTTTAGGGTCTAGAATTCTTACAAGGGCTAGACACTCCTAAGTTCTAAAGTATGACAAGTTTGGTTTCTTATTCTTGAGGACTTTGTAAGGTGAGGTTGTGTTTTTAGATTTTGGTATCCTTCTTAAAACATAATACATGGTAAGGATGATTTCACCCCACCAATAAGACGCAACTCCTGAACTAAGTAAAATAACAATTACTAAATCAGCTAAAGTTCTATTTTTTCTTTCGTTTTTCCGTTCATTTCAAGAGAGTAAGGTGCAGTCTTTTCGTGTATTATATGTGAGTTAAGGAACTCATTAAAGTTTTTTAAGTCGTACTCAATTTCCCTATCACTATGAAGTCTTTTAACCTTTTTGTTAAAATGACTTTCTACTTCAATTACAAATAATTTGAAAGCATGAAATGCATCACTTTTGCTTTTTAGCAAATATACAAAGGTGAAATCAGAACAATCATCAATAAAAGTAATAAAATATCTTTTACTATTCCTAGTCAAGATGTCATCAAATTCACATAAGTCAGAATGAATTAAATCAAGAGGCCTAGATTCCCTAGGTACAGATTTATGTGGAGTTTTAGTTATTTTAGCCTGACTACAATGTAAGAGTGTATCACCATGCAGCGGAAGCGATAAGGATCAATAAACATTCTAATTCACTAATTTTGGTAGAAATTAAAGCATGCTCATTTAATATAAGAGTGTTTGTAGTCATACCTTTGTAGAATTCTTCAAGATCTTGATTTGCAGCAGTTGTCTTCTCTAAAACACACCGTGAACCACCTTAAGATCTTCTCCACTATCCTCTTAGAGCTTTAGAACAAGTTGTGGGACTTAAGAACAGCTTGAGCGAATGGTAAACTAAGGAGAAGCTCACTGCACCAATCTGCTTGAAGAACTCTTTCTTCAACACGAAATTTTCTCTAAAATTTCTTTGAATGCATGCCTCAATTCCACCACAATCTTCTTTATTTATTGCAGGTGAACATGCAAAGAAGATCACTGCATGAGATGCAGCTCATGCTTGGAGTAATTGAAGAGAAAGTAAGTGGTTTTTGTGTGAGCAAGTAGAAGATGGTAATGGAAAAACCAATTTTTCTATTTCGTGTAATTTTTCAATTTTCTATTTTTTTTTTCAAAAACGATTTCAAAATATAATTTGATTTTAAAACTGAAAATATTATTAATTTTATAAAATTAATTTCATGAATTAATTTTCTAATAAAATTAATAAATAAGTATTTAAATAATCATTTAAATAATTCTAATTAATTTAATATCAAATATTAAATTAATTTTTACACAAATCCATCTTCATATATTTAAATCATATTTAAATATAAATTCTCCTATTCCGTTTAATTCTAATTTGATCGTTTCAAATTAACTTATCAAGATATTCTAAAGCTTATCCATTTACGAGCTAGTAGGAGGACCTCGCGGACTTACAGATCATGGGCTCTAACAATCCGAGATTAATTGGCTAAACTCATTAGACCGAATTAATCTCCATTTGTTAACTAATGGGTCACTCCACTATAACACATAGTTGAACTCCCCTCACTGTAGATATATTATGACCACTTGATATAACCATAATCAGTAAGTCGATCTTTCACAGGTTGTTCATAATCATAGTTGGGTCAAGATAACCATTTTACCCCTGTGAATACATCTTGTTCTTTAAGTTCGTACTAACCCTCTAATGAATAATTTTGATTCATAATACCTATGAATCAAGTCCTTTCTCTATCATGAGAAGGCGAGGCCCCGATTGTTCAAGATCTGGAATCAGTACTTAAGAGAACAACCTATCTATTAACCTTAAATCGAGTAGGGGTGAATTCCATCTTACAGGGCCATGTCCCTAGCTATTCATCCGGTCTTATCCTCAAAATGGGAGGCTTATTGAGCAGTGTTGTTGGACTACTCTCACCGTTTGTAGATCAAAAGATAATCCCGAATAAAAAGAGTTCATAGTTAGCTCAGGATTAAGATTGAGTTAACCTAGGTAACTTAATAAATGAAATAGTCAGTTTTAATAGTAAACGGTCGTTATAAAGTAAAGTGACCATTTTCGTGGTCCAGTCTATATGCAAACTCATTGCATAGGATGCCCCCACTCACATGTCTCTATATGAACGATCTATGGATCACATCGTTTGTAACACTTTACAACTCCTTGTAACAACTACAGAGTGGGTCACATCCAATAGTGTTACCAAGATACCCAATTTCATCCATATATTTATTAGACCATTTAGGCTATATACTGTTAACTTGATCCTGTTTATGTCACCACATAAAGTTAAAGTATTTAGACTATAGTCATGGATATGTTTATTGGATTTTCATAGTAGAATGCAAAATCAACAACTTATTATTATTGATAAATAGAATGTTTGACACGAACTGCGAGTTCTAGGACATTCCCAACATACAATATTCACATTGATCAAATTCATTCATGGATAACTTAGGTATCATTTCCAGCGTAATCATGTTACAATTAGTCTCTTATTAACATGATAAAGTCTAGCATGTCAAACATTAAGATTTAATTTGATCATGCCCTCAGTTGCATAACCCTTTCCTATGAATACATTATTCTTAGTTAGGGTATATAAATCTACCCTAGTTATTTGGATAAATCTGGCCTTGTTGAGGAGATAGCTCGAGACCAAGTTCTTTCTTATCTCCGAAGTGTTCAGGACATCCTTCAAAGTGAGAGCCTTCCCAGTTGTAAACTTTAGCTTCACCTCGTCGGTTCCAGCAAATTTTGTTGAGTGATGATCTCCCAACAAAATTTTTTTATCCTTAGTTTCAGTATAAGTTTTAAAGAGACTAAGGTCATAACAGACATGGTGCTTAGTGCTAGTGTCTATCCACTATTTCTCAGAACCACCGATCACATTTACTTCTGTGATCATGGTAACTAACGGTTCTTTTGTCAAGTTCGCCTGACCAATAGGATGATGTCTATTCTTATAATTCCTAGCCATGTGTCCAATTTATTATAGTTAAAGCAAAGGAATTGTACCGTTTCTCCCAAGGGGATTTTCTGTTTCTTCTGATTGTTCTGGTTGCTAGAACTATGGTTCTAACCTTTCCGTTTAGTTCTCTTAGAATTTTGGTCAAGCTTTATTACAGCAGAGGCAGATTTCCCAGGAATAGTGTTCACCTTCTGTCTCTATCCTGCTTTCGGGCTTCTTCTTCAATCCTTAGCTAGGTGATCAGACACTCCAAGGAAAACTCCTTGGTCTTATGCCTTAAGGTGTTCTTGAAATCCTTCCACAAAGGAGGCAACTTATCAATAATAATGACAACTTAAAATTGCTCGTTTATGGGCATACCTTCACTTATTATTTCATGGGCTATCTTCTGAAGTTCATGGGACTAGGTCTCCATAGATTTGTCATCCGTCATCTGGAACTTAAGGTAACAGCAGACGACCTATTTTTTTGACTCAGCTTCCTCGGTATCGTACTTCTTTTGTAGGGCATCCCATAGTTCCTTTGCTATCTTCATTGTGCTATAGTAATCATACAGATCATCAGTTAAACCACTTAATACGAAATTTCTATACAAAAATCTTGTTCTTCCCAATAAGTAGCTTATTTTATTTGTTGTTTAGTCGGATCTTCTTTCGGGATGGTTGGTATTTCGTAGTACAAGTGTCAGGCAACCTTCTTGACTATGAGAAAAAACAACAGCTACTGCTTCCACCATTTGAAGTTCGCTCATTCAAACCGGAATAGACGGTTGAGGTCGGATGTCATGATGTCGTTCTGATTCCCAAGGGCCATCGCAGTAGTGATAGATGAAATACGTCTTTAAAATGTTAAAACTACAACCCTTCAATGGACAAAAAATGACAACAATGAATAGTCACGAATGGTAGTAGTCAGAAAATGGAACCTGCAAACCAGAAACTTGTTACAGGCTGAGTCGCGAATCTTGGTCTCTTTAAGACGTTTCGCGGCTTTGCCCAATTGTGCGAGTAGTTCTATAGAATTGTCACGCCGTCCCTAGAATAAAACAACCTAGAATATATAAAATTATATTGATCGAAGCTACACTGTACCCAAATCGAAAAACCCACACCCTTCAGGACTGAGATGCTCGAAATCGAGAGAGACCGAGGAAAAATGAGTTGCGAAGACTGATGAAAATTCATGCCTTTTATAAACGCGCCCAATCGTAGAACGTGTGCATAAGACGTGGGTAGAAGACTGGAACGACTAAAACTTATTTCTTTTATATATTTTCTAAAAAAAACTAAAATAACAATTATTTTTTAATAAAAAAGAGACACACTCACCTTGCTTAAATAGTGCACATATGGGATGTCAACCATATTCACATTTACCTATCTCCTCACTCCTTTTAAAATATGGGCACCTTTTAAGTCCTAAGAAGTATAAGAAAGAGATTCCACTTCTTAAACTAAGCAATGTGGGATTCTCAAACAAGCCTTCACTAACAAATGTGCCTAAAAATTTACGACTACTTTGCATAATCTAATCAAACTAATTTTAATTCCAACATACTCATCTCAAAAACAGGAGAAACATGACCATATAAAATGTAAGATAACAATTTAGTACCTCAAATTCAAACTAGGTTTGGTTCATTTCAATTCCAAGTTCCCAACTACTCTTTCTTAAATTATAAGAAAAAATAATCCAATTTATTGAAACGATTAATTATTTAGAAATATCAAATTTAATAAATATTTGTAATAATATGTGACGTTGGGTATGGAGAATTAAAAATTGGTGAAGAACCAAGTCCAAACCTCCTTTTTTCTATTTCCCAAAACACACAAAAGCCAAACTTGACTTTGTAATAGGATCATTTATATATATAAAATAATAATAATTAATTCGCTTTTCCTACAAGAAGAGTGCATTATTTCAAAAAAAAAAAAGAAAAAAGAAAAAAGGAATGAATTTACCAATTTGAGAGTTGAAAAGTAAAATTCCACTATGCTATAAATCAAAGGAAAAATGTGATTTATATGGTTGAACAATACTTCCTACCTTCTAAGTTGTACCCTTTTTTCTACGGTTATCTCAACCACATAATTGAAAATTTTAAAAAATATTATAAAAGAAAAAAAAAACTTATCATGTGACAAATAGTAGTTGAATGATTGTGTTTAAAAATTAGATGTAGTATAAGATACATGAAAATATTTTTCTTTATTGTCAATAAAAATCATTATGTTCAAGAAGAGATTTCATATTACTCATAAAAACTATCCTATCATTTAAACAATGAAATTAAGTTCTCACCACATAATTTCAACCAAATTTCACGATTCTTGAATTTATGCAAGTATTTCTAAGGAAAAAATGTTTTAGAAATTTATAACTAAATGCTACTTTTTTTCCTACTTATAATAGCTTAAAGTTTAAACGTGTGTAACTTGAAACAATTCTATGTTAGGTAGCTTTTTAAAAAACTTTCTTAAAAAACACGTAAATGTCAACAAAATATGCTACAAAACCTATGTTCGTAGACAATCTTCACACTCTCAAGCAACTCAAAAAGAAAAAAAAAAATAAAGAAGAACAAAAATGAATCTTCTAAAAATTAGAAGATCTTTTAATCTTTTCAATGGAAAATTCTATCACATTGGACGTAAAAAATTTAGAACCTAAAATATTATTTGGCCAACCATATATCCCAAAACAATAAAATTGGATACCCTAAAAACATATTCAAAAAAGCCAAAATGAACCTATTTTAATTGACATAGTAATTATACTATTAATCTCGAACTCAAGATATTCGATTTTGATTTTCCTATCCTATACATTTCCAAAGAAACACCTCATTTCTTAAATCACTATAAAAATAGAAAACATTAAATTAAAAATGAGAATCCCACAAAGCTCCTCCTTGTTTGTAATGCGTATCTTGTAAAGTAAAGAAATAGGAAAAAGACAACAAAATTATAAGAAAAAGAGGCCTAATAGAACAAGTCTCCCATTGTTTTTCACATCCCCACTTGGCAATCTCTTATAATCAACCGCCGGCCTTCCTCTGTTTTTAAACCTCTGTTTTTTAAACCTCTGTTTCTGCCCTTTCATCCCCCCAAAAAATGGATCGTCTCATCACCGTCGAGCCCTCCAACCTCATCCCAATCAGAATCGAACCGGGCCAAAAATGCTCCGGCGACCTCACTCTTCGGAACGTCATGTACACCATGCCAGTCGCCTTCCGGCTGCAGCCTCTGATCAAATCCCGCTACACTTTCAAGCCCCAATCTGGAATCATTCCTCCACTCGCAACTTTAACAGTGGAAATCCTTTACCATCTTCCACCGGGCTTCAACCTCCCCGATTCCTTCCCTTATTCTGATGACTCTTTCCTCCTCCACAGCGTCGTCGTCCCCGGCGCCGCGATCAAAGACTTCTCCTCCAGCTTTGACTCTGTTCCTTCCGACTGGTTCACCACCAGAAAGAAACAGGTCTTCATTGACAGTGGGATTAAGGTTATGTTTGTGGGGTCGGCTGTAGTGGCGAGACTGGTGGCGGATGGGGCCATGGATCAGATCAGAGAGGTGTTGGAAAGGAGTGAGCCGAGCTGGAGGGCGGTGGACTCTGTAGACGAACAGGGGAGAACTCTGCTTCACTTGGCGATTGGGCAGGGGAGGGCGGATTTGGTGCAGTTGTTGTTGGAGTTTAATCCGGATGTGGAGGCAGTGGGGGAGTGTGGCATGACGGCGCTGGAGGCAGCGGCGGGGGCAGGGCAGGCGTTGATTGTGGAGCTGTTGTTGGCGAGAAAAGCGAGTACAGAGCGAGGAGAAGGGTCTGTGTTTGGGGCGGTTCATTTGGCGGCGGCCGGAGGGCATGTGGAAGTTTTGAGGCTGCTTTTGGTGAAAGGAGCTTGTGTTGATGCTCTTTCTAAGGAAGGCGATACGGCGCTGCATCTCGCTGTTCAAGAGCGCCGCCGTGACTGTGCTCGGCTGCTTCTCGCTAATGGCGCTAAACCTGATGTTCGTAATACTGAACAAGGTGGACTTTCTCACTTTTCTCATCCCCTCTCACTATTAATTATTGATGTATTTGGTTTCCGTTGGGTTTATTATTTGTTTTCTTCTTGATTTAAAATACATAAGTCTATCAACAACACATTTCTAATAATTAAAATATCATAAAACTCACGAACCTTTATAATATGTATTAGACTTTATACAAAAACAAATGTTTTTACAAGAAAAACATAAAGAATTCACAAATACATCAATTCTAAAATGAATATATATATAAAATTCGAGTTAGGTTGGATCAAACCAATTTTTTTTATTCAACTTTAGATCCAACCCAATCTAACAAAAATATAAAAAATTCAATTCAACTCAAAAACAAAATTAAAATAGTTTGGATTGGATAGTCTAGATTATTCGGGTGGTTAGGTCATTTGAACACTTCTACTACTAATTGAAAATGGTAAATAAAAGAAAAATTAAAAACACTAGTTCTCTAAACTATAACAGAACTAACAATATTGTCTCCTAACTTTAGTTGATAATGATTTTGTCTATATATAGTTTATAATAATTTAAGTCTACTCTAAAATTTGTAACTGATTTAGTACTTATGGTGAAAATTTTCATCAAAATTAAGTGTCACTTATTAGTTAGATGAATTTGATTTCTGATTAATTTATAAATTTGTATAAAAAATTTCATCAAATCATACTAATATTTTCTACGATAAAAAGTCATTAAAAATGGTAAACTACATTAACTAATTGTAACTCATTAAAGTTAGGATTAAACTGTTACAAATTGAAATTGTAGTGACAAATCGTTACTAACTAAAATTTATGGACTGAATTGTTATTTACATAAAAGTTTAAGGATCAAAAGTGTTTTTTAATCCACTACAAACGATTAAAATTTTTTGCTAAAACTATTTTTCTAAAGTTCATGTCAATATTTAACACTACCAAGTTGATGGAAATGTAATTTAACCTTGTAAAATTATCTTAAACTAATTGAATTCATCCATATGGTTACAAAACTTCCCTTCTTTAACCAGTTCTAGTTGTTTCCATCATAGAGTTTCTATTTAATCATTAATCTTAGGAAGTGTCAATTAACAATTTGAATTTATAATATCCATCCAAATAAATCCCCATCATTTACTTCATTAAAGAGTTGACTAAGGGTAGCCAAAAAGAAAAAAAAAAAAAAAAAGTTTGGGGCCATGGGCAAAACTGACATTTGAAAGTCCCTTCTAAGTCTCATTGATAATTATTTTGTTGGTAAAAATGAGCTAATTCTTTTTTAAAAAACAAAACTTTAAAACCGTTTGATAATCATTTCGTTTTTAATTTTTAGTTTTGAAAATTATGTCTATAGACACTATTTTCACTTTTAAAATTTTTTTTAATTGTTTTTTAAATGGTTTAAAATACTACACTAAATTTTGAAAACAAAAGAAATATAGCTTTTAAAAACTTGTTTATGTTTTTGAAATTTTGGCTAAGAATTTAATCATTATACTTAAGAAAAATACAAATCATTGTAAGATAAAGTAGACTTAATTTTCAAAAATCAATAACAAAAAAGGAAATGATTATTAAATGGGACCTAAATTTCTTATATAATTTAAAACTTATCTTGAATTTTAATTCAAAATAAAAATATCAAGTAATGTTTATAAGCTAAATTTTCAAAAGTGAAAAATAAAATTGAAATGATCATTAGAATAACCTTATTTACTTATGAAATTTTTTTTCCACATTCTCACTTCTTCTTTTATATATATTTGATCCACTCTATAGTAGAGCGTAAAAAAAATGGGCGCAATTAAAAATAGTGTGAAGCATTGTTTTTTATTTTTTGAAAAATCCATCTTTTTGTGCAGTTTGGTCGCACCTAATAGTAATGTATTTTATTTTATTTTGTGTATAAGAAAAGTTATTTATTATTATTATTTTTTTTATAATTTCCTATGATCAACCTTGAGAGAATGAAAAATAACAATGGAGGGTAAATTTGTAAATAAGTGCAAAATATCTAGTTGTTTGGAAAGCGAATATTCTTTATAACTGAAAGGGCAGTTGCTGTTTACAACAGGAGATACAGCGCTGCACATGGCGGCCAGAATCGGCGACGAGCAAATCGTGAAGCTTTTAATTCAGAAAGGAGCCAACAAAGACATTCGAAATTGGGCCGGAAAACGGCCATACGACATCGCGTTCGACCACTCTCACACCCGCCTCTTCGACGTGCTCCGCCTCGCCGACAAGCTTGCCACCGCCGCACGTAAAGGCGACGTCCGCTCAATCCAACTCCTCCTTGACAGTGGGGCCGCTATCAATGGACGCGACCAAAATGGCTGGACAGCGCTCCACAGAGCCGCCTTCAAGGGCCAGACCGACGCCGCTAGAGCCCTGATCGATATCAGTATTGATATCAATGCTAAGGAGGACGAAGGCTACACAGCACTCCATTGCGCGGTTGAGGCTGCTCACGACGATGTAGTCCAGCTGCTCGTTGAGAGAGGCGCCGACGTCGAGGCGCTGACGAATAAAGGGATGAGTGCAATGCAAATTGCTCAGTCGATGCAGTACTCGAGGATTATTAAGATTTTGATACAGGTTAGCGCCGGTAAAGACAACGACGCACCGCCGCCGCGAACGCCGTCGTGGGGGTTGACGAAGAAGAAACAGCAAAATAAAAGCAGAGGGAGAATTAGGAGTTTACGGAGTACGGACTTTGATAAGTCAGTGCCATTGTCAGTGGTGTGAATTTTGAGAATATATATTTGAGTGTTATATATATATACACACACACGTATGTATTTATGTATGGAATGCCAAGTGATGAGATGGATTATATATGTATATTTTCCATCACTTGTTTGTTTGTTTAAAGTTTAAGCATGTATAATAATTGGAATTTTGTAATTAATTCAACGTTAAATTACAAGTTAAGTTTCTCACCGTTTATATATTTATTTGCTCTCAAAACTTTAAAAAATTCACCAACAACTAATTCAACTAACGTATAAGATTAAGAGGTTTGTGGTTCAAATCTTCTAAAAAAAAATTTTAAAAAATTCATCGTAAATTGATATTTTTTCTAATTTTATTTAGAATCAAATAGTTAGGTTCGTTTGGTAACCATTTGGGTCTTTCAAAACTGTCATAATTTCTTAGTCATAGTTTACAATTCAATGTAGAAACATTAAAGTTCTTAGCCAAATTTAAAAAACAAAAACTCCTTTTTGAAATTTTCAAAATTTGACTTTGGTTATGAAATAGTGTTAACGTAGATAATAAAACATAGAAAACAATAGACTTTTAAATAACAAAAAACAAAAAATAAAAATCCAAACAGTTGAACTAAACGTAGTCGTATTGCTTTATTGTCATTGGATTTTATTTTTAGATGCTGCTAACTTGATAAATAATAAATTGTTAAGGGACTGTTGGGAGTGCTGAGATGAAATCTGAGATTTTTTCCAAATTAACAATGGATGATTGTATTTGTGATACTTAGTGAATATTAGAAAACTAATTCATAAGACAACACTCTTAAATTAAAACTTGACATAATACGGTTGTGATAAACTAATTTTTCTTCTGCATTCTTTATTTTTCTAGTGGGAGACACGTCTCCATTGGATGTCTTCCTTTTATAATTTGGATTTTCTATTTCTTATTTCTTGTTTTGTTAGTTCAAAAAATTTTAATTTTTAAGTTTCTTAATTTTAATTTTATATTTAATTTTCAGTTTCATGTCTAAATAAATGTTAGATCTAAGCTTTAAATTGTTTGTTATTTTTAAGCTTTTAATATTTTGTGAATTTCTCTTTTTAATATCGTTTTAAATGGTCGGTTAGTAGTATTAATTAGGTTCGTGTCCTTGTCCTATATAAGGATGAGCTACTATGTATTGGGTGTATCACAAATCTCAATTTTTTATATCAAATTTTGAATATCACAATTTTGTGTACTACATTTTGAGTATCACATTTTGTGTATCGACAATTTTTTTCCTACTTCAATAAGAAGTTTGAATTTCACTCTCATTTTCATTTTTCTTCTCTTTGTTTAGTAAACATTGAGATATTGATTTGCTTTCGCAACATTTATTTTTCCATCAATTTCATTTTCTCAAAGTTGTATCGGTGCTACTTTGATTTTTCAACAAAATATGGGGTGGGGATAGATACTCAATCATTCCTCTACTTATTAAGGAAATTTGCTTAATTTATTATTTAGTGATCCTTTTATTAAAAAAAAAAAAAGTGAGATGTATGGATTTGATAACCCCAACTTAAATTTAAGAAGTACCGTCAATTACAGTTGAATTATCTTATTTTGTAATTTGAAACTATATCTTTCCAAATTTTCTTTAATTTTTACCACTATTATTTATGTTTCCTTGCAATTGTAACTATTATTAAGATGTATTAAAAGCATTCAAAAAATGATACAAATTTTTCTAGTGCTACATAGCTTGACACAAAACCAAAACCAAAAGAACAAATAATACAATTTAAGAAAAAAGACACACAGATGATACAACTAAGGAAATAGACATGCATACAACAAGACGATATCAAATAATACAACTTAAGGAAACGATCTCAAGAGAAAAAGCACAAATGAATCCTTTTAATTATGGAAGCTCCAAAATATGTAGAACAATTAATGAATACATTAATTAGTATGTCTTGGCAAATCACCTGAGGAGCATAAGGTAGTACCATGGATACGAAGGTTAGTATTGTTCTCATCAAAAATGATAGGTGACAACATACCAAGCTACTTTTTAGCCTTTCACTTAATGATTCCCTGTATTAATATAACATATTCAATCATGCTACATTCCTCAATCAAATCAAGATTTAAGATATGTAAACGAAAGGATCTTTCCCCTCGATTGAAGTTTCTCTAAAACCAATCTAAATGAAGGCAGGGAAAGAAGAATATGAAAAGATGAGAAAATAGAGAAGAAGAGGTTAATAAATTTATGTCTGTGTCATGAAATTTTGAATCCGCCACTAGTTGTATGTTCATGGACTTATATCTCTTACTTAAAATTTTAGATCCGCCATTGATATCAAGTGAGCTTTCCTGTTTCCATCTAGAGGTGATACTCGTTTATTCAGTATCGGACCATCCATAGCAGTCATATCAATTTTACTAAGCTATTCAGTAATTCTTTTTGGTTATCGTCGTGACCTTCTCTTGAATTCTCAAAACTTCTGTCGCTCCATCCCCGCAGGGGCAGAGAACCCATCGCTGTCTCGGCTGTGCTATCGGAGGCTCTAGGGAAGTCGGAATAGGAGATCACTCATCTTGGGGTGGACTTACTCCTTAGATGCTTTCAGCAGTTATCCGCTCCGCACTTGGCTACCCAGTGTTTACCGTGGGCACGATAACTGGTACACCAGAGATCAAGAATTCTCATTATTTCTTAGATTCATGGACCCAATTCAATTCAGTGGGATCTTTCATTCACATTTTTTTCCATCAAGAACGTTTTATAAAACTCTTAGACTCCCGAATTTGGAGTATCCTACTTTCACGCAATTCACAGGGTTCAATAAACAATCGATATTTCACAATTAAGGGTGTAGTACTATTTGTAGCAGCGGTCTAATTAAAAAAAAAACTTATAAAGAGATCTGGGGCGCTACTCCAAACAAAGCTTAGAGTAAAATTCTTGAGTTTGGAAACTCAAGGACTCACTTGCAAACCTAACTCAAACATTGAGGAACAAAATTATATTTTTCTCATAAAATATGTAAATTAGGTAAAATAAAGAATAATTTTTATTTTTTATTTTGACATTATTGGTATTGTAAAATTGTTTGAATGGCCAAATAATGTTTGAACTCAAATAAAAATTATACATGGATAAATATAATAGTATTCAAAGAATATATGTGCAACCGATTTCATCAAAATAAGCATTGTGATCGGTTGTGAATTGTGATAATACAATTGACTTAAAAACTATTATCACATTTGAGATAAGAAAATACCAAAAAAAAAAATTAAAATTTACCACACCTTTTTATTAACAAAAATTTAGAAGGATAAAAATAGTAAAACCTCAATAATTTTCTTGTAAATAACTCGAAATTAAATATACATTAACCAATTCCTTTTTAGATCTCACTCTGAGATTCTAAGACGGTAGGATTTTTTTTTTTTTTTTTTTCAATTCTCATTATCTTCTGCCTTTTTAAATTTTCTTATTTACATTATTAATTTTATTTATCTACTTTTTATGTGTTTTTCTTCCATAAAAGAACTTCCTTGAATTTTCATTAATGCATACTACTTTCTTGATTTATATAAAAAGTGTTCTGTTGTCTCAAAAAACAAAAAAAATGTTTTATTCTTCAAACATTTATATGGCCGGTTTAGATTGATTTTATAAGTATTTATAATAGGAGTGTTCAAATAAGTCAACAATCCTAAACTATCCACCCAAAATATAAGGGTTGAGTTGGGTTAGTTTTGTTTTCGGTTGAGTTAAGTTAAACTTCCAATCCAATCTGAATTTTTAATGTTTTTCTTTTAAAATTATTATGATATTTATCTTTATTTAAAGTTTGCAATAAATATCATAGATATTTGGTATTTAACAATTGAATTTAATGAAATTTTAGTTATTAGTCATGTGTTGTATATAAATTTATATATTTTAAATAAAAAAAAGTTATAACCCGACAACCCAACCCATCCCAACCCGAATTTTAAGAGTTGGGTTGAAGATTTTATTTAGGTCCTTTGGGTTGCAAGCCTAACCAATCCAGATTTTCGGGTTGTCCAAAAAATACCTCAGCTCAACCCAATCCATGTACACTCCTAATTTATAAATACATTTTTTTTTTCATTTATAAATATATATTTAAACACTTGAAAATCAATTCAAACATAATATCGCTTTATGTTTACTTAATTATTATAGATGAAATTTCTAATGTTCTTCAAGCTATTTATTTTTAGGTTTTTTTTTATAATGAATTTTAATTTGAACTTTTTAAATATAAAAAAATTTAAAATATTTACCAGTCTAAATATTTTTTTGAATTTTTTTATTTATAAGAATTTTCCTTTTAATTTCCTCCGCTATTTACGTGAACATATTTGTCCCCAATGAAAAAAATGGGCAAAAAGTTGTTAAATTATATATTTCCCTTTTTCCATGAGTTCTCCTTTTATATGAGATCATTTTTCTTTTTAGATAGTTTCAAAGTATTTTCTCCATTATTTTCCCTCCAAACTGACAAAGAATAGTGGCAACTCAAAGTTTTTAAATTTAGTTATAATTTCATATAGTACATAGGCTTATTTAAACTTACTTTGACTATTTTTGGACTGACTTTTGTTAAGGATGCAAGATGGCAAAAATACTCATAATTTTAATGGGACTTTTGTTCATGTGTTTCTCTAAAACTTTGATAAAAGTTTGAATACTTGAGATACAAAGATCGATCACAACCATCAAATAAATGGATTAATCATTTGTTTGGTCCTTATGAAACATAGATACTTCATGTGAGGTAAAGAATCCGTATCAGACACGTATTTTTATTTGACACGCAATTTGACTTATTTATTTCTACGCATACCTCCTTTTAAAGAAAAAAGACAAACAATTCATCTAATTTTTTCCAATCTAAAACTAGGCAACTTATTTAAAAAGTTTATTACTCGAGTCCAAAACTAAAACGAAAAAAATAAATAAAAGACCAAACCCTAAAATCATCTAATATTCATATTCACATTTGAATCCCCACAAAATCCACCAAAATATAAACCATTTTGATATCTTCAACAATTTAATGAATAAATTCTTCGTTTATCTTCATACTTCTCCCTCTAATATTCTTCTTCTTTGCAATATGAGTCACTTTTCTATTGTATTTTATTAACTATCTGCTTTTTTTGTATTGTATTTCAGTATTTGTATTCTATTTTGTGCTATTGTATTAACTTGTATGCTAAATTTATCTATATCCTAGGTTTTTTTAAGAAAAAGAAAATGTATCTTCAACGATGTATCCTCGTTTTTTAGAATTATACATATAAAAAAATATATAAAAAAATGACGTATCCTTAGACGTATTCGTATCTTAGTTTTTTAAAAATTGACGAATCGTTGTATCCGATCGTATCCGTATCATATAACTGTATCTGTATCTATGCTTCATAGCTTGGCCCAATAACTCTTGAGAAAAAAATAGGTCAAATGATGCAAATCGAACGAGTTAATGCTTCAACTTATGTTATGAAAAAATATTTCATTGGTAAATCTCATACTACTGAGAAAATGTGCATGTGACTAGGCTTGGGATTAAATTGGGAAATCTCATTGGTAAATCGAACGAGTTAATTCTCACCTTACTTTTCTTTAAGCGTATAAAAAATATTAAGACCAGTGAATAATATATCTTTTACTGAGAAAATGTGCATGTGACAAACAAATAATCTTATGTTATAGGGATCTATTGAGTGATAGATGCAGTGCTTCATCAAAAAAAGCTTTTGCAAAGGATTGGATACACATAGTCAATAAAATTCAAAAAGGAATTTTGTCGACTAGGCTTGGGATTCCAATGATATATAGAACTGATGCAATACATGATAACAATAATATCTATAATGCAATGATTTTCTCCCACAACATTGGGCTTGGAGCTACTAGAAAAGATATATACTTGGCTTTTTTATGAAATTTATAGTGCATTACTCAAATTGATATAAACATGTGTGGATTTTTCTTTCAATTTTATAGGGATTCTTAACTTGGTAGAAAATTGGGGCTACTATTACACTTGAAATTAGAGTTACTGACATCCCTTATGCTTTTGCACCTTGGGTAGCGATAATTAGCTCTCTCTTTCAATTGATAAATAAAATCCTAACACTTCTAATAGTCATGTTATATTGTATTAGTATTTGTTTGTTTATTATGTGACATGATTTCATCTTAGGGTTTTTTTTTCCAATTAAGTTTGTAGAGATCCACAATGGGACGATATTATGAAAGCTTCACTGAAGACCATAAAATTGTCCCAGAGATAACTGAGATTATACAGGTTTACAAAGAGATATACCACATAATTCTCGTAAGGATGTTCCCTATGTTGCTGGAAAGTGAGCATTAAAAAAGATAAAACATTTAATATATTTAGACAATATTTTGACTTCTTCTTTCCACCGATTGAACATATGGATAAATTCAAACCGAGATAATAATATTGAAAGATAAATATATTGTTATTAATTGGAACTAAATTATATACATGGTTTACTTGGCAATAATTATATTGAATTTTGCAATAGTAAAAAACTTTGGTTAAGATCGGTAGAGATTTTCAACATTTATCTTTCTTTATCCCTATATATGTTGATTAACTTTGGTTAAGATCGGTAGAGATTTTCAACATTTATCTTTCTTTATCCCTATATATGTTGATTACTAAATCAAACTACTTGTTGCTCAGATGTTTTTGAAACTCAAAAGATAGTCTTTCACATATATTGATTTAATGAGGATCTCATATTTGGTCAAAATAATAATAGTATCTTATGGAAATTACTAATGAGACAATTTTTAGAGAAAGCGTGGCCGTTTGTACAAAGCACTTTGTGGACGATGGTGGAACAACTAAAGGTATCAACAAGAACAATACAACATACTTAGCATCCACATGCCAGGTTTTTACAACTCAATCATTAAGAGAGTTGCAACCATTATAGCTTTTTATTCAAGTAGGAATGGAGAGAAGATGCATGCTAATAAAAATCTCATTACTAACTTTCTCAAGAACACTCTTCGATTTAAGGTAATATGATTTTTTTATCGTATTTTGAGGGTGTTCAGTCTATTATTTACATTTCGATCCTTTCGAAAAACATTTATTAAAGAGTGGCTTGAATATTTTACCTACTTTGTTAGGGATTCGTCATCTTAGATTGGCAAGACATTGATAAGATTACAACTCCACCACATGAAAATTATACGCATTCTATTTTAGCAACTGTTACTGTTGGTGATGACATGGTTAGTATATTATACGTTGAAGAATTTAAATGAATTTCAACAAAAAAAAAAAAAAGTTACTAATTTAACCTTTATACTACAAATAATGGTATTGTACAACTACACCGAGTTCATCGATGATTGTACCTACTTAGTAAAAAATAATGCAATTCCTATTAATCGAATTGATGATGCCATAAAAAGAATACTGCAAGTCAAGCCTGTCGTAACAACAAAACGAAACTCCATACCGGAGGATTGTGCTTATTTGAGAATCCATTTGCTGACCTAAGCTTAATTAATGGGCTTGGTAAAAAGGTAACTAAATTTAGTATCTTTAAAATTATTTAATTGAGAAAATATGACTCTAACTTTGTGTTCTTTTTTTCTTATTGAATTGTCACACTATATATATAAGATATATTCTAGCTAGAGAAGTGGTAAGAAACTCACTAGCGTTATTAGAAATGGAAAATCAACTGGGGAACCCTTGCTTCCCCTTCAAAAGAAGGCACCAAAAATACTTGTTGATGGTATCCATGCAAATAATCTTGAATATGAATGTGATGGTTGGACTATGGAATGGCAAGGACTTAGTGGCAACAACCTTACTAGTGGTATGAAAAGTAGTACGATATCTTCTTTAAAATTAGTATTAATTCCTTATAGATTATTTCTAGTTACAAATTACTTTTAACATTATGATCAAATGTAATATGATATCAACCTCTTTTTTTTAGGTACAACTGTGCTTGAAGCTATAAAAGAACAATTGATCCTAAAATTGAAGTTTTGTTTAAAGAGAATCCAGATAAAGAATTTCTCCAATTGCACATTTTTTTTATGCCATCGTTGTAGTCGGGGAATATCCATATGTAGAAATTAATGGTGATAGCTTGAATTTGACAATTTCCCACCATGGTCCAAACACCATCAGAAATGTTTGTGGAGCTATGAAATGTGTAGTTATAATAATGTTAGGAAGATCAGTAGTAATCCAACCTTATATTGCTTCAATAGATGCACTTGTTACGACTTCCAAAATTTAATGGCAAAGGTATTATTGATGTGTTGTATGGGGGCTATGGTTTTACTGACAAACTTTCTCAAACGTTATTCAAGATTGTTGATCAATTGCCAATAAACTTTGGAGATCCACACTATAATCCTCTTTTTCCATTTGAATTTGGACTTACTACAGAGCCCATCAAAACCTATTGACAGTTGCTCAACCATTATACATATAAGCAAAATGTTAAAAAAAACTATTTACTCAATAAGATTCTTTGTATTATAAATATTATAAAAACAAATGTCCAATGCTTAGTGTTCTAAAAGTCACGTGACATTTTTCATATTGTCCATGTACCTTATAATAATTCATGCTTGGTCTCTATGTAAGACTGTATCTTATTTGCTAAATTGCCTATAAATAGTGACATTTGGTGATTTTAAAATATATGCATATTGGGGAGAATAAAAAGATTATTTCATATATTTTCTATTTTCATTATTCCTATTTCCATAATTTTATAATTTTAATTATTTTATAAGTTTATTTATTTTATTTTATTCTTTTATTATTATATTATGTTGTATCCATATCTGTATTCCTTAAGTTTACAACACGTTATCAACACGGGCTTCTGTCAGTTTCCTTGCTTAAGGTAAGTCTTAAAGGTAGGTCGTTTTTCTCCGCTTTATTATAATTAATAAATTAAATGTTATTTTGCATATTTAGTATATATTAAATTTCTAATATAAATACAATGTTTTGTGATAGTGTTGCCATGACAAACCTTACGAAATTAGAATTCACAGTCCTTAACATTAACGACAATAATTATTTGTCATGGGTGCTTAATGTCGAAAGTCACTTGGATGCTATGAACCTTGGGGAAACAATTAAAGAAGAAAATACAACATTTAGTTAGGACAAAGCAAAAGTGCCTTCGTCATCATCTCCACGAGGTATTGAAAATAGAGTATCTTACAATAAAAGATACTCATATCTTGTGGAAAAAATTTAAAAGGTATAATCATTAAAAAAAAAAAAAAAAAGGTTATTCTTCCAAAAGCTTGTTATGTGTGGATGCATTTGAGGCTACACGATTTTAAACCAGTAAGTGATTGCAATTCCACATTATTTAAAATCAGTTCAAAACTCTTGTTATGTGAAGAGAAAATTACTGATGTTGATATGTTAGAGAAGACATTTTCTATATTTCATGTCTCGAATATGCTCCTGTAGTAGCAATATCGAGAGAAGAGTTTTAAATAGTATTATGAACTAATTTCATGTATTCTCGTGGCTGAACAAAGTAACGAGTTATCAATGAAAAATCATGAAACCGGAATAACACCATTTCCTGAAATCTGTACTTATGACGATTTGTAGATTGTTTCTTACAGGTTTATTTTAATGGTGTTGTGGTTTGAAGACTTTATTGTTTTTGACTATTCAACACTGGTTTTGATGTTGTTTTTGTAATTGTTAAGTCTTTATTTTTTACAACCAGCCGTGTTGAATTTGTTGGTTGTTTTTTCTGTTCTGCCTTAAAAAAATATAAACCAAAGGGGGAGCTTGTTGGAGATTTCATTTGATGGCTTCATATTTTTCTAAGGCTTTGATTTCTACAGATGTCTCAGAAATAGTCTTAACATCGGTGTTAAACAATAGATTACTTTCCTGCATAATATTTTTTCCTAATATGGAAATATTCGACAAATTTGTTTTGTCTGATATTTTCTTTTATTGAGGCACGTCTTATCTTCTCCAAATCAGGAGTTTTTTCCTTTTCTAGATTTGTTTATAAAAGTATTACGTTGATTTTTTAAGGCAGCCCTTTTTGTTCGCCACTTTTGTGAATCAAGCAAAATGAGTTTTTTGTTCTACGACCATTGTGTGTATCGTGGTGTTCCTTCTTGTTGCTTATTATTCCACTATGCAGATTCTTCATCTGTTGATGGCAACACATTGAAGATAATCAAGGTCTTGGGGGGAGCCTAAGCTAATGAAGGAAATCAAACATGAGGATTTCCATGAGCAACGAAATGATCGTTCCAAATTCCATTCGAAATTGAACACTAACAATTACAGTCAAGAAACGGAAACTTATTGGTCATGCACAATACGAAATTACAGCATGCTTTACAAGATAATCAAGGGAAAGATTATACATACCTTTAAAGACTCATGCTTCAAACTCCCTCGATCACGAACGCTAGTTCAGTCTCCCAGACAGCAATACACGAATGCTCGAACACAATGACCGCAACACTGCACGATCAACAAAAACCACCACACAAACACCGTGAACACATAACAAACGACCTCCAAAACCTTGAACTCAGTCGAGTTGAGTGAGGACAACATCACAATGGCTACCTTTGTATTCTCGGTTTGAGAATCCATAAGTGTGGGCTCTGTGTGACTCTGTGTGGACTTGGCTAGAGAAAGAGACCGGAATAACAATCGTGTAGACGATTGAGCAAGTGGGAGATGGAAGTGTCTATTGCATAGACGAATGCTCAATCGGGTAGACGAAGGCAATCTATCATATAGATAATCCCTGTGATTGTTTAGCTACAACCAACTGAGTGAACTATCACATATTAACACTCCACGATCGTTTAGTCTATCTTTTAGCTATCGTTTAGTGAAACAATTCCACTTGAAAACAATTCGTGAGTTATTTTGCCAAGAATAACAACTCTTATAAATTGAGGAAAACCTTTTTCCTTTTATCTCACGGTACCATAAAATCACCAATAACCTCCCACTCAATTGGTTATTAGAGAAAAAGATATAATTATCTAATAATTAATATATTATAAATATATATGATAACAAACTTACCATATTATATTTATTACCTATAATTTTAATATTTCATCTCATGAAACATATAAACCATTGTTTTTTTTCTTTCTATTTTATGGTACTTAATGTAAATGAGATTTATATTAATCCTCCACTTGATGTATCTCATACATCACATCAATTATATCATATATAATCGAATTTTCTCTTGTCAATTTGAACATTTCAAATCAACCCCAAGAACTTATTCTCAACTTGAATCCATTGAGCTACCAAAGGGACCTTATGGACCTATAGCTTGAAGCTCCAATGGTATGTGAATAACTGACTAAACTCTTTAGTCACGGGATCCACTATCCATTAACTGCCGGGCACTCCACTAAAGACCGATAACTGCACTCTCCTTACTACAGATATATTTTGTGTCCATATCAACCAATCAACAGTGCGATAACCCTTCACAGATTGCTCGTAAGTACAGCTGGGCCAATTAACCATTATGTCCCTGTAGTTACATCTAACTCCTTAAGTACCACCGATCTCTCTAATGAACATAAATCATAGAACTACTATGACCGGTCCTCTCTTCTAAAGAGAAGTTATAGCCACTATGTTCAAGACCCGGAATCAACCCTTAAGGAGCAATCTATCTACTTACCCCTACTTTGGGGAAGGAGTGAATTCCATCTTGTGTAACTGAGTTCCCAGCTCCCAAATCAGACAAATCCCTAAAAAGGTAGGCCTGTTGAGTTGGCAATCTGGTCACTCTCACCCATACTAATCAAAGGACCGCCCTCAAAGGCAGGAGTTCCTAAAATACTCAGGATTGAAGTCATGTCACCTATGGTTGTTTAGGTGAGATGTAAGTCTCAAGTATCAATGGCGTTATATAAACAGACTATTCATCTCGTGGTCCGGTCATATACAAACTCTTTGTATAGGACACCCCCACTCGCATGTCTTTACATGAATGGTCAGGATCAACCATCTGTAGTAGTTCACAACACTTGTAAACCTCTACAAAGTGGGCTGTATACATAGTGTCATAGGATCAGGTATCCCTTCTTAATCCTTATACTACAGACATATTTAGGTTATCAGTTAAGGCATGATCCACTTGTATATCTCATATACATGCTTAAGTTTACATACAATAACCATGGAGCTTTGTTTTATTGGATATGAGTAAATGCCAAATAAAATAACTCTTATTTTATTCATAACAATGTGTATAGTTTACAAACTATGAGACTCTGGGAGAATTAGGACACCAATTCCAACAACTAATGCTACTAGAAAAGAAATTCTCAGTCTTGAGGGAGCCTAAGATTCAGAATCGAAAGGGAAATTCAACGTCTTATGGGATCCTAAGAATCATCAGTGAAGGGAGTTTGGTGACTTAAAGAAAGATATAAACATGAGAGGAGTCTCATTCATTGTCGGAATCCGAGGTGGTTAACACTAATATTATCAAACTTAGGGGGAGTCTAAGTACACTCGAGAAGGAGTCTCACATCTAAGGGGATCCTAGGTGGTTAGTGAGTTGAAGTTCTACGTGAGTCACTTTAGTGGTCATGTATTACAGATAAGTATTATGTTGTAAATTGTTTAACTCTTTTGTATTAGTGGATTGTTTTTCTTAGGTACACTATTCCCTAGACATAGGTGATTTATCACCAAATTGGGTTACCAACTCCTGTGTTCATTTACTTGTTTTCTGTTGTAAGTATTCTGATGTTACAATGTCTGTTAGTACTTTTTGTTTAACATCCAGTTTACGAGTGACGAGTCATCCTAACGCTTTTTCAATCATTGTTTTCTCTTTTTTCACTTTCCTCCTTGCTCTCTAATTTTGTCTCATTCAAGTTTATTTGATTACATATTTCATTTTTAACCATATAATTATCTACTATTTTTGTTTCATCTTTCAATTTGTCTGTACTTATCATTTCTTCTATTATTTCATCAGTTTTATTACTTTTACTTCCAATAACAAATTTATCGAGAGCACCTTTTTGAGGTTCATTCAATTTTTCTACTCTTTTTTTCTTCTTGAGCTTTTCATATTCAGATTCATATTTTCTAATAGACATATTGATATTCTAAGTATGAAAATATAAACGAATCTTAGATGCTAAGGTATTGAATAATCAATAATATGAAATAATGTATTTTTTTCTTAAAAAAAGGTAAAATAATTTGAATGAAAAAAAAAACTGGAACTTTGAAGCAGCTGGATTGAGTTGAGGAAATGATTTCTACTCTAGCAATTGATAATCAAACTTAGACTTGTGAGGCCACACAGAATATCGATGAAATTTTGAGAGTTGAGAGAGATTTAGAGAGAAGGAAATAATTCAACTTAATATGAATCAAACCTACCATATGCAATATATTTATGAGGAAAATTAGAATGGTTTTAGTTTTAAAATAAATAAATAAGTAATAAGAAATATTAGAGTTTTTCAACTCTCCAACGTAAACTTACGAGAGTTTTGAGGGATTTATATTAATGGTTGAGTTTTTTAAAGAAATTTGAAAGGAATTACGAATAAAATGATAAAAGGTTAATAAAATTGAAATGTCAGCGAATCAGAAAATTGAGAGACTTTATGAGCCCATTCTTTATGGATTTTTTAGTAGTTTGTATTTTCAGTATTATAAAAAAAATCTTATGGAAAGTAATAAGTATATTATTGTATATTTTAAATTTAATTTCATTAAAAATTAAGTTAAATAGATACCAATAAGGCCTCAGACGATCGCTTCACTCGCCTATAGCTTAAGCCGACCCTGCATAACAATTATAAGAGAATAAAACATGATACAACTTAAGGAAACAGATCTTAAGGGAAAGTGTAGAGTGGAGTCCCTTCAATAGAAGCTCCTAGTTGAGGAGCCCTTCGAAGGAAGCTCCAAACTATGGAGAACAATGAAAGATCATATTTGTTAATTTGTCTGAGAATTCACTTAGAGGTAGGGGAAATATTTTTAGGAGGGTGGGAGAATAAAAAATTAATAAAATCAATAATTATAAAGTTCTTAAAAATAGGTGTCACATAGGTTTTTTTTATCAGTGATTAACAGAAAAACTTATAAAGAGACATGCGTGCTACTACAAGCAAATTGCACGAGTAAAGTTTTTGAGTCTGAAAACTTAGGAACCCAAATACAAATCTAACCAGATCTCGAGGAATAAAATTGTATTTTTCTCATAAAATAAATAAATTAGGTAAAAAAATATTTATTTTAATGTTATTGATATAGTAAAATTAGCATCTAACTTGCTAAGACATATATCCTTGACTAAAAAAACATATATATATATATATATATATTAGATCAGATTCGAAAAGGTAGATGATTGAATGGTAACATAATGTTTGAACTCAAATAAAATTTTTTTAAAAAATATATAAGGAGAATTATAGATATAATACTTACTAAAAAGAAGAGATTGTTATATGGATAAATAAAATAGTACTCAATAAAGAATCTGTGCAACTAATTTCATCAAAATAAGCATTGTGATCGGTTGTCATAATAGAATTGACTTAAAAACTTTTACTAAATTTGAGATAAGAAAATACCAAAAGAAGTAAACTTTACAACTTTTTATTAACAAAAAATTAGGACAAAAGTAGTAAAACCTTAATAATTTTGTTGTATAAATAACTCAAAAATCAAATATGCATTAACCAGACTTTACGACCAATTCCTTGTTGTCAATTCTCATTTTCTTATGTCTTGGTAAGTTGATGGGCTAATCACTCTTCACAAGGGCCAAATACCCAAAATCAACGCTGGATAGATGAAAGAAAGGCTCAGAAATATTCTGCCAAATCCTCGATACTCGGCACTCGATGCTCGACGTCTTCCTACTCGATCCTCAATGAGAATTTCCTTCTTCGTCTGACGAGTCTCTGTTAAATCCTCGATGGAACTCGATGACAACTGAACTAATCTTGATCATACTCGACGGTTCTTAAACACTACTTAGTGCGACTCGAAGGAGAAACGATGAACTCGAAGCTACTCGATAATAAAGAATGATGCACGATTGACTCAATATTTAGATTATTTTATGAGTTTTGAATGATGAATGAATGACACGCGATTTGCAATAAAGAAAAACACTCGTATGTACAAGAAAGATAAGGCAACACAATGTTTACATGGTTCGGCAAGATTGCCTATGTCCACGGGGAGATCTGAGTTCTTTTACCGATGAAGATTGCGTACAGTTTATGTTGTTTATAGAAAACTAAGAAAAATGAGATAACATTCTATGTTGAATTTAAAATCAATGGTATTTATAGAATATACCAGCTGGCCGTTTGCAAAGTTAGTTATAAACAAATAAAAACTGAGGTATTTGAGTCAAAGTTTCTTCAAATTCTCCACCTTGACTCTAATGCCTTACAATCTTCTGATCTTCCTGATTCTGACCGATCTGTCTACCCTGTGTCTGGAAGCTCAAAGCCAACTTGTTCTAAACATTTAAACAATTTAAGCTTTGAAACAAGTTTTGTTAACATGTCAGCTGCATTGTCTGATGTATGAACCTTTAAAATTTCTATCTCCTCTGTCTCAATTTTATCTCTAATGAAATGATACTTGATATCAATGTGCTTAGTTCTAGTGTGGTATTGTGGATTTCGGGACAAATGGATAGCACTTTGGTTGTCACAGTAGAGTTTCACCACTGTTTGATCTATTCTAAAGTCTTTTAGCAATCCCTTGAGCCACAATGCCTCTTTGATTGCTTCTTTTAAAGCCATATATTCAGCTTCTGTTCAAGATAAGGCTAATATAGGCTGTAGTGATGCTTTCCAGCTGATTAGATTAGGACCATAAAGGAAAACGTAACCTGTTAAGGACTTTCTTTTGTCCAAATCACTAGCGTAGTCAACATCCACATATCCATAAAGCTCTAAGTTTGGTTCAGCTGACCTTCGGTAGACTAATCTTGAGGTTTTAGACAAAACCAAGTACCTTAGGATCCCTTTAGTAGCCTCCCAGTGTCTCTTACCAAGATTAGATATATATCTATTAACTAAGCTAGCTGAATATGAGAGATCAAGTCTGGCAGAAATCATTAAATATATTAGGCTTCTGACTACTTGACTATAGGGTATGACAATCATCTGTTTCTGATGTTCTTGGTCAAAATCTTTAGGAGAGCTAGCTGAGGAAAGCTTAAAGTGTTGAGCAATAGGTAAGCTCACAGGTTTAGCATCATTCATGTTAAACCTTTTAAGGATCTTCTCACAGTAATTGAACTGATTAATTCTTAGAATAGACTCCTCTTTGTTTCTTTAGATCTCTTTTCCTAGGAACTTGCTTTCTTCTCCTAAGTCCTTCATATCAAACTCTCTTTTTAAGAGGTTTTTAGCATGGGTTAGATCTCCTTTGAACCTACTTTCCAGTAACATATCATCTACATATATGAGTAGGTAAACCTTGTCCTTGTAAGAACCTGTATTTACATAAACACATATGTCAAATGAACTTCTTTTGAACCCAATGTTAAAAATATTGTTGAGGTTGATGCCTTAAAGTATCGTAGTTTGTAAACAGTATATACGAACGCTTGTGTTGTTAATATATGATATTTACTTGGTTACTTGTTTTATTTGCTTTACCACAAACCAATAAACATAAAATCCCTGGTTATCTGTATGTGACTCAAGTATGTATGTGGTGACATACAAGTGGATCATGTCTTGCGTGATAACCAAAATGGTCTGTAGTATATGGATATAGGAGGGAAACCTTATCCTGGTAACGCTACAGATGCGGCCAACTTTGTGGAATAATCACAAGTGTTGTGACTTGTCACACAAGGTCTGATCCTGATCATTCGTATTAGGGACATGCGAGCGGGGGCGTCCTATACAAAGAGTTTGTATAAGACCTGACCACGAAGTGTTAACGTCTTGTTATATAACATCGTTCATGACAGAGACTTCACTTCACTAGGATGACCATAGGTAACATGATCTCAATCCTGAGTGAGTTGGGAACTTCTGCCATTGAGGGCGGTCCTTTGATTTGTATGGGTGCGAGTGGCTAGGTCGCCTATTCAAACCTACCATTTTGGGGATTCGTCTGATTTGGGAGCTGGGAACTCAGCTACACAAGATGGAATTCACTTCTTCCCCAAGGCAGAGGTAAGTAGATAAATAACTCCCTTAAGGGTTGATTCCGGGGCTTGAACAATGTGGCGCCACACATCTTCTCTTGGTCTGAGAGGTGTTCACACATATTGAACTATGTTGTATTGTTCATTAGAGGAATCAGTGGTACTTAAGGAGTGAGATGTAACTACAGGGGCAAAACGGTAATTTGGCCCAACTGTACATACGAGCATCTGTGAAGGGTCATCGTACTCATGATTGGTTATATCTGATGAACACAGAAATATATCTGTGGTAAGAAGAGTTCAGCTGTTGGTCTTTAATAGAATGTTTGACAGTTAACGGATGGTGGATCTCGTGGCTAAAGAGTTTAGTCAGCTATTCATGGACCATTGGAGCTTCGAGCCACAGGTCTATTAGGTCCCCTGGGTAGCTTGGATAAAGTCGAGAACCAGTATTTGGGTTAATTTGAAATGTTCAAATTGACAAGAGGAAGTTCGATTATATATGATATAATTGGACTGATTAATTATATATGATATAATTGGCTAAATGTATGAGATACATTATTTTGGAGGAAATTAGATATAAATATGATTTATATCAAGTAGAAAAGAAAATACTATAGTAGATACGTGATATCAAATTATAGGATAAAAATATAATATGATTATATTTATTAATTAATTAATCGATTAATTAATGATAATTAAGCCAATTTTCATGTTTGGACGTGGGCTAGTGGGGAACGTCGATTATTGTAACCGATGAGTTAAAATGAAAAATATTTTCATTTTTGAAACCCCGTCGTTCAATCGCCCGAAGAAAAAAGTGAAAGTGCGCTGGTGAAACTTCTAAGTGATCGCTTAAGAAAATCGAGAGACTATACGATAGCTCTTCTCTTTCTAAACGATCGTCCACCTTGCGCTAAATGATCGCACACTGTCGCCTACACAATCGGATAACTTCTCTAAAAGATCGTATAATGTGCCAAATTTACTAAACAATTGTGTACCTTTTCCTAAACGATCGTTCAGTAAATCCTACACGATTATGTAGCTCCTCTTAAATGATAAGCATTTCTGCTATGCGATAGTGGCTTTTTCCCTCCTACTTGCTTATCGCCTACACGATTTGTGTTTCCTACTTCTTCTACCAAATTCACCAAAGCCCACCCTTTGGGTTTTCACTCCGAGAATACCCGAGGCTCTTTAGTGGTGGTGTCGTCCCTATTGCGATCGTGAATTCGCGTTGTTCATGCTGCTGCAATCGACGTTTCCACTGGACGTTAGTAGATTGCGTGGAGGTATTCCACTACATTGGAGTTCTGAAGATTGAAGATTGTCTTCAACTGGTATGGAACTCTATCCCTTTGTTAATTTATTATTCATATTATGCCGTTAATTAAGATTTGTTGGTCACGTTGAGATCGGAGCGATCCGAACACGCTCATGGAACTATTAGATATGAGATCCTTTAAATATAGTCATTGAATCTCTTATACCAACATCTAGATGATTGTTTTAATCCATATATAGATTTTTTGAGTAAGTAAAAGAGATTTTCTTTTCCTTTAACTTCAAATCCTTTTGATTGCATCATATAAATTGTCTCCTTTAGATGTCCATGAAGAATAGCAGTTTTGACATCTAGTTAATACAATTCTAGATTATTTTGAGCAATTAAGGATAGAAGAAGTCTTATGAAGGTCTGTTTGACAATAGGAGAGAAAATCTTAGAATAGTCTATTCCTTCCCTTTGAGTGAACCCCTTTGCAAACAATCTAGCTTTATACCTAGGCTTTTGATCACAGGATACTCATTCTTTAAGTTTGAAAATCTATTTAGAGGCAACAGGTTTGTAATCCTTTGGTAGAGGAACTATAGACCAAGTGTCATTCACCTTTAGTGAATGCATCTCTTCACAATGCTTCAATCCAAATCCTTGCATTAGCACAACTTGTTGCTTCCTTAAGGGTTGTTGGTTTTTTGTTAGTAGAAGCTACAATAACATTTAATACTAGATTCATATAGTTCATTTTAGTATATCCAGCTAGAGGTGTGGTAGTTTTTCTTTGTCTAACCCTAGCTAAGACATACTGGCTTAAATCCGGTTACTCACATGCCATCTTCTCATGTTCCTCTACATCTTTATCAGTTTCTCCTGTGTCACTAGGTTGGCTGGACTCTATTGGCTGCTCAGTTGGTAACTCCACCTCAATTCCTGTGTTGGATAACTCTTCTTCATCCTCAATCTTTTTCTCCTTTTGCATAAACATCTCCTCTTCCCTAAAGGTGATGTCTCTGCTCACTATGAGCTTCCTCTCAACCGGATGTTACATTTTAAACCCCTTGACACCCTCTATAAAGCCTACAAACATGCACTTGACTACTCTAGCTTTTAACTTTCTCTTATTTTGGTGTACAAACCCTACACATCCAAAGACCATAAGGTTATCTAGGTTAGGAGGATGATTAGTCAACTTTTCCTCAAGGGTAAGCAACTCTAAAGATGTGTGAGGGCACCTATTTAAGGTATACACTGTATATGCTGCAACTTCTTCCCAATAATTTTCCCCTAAGATAGCATCAGAGAGCAAACACCTAACCCTTTCTATAATGGTTCTATTTAACCTCTCAGCAACCTCATTTTATTGAGGTGTATACCTCACTATTCTATGCCTAGTTATACCATTCTCACTACAAAATTTATCAAAATGTTCATTGCAAAACTCAAGCCCATTATCAGTTCTAAGGTATTCTATCCTTTTAGATGTTTGATTTTCTATCATGTCTCTCCATTCCTTAAACTTACCAAAAACTTGGTCCTTAGTTTTAAGAAAGTATATCCAGCTCTTTTTAGAAAAGTCATCTATAAAGGTTAGAAAATACCTTGAGCCACTAAGGCTTGGTGTAAAAGATGGTCCCCATAGGTCAGAATGGACATACTCCAATGTTCCTTTGGTGATGTGCTGAGATTTTGTGAAACTTTATCTGGTTGCTTTACCTAGAATGCAGTGTTCACAAAAGGAAAGGGCTCCCTGATACCTTTGGACAAAATTCCTTGCTTGGACAGTGCTTGCATCCCTTTTTCACTAATATGGGATAGTCTTTTATGCCACAAGTTAGCCTCTGTTAAGCTTGCTGTTGAAACTATGTAGGCACTTGTCATCATCTCTACTCCTCTCACAATATAAAGGTCATTGACCTTTTCACCAACCAACACAACCTTGGAATCCTTGATCACATCAAGAACTCTTCCTCTGCATTCGCACCCAATGGAGTCGAACATGCCCAAAGATATCAAGTTTCTGTTTAGCAAAGGTACATGTTTCACATTTCTTAGAAGCTTGATTGATTCATCCTTTAGCTTCAAGGATACTGAACCAACCCCTTTGATCTTGCAGGCTTCATTGTTTCCCATGTACACAGATTCTCTATCTACATCCTTGTAAGTATTAAACCAAGGTCGGAAAGGTGTCATATGATAGGTACAACTGGAGTCAAGTACCCAGTCATGCTTCCCAAGAGGATTGATTTGGTTGGTTTGATTTCTAATGGAGGCTAAGGCATAAAAATAAAAGTAAGAACCTTCAACCACTAAAGCTTTTGGTTGTTTTCCCTTCTGATCCTTCTTTTTTTCTTGATTTTTCCTTTTCAGGCTGTAACAATCTCTTATCAAGTGACATTTCTTCTTGCAGTAGTTACATCTCAGCTTGGTCTTAGGTTTTTGCTCTTCACCTGACTGGTTTTTGTTCCCCTTAGACTGATTCTGCTTGTTCTTCACCTTGGCAAACAACCCCTCTGCACTAGGCTACTTCTTCTTGACTGATTGAAGCTCTAACTCTCTAGTTCTTAATGCTGAAATGATGGCATCAGTGGTAACTGATACTCTACCATAATTCAAGACATTCTTCACCTCCTTATAGGCTTCGGTTAGAGAGTTTAATTTCATAAAAGCCTTATTCTCATCGCCAATTTTTTCGCCAAGGCACTTGAACTCTGAGACTATCCTTTTGAACTCATCCATATTATCTAAAAGAGGCTTGGCAGAATCCATCTTGAACGTGAAAAACTTCTCCTTTAGATACATATTGTTGGGGAGTTCCTTGGTTGCAAAAAGATCTTCCAGCTTGAACCACATCTTGTAGGCCGTGTCTTGATCAATTACTTGTCTCACGATACTGTCATTGAGATTCAGAACCAGAGTCCCATATGTTGTAAGCTCCATGTCTTCTCTTTCTTGTGCTGATATAGTGGGTGACAGAGTTGATGGGTCCAAAAGAGCCTTGTGTGCTCTTTGTTGTCCAAGAATGGCTTTGATTTCGGCCTTCCATAGGCCAAAATCGCCCTTCCCATCAAATTTCTCAATTTCATACCTTGCAACAACTATTTCTGGTCTGATCGAGTATCAAGTCTTCATTTTTTTAGTATCTTGATGCTCTAGGAATATTGACCTTGATGATCTCTAAAAGCTCTGATACCATAAATTGTTGGGCTAACCACTCTTCACAAAGCCCAAATACCCAAGATCAATACTGGATAGATGAAGGAAAGGCTAAAAAATATTCTGTCAAATCCTCGATACTTGACACTCGATGCTCAACATATTCCTACTCGATCCTCGACGAGAATTCCCTTCTTCATTTGACGAGTCTTTGTTAAATCCTCGATGGAACTCAATGTAAATTGAACTAATACTCGATCGTACTCAACGGTTCTTGAATGATACTCGGTGCGACTCAAAGTAGAAGATGAACTCGAAACTACTCGATAGCGAAGAACGATGCACGATTGACTCAATATTCAGATTACTTGATGCGTTTTGAATGATGAATGAATAACGCCCGATTTGTAGTAAAGAAAAACACTCATGTGAACAAGAAAGATAAGATAAGAAGATGAAAACACAGTGTTTGCATGGTTCGGTAAGATTGCCTATGTCTATGGGAAGATCTGAGTTCTTTTACTGATGAAGATTGCGTATAGTTTGTGTTGTTTACAAAAGACTAAGGAAAGTGATAATAACTCTCTATGTTGATTTAAAATCAATGGTATTTATAGAGTATACCAGCTGACCGTTTACAAAGTTAGTTATAAACAAATAAAAACTGAGGTATTTGAGTCAAAGCCTCTTCATAAGTTTTCTCATTTTATATTATTACTTTTATTTATCTACTTTTTTTTTTTTTTTTTTTTTTTTTTTTTTTGAGAAAAGAACTTTATTGAATTGTTATTAATGCATAGTACTTTGTTGATTTATCTAAAAAATGTTTTTCAGGACATTCAACCTCTCTTTATGTTATTTAATTATAGATGAAATTTCTAATGTTCTTCAAGCTATTTATTTTAGGGGTTTTTTTAAAAAAATGAATTTTAATTTCCTTCGCTATTTACATGAGTATATTGGTCCATCATTGAAAAAAATGGGCAAAAAGTTGTTAGAATTATATATTTCCCTCTTTGCATGAGTTCTCCTCTTATATGAGATCATTTTTCTTTTTCGATCGTTCAAAGTATTTTCTCCATTATTTTCCCTCCAAACTAACAAAGCATAATAGACTTTAAAAGGATCAAGAACTCCTAGATTTTAAATTGGGAAAAACTTAGGTCCATCCATTTATTGTACAGTCCGACACTCAAACAGAACATGTCACATGTGTCATTTTTGTTTTTGTCTTTATTTTTTATTTGTGTGTAAAGCGGAGAGGGAGTAGGCTGAACCTAATCATTGTTCTTTTGAATTTAGTTATAATTTTGTATAGTACAAAGGTTTATATAAACTTACTTTTACTATTATCAACCTGATTTTTGTTAAGGATGCAAGATGACAAAAATTCTCATCATTTTAGTGGGACTTTTGTTCATTTGTTTCTCTGAAATTTCAGCAAAAGCTAAATACTCGAGATACAAAGATCGAACACAACCATTAAATAAACAATCAATGATTTGCTTGGTCGGATGACTCTCGAGGAAAAATAGGTCAAATGGTGCAAATCGAATGAGTTAATGCTTCAATTGATATTATGATGGTAAGTCTCATACGTTAACTTTAATTCTCACCAAACTTTTGTTTAAAAGTACGTATTTTGAAAACAATAAGACTAGTAAATAATATATCTTATACCAAGAAAATGTGAATGTAATAAATGAATAATTTTGAATTATAAGGATTGTATTGAATGGTGGAGGTAATGCTTCATAAAAAAAGGCTTCTGCTAATCATCGGATCTACATGGTTAATAAAATTCAGAAAGGAACTTTGTCGATTAGGCTTGAAATTCCAATGATATATGGATTGATGTAGTACATGGTCACAACAATGTCTAATGCAACAATCTTCTCCCACAATATTGGACATGGGGCTATGAGGCTAGATATCTACCTAACTTCTTCATACAACTTATAGCATTACTTGAATTGATATAAATATGTGTGGATTTTTCTTTCAATTATATAGGGATCCTCAACTTGTAAAGAAAAATTGGGGCACTACCGCACTTAAAACTAGAGCTATTGGCATCTCTTACACTTTTGCACCTTGTGTAGTAATAATTAACTTTTTTTTTTCAATTGATAAAGAATATCCTAGCATTTCTAATGGTCATATTATATGATATTAGTATTTGTTTGTTTATTATATGATATGATTTCCTTTGAGGGTTTTTTTTTTCATTAGGTTTGTAGAGATCCAAGATGGGGTCGTTGTTAAGGAGACATACCACCTAATTCTCGCAAGGGTATTCCCTATGTCGTTGGAAATTGAACCTTATAAAAAATAAAGCATTTAATATATTTAGACAACATTTTGACTTCTTGTTTTTCCACGGGTTCAATATATGGACAAATTTAAATTGAGAAATTGATATTGAAAGATAAATATATAGTTATTAATTAGACCAGAAATATATTGATGTTTTACTTGGTAATAATTATATTGCATTTTGCAATTGTAAAAAACTTTACTTGAGATCGGTAGGGATTTTCAACATTTATCCTCTCTTTATCCCTATATGTGTTGATTGCTTAGAATCAGATGATGTTTTTGGAACTCAAAACATAGTCTTTCACATATGATTGATTTGATCAAGATATTGTCATATTTGGTCAAAATAATAATAGTATTCTAATAAAATTACTAATGAGGCAATTTTTAAAAAAATTTTTATGTAGAGAAAACGTGGCAGCTTGTGCAACGCACTTTGTGAACGATTGTGGAACAACTAAAGGTATCAACGAGAACAATACAGTAATCGATAGACATGGCTTACTTCGCATCCACATGGTAGGTTACTATAACTCAATCATTAAAGGAGTTGCAACTGTTGTAGTTTCTTATTCAAGTTAGAATGGAGAGAAGATGCATGCTAACAAAAATCTCGTTATTGACTTTCTTAAGAATACCCTTCATTTTAAGGTAATATAACTTTCCTATCGTATTTTACGGTGCCACTCTATTATTTAAATTTTGATCATTTGGAAAAACATTTATTAAAGAGTGACTTGAATATTTTGTCCACATTTTAGGGATTCGTCATCTCAGATTGACAGGGTATTGATAAGATTACAACTCCACCACATGCGAATTATACCTATCCTATTTTAGCAAGTGTTAGTGTAGGTGTTGACATGGTTAGTATATCATATGTTGAAGAGTTTAAGTGTATTTCAACCAAAAAAAAAGTTACTAATTTAACCGTTTGCTATAGATAATGGTACCATACAACTACACCGAGATCATTGATGGCCTTACCTACTTAGTAAAAAATAATGTAATTCCTATTAGTCGAATTGATGATGTCGTGAAGAGAATATTGCATGTCAAATTTGTTATGGGCTTATTTGAGAATCCCTTAGCTGACCAAAGCTTGATTAATGAACTTGGTAAAAAGGTAATAAATTTAGATGTTTAAAATTATTTAATTGAGAAAAAAAACTCTAACTTTGTATTTTTTTTCTCTTATTGCATTGTCACACTATATATAGAAGCATAGGAAACTAGCTAGAGAAGCAGTAAGAAAATCATTGGTATTATTAAAGAATGGAAAATCAATTGCGGAACCGTTACTTTCCCTTCAAAAGAAGGCACCAAAAACACTTGTTGCTAGTAGCCATGCAAACAACCTTGGATATGAATGTGATGGTTGAACTATGAAATGGCAAGAACTTAGTGGCAACAACCTTACTGTTGGTATGAAAAATAGTAAAATATCTTGTTTTAGATTAGTATTTATTCCTTATAAATTATTTCTAATTACAAATTATTTTTAACATTATGATGTAATGTAATATTATTTCAACCCCTTTTTTAGGTATAACTGTGTTGAAACTATAAAAGAAATCGTTGATCTTAAAATTGAATTTTTATTTAAGGAAAATCCAGATAAGGAGTTTCTCTAGTCACACAAATTTTCTTATGCCATTATTGTAGTGGGAGAATATCCATATGCAGAAACCAATGGTGATAGCTTGAATTTGACAATTCCCCACTCTGGTCCAATCATCATAACAAATGTTTGTGGAGCTATGAACTGTGTAGTTATAATAATCTCAGGACCACCTGTAGTAATCTAACCTTATATTGCTTCAATAGATGCAATTATTGCGGCCTGGCTTCCAAGAACTGAAGGTAAAGGCGTTACTAATGTGTTATTTAGGGACTATGGTTTTAGTGGCAAGCATTCACAAACGTGGTTCAAGACTGTTGATCAATTGCCAATAAACTTTGGAGATCATAACTTTGGTCTTAACTATTGAACACATAAATAAAGTGCTCTTCAAGACTATTTACTCAATAAGAGTTCATTTTTCTCATAGATTTCATTAATGTGAAAACCATCACATATAAAATGGAAGTAATTTTCACTGAAATTATATATATATATATATATATATATATTGATCAACTTACAATAGTTTTTCGATTTTTACTTTGCAGAATTATATTTATTTAGTAAAATCTGATGCCACATCAACGACTTAATCCCCATTTCATCTGCTAACTTAGTTGAAAGAACGCTCGACCAACACTCTACTATAGCAAAATTACTTGGTCAACCCAAGCTTCAAAGGACTGCCTTGCTTCTTACTCTGATTAAGCAATAATACTGACCACGCGAAATCCTTTTTAATTACAACGAATCAGTTCATACTGGCAAGAATGTCGTCTGCCTTAAAACCATACTGAAAGCACAAATAAAAGAAAACCTCATAAAGTAAGAAAGTCACTAACGGAAACAATTCAAACAAGGACCAAATCACCCCAACAAATTCACCAATAAGAAAAGAATACAGATACCAAGTCAAAGACAAAAAAAATCCAACAAAATAAAAGAAGATATTATCAGCTAACCAAAACTGTAACAAGCTCTCCCTTTAGCATATGATTTTTTTAGAGACAGTTACAAATATAGACATTAGACCCAAAGTATTAGCAGATATGACATAATGTAAAAAAAAATTACAAATATGACCAAATTTAAATAGTCTATCAGTGATAGACTATATTATTGGTAGGAGTCTATCAGTTATAGACCATATTATTGGTAAGAGTCTATCAGTTATAGACCATATCACTAGTAAGAGTCTATCAACGATTGAAGTTTATCGTTGATAGACTTGGGAGTCTATCAACAATAGAAGTCTATCATTGATAGACTTGGCTATATTTGCAATTTTTTTAAATGATGTTATACACATGGTTATTATTCCTAAAAATGCTACCAATTGCATTTACACTTTTTTTATTGGAAAACCAACCAAACACATTGGGACGAGAAAAACAAAAACACACCATTTCATATTAATCAAAATAGATTTTGAGATACAACTCGAGCAACAACAATAATAAAAAAGAGAAAAGAATAAGAACAGCCTAAAACCAAAAAAACCACTAGAACAACCACAACAACCAACTTTCAATGATCTCCCCCTTTTGCCAATAAGAAAATCATTTCGACAGTGGGGGTTGAGAAGTTGAGGCATCATCAAATCGCAGAAGCGACACACTTAAAAAATGGACCAACAAATCAATTTAAACCCAGCGATCAACTAGATCACGAATAATAGTTCTCAAGGTATGAGACTCAGAAGCCATAATGTAAAAGATGCAAGTCCCAAGCTCAGTAGGAATCAATAACCCACCTTCCGGAACCTGCAAGTCCTCAGGAAGAGGAGTATTAGAACTTTTGGGGCACAATATCAGAGACATGGGAACCGTGAAAAATCTTGTAAATAAGATTAAGAAACTTGGGAGCAAGGCTCGAAGCATTATTTGGACCAAGAATGGTAAACTGTTGGGATAACAAGATATGAGAGAATAAACATGGTAAATAGGCCACTTGATCGTAAAGAAGTCAACATGACGAAGAAGTTGATTATATGCAAACACCCCAAAATCAAAAGTAGACAAAGTTCCAATTTGATACAAAAGACTGGCTAGAGAATGAGAAAGAATGGACCCAAAAGTTAAAGGATACCAATTAGCAATATCAATTTGAAACAAAAAGCATACTTCACACTGAACGTGAAGGGAAACAATTAACCAGATGAACACCACTCAGACCAAGTACTACCTGTAAGCTCAGCAACAAGATCCTCAGTCGAGGGATGAGGTTCACTAAGAGGAGGAAAATCAACACGCCTAAATAAACATTAATAAGAGCAGGAGAAATGGTGAAACAAGTGCCTTTAATGTGGACATTCTGATAATCAGAAGAACTGGAATCGTTGGACTTGAAAGGTAGATTGATGATGAACTCTCTCATCAATTGAGGATAAAAGGGACTGATGTCCACAACAATCTTGAGAAGCTCGACATGTTGAAGAAGGTCCATAATTTTCAAACAGGACTTGGTCTGATCAGACAAAACCTTCTCATCAACAATACGCTGCAGCACCACATACTTCCACTTTAGAACATTGTCCTTGCTATGAAATGATATCCCATCAATAGGCACATAGGGAACATTAAAAGAAATTTTATGACAACGAACTCTTGTGCGAGGCTTGTCCTTGACAAAGACAATGACTTCTTCACTACTAGAGACAAAAATCTAAAAAAATGGGTCAGATTCAGAGTCGAGGCTCTTCTTCTTAGGGGAATTTCTTTTTGAGCGAGTACGAAAAGAGGGACCATAATTATCAAGCACATTCATAGAAGCCCCCTTCTTTAGCTTCCTTACCTAGGCAATAGGAATATTATCATCAGAGAAAACTAACACAATCCCTTCAGAGGAACTTGAACCAAAAACAGAATACCCACTATTAGAATCAACAAAATGGGAGGACACCACAACCTGATCGCCTGTGCAAAGAGTAGAAGCAACTAGAGAAGACCTCGCAGGACTATGCTCGGAATGAACAACCGAATCCCCTATATTAAGAAGAATGTCAATAACATCTGGGATACCATGAGAGACTTCTCAACATAAATCAAGAGATCACAAGAGTAAAACCAAAAACGATATTATCAGTATCAGGAGAAACAACATTATCAAAAGTAACATTAGACTAAAATCATTAGCAGGGTTAGTCGAATTAGAAGCAACAACAAAATCAACAACAGACTCAGACCCAACCGTACATGAAAAAAGAACATCAAATTTAATATCAGAAAAGTGAGGGTTAGAGGGAACCGTTGCATCTCTTCATCAATAGAGGTACTCAACAAATTCTGGAAATCAGCAGTGCTTACGGGAGGCTTATTCATATAATCATTAACATTCTTCACAGTAGAGCCATCCCACAGAACCATAGAAAGAGGGTGAATGACAATGGACTCTGACTGAGTAGAATCCCCAACATGCAAGAAGGGTTAAACAAAAGGCACATCTTCAATAGACTCCTTCATCTCTGGGATGGGATATTAGAGGGAGACGAGCCCAAGCAAGATCTTTTGGAAGAGGATTCTTCAACAGAAGCATCAAGAATATCTGCTCTAGCCGAAAAAACATTTAGACTGATATGCCATTTTTTATTAGCTTTTTTCTTTAGTCTTACCATTCTCTTGTCTAAGTATGAGTACCACTCCAAGTGTTCACCATAAGGAACAACAATGCTTGATGAAGAAATATAGGGAGACAGTTGAACTCAACATGATTTGAGGGGCAAAAGCCAACACCAAAACCATTTGAGGATTGAACCACCAACGGAGAGGAAAAAAATTTGATTTAAATAGTAAACCACATTACATGAAATATGGTAAGAATTAATTATGGGTTGGTGAATTTGAATTTTGGCCTAAATCTCTCCACTTACCAAAATTGCAACTAATGTTATAAATCAATTCGTCACACCCAAAACGCAACACACAGGGATTCAAACTGAAAAGAATCCAATGGTTTGGTGAAGATGTCCACAATTTGTTTATCAGTACTGACATGTTCAAGAGATATAACCTTAGACTCGATAAGTTGTTTAATGAAGTGGTGCCTGATATCAATGTGCTTAGTCCTGCTATGTTGAACAGGATTTTTGGAAATGTTGATAGCACTAACATCGTCACAAAACAAGGTCATGACATCTTGGGCAACATCATACTCCTGAAGCATCTGTTTCATCCACACGAGTTGGGTGCAACTACTACCAGCAACTATTGTTCGACCCATGATTTTGATTTTAACGTGCTTAAAATGATGAAGGAGAATGGTGATGAATGACTATGATGAATGGAGATAAATGATGGAGTGATTTCTCTCTTGGTAAGAAAATGAGGCGATGCGTTGGTAGTGGATGCACGCACACCTCGTGAATGTGTACAAGTTTTCTCAAGTCAGACTCAAGTATAAATCTAACTTAAGTTTCCTGGAAAGTCCAGGGTCGAAAGCATGGACTCTAGAATGCTCTAACACATACCTTGTTTTTGGATCTAATGCAAATGTTTCCTAATTAACTTGAGAAATGTTGGTTATTTACACTAAGCTAATGACATGCTTACAAGAAGAAATAGAAATTCAGAGGGAGAAAGGGATTTATGGATGAATGGTTCTAAGTGTAATTGATATGCGTTAATTTCCTGGCAAGTTTAGCAAGCCTATGTGAGCATAATGAAGATGAGATGAGGATGATACAGGTGCTTGTTTACAATCTAAATGTATGTGTTATGCATTGAAAATTCTATTTATTAGTTCATGCTAAGTTCAACATCTCTCAATGCGAAAGCCACATGTAATCCTATCTCTAGGGTGCATGCGTTGGTCATAAAGGACAGGAAAAAGATGTGAGCAACTCTATCTCTAGACTTACTTCACGCCTTGACTTAATGCATTCAATAATAAAATTGCTCTCTCGAGTGACTTAACTACTTAATCACTTTAATCAACTGATCAGGGAGATTTACACTAGATTTCATGCTGTCATTAAGTCAGAAAATTCACAAACACACACAATTTCGAAGGTAAAAAAATGAGGAAGTGATAAATAGCCAAAGATATGATTGAATTAAAGATAACAAGTGTTTATGCAAATCATCTCAGCTTAGTGAAATGAAATGGTGAATGGACAGGAAGTGTAAAAAGAAGAAGTCAAGCCACAGAGTTCAATCTCGTGTCCTCTTGGGCTTGTTTTTAATGCTTGCTACAATCAATGTGGTAAAGAAGTTGAAGAAGATATCTCTCTCAAGCTTCTCTCCAATAGCACCTCTTGATCAATGGTGAAATGGTGTCTTCCCTCCTACTTCTTGCTTGCAAACAACAGAGTTTATCTACTGATGCTAAAGAAAGTTTCTAACTACATGGACTCTAAAGTGTCTAACTGTGATTCTAAAGGTGGCTTCTCCTTTTATAGGCAAATCTCAACAACTTGCAATTTGACTTGCATTAAATTCTATACCCTAGAACAACCGTCTGCCACTTTTCAAATGTTCAGATGAAGCTAGTCAGATGTCCATGCCTGCAAGTGGTGATTTGACATGAAATGCATGAGCCAATGTATCCTTCATGCGTTGAATATTCTTAGACACACTCTTTGCGTTGGCCTTGGCTGCAACACTTAAAAGGATACTTTTGTATGAGTATACTACATGTATGAAATTTCATGCATTTTTCTTTCATAATGAGTGCATTTATATCACTAAGGATCCTAATTATTCCAACTTTGAGAGAACGATAACTTGTATTTATACAAGTTATCAGCTATATATTCAACTTCAATAGTTGGCAAGGAAACATAGTTTTGCTTCTTGCTGAACCAACATCCTCCGAAGGTGCTTTTACTATCTTCTAAATTTCCATCCTATAGAGCATCGCAATATCCTACGAGAACTCCATTATAATCGAAGGGATCGAATCTTAATACGAAAACGTGCAATTGCTTTTTCTCTTTGAACTGGGATGGAAAAATTAGAATTGATTTTACAGATTTAAAACGTTAATCATGTAAATTTTTCATTATAGAAAAATTACCTTTTGAAGACTAGTTCTTCAGTGAGAGTTTTCTACACGATCTTGAAGACCAATCCTTCAACGGACACCATCATTAGGCTACCTATTTGGTTTAAAATAGGTGTCGTTAGTTCTATCTTATTCAAAACAAATGAAATTTATAATACTCTAACTACAACTAGAACTAGCACGTAACCTTTATTAATTGGCCTAAAATAGACAATTGAATTCCAAAATGCAAAAGATTAATCGGGGAGGGGAGGGGAAGCGACTATTTATTTTAAGTAACTAGAAACTAACTAAGTCAAAAATCAAGAATTGATATAAAAAAATTAGTAATGAGAGAAGTAAGAGAGATTATGAGATAAGATTCAATTGAAAATGAAATCTTGGTGATTTTATGTAAACTAGGCAATTCTATCATTGACTTAACAAAGAATCATACAATTAGATTATTCAATATTTTATTAAGAATAAATTCCTAATGCCTTAATTAGCTAATTTCACAATTAACCCTAATCTAGGTATTAATTTCTTTCTAAAGACAATTTACAATTAATCCCTAAATTGCATTAAACTCATGAGTTTTCTTAACTATTCCAAATCTGGAAATCAAAAGACTAAAAATTTAAATTGATTGCATGAATGTTCTGAATTGAAAGGTTATTTAAAGAAAAGAGCAAAAGAAGTCCACATTTTCTATTAAGACTACTAATTTCTTGCAACCTCAATTACAAATTTGTTATAGAACTATGTAATTTTTACATACAAAAATTGATTAATCTTGAGTTTTCAATTCATTCTTAATCAATTTATTCTAAATTTCAGTAAGAACATTAAAAAGAAAGTAATTACATGAAAGAACTTACAAGAAAATGTCACAAGAAAGTGCCAATCTATATAATTCCCCAAGAAAAAGGATTACCTACGCATGGATGATGAAATTCTTCAAGAAATTCATTGACAGTTGCATAATTGGTACAAGAATTGAATATAAATTGATTGAATCTCTCCAAAATTTACAAGAATAGCTCTATAAATTCGAAGTCTCTCTCTAAAAGTTTAAGTTTTTCTTCCCTCCCTCACTGAAAATGAAACAACCAAATTTATATCAGCAGACATAGCGTCACGACGCCAAGGCCAGCGTTGCAACGTTGCGCTGATGCTTGGTTGCACAAGGCACGTGTACAGACTATTTCGTGAATATTCAAAGCATTGCAACCCTGGGCCAAGTGTTGCAACGCTGCCTTGTTTTGCAGCAAATAGATGCATCCTGTCTTCAAACATCGAGCTAGCATCAGGCTCAGTGTTGTAAGGAGCGTCGTGACGCTGCAAGCATTGCTAAAGAGTATTGAATAGTTCCTCTTGAGGGGCAAAGTGGTAGTTCATCATGGATCTTCTTGTTAAGTGATCTTTTAGTGTTATTTGGCTTGGATTCGCTCCAAATCTTCGAAATAGCTTTCTTGAGTCGGGATTGGAGATTACCTACAAAAAATAGACATTTTAAGCAAACAACTATGATAGAATTTAGGGTTTTATCATAGAAAAGATAGTCTTTTACCAGACCTATCAAGCCAAAATGGATTGCTTATTGTTTATTCAAAGTTTCATTCTTTTATTCAAGATTGACTATTCAAGTTGGCACATTTTCATCTTCACATCCAAATGGTCTATACATACAAGTATCTTACATAATGAATTGATTCTCATCTCTTTTCTCAACAATCAAGGAAGTGAAGATATAAGAAAGCATTTAAAAATTCAAAGTTTTGCTAACAAAAGGTTGAAGCTTATTTTGAAAAGAAATGGTCTTTTTCTTGCAAAATCATAAAAGAAAAGACTACCTAGTTTTAGTTTACTTAAAGGCCTAAACTAATAGAAAGGAGACATCCAACTTTTAATTCCTCTTTGCCCTACACTGGCCTGGTTATCGGTCTATGATATACCTAACTTGCATTAGAGAGAGGAAATTCTAATAAGGGTGCCCTTTTTTTAAAAAAAAACTCACACACACAAAACGTAATTGGCATTTCTTTTACTTAGAGGGATAACTTTCACACTCGCACCGACTGGAACCTATCACTCTTTTCTCGTGGGCCCTAACAGAAACATGATGAAGGTAGCTCTTTTCACCTCTACCCATGCACGCACACACATGTTAGTGAAGGTTATGTTAATTTGGCAATTTTGTTTTATTGTTTTATTGCTAGCAATTTTTTATATACTAGGCCCTTTTTATTCCTCTATGTCTAGACTTGTCTCTAAAACAAAATGATTGTTCTTAGACAAAAGTTTGTCCTATCAAGGTAACAAAGAAAATTAAGTAGATATGAAATTTCTAAGAGTTTAAAGATTCTAAATAAATCTAAAAGTCTAACTATTCGATTTTTTATGAAGTTAAAAGGAAAAGAAAGTTTATTTTGAAAGATGAGTTTCAAAATTTTGTTTGAAAAACTTAAAAGGTCTAAAATTTTGTTTGTATCCTTACTAGAAAGAGTGTGTCATCAAAGTTTCATCAATAAAAATCAAGAGATTGAGTAAAAACAAATGATGCATAGAATCAAAGTTAATGAGATTCTTGAATGTGCAAATATGAATTTATTGCATTCGAGGCAAAAATGGTCTTTTAAAGAAATAAAGAATTCAATAGACATGTTTTTCAAAGAATCAAAATTACACTATCAAGATGAATCAGAGCCTCAAATTTAATCAGATATGTCAGAACAGAATCACAAAATCTATGTAATCAATCTAAGTATTCAACAATCTATTAACCCGAGCTTAGATGCTCAAGTGTTCCAGACACGCAAAAATTTTCAATGAGGCTCATTTTTAAAACTAGTCAAAGAATTCCAAAAGAATACAAAAAACGTGCAATGTTTACCCACCCCAACTTAAAGATGGAACATTGTTCTTAATGTTTAGAATAAGAAAATGAATTCAAGAAACAAAAGAGAAGGGATGTAGAGAGAAACTTCCCTGATTTTGTTGTTGATCGTTTATTTGCTTGAGAGAGAATTTCCTTGCTTTTGTTTTTTTTTTTTCCGGTTTTTAGAGTTTTTTCTTTTTTCTTTTTTATTGAGTAAATCACCTACAAAGAAAAAGAGAAGAATAAATTGTTCTATTTATTTGAAATGCTAAAATAAGAAAAAAAGAAGAAAAATGAAAAAATTAGAACAGAAAAAAAAATGAAAATGAAAAGAAAGAAAAAGAAAAGGAAAATTTTGTCATGTTGCAAATTTTTAGTGTTGTTTGCTTGACATTGATGAAGAAGGGTGTCAAATATATGAGGGATTAGCTAAAGACAAGCCCATTTGAACTTGGTTTACATGCCCTTTCATTGTAGATTTTGAGTTTGTAACTGTTCACCTTGAAGATTTTTCCTGTTTCAAGACTTTTTATCTCAACTGCGCCACAAGAGAAAACGTTAGTAATTTCAAAAAGACCTAGCCACTTGGACTTGAGCTTTCCAGACATCAATTGTAGTCTAGATTTGTAAAGCAAAACTTTTTGTCCAATCTTGAAGTCCTTTTTTTATTAAGCCTTTGTCATGAAAAATTTTGGTTTTCTCCTTATAAATTTTTGAATTTTTATAAGCATTTTGTCTTCACTCTTCCAATTGTTGTAGCTCTAGGAGTCTTTCCTTTTCGGCTTGGGCTAGATTCAAATTACATCGTTTTACTGCCCATTACGCTTTGTGTTCAACTTCTACTGGAAGATGGCATGACTTGCCATATACAATTCTATATGAGGTTGTACCTATAGGCATCTTAAAAGCGGTTCTGTAGCCCAACGTGAATAATTAATTTAGAACTCCAATATTTTCTTTTCAGGTTCATGGTATTTTCTAAAATCTTTTTCACTCCTCTATTTGAGATTTTCGACTGGTCATTTGTTTAACAATGATAAGGGGTTGCTACACGGTGGTGAACTCTGCATTTCCTCAATAATGCCTCTACAGTCCTATTACAAAAATGCGTTCCTTGATTGCTTATAATGGCCTTAGGTATTCCAAATCTAGAAAATATATTATTTTTCATGAATTTCGTAACAATAGAATAATCATTTGTTCTAGTGGGGATTGTCTCGACCCACTTTGAAACATAATCCACACCAAGCAAAATGTACAGATAACCAAACGATGAAGGAAATTGACCCATGAAATATAAGTCCCATACGTCAAATATTTCACAAACAAGAATTGAATTGAGAGGCATTTTATTTCTTTTAGACAAAGATCTAGATTTTTGACATCTTTCACAAGACTTACAATAAGCATATGAATCGACAAAAAGAGAATCTCAGAATAATCCTGAATCTAAAATTTTTCTAACGGTTCGTTTAGGATTGAAATGACCTCCACATGTATGTTCATGGCAAAATGATAAAACAGACTCAAATTCTTCGTTAGGGACACATCTCCTATTGATTATTAAAAAATTTCCATAGATAAGGAGGATCTCACACATAGTATTTAGAGTCGCTTTTTAATTTGGACATTCTAGGTGAAGACATGTTAAAAGGAAACTTACCTGTAACAAGGTAATTTACCATGATGGCATACCACGATAAGAAAGCAGTTACCTTGAAAAGGTGTTCATCTGGGAATTCTACTCTAATAGGTATTAGCTCTTCTTCTTGCTTGATTCGACTTAGATGGTCCGCCAATGCATTTTTGGATCCTTTTCTATCCTTGAAAGTTAAGTTGAACTCTTGTAAAGGAAGAATCCAACTGACAAGTCTAGGACTTGATTCTTTCTTCGTCATTAGGTACCTGAGAGTAGCGTGGTCAGTATAAATGATTATTGGAAAATCGAGAATATAAGATCTAAACTTATCCAAAGCAAAAAATTATAGATCAAAATTCTTTTTTTGTTGTTGAATAATTGATTTGAGATTAATTGAGTGTTCTAGATGCGAAACAGATCACATGAAAATCGAATTTTGCATCTTTTTAAAGTAGGCTTGATTGAGGGAGTGCAATTTTTGATAACTCCTTGCTGAACCTCCTGTAGAACCTTGCACTACCAAGAAAAGAGCGTACTTTCTTTATATTTTTAGGATGGGGAAGGTTAGCTATGACATTTATCTTAGCCTTATCAACTTCTATGCCCTTAGAAGATACAAGGTGTCCTAATACTACTCCATGAGAAACCAAAAAGTGACATTTTTCATTATTCAAAATCAAATTTGTTTCTATGCATCTTTTCAAGATCAAACTCAAATTGTGCAAACAATTTTCGAAAGAACTACCATACACAGTGAAGTCGTCCATGAAAATCTCTATGCATATTTCTATATAGTTAGAGAATATGCTCATCATGCATCGTTGAAACGTACCTGGGGCGTTACATAACCTAAATGGCATTCTTCAAAATGCATACGTACCATAAGTGCAAGTAAAAGTAGTCTTTTCTTGGTCTTCCTGTGCTATCGGTATTTGATAAAATCTAGAAAAACCATCAAGAAAACAAAAATATGACTTCTCGACTAACCGTTTCACCATTTGATCAATAAAAGGTATAGGAAAATGATCTTTTTTTCGTTACCTCGTTGAGTTTTCTGAAGTCTATATACATTCTCCAACCATTCTACACTCTCATGGGGATCATCTATGTTTTTTCATCTTTCACAATGGTCATGTCATTTTTCTTCGGTACCACGTGTACCCGATTTACCCATTGACTATCTGAGACTGGGTAAATTATACTGACTTCAAGTAGCTTGAGGATTCCTTTATGAAAAATTTCCTTCATGGTTGAATTTAGTCTCCTTTGAGATTGAACGGTTGCCTTAGCTCTGTCCTCTAGAACAATTCTCTAAATGCAAAGGAAAGGGCTTATCCCCTTGATATCTTCTAAAGTCTAACCAATCGCTTTCTTGTAATCCTTCAATGTTTCTACTAGTGAAATTTCCTGAGAAGATGTCAGTTCTCTAGATATGATCACAAGAAAGGCTTTTTTTTCTCAAAAGAAAACATACGTGAGGTGAGAAGGGAGAGCCTTAAGCTTGATCCCTTATATCTGAGATTCCACAACATCATCATTAGAAAGGTTATCATTCAAATCAAAATCATTCAAAGTAAAGAATGAGTCAATCAAAGAGTCATCATCATCAAGGTCAATGAAGGGAGCAACCAAATAATCCAAATTTTCATCAATTGAAAATAATAATTCATCAAACACGTCACATGTTTCTATTGAACAAAGAGACATATATTCTTTAGGAAATTTCATGGCATCATAAATGTTGAAAGATTTTACCTCTCCATCAAATTCTACTGACAAAGACCCTTTATCTATATCAATTCTTGTTTTTGCAATTTTCATGAAGGGTCTACCAAGTAAAATATTAGAGAAGAAGTTGAGTATGGTTCATCCATTTTTAAAATGTAAAAATCAATAGGAAAGATTAATTCTCCAACTCTCAACAAAACATCTTCTACTATGCCTAGGGGTTGAATATATGACCTATCCGCTCATTGTATGCAAACATTCGTTTTTTGTAAGCCATTCAGCTTAAGATCTTCCTAGACATGAAAAGGCATGGCATTTATTGATGCACCTAGGTTGAGCATGGCATGAGTGATAATTCTATCTTTTATCTTACAAGGCATGTCCTTTTTTAGCAAAGTAGACACGTTTTTGCTAACATTACTCTCTCATCTTCTTTCCCTTTCCTTTTCTTAGTACATAAGTCTTTTAAAAATTTAGCATACCTAGGTATTTGTTGTATTTCATTAAGCAATGAAATATTAGTTTTTGCCTTTTTAAACATTTCAATTAGCTCATGGTCAATATCTTCTACCTTAGGTTTTGCTAGTCTACTAGGGAAGGGGGCCTTAGGTACATATTGATCTACATTAGGGGGGAAAGTAGTTACGTACCTCAAAGAAGATGGGAGATTCCTCATATTCTTTTACCTTGTTATCATGATCAATTACCTTTTTAGGCTTCTTGGGAGTTGGTTGAACTAGGCTAGCTACTTGGGAAAAAGAAGCAATTTCCTTACCGCTTCTTACAGTGATTGCGCTTACATTTACATGCTCTGGTTGAGTGAGGAGCTTTCTTGATGACTTACTCTCAAGCTTGCTTACCACAGTTGCTAGTTGCGTGATTTGTGTGCCCAAGTTTGAAAAGCCTTGCCTTGTTTCTTGTTGAAAGATTTTGTGTCTTGTTAAAGTTGTTTTGTTTCTTTTTGAAGTTGTATATTGTTCTTTTGCAAATTGTGTAGTTCCTATTGAAATTTTAATGAATGGTCAGCAAGAGATTTAACTACATCCTCGAGGGACATACTTGAGAAGCTTGAAGAAGATTGGTTAAGGTTCTCAAATTGCCCTTGGGATCCCCACTTGAAATTTAGGTGATCTCGCCACCCTTGGTTATAAGTTTGCCAATGGGGGTTGTACTTCCTTTGAAAACTTCCTATTGCATTAACTTGAGGTTGACCATGTGGGCAAGATTCCGAAGCATGTCCAACCACTCCACATGCTCCATATGTTTTAATTTGAGGAAGCCCACATTGACCAACCTGAGTGAAAAGAGAAACTAGATTAGATACTTGAGTTTTCAACTCATTAACCTCTTTAGCTTGAACAACATCATATTCTAGAGTCCTTGATCCAAAGTTCTATGAATTCTCTGCCATAGTTGATATTAGTTGACTAATTTTAGTGGATATTTTGTTAGCTAAAGCTCCACCGGCGGCTACATCAATGTTGCTCCTGTCAGATGGAAGCAATCCTCAATAGAAATATTGAATAAGATATTGGTTAGAAATTTGATGATGGGGAAAGGAAGCACAAAGTTGCTTATACCTTTCCCAATGCTCATATAAGGACTTTCCTACCAATTTCTTTATAACATATATTCCTTTTTTTAATATTATTAGCCTTAGATGTAGGGAAAATTTTTTATAAAAACTTTTTCTTAAGACCATTCCACGTGATGATCGATCTGGCCAGCAAGTAGTACAACCAATCCTTAGTCACATCCCTCAAGGAGAAGGGGAAGGCCCTAAGATTAAGTTGTTCTTGCGTTACCCCATATGGGTGCATATCGTCACATGCCAAATGGAATTCTTTCATCTGTTTGTGTGGGTCCTCAGATTAAATCGAAAAGTGGGTAAGAGATGAACTAAACCGTGTTTCAATTTAAATGGTACCATAGTCTCTGGGTACACTATACATAACGGTTGTTGAGTGTAATCCGGTTCGGCAAGCTCTCTTAATGTTTGCTTCCTTGCTTCACCCATCATGTTTGTTTATATTGGTTCCTCTTGTTAACTGATTCTTCAAATTCTCATTCTTCTCTTATTATTCTTTCCCTTCATAGTCTCTTTTCCCTACTGTCAATATCTATAACAAAATCACAAAGCATGCTCCAAGAGGAACAGGTCATGCACAAAAGGAGAGTTCAATGAAACTAACAATTTTTTGTTTTTTTTTTTAATTTCTTTTTCTAAGAAAAAGGAATTCAAGGATTTTTAAAGGCTATTGCACGGTTCCCCGGCAATGGCGCCAATTTTTTTGGTTTAAAATAGGTGTTGTTAGTTCTATCTTATCCAAAACAAATGAAATTTATAATATCCTAACTACAACTAGAACTAGCACGTAGCAATGGTGGAGTAAGAGGTTGATCAAGAGAGAAGTAAGAAAGATTATGAGATAAGATTCAATTGAAAATGAAATCTTGGAGATTTTATGTAAACTAGGCAATTCTATCATTGACTTACCAAACAATCATGCAATTAGATTATTCAATAGTTCATTAAGAATAAATTCCCTAATTCCCTAATTAGCTACGTTGACAATTAACCCTAATCTAGGTTTTAATTGCTTCCTAAAGACATTTCACAATTAATCCCTAAATTGCATTAAACTGAGTTTTTTTTTTAACTATTCCAACTCTTGAAATCAAAAGACTGAAAATTTATCATTGATTGCATGAAGGTTATGAATTAATAGGTTCTTTAAAGAAAAGAGGAAAAGAAATCCACATTTTCTATCAAGACTACTAATTCTGGCAACCCTAATTATAAATTTGTTATAGAACTATGTAATTTTTGCATACAAAAATTGATTAATTTTGAGTTGTCAGTTCATTCTTAATCAATTTTATTCTAAATATCAGCAAGAACATTAAAAAGAAAGTAATGACATGAAAGAAATTTCAAGAAAAAGTCTCAAAGTGCCAATCTACATAATTCCCCAAGAAAAAGATTACCTACTCATGGACAATGAAATTCTTCAAGAAATCCATTGATAGTTGCATAATTGGTACAAGGATTGAATTTAAATTGATTGAATCTCTCCAAAATTTACAAGAATAGCTCTGTAAATTCGAAGTCTCTCACTAAAAGTTTAAGTTTTTCTTCCTTCCCTCGATGAAAATAAAACAACAAAATTTACATCAGCAGACATAGCGTTGCGACGCCAAGACCAGTGTTGCAACGCTAAATCGTAGAAAAGTCAAGAAGCGTTGGGTTAACATTGCAACGTTGTGTTGATACTTGGTTGAGCAAGGCGCACACGCGCGCGGACTATTCCATTAATATTTGGAACGTTGCAACCCTGGGTCAAGCATTGCGACGCTGTCCTGTTTTACAGCAAATAGATACATTCTGTCTTCAAGCGTCGAGCTAGTATCAGGCTCAGCGTTGTAAGGAGTGTCGTGATGCTGCAAGTATTGCTGAAGAGTGTTGAATTGTTCCTCTTAAAGGGCAAAGTGGTAGTTCATCATGGGTCTTTTTGTTAAGTGATCTTTTGGTGTTATTTGGCTTGAAGTAGCTCAAAATCTTCCGAATTAGCTTTGTTGAGTCGGGATTGGAGTTTGCCTATAAAATAGACATTGTAAGCAAACAATAATGATAGAATTTAGGGTTTTATCATAGAAAAGATAGTCTTTTACAAGACCTATCACTACCCTACTATGTCTTTGGGAGGATCAAGGATTTTGGGATCCTTCTTTAGTAAAGGAATTAGAGCTTATGAGAGGGGATGGATGGAGAATTTTAAGAGAGTAGGGAAAATTTTCTACCGAGTGAAGTTGCTTTTGCACAAAAAAAAAAAAAAGAAAAAGAAAAAAAGAAAAGAATGTTCTATAAAAAAAAACTCTTTTTTCTACAACAATTGGAGTTATGCCCTCACCCATGATCCACTCTGTACGGACTTATTTCCCTTTTTCCTATTATTTATTTCATATTATTATTAATTAAATATATATTCAATCAAATTTAATATATATAAAATAATTAAATAAATAATAAGAATTAATTAGTTAACAACTAATTAATTAATATCACATATTATTAATTGTGCATGTAAATTATATAAAATGCATATCTCTCTTTTGAGTTTTAATATGAATTCAATTCATATTAGTATTCAAATCTTATTTTTTCACATTATATAGTTTTAATAATAAATCTTATTTATAATTAACTATATAGTATATGTCATTATATATTATACTTTATATTAATCCTTATTAATTTAAATTATTCCAAAATTAATTGATCATTGTTTTACCCTTAGTGAGCTAGCAGAGGGGCCTAATGGATCTACAGATTAGAAACTCCAATGATTTGAGATTAATAAATCAAATTATTTAATTAATATAATCAACATTCATTAATTGTGAGTCACTTCACTAAAGAGCCACAACTGCACTTTTTGCACTATAGATATATTTCTCTGACCATGGATATAACCAATCATCAATAAGTCGATCCTTCACGAATTGCTCGTAATTACAGTTGGGTCTTTATTGAACTATAAGTCGATCTTTCATGAATTAGTCATCAACTGTGAGTCACTTCACTAAAGACCCACAGCTGCAATCTTTACACTATAAATATATTTCTATATCCATGGATATAACAAGTCATCAATAAGTCAATCCTTCAAGAATTGCTCGTAATTACAACTGGGTCAAAGTATTATTTTACCCCTATAATTACATCTATCTTCTTAAGTTTCATTGATTCTCTAATGAACAACTTGTTACGATCCTACTATAAACAAATCCCTCTTGGGACAATGAGAGGGAAAGCCCCTTGTTCAAGACTCGGAGTTAGCACTTAAGAGAGCATTCATCTATTTTTCCTTAAAGTAGGAAGGAGTGAACTCCATCTTGTGTAGTTATATTCCTAGCTCCCTACTCGAACAAATCCCCACAATAGTAGGTTTAATGGGTCGGCGACCCGGGCCACTCTCACTTATATAGATTAAAGGATTTCCCTCATAGAAAGAAATCCATAACTCACTCAAGATTGAGATCGAGTTACCTATGGTCATCCTATGAAATGTTAATCTTTTCAATTAACAATGCTATGAGATTAATCATTTATTGGTCTAGTCTTATACAAACTATTTGTACATGATACCCCTACTCACAAAGTGGGCCATATTTGTAGGATACCCTTACTCTTTGTACAGTATTTGGATCAAATCGTTTATAACACTTACAAGTTTTGTAACACTTACAAAGTGGGCCATATTCGCAGTGTCACCAAGATAAGGTACCCAACCTTATCCATATACTGCAGACTTTTTAGGTTATTGCTTGAACATGATCCACTTGTATGTCTACCACATATTATTCAAGCTACATAAAATAACCTAGGATCTTAGTTTATTGGATTGAGTTAATGCATTCTAAATTTCGAATAAAATACTGTTTATTTTATTAAATAAATAATTTGTACTTAAAAATTTAAAACTATAAGATCCACGAGATTTAGGACGTTAATTCCAACAAGAATCAGAGGAATAAAGAAGGTCATAGTCCACTGTCCCACTAATGTATTTTAGGATCTGTTTAACAATTGTTAGAGGATTTGTCTTTGGATTAGACTGATATCTAGCACATACGCCCACATCGTAAGCAATGTCTGGACGACTAGCTACTAAATACAGTAGACTTCCAATCATGCTTCTGTATAAGCTTTCATCAACATTTATAGCATTGGAGTCTTTGGTAGGTTCTGCATGAGTTGAAGCTGGAGTGTGTTTGGGACTAGCGTTTTCAAGGCCAAACTTTTGAAGCATGTTTCTAGCATACTTACTTTTGGATATAAATATCCCATCAGAGAGTTGTTTACCTTGAAGACCAAGAAAATATATTAGCTCTCCCACCATGCTCATTTCGAATTTAGTTTTCATCTGATGAACAAACTAATTTATTAGAGATTGTGGTGATCTGCTAAATACAATGTCATCAACATATATCTAGGCAATTATAAAATCTCCTACTATTCTCTTTATCAACAAGGTTTTATCAAAACTCCCTCTGTAATATCCCTTATATAACAAGAATTATGTTAATCTCTCATACTAAGCTCTTAGGGCTTGCTTTAATCCATAGAAGGCTTTCTGAAGTCTGTAAACATGTTGAGTACATGACGGGTCTGTAAACCCCTTCAGTTGTTTAACATAAACCTCTTCATTCAGCATACCATTCAAAAAGACGCTTTTAACATCCATTTGGCACAATTTAAATTTGAGCATACAGGATACTCCAAGAAGTAGATGAATAGCATCCAATTGAGCCACATGGGCAAAGGTCTCATCAAAGTCAACATCTTCCACCTGAGTGTATCCTTGAGCAACAAGTCAAGCTTTATTGCAAGTGACAGTTCCATGTTCATCGGATTTATTTTTGAAGATCCATTTTATTCCAATAACATTTGGATACTGTGACGAGGAACTAATTCTCATACCTCATTTTGTTGAAATTAACTTAACACTTCATGCATAGCATTCGTCAAAAATTCATCTTTCAGAGCTTCATCGACGTTCTTTGGCTCGATAGGAAAGGTGAAATAAACGTTCTTGATCAGTTTGAGATAGTCCACTTTCTCGTTTTTGCAAGTACGGACAATTGTATTTAACTCACTAATTATGTTACTGAGAGGATAATTCTTTTGAGCACGACTGGATATAGGAAACATCTCGTTCTCTACACCAATCAGTTTAGAATTATCACTTTCACACACATTGTTGCACGATGGAATGGGGGAACTGATGTCACTAGCATCGAGAGCAACATAAGAAGTATCGTTATGATCTTCATAATTTTTACAGGAATTCTCAGTATTTTGAAAGTCATCAACTACGACATTAATGGATTCCATAACATTTCAAGTGCGCTTCTTAAAAAAACGATAAGCACGACTGTTAGATGAGTACCCTAGAAATATACCTTCATCAGCTTTAGTATCCCATTTCTTTCTAGAATCTCGATCTGAGAGAATATAGCAGGTACTCCCAAACACATGAAAATACTTAACATTTGGCTTGTTACCTTTCCAAATTTCGTAGTTTGTACTTAGAGTGCTAGGCCGAATAGAGATTTGGTTTTAAATATGACAAGCTGTATTCAAAGCTTTAGCTTGAAAGTGTAGAGGCACACGTTTTCCATGCAACATAGTTCTTGCCATTTCCTAAAGAGTACGATTTTTCCTTTCAACAACATCATTCTATAGAGGGATTGTAGGAAAAGAGAACTCATGTTGAATACCTTCTAAGTTACAAAAGGTTTCAAATTGAGAGTTTTTGAACTCTTTACCATGATCAGTCCTAATCCTCACAATTTGTGGCTCTTATTCTCTTTGAAGTTAGAGACTTAACATCTGACAGACTTGCAAAGTGTCTGGTTTTTCTCTGACCACGTGAATCAGACAAAGTTATCAACATACACAAAAGAATATAATTTACCCCTTAAGTTTTCCACCTAAATCAACCCCATCAGATCTATGTAAAGCAATTCCATCACTCAATTGGTAGTACAAGATAGACCTTTCTTATGAGAAACTCTTACTTGTTTTCCAATTTGACAGTCACCACACACTGCATCTCCACCTCCAAATAAGATGGGTATCCCAAGAATGGCTTTTTAGGATACAACCCTCTTTATAGGATGGAGATTAACATGTCCTAACTGCTTATGCCAAGGAGCAACATCATTGTTTCGTGCTATGTGACAGACATCAAAACAAATGTTAGGAGTCCAGAGATAACAGTTATCAGATGAGCAGATACTTATCATGATACTCACATTGTCTACATTGGTCACAAAGCATTTATCTTTAGAGAAATTTACCGAATGACTCTGATCACATAGTTGACTTATACTAATTAAATTTGCAGTAAATCCTTCAACAAGGATAACACATTTTAAAGAGGGAAGACCTGGATACGACAGTTTACCTTTACTGAGAACCTTGTTGCTCCGTCTCCAAATGTAACATGACTAGAACCATGGAGTTGAATATTTTTAATAAATGATTTCACACCTATTATGTGTCATGAGCACCCACTATAAAAGTATCAGTCCTTTTTTGATAAGGCACGAAGAGAGGTGAAAGAAACATGGCATCTATGATCAATTTTACTATGATTCTTTTTTATCCTCCATTCTATTTTGGATTTCTAAACATATCTTCCTCGGGTAGGAACCTGGGATAATTCTACCATAGCTTGTCACTCATTCTTCCTGTTAATTGATAACAGTAAGGTCAAATATGACCCTCCTTCCCACAGTAGTGACAAACCCACTTGCTTTTTACTAACTGATTCTAGGGGATTGATGTTCCTTCACTTGCTTTAGACAATGACTCAGACATCTGAGTATCTTTGATAGGAATGAACCTTTTAAAGAGGGAGAATTCTCCTTTTTAGAGACGATTCCCAGACTTGTTGAATTGAGTGCCTCGTTTATCTGAGACCTTCTTTCCTAAGGATAGAATTTTGTTGAGATCATCTATGTCAGAATTGAGCATCCGAACAAATTTTTTGACATAATCTCAAGGTCAGCCTTGATAACATATAACTCTTTCTTTAGGTTAGAAATGGTGCTTGGCAGACAACAGTTGACTTCGATCAGATTCTCAATTCTCTCTTTTTGAACATCTAAAGTTTTTTAGTCATAAAGCCACATCTGAAAAACTTCCTCATAGGACAATTTGTCATGAGAAACAGTAGCTTTGTCGATCTGGGATTTTGAAGTAGAATCATCAAGACAGGATGTCTTATAGTCTTCAGGACAGATAAGGAGACTTCCTATAAGAGCACGCACTTCATCGTCTGGCTCATTACTAGAGTCTGTTTTCTCATCTTAGAAGGTAGTCGAGAAACATTTTTTCTGCCTTCTAAGAAATTTAGGACATTTAACCTGGAATTACCCAAGTTCTTCACACTTATAACACTTGAAGTTTCTTTCGCGAAGACCTTGACCACTATTGCCTTCTTTGTCGCTTTAAGTTTTTTTGACAAATTGATTTCCCTGTCTAGAAATATTATGATTGTTGTTGTTATTCATGTCTATGTCATGAGATGGAACATAGGGACCACGAGGGTTGATCGCTTGTCCCATCGTCTGAGAGTTTTGTCAAATTGTTTTGTCAAGAGAGATATAGATTCTGTTAGATTCTCATAAGACTCTTTGACTTTGCTTGACGATCCATCATCATTCACTAAAGATTGCAAGGCAATTCTTGTGACCTTTTTTTGTCATCAAAGGAAATTTCAAATGTATATAGAGAACCAAATAGTTCATCAATTTTCATGGTGCTAATATCTTTCACATTTTCAATAGTAGTAACCTTCATGTCGAATCTTTTAGGTAAAGATCATATCACTTTACGAACCAGTTTCTCTTCTGAAATTTTTTCTCCAACAGTAAAATATTCATTAGTGATATCGAGAACATTAAATTCCGCAGCACTCTCATTATCATGCATTTTTAGAGATTCAAATTGGGTTGTCAATAGCTGCAACCTTAGCATCTTTACTTTTGATGTTCCTTCATAGGCCACAATAAAAATCTCCCACACCTCTTTTGCAATAACACACGTATTGATTAACCTAAAAATGTTTTATCGACACCATTGAAGATAGCATTTAAGGCTCGCGAGTTTCTAAGCGATGCTTGAACTTCCTCTTCAATCTAGCTCTTTTCAGGCTTTTGACTAACAACCCTATCTTTGTCAATAACTGTAGGATGTGACCAACCAATAAGAACCACCTTCCAAGACTTGCTGTCTATAGATTTAAGGAAGGGATCATTTGAGCCTTCCAAGTTTGCCCCATTCAGAACTAGTGGATGTGTAGTAAATCCACCTTCCCTGATCGACTCCATTGAGGACTCAATGAACAAGAAAAAAACCCCTTCTGATATCAATTGGAAAAAGTTAATCACAATAATACCACAAGCTAGTAAAATGGCTATTAACAAAAGTAAAGGCAAACAGACCGAAGTAAAGAATAAGGGAGATGCACACAGAGACTTGTTAACTCAGTTTGGTGAAATTACACTTACATTTGGGAGGCTTTTGACCTAAGTGAAAAGAAATCGTAACTTAGTTTTTACAATATACACTTAAACTAAGATTACATATGGTCAGTTTTCTCATTACTGAATACTAGTGAGCAAGTTAGGCTCCTCTTAACACTGATACTGCTTACGATGAGTCTGCAGATTTAGGCTCCCCCTAAATGTGATGCCGCAACAATGACTTCATCCCCTTTTCACCTGCTAGCTTAGTTGAATGAACACTCAACCAACACTCTACCACAGCAAAACTACTTGGTCAGCCCAAGCTTCAAAGAACCGCCCTGTTTCTTACTCTAATTAAGTAGTAACACCGAACACGTGAAATCCGTTTGAATTAAAATGAATTAGTTCACACTGGCAAGAAATGCGGCCTACCCTAAAACCACACCAAAAGCACAAATAAAAACAAGCCTCATAAGGCAAAAAATGCCACCAACGACAACAAATCAAACAAGGAAAAGATCATCCTAGCAAATCTGCTACCAATAAAGAAAGAATGTTGATACCAAGTCAGAGGCAAAAAATCCAACGAAATAAAAGAAAACATTATCAACCAACCAACACCGTAACAATTTCACCTCAAAATTTAATTGATGTAAGTTTTTTTTTTTAACCATCCAAAACTTTCATAATTTTCACATCATTTCACCTCGGAATATTCCTAAACTTTATATTATTTTGTAATTTGTTTCCATTTCTTTTTTAAATATTTGCTCTTACATCAACATTTTACACTAACATTTACAATAAAAATCCAAATATTATCTTACTTTATAGAAATTGTGATTAAAATTTGATCAACTATATTCTAATTAACCTGTAATCGAAGTTCCATTAACTAATTATAACAATTTCTATCAATTTTCGTAATATTTTCCGAAATTCCATCGATGTTTCCATAAAATCGGGACCTCGATATTTTCATGGACATTGATATTTCGAAACTTGCTTATTTCAAATGAAATCTATCATAAATATATATTCCTTTTTTGATATAAAGAGTTAAAAAAATCCAGTTGATTTAAAAAAAATGAATTTAAAGTTGAATTCAAGACAGTATGTGGAGTTAATAACCAAACCTTTAACTTCGAAGTCAAATTAGGAGAGGGAAATGAAAAAGGAAAAAAGTAACACTAAATTTCTAAATACTTTGAAATTACGATAATTTGAGTTGAAGGCACCAAATGCATATATATAGTTTAAGTTGAAATTTTAAAGGGTGATACAACTTTCAGTTTTAAGTCAAAAAAATTCTTAAATTTTAATTTTGTGTTTCAATAGATCCTTGAGGCCTTAACCCACTCAACATTTTTTCTTAAGAAAATTCTGTTGTTCTATTAAATATAAAATTCAATTTTATTTTAATAGTCTTCGAGGTTTTCAATTTTGTTTAAAAATAAAGAAATTTAGAATTATAAATAGTCAATGGGAATCATGTGATAGGTTTCATTCCAAGACGCCCACTTGATTTTAGTTTAATTTTATCTAAAATCATATTACATATTTTAATTATTTGAAAATTTCTATTTCGATAGTCCATGTGAAAGTTTCCATTTATTTCTCACTTGATAAAATAATAATAGTAATATTTTTTTTATTTTAATCTTTATATCTTATACTGTTATTTAACTTGGTGATCACCTTTGATTTAAATTTGATTTACATAATTTTTAAATATTCAATTTAGTTCTAAGTCTTAAATCACCGATTAATCCAAAAGTTTAAGCTAATAGGCGAAGATAAATTTAAAACTACATCGTTCGACATTCCTAGACTTGAAATATGTGAAAGGCCTAACAAGTGGAAATTAATTTTAGTGAGGGAGGAAATAACGTTGCAAGGGCTAGAACATAAGACCTATTTGAACCATCTACTTTGATACTATCTTAAATTATCGATTGGCCCAAAAACTTAAATTAATGGGTGAAAACAAATTTAATATTACATCGTTCAATCTAAGTACTTTTGTTTAGTCTCTCAAAAGACCTCTTCTTATCTATTGTCTCCATTAGAAATATATATAATATAAAACATTTAAGTAAGCATCAACTTAGTGTATATAAGACACAATTAAAGAAAACTATAATTTACAAAATTTATTGAAACGTTTAGAGAGATTTACCAAACCATGAAAATCATACCGATTATTGAGAATCTTTAAATATTAGAGTCCCAAATAGAATCAACCATACATTATAAAGGTGGAATCCATTATTATTTTATCATATATATTAAACAAATAGGGTGTTGAAATTTTGATTGCTAATTAAAAATAAGAAGGGAACAATGATGAAATTGGGATGGTTGACTTAGAAAATGTTTAATTTAACAAGATGAGATGAGGTTGAACCTAAGATGTGTACTCCATAAATATGATCTCCTTCACACAAAAAACTAATTAAGGTCTCATAAGCTAAAATTTAGAATTAACTTGAAAGAAGAACAATGGCAGGAATAATGAAGAAGATCCAAGAAACAGTGCACAGCCATGAGAAGAAACACAATGGAGAAGATGGAGAAGGAGGTGGGATTGTGGAGAGGATGAAGGAGAAGATCCATGGTTACAAGGAGAAGAAGAAAGAGAAGAGGAAGCAAAGGAAGGAGAAAAAAACCAAACAACAACAAGAAGAAGATGGCGACGATAGTAGCGACGACAGCGATAGCGACGACAGTGGCGTTAGCGCTTCCTCCTTCTGATTTGTTCTATTTTTCAATTCGTTTTTCTTTTTGAATATCATCGATATGGAGATGAAACTTGAACTTGCTACTTTTTAGAATAAGTAGAAATATTTCGATGGCTAAGTTATGCCTATGTTTGCCTTTTACCTGAGTTCATAAGCCTTAAAACTTCCTGTGTATGGGAATGATTTTGTGAGGGTTAGAAGTTTCTATTGTAACTATTTTTTTGTGTTTGGCACAATAGATTGTCATTAAATCATAATAGATTGTCATTAAATGCATTAAAATCAGATATCCATTTTTAATAAAACAATGTTTATTGGGAAATTATTTCATATATCTAGAATATTTCTTACATAACCAAAATATATCTCATAATTTTTTATAAGTTGAATGCTACTATTTAAAAAAAAAAAATCATACCATATTGTTAATAGAAAAAGAAAAGTTATTTCCCTTAACAATTAATATAGCAGACAAAATATAAGATTTTAAATCGATATTTTATAAAATTATAAATTATTAAAGTAAGTTCTAATTCAAGTCTATTTTAATTAATATATATCTAAAATAAAATAATTTAGTATTTATTTACCAAACATTATTACAATTTGTTAGGGTCTAAAATTAAAATTTATCAAACATTAATTTGCTGATTGCACAATTATGAACCATTATTTTAAAAATTATAGTGACCTCAAACTATATTTCAAAATGTGTTTTAATCATTAATCGTTGGAGTTTCAATTTTGCTCATTTGTGGTTTAACAATTTTTTTTTTTTTTTTTTTGGTTAACAAATGTTGGGAATAGTAGATGATAGACTTACAATGCATGACATGATACATCGTTATTTATTTGTTTATTTATTTATTTTTGATAAAAAGAAATTAAAGAAGTTGAAGCTCTGACTTCGAGATTTATAATACAAGATATATGCTTTGGTGTGCTATGCTCTTACGATCAGACGTGACACTTAAGGAATATTTGTGGACTTATAATAGAATGGGTTTGGGTTGTAATGTATTCCAAAATCCAGGTTTGGATGGAACATTTTGGACCCAATTTATAATATTAAGGGAAAATGAGGTATATAGCAGTAATTATGCTATCATTGGGAAAAATAGCAAAAGGTGGAATACTTTTGAATTATAGAAAAAGGCATGGATAGCATTTGAATCCAACTTTTTGAAATCTTAAAATTCCAATGTAATTAATTTGACATCTGTATTAATGAGACTGTAATTAATTGCTCAACTATATATTCCACTAAACTTTCAACGCCAACTAACACCATTATTTCAAGCGGATAATTTTTCATAAATCTCATGATTTAAAAGTTGTTTTGAATTTATGTATCAATTTTAATAATTAGTTTGAATATTCAATCTTCTACAACAACTAATTTTTAAATCTTAGTTTGAAATTTAAAATATCATATTATCTTATTTTTAAATTTTTTCTATGTTTATCTTATTTTGGATATTTTAAATCTTATATTATATTAATTTTTCTAACTAACTTTTTATATTTATTGTAGATTTTCTCTTAATCATAATTAAATCATACATTTTATAAATTTTTTTTTTATGATTATCTTTATTATAAATTTGTTTTAAACATGGAATGTAAAAAAAAAAAAAAAAAAAAAAAAAAAAAAAAAAAAAACTCATTTTTATTAATTAGCTTTTTTTTATTTTGAATCATATTATTTTTTGTTTTAAAGATTCCATTGGGAAGAATAGCAAAACAAAAATTTCATCAAATCTATAGCAAATACAGTCTCACATGTATTCTCATTTTTCTTTAACCCTTCCCTTTATTTTTAGTTACACTGCAACTAATTCTGCCATTTGCAGATTTTTTTAGCATAAATCTTCATTTTCTCCTATATTATCTCCATACACTTTTCATTTTTTAATGTAATCTTTTTTTAAAAATCGAACGTAATCTCTTTTTTTTTTTTTTCAATTATCATATTTGATCTTATCTTCAATTTCAATTTTTATTTTGTCTAATTTTTCAATTTTATCTTTTTCTTACTGATTTTATTTTTTATTCTCAATTGACAACAAATCAACTTTGGAGGTTTGACTTAACCGATCAAATCCACGTATAAGATGAAAGGAGCAGAGTTTCTTTCTTTCCAAGGTAATTCCTATCGAGTCATTGTGAAAAGGTAAGCGAAGCATATAGACGGTGTTGGTATTAACCTGGTTGCCTTAGGGGTCTTATACCACCTTGACCGATTCGATCAAGGATGTACCATCGTCGAACATTGTTTGTTTATCTTCTATTCATGAGATCTCCACAATTGACATAAATGCCATGATTGGTTAGTAATTTCAATTGGCAATTTTTAATTGGGATTTTCATACTCCAATCTAAATCGGCCCCTTTCTTCATTAATCTAATTATTTAGATAAAGGTTTTATCAATCCAGCCCTCACTTTCTAAACTAATATTTTGGTCTAGAACCAATAAAAAAATATTGTTACTGAATTTTGGATAAATTTAAAAGCAATGTAGATGATTTGGTTAGGCGATTTTCAATTATAGTGTATTTGTTTTTAAGTCTATTGTATTTGTTGGGCATAGTTTGGGAACTAATTTCACTGTATTTATAAGTCACATAAATATCTATCAAAAGTATCGTCAAAAACTTTCAAAAGATTTTTGATGACTAGAAAACCTTAATCGGTGTAATTAATCTTTAACTCTAAAATGCCCCATCTAAATTTTCAGTTAAGCTGCAACTAATTCTGCCATTTGAAGATTGTTTAGAATAAATCCTGATTTTCTCCTAAATTATCTCTCTACACTTTCGAATTTTAAATAACGAATGTAATTTTTTTAAAAAAAATCGAATATAATTCAAATATCATGTTTGATCTCATCTTCAATTTCAAATTTTTTATTTTATCTAAATTTTCAATTTTCAACTATTTCTTACTGGTTTTATTTTTTGTTCTCAATCGACGACAAGACTAATTTAGAGGCTTGACTTAATCAATCAAATCTATTGGTGCATAGATGAAAAGTTCGACTTAATCGACCATCAACTAAAAGTTCAAGTCCCAAAGTCTCTTCTTTCCAAAATGATTCCTATCGAGCCATTGTGAAAAGGCATATGGAAGGTGTTGGTATTAACCAGTTTGCCTTGGAGGATTCTATTCATGACCGCATAATTATTGGCGGAGGAACCGATTTTGGAGAGGAAAATGGCGGCAACTTTGTTGGAAAAGAGGTTGGTGCAGAGTCTGACCAACTTTATAGATGTTTGTTTTAATTACAATGTAATTATGTATATTTCTTAATAAATTATTTGCAATTTCATTTGTATGGCCGGGGTAGTTTAGACTTTTATAAATTTGTTGAAATTTTATTTTAAATTTGTTTTGCTATTTTTACAAATGAAAAGTTAAAATCTATTATTCTTCTTGTTAGCCCTAATATTAAACTCATATTATTCCGACGGTTTTCAATTCAATCCTCTTTCCCACCGTTTTTACATTCCGTGATCTCATTTTCGTTCCACTCTTCACTCTTCATGTATTCCAACACTCCTCTAATTTTTATTAATTCTGATTACATTCAAACCTCCCAAAGAACCCTTAGTTAAAGAGAAGGGTCTAAACTTCTATAGATTTTTAAAAAGTTGTCTAAATTTCAAAATTTCTTCCTACACTAGTCTAATATTTCATTGGAAAAAAAATGTTTTCAAAATTTTCATTATTTGGAGAACAAAATCTAAAAATAGTTTTTTTTAAAAAAAAAAAAAAAACAGCTGTCAAACGAATGTTGATTAAATTCATTTGCATGAAAAAGTAAAAAATTAAAAAAATTAAAAAAATTAAAAAAATTAAAAAAAATTAAAAAATTAAAAAATCTTGATTCGATGCCAAACATACTCTTTTCTAAAGAATAAAACAAACATTTAGGAAAAAAAAAAAAAAAAAAGGAAGAAACCATTTATTAGCATGTGAAAACTTTATTTAATCAATTATTTGGTAAAATAAATTATTTATTAATCTATATTGAATCACATTTTTAATTTATTCTGATGTGTAAAAGTAGATAGACAAACTTTTGGATTTAGTTCTCCAAAAAATCTATCCGCTTTCTTAATTATTTCTCGTGAATCTCAAATTTATCATTTCATATTAACATACTTCTCACATTCATTATTCAAGAGATTTTGGTTTATTCAAATTTTTTATACAATTATTTTTTAAAAACTTTTATCAAACAATTGATAAATTTACCGAACACTATAATAATTTTTTTAGTCTAAAATTAAAATTTACCAAATACTACTTTACTTTATTTCAAATAATCCTAAGCTAAGCCGTAATGAAGTTGTAATCTCCACCAGAAAGACGTGAAACAATTGTTTAAAAGATCAACATGTTGCTGTTATTGGGTATTTGTATTTGTCATTTGTAAAATTTATATTTTTAAAATATTATTTATATCCTTTTCTCTAATAGCTATTCACACAGAGTGGAAAATTTTTCAATTTACACATCTAGAACTTTAGAATGATATTTATCAATTTAAACCCTGAACTAATAGTTGTATTAATTTAGATCTTAAATTTCTGTATGTGTATCAATTTACATCCTTTTTCGACTTATTTAATCAAAAATAGCATGTTAAACATCTACACTATCGTCTGGATATAGATGAAAACATATCGGGAGATCATCTCCTAACATCCATGATCTAGTTAGGAGAATATTCGAGAAATGGACGTCGAGAGTCATACTCCCGACGTGGAACACCAACTTGTCGGGAGAGTTTACTCTCGACGAGGTATATACGTCGTCGAGAGTATATATCTCTCTACGAGGTCAACAATACGTCAGAAGTTCTCCCATCTCTCCCAACGGTTTCAAGGCCATTGAAAGATTGAATAACCAAATGGATGTCCTCGTTAGAATCTCTTGCGACTGTGTACCCCATCGGGAAATACACCCACTCCCAACGTTGTCATCCAGAGATTGGACCTGTTTTCTTTTTAATATTCCTATAAATGGTTTATTTATTATTTCTTTAATTTTGATCCGCATAGCCAAAAATTGAATCCAAATCAACAATTCATTAAGGAAATCTAAAGTTTTCACATTCATCGAAATTAAACAAAGTCATCCATAATATTCTTTGCTACATAAAAGAGGGAGAAGTACACTAGATAATATTATTTACATATACATATAGTAGTCCATAAAAATATATCTTGAGGAACATATAGGCGAAAGTGTGATGGTCAATATTTTAACTTAAGAGATAGTTGGATAATTTTTTTTTTTTTAGTTAATTTTTTCTTTGGAAGGGAATTTGGAAATTAAAAAGGGGAAGGATTATATATATGCATATATTTACTTGGGAACTTGGTTTTGGAGAGGGAAAAGGAGAGTGTGACATATATTAAGTTTATATTATGAATATTATAATAATAAATAGATATCTATTACTTAGTGTCTCAAAAATCACGTGTCACCTTTCATGTTGTCTATATGCCTTGTAATTATTTATGTTTGGTGTCCATGTAAGTTCATATTCTACTTGTCACTGCCTATAAATAGTGGCATTTGGTGGATCTTAAAATCACACATACATTGGTGAGAATGCTACTTCAAAATTCCGCTAAGTTTCATATTATCTAATTTTGTAATTTTAGTTATTTTATTTTATATTTTATTTTATTTATTTATTTATTATTATATAAATATATTATTATTCTATATTTTCTCCATATCTATGTTCCCATTGTGCTCCACAAATTCATAACACATTATCAGCACGAGCTCATGTCGTTTCTCCTGTTAAAGGTAGGTCTTAAAGGTATGTCGATTTTTTCCTCTTTATTATAATTAATAAATTAAATGTTGTTTTACATATAATGTTTGATGCGGGAGGAAACTTTAAATTTGTTTTGTTTACGTTAATGGTTAAGCATTGATGGTCATGCATTAATGTGAAGAATATGCATTATGTGTTAATCGTGTATGTGATGACCATGCGTTCTTGTCACAAGTTTTCTTGCTCTCTCACCAAGTATAACGAGATCACAAGTTTCTCGGGATGATCCAGGGTCAAACACGAGGACTTGCAACTAAAAGATGATTGTAAAGTAATGTGTTTGAGGCGGAGAATAAAAATAAAAAGAAAGAAGTTGATTACTTTGCGCTACTCATACTTCTAGCTAAACAGACCGAACAATTGAAGTTTGACTATGAGAATCGGTAGAGATGCAATAACTGTTAATGCGTAATAAAATGCATGGAGAAGTAGAGTTGTGGATATGATATCACAAGTCCTTAAGTTTGGATGCAAGAGTAATCCCAGCTTGCCACACTAACGCATCACACACCTTTCGGTGGTTAGCCACATGCTTATATCTCAATAATGCATGGTTGCATTGAACATATGGTTATTCCTATCTCTAGGAACACTGCTTACTTTGCTTAGTGAGTTTCACTACTTACCCTCTCGAGCAGTTGTTTATAGCTATTCTGCTCATAGACAAGCATTGTGATAGCCTCGCACTAAGCAAATAGGATTGATTCACTATACTCGTTCAACGCACACCTCTCAGTCGTTTGCTACATGCGTCATATCTCTATGTCGCGTGATTGAGTATATGATAACTCTTGCAATCTGCACTTAACTCATTGCGGTGAAAGAAAAAGATGATAAAGTAGAACAAGATGATAAAAATGATGTTGAAGGAATTAAAGAGATGCATTGATTACAAAATGTATTAATGTCTTAAGCTAAAATGTAATACAATACAGAGGTGAGAAGAGAGATGGATGACTAGATATAGGCAATCTCTTGCTTCCATCAAATGTGTGTCAAGGTTGCCGATGGTGCAATGGATGAGCGGTGGAGTAGTCCCTCTTGAGATCTCTCAAAGACTTTCTTGCTCATGCTCTCGTCTATGATCACAGGAATTTGCCCAAGGCAGAAGTCTCGGATACTTTGAACTTGGGTTTCAAGGCTCTATTTATAGAGTTCAAACGTTGACAGCTTTGGTGCTCTGAATCACTATCATTCCTGTCGCGGTAGGTGAAATGTCATCATAATCTTATCTCTTTGATACTCTTGAGGTATGCGTTCATGATTGTTTCTTCTGAAGTATCAACGCATTCCACCCACTTTGCGATCATACTCCTATCATGGTAATCACTGTAGTTGCAGCATTTCATGAGACCAATTTGTCTTCATTAAGATCAACGTATGCAATCAACTTTGCGATGGTTTGGGATCAACGCATACAATCGATTCTTGCGACAACTACAAAATAGACATTTTGACGCAAAATAACACATGATATAGGGTTAGCAAGGATTTTTAATATTGATCAACGTAAGCTCATGATTCCACATGAATTCTTAGCAATATTAGTGCATGTCTTGCTGATTGACCCTTATATTCTAAATAAAATGCTGCAATAGCTTGTATTTCTACAAGCTATCAATTATTTTACATATTTGATATATATTAAATTTATAATTATAAATATAATATTTTGTAATAGTGTTACTATGAAAAATATTACAAAATTACAATTTGTTGCATTTGATATTAATAGTAATAATTATTTGTTATTAGTGCTTGATGCCAAAATACACCTGGATACCATAAAAATATGATCATAAAAAAAAAAAAAAAAAACTTTCAAAAGCTCGTCGTAAATGGATGCACTTGAGGCTCCAAAATTTTAAATCAATATGTTAGGGAAGACATTTTTCTACATTTTGAATATGCTCCTGTAGTAGCAATTTCGAGAGAAATATTTTTAAAGTATTTTGCACTCATCTAATGTCTTTTCATGGCTAAATGAAATAACGAGTTATTATTTGAAAAAAAAAATATGAATCTCAGCCAATTAGAACAACAACATTCCTTGAAGTGAATGTTGTAAATTTTAAATCGTGGACGAAAAGTCATGAATCTCGACCAGCTAGAACAATAACATTCCCTAAAGTGAATACTGTGAATTTTAATAATTGTGGTCGAGATCGAGATCATGGTCAATGTCGTGACCGTGGTAGAGGAAGAAATAATTATTATTTTTCTGGTGGTTGTTCTAATCATTCAAATTTCAAAAGAACCACACAAAATGATTATCACAAAGGAAAAGTTTCACAAGATAAGAATTCAAAAACTGTTGAAAATAAATGCTTCCGATGTGGAATGACTGGGCATTGGCCACGTACCTGTCATACGTCAAAACACTTAGTTAATCTCTATCAAGCCTCTCTGAAGGAAATAGAGAAAAATGTGGAAGCAAATTTTGCATAACGGGATAATGACATATTTGACGCATCCCATAGGACAAATATTGGATGTAGCAGACTTCTTTGAATCTTCTGAAGAGAAAATTGGCAGAATTGATGGAACATCAAGTGTTTTATTTGACTTTGAAAATATCTAGACTTAATTTTTTTTCTTTTCATGTCTATATTTTTTTCCTCGTAGTAGATGTTAACTTTTGTATATTCTAAATGTTGTTTTTCTTATTGTATTTTTCCTCCCAGTAGATGATAACCTTGGTATATTCAAAATGTTATTTTTCTTGGTATTTTCTTTTATTGAAGAAACCTGGATCATTTTCATATGTTGGGTGATTCAAAAATGAGTAAAGAAGATCTATGTCTGGCAGACAGTGCAATTACACATACAACACTTACAAGTAGGAAATATTTTTCTAAATTGACAATGCTGGAAGCAAAAGTCAATACGACATCAGATTCTATAAACCTGATTGAAGGCTTTGGAAAAGCAAATATTATTTTGCCTAAAGGAACAAAATTTACAATTGACAATGCATTGTTCTCTTGTCAATCAAAGAGAAATCTACTTGGTTTTAAAAATATATGTTGCAATGATTATCATATTGAGACTGATAGTAAGAATAATGTGGAATATTTATATATCATATCCACTGTCTCGAATGAAAACGTATATTGGAAGAGTTGTCTGCTTTATCTTCTAGATTATATTATACTTATATACGAGTAATTGAAACATATGCAACAATGAACCTGAAGTTTATGAATCTAGACATATTTACAATTTTGCATGACTGATTGAGTCATCCAGGATCTATAATGATGAAGAAAATTATTAAGAATTCAAATGGACACCCATTGAAAAACCAGAAAATTCTTCAAACTAATAAATTATCATGTGATACCTGCTCTTAAGACAAATTATTAATTAGACCATCACCAACTAAAGTGGAGACTGAATCACCTTCATTTTTAGAATAAATTCATGGCAATATATGGGGACCCATTAACCCACCAAGTGAACTATTTAAATGTTTTATGGTATTAATAGATACATTCAGTAGATGGTCACACTTGTGCTTATTATCAAGTTGAAGTCTTGTATTTGCAAGATTACTTGCTCAAATAATTAAAAAGCACAATTTCCTAATTATACAATTAAGACCATTCGTCTTGATAATGTTGACTATATCCCAAGCTTTTGATAATTATTATATGTCAATTGGGGTAAGTGTTGAACATCCTGTAGTTTATGTCATACACAAAATAGTTTAGCAGAACCATTCATAAAACATTTGCAGTTAATTGCTAGACCATTGCTTATGAGATCTAAGCTTCCTACATCTGTATGGGAACATGCTATTTTGCCTACAACATCACTTGTACGCATTAGGTCAGTATTTTATCATAAGTACTCACCATTACAATTAGCTTATGGCCATGAGCCAAATATTTTCCATCTAAGAATTTTTAGATGTGCAGTATATATTCCAATTGCTCCACTAATAGAGCTTGAAACGTACGTCCTTAATAAGCTTCAAACTTGATCAAAAGAAAATTTATATATATCGAACTACTTCTATTACTACTGAAACGTAGCAATAGTGGTAAGTCCAAGTCGTTCCGTAGGGAAGCGTGATTTGTTTTGTTAAGTTAATTTTCTAACTAGAGTAGTGAATGGAGGGTTTTGGTGTAAAAAAGATAAATGCGTGAACTTAAAATAAACGGGGTAAATGTAATCTAGAATAGCATTCTTTGCTAAAGCTTTTTGAACAGATCTAATACTTACATGATCAAGATGTGTATGCCACAACACAGTTTCATTTTGTTTAGAAATGATACAAACAACATTAGTAACATTAGGAGACTAAAGATAGTAATTGTTAGAGGAGCGCCCTGTCAAGAAAAAAGCTCTGATATCATCTATAATAAGACATTTATCTTTATTGAAGTTAACATTCAGCCCCTAATCACATAACTAACTTATACTAATAAGGTTAATAATGAGCCCTTCAACCAGATTACATCTTCTAGTGGTAGGAGATGGGGATATTATAGTTTCCCTTTTCCAATGATTTTTCTAGTAGCACCATTACCAAATGTCACTTGCCCAGATATCAAAAATTTGAGATTTGTCATAAAATACTTCTCACCAGTCATATATCTATAACATCCACGGTCAAAGTACCAACCATCTTTTGAGGACTATCTACAAGATGTAAATACCATATTGCATATAACTCCTGCTTTTACACGTCACTCCTATTTTAGCATAGGAGTAAAGGGCTTTTGAACATTACTTTTGTTAACCTGTGTAGAGGGTAACCAAGATAAATTGTTATTAAAACCATACAATTTAACACAATAAGGTCTAACGTGACCTTTTTTTCCTACAATGATGACATATCCACACCCTCTTCGCATGTTTTACAAACTTCAGAGAGGATTTCAGAGCAGATGTTGAGGACACATGTGCTGACATTTGCTTCTGATCACATCCACCAGTAATCTTTTGTTTCCCCTTAAAAATAGACTAATCATCACGTCAAGATTGATGCCTTAAATCTCGTGGGTTTTATAGTTTGTAATTGTAATGTATAAAAAGTTTATTTATTTAATAAAATCTGAGGCATTTTATTTCACATTTAGTAGCATTAACCCACAAAACCAATAAACTAAAATCCAAGGTTGTCTTCGGTAACTTAAACATGGATGTGGAGACATACAATTGGATCATGTTGAAGAGACAACCTAAATGATCTGTAGTAGATAGATAAAATTGGGTACCTTATTTTGGTGACACTACAAATATGACCCGCTTTGTAGATGTTACAATTGTTAAAAATTACTACAAATGATCTGATCCTAATCATTCATGTGAAGATATGTGAGTGGGGATGTTTTATACAAAGAGTTTGTATAAAACCGGACCATGAAATGCTACTCTCACTATATAACACTGTTGATAGAAGAGACTTATATTTCAGCAGGATGACCATATATGACTTGACTTGTATCCTGACTGAGTTGTGAACTTCTACCTATGAAGGTGGTTCTTTGATCTACATGAGTGAGAGTGGCTAATGTCACCAACTAAAATATGCCTACCATTTTGAGGATTCATCTGATTGGAGAGTTGGGAACACAGCTACACAAAAAGGAATTCATTCCTTCTCTATAGTTAGAGTAAGTAGAGAAATTGTTCCCTTAAGGACTGATTCCGGGGATTGAACAATGTGGCGCCACACCCTCTTCTAGCACGAGAGGGGTTTGGTCATAGTTGGGCTATGACTTATTGTTCATTAGAGGGATCAGTGGTACTTAAGGAGTTAGTTGTAACTATAGAGGCAAAATTGTAATTTTGTCCCAGCTGTACTTACAAGTAATTTGTGAAGGGTCAACGCACCATTGATTGATTATATCCAATGGACATAGAAATATACCTATAGTGCAAAGGGTGCAGCTGTCAGTCTTTAGTGGAGTGAGCGACAGTTAATGGTGATGGAGCAAACATGCATAAAGCAGAAGCAAACAGAATCATTAAGCATTCTAATTACACTTAATTTGAGTTCAAAAACATGCTTAAAGATGATTTCATATGTGTATACCTTTGTAGAATCACTCTTGGTTCTAGGTGAACTCCACGAATTTGATCTCCAAATCCTTAGTAGACCACCAAGAGGAGCTTATCTACTATTATCAGCCTTGGATTGAATGGTGAAAACTCTCAATTCAACTTAATTGAAATAGAGAGGAAGAGGGTTTGAGAAGTTTCAGAATTTTATGAGAAAATCCACTTGCATGATCATCAATTTTAAAAAAACTGAAGCTTTTATTCAGTCAATCCATGCAAGCACTATGTCTCAACACATTGACACTTCAAAGTCGAGTTTAATGGGATATGGGTTAGAATGTGGAAAAATCCACTAAACTATTCAAAACTTGGATCTTTCCACTAACCACTTTCAAATCTAATTTAATTTAACTTAATCAAATTAAACGAAATTTTTCTAAATTTGAATTTTGATTTAATTTAAATAATTAATTAAATAATAATATAACATTAAATATTAAATTAATGAGACACCTAATTCAAACATGAATCTTATTCACGTGATTAATATTTAAATCAATATTGAAATATTTTAAACTCTCCAATTACGTTTAATTTTGATAATTTTAAATATTTAATTATATCAAATATAATTATCCAAATCCTAAATTGAATTTGAACATTTCAAATTCAAACCATAATTCTAATTTTGAATACTTCAAATTCAATCAATTTTCTAATCCAAGGTATAGTGTTTTACGAGCTAGTAGAAGGACTTTATGGACCTACAAATCATGAGCTCCAACGATTTGAGATTAATTGGCTAAACCCTTTAAACTGAATTAATCAATATTCGTTAACCATGGAGACATACCACTATAGCTCGATGGTTGCACTCTCCTCATTGTAGATATATTTCTGTCCACTTGATTTAACCATAACCAGTAAGTCAATCCTTCACAAGTTGTTCGTATTTACAGCTTGGTAAAAATTACCGTTTTACCCCTGTAAATACATCTTGCTCCTTATGCTCCCACTGATCTTATATTTAACAATTGGTTTATAGTCCAACTTATAAACCATGTCCCTCTCGGCCATGATAGGGCGGGGTTCCTTTGTTCAAGACTAAGAATCAGTACTTAAGGGAACAACCTATCTGCTAGGCCTAAAATGGATATGAGCGAATTCCATCTTGCAGGACTATGTCCCCAGCTATCTATCAGGTCTTATCCCCAAAATGGGAGGCTTGTTGAGCAGTGTCGTTGAAATACTCTCACCTATACAAATCAAAGGATAATTCCAATTAAACAGGAGTTCATAATTAGCTTAGGATTAAGATCGAGTTACCCTAGGTCATCGAATTGAAATAGTCAGTTTTAATAGTAAACGGTCGCTATAAAGAAAAGTGACTATTTCGTGGTCCGGACTTATGCAAAAACTGTTTTGCATAGGATGCCTCCACTTGCATGTCTCCACATGAACAATTTCAGAATATCGTCATTTGTATTAGTATACAAAGTAGGCCACATACATAGTGTCCCTAGGACGAGGTATCCAATCTCATCAATATATTTATTGACCTTTTTGGCTATATACTATAATTTGATCCTCTTTTATGTCTCGACATAAAGTCACAGTATTCATACTATAGCCATGGATTCGTTTATTGGATTTTATAATATAATGCAATTTCAATAACACTTTTATTGCGTAACTTCTTCAATAATATTTTTATTGGTAAATAGAATATGTTTCCATGATTACGACCTGCGAGTTTTAGGATCTTCCCAACAAATGAAAGTTAGGTAATTTAAATAAAGAATTCATTTAGGTACTATTGGAGCTTTAATCTATAGGTCCATAAAGTCCCCTCGGTAGCTCAACTGAGATTATCAATAATCGAATTAATTTTATATTCATTTGGATTGTTCAAATTAATTGAGAAAACTAATTATATATGATATAATTAATATAATGTATCTGATACATTATATTATAAAGTTTTATTTGAGAAGAAATAAATTTTTGAATATGATTCAAATATTAATATTCATATAAATAATATAGGTTAAATTTAATTTGAATTTGCTTCATATTAAATACTATATGTTAATTGAGAGAATATTATACTATAGGTTATATTATATATAACATATAGTTTGATATATGTTATATATAATAAATTAGTTATTTACTTAAATTAAGAATTAGTTTTAAATTTTGAATTTAAATTAATTAGTTATGTAGGAACTCCCTCCCCTTTTATTCTCTCAAAAAGGGCTATGGAAGGTTTTTTGGTTTTTTACAGAAAACCATCTTCTTCCTTGTTAATGGAGTAGAGTTAACACACCCAAAGATTGCTCTGCAATTTCTTTCTCCTCTCAAAAAATTTTCTCCCATTCCCCTCACAAAAATTAACATGAAATACACCCCTCTCGTGGATTCTCAACCCTATGGAGAATGCCATGGTTGCTTTGTGGTAGTGTTCAGAGTTTGCTTTTTGCGTTGCTGTTTTTGGCGTGTTCGACTTTCAATGAGAGATCGTTGAGATCGTGATCGGAGAGGAATTACGGTGAAGTATTGTGACTTCAAGGGTAAGTAATTCCAAATCCTAAATTTCCTCTCTTTTCTATATTCAAGCATGTTATAATTTTAGAATGCATATGGGTTTTTTCGTATTATGAATTTTGTTGTTTTTTAAAATAAAATAATTGGGATTCGATCCTTTTCTGCACTATTTTCACAAACTTTCAATTAGTATCAAAGTGGACGTTTTGTGAGTCCTAATTTTATTTATTTTCGAAACAGACTTCAGATTTATGGTGGGATTTAATTTTGTATTGCAATTTATGTTGATGAATGTGGATGAGTTTGGTTTTTGCAATTTTGGATGTTTTGGGATTAGTCTATAATTTTACTACTTAATTTTACAAATTCAGTATGTACGGGCCCGGTGTTTTTAGGCATATTCACTATTGAGCCAATAATTTTAAACTATAGGTTATATTATATATAATATAATATAAACTATATGTTATAAGTTATATCAGATATAACATATAGTTTGATATATGTTATATATAGTAAATTAGTTATTATATATAAATTAAATTAAAAATTACTTTTAAATTTTGAATTTAAATTAATTAGTTACTCCCCCTCCCTTTCCCCATCCCCATCCCCATCTTCTCTAAAAAAAAGGATCGTGGAAGTTTTTTTTAGTTTTTTACAGAAAACCATCTTCTTCCTCGTTAATGCTGTAGAGTTAACACACCCAAGGATTGCTCTGCAATTTATTTTTCCTCTCAAAAAATTTTCTCCCATTTTCCTCACAAAAAATGAAGTCCATCCCTCTTATGGATTCTCAACCCTACAGAGAATACCATGGTTGCTTTGTGGTAGTATTCGGAGTTGGCTTTTTGCATTGTTGTTTTTGGCGTGTTCAACTTCCAAGGAGAGATCGTTGAGATCATGATCGGAGAGGAATTACGGTGAAGTATTGTAACTTCAAGGGTAAGTAATTCCAAATCCTAAATTTCCTCTCTCTTTTATATTGAAGCATGTTGTAATTTTAAAATACAAATGGGTTTTCTCTCTTCAAGTGTAAGTATTATGATGTCGAGAAGCAGTTGTTCAGCGCACTATCCTCCTCCATTCTCGAATACTACTGCTACTTCGTACATCTGGATTTTTGGGGTTGCTAGATTGGGATTCATTCAATTAGATTGACATCTCATCATAGCATTGGTCAAAAGATGGAGGCCTGAGATGCATACATTTCATATGTCCATTGGAGAGTGCACTATCACTCTACAGGACATAGAAGTGTTGCTCGGTTACCTATTGATAGTGGGCCAGTCTCCGGAGTGATGTATGATGACTGATTACAAATCTGTCAACTGTACCTCGGTGTGACCCCACCTGCCAATAAAATTAAAGGATCGAGATTGAGTTTAATATGGTTAGGGGCACAATTCCACGAGCTCACCGATGATGCAGACAAGAAAGTCTGTTTTCCGACAAATCAAGTCATTTTGTTCACTTGATGTTCCTGCAATTGTTAGCTAAACTCTATGATGCGGGACGGTAGGGTGGAGCATGTGTTGGCATGGTTGTATAGACAACTGTGCAAAGCAACCAAACCTGAAGTTCGCGTGATAGCTAGGCCTCTGATACTTTTACAACTATCGGCTTGGGAGCGATTTCCAACAATGGCTCCACAGCTACAACATGTAAATGATGCTCAGTTAGCTGGACGAGCCTACGATTCTCAATATGTTATTTTAATTCAATTTAATTTTTATATGACTGATCTAGTTAATTCATAATCTAAATTATCAATTTAAAAGTTTAGGTGGAGAGACAAATTTTGTGTGACTAAGACAGTCACACATGTAGTCAGCCAGTATAGATACATGTTTGATATGTTTCAACCTGATCAGGTACATTAATACTGAACCAAATTGATTATTTTGTACAGATTTTTATTGTATTTGTCTTTAATGTTTTTCAATATAATATTTTATGTTTCAGATTATTTGGGAGCCTTACAAACTTGTTATGCACACTTTACCCAATTTCTGTACAAATGGTCAAAACATATGACGGATGATAAGTCTTCTCATATATTTTCACATTGGTGAGTGACATCTTCCTGACAGGGTGATGAGACAATTCGATTTTCAGTAGGATGTCCCATCGCCTTGTAATACTGAACCCCTACTGCATGACATTGATTTAAGAACTGAAGATTGATCCGAAAAAGTTGCACATTTGGTAATACGATGGCACTATCGTGCAAGGTTTATTGTAGTAGGGGTTTCTATTAAGCAATTTGACAGGGATGTCACTCAAAACTACATCAACTGATATAATAATATCACAAGGTGCTACGTTACTCATCCGAAAGTAACTGTAGGTCATTTGATAAATAAATGAATATTATCTAATTATTTTTAATATACATTTATTTTAAATATTATCTAATTATTTTATAATTCACAGAGATCGAACAACAATAGACCCCGTGATGCTGCGAATGATCTGAACTAGGTTCTTGCTATATGCAGTGACAACCAAAACTATATGGAGGAGATACATTATATGTACGATATACCTATTGTTCCTCCACCAGCTCCTAGACGTAACGGACCTGTTCGAGAAAAAGAAAATGAGTTCGATGAGGTTGCCCACAATGTGGAAGAATTGTCCTCTATGATACAGACGCAGAGCCAAACTTATTATGTTAGTCCTGGGTTTTATGTCCTAAAACTTATTTTTTGTAAACAATAAAACTTATTCTGAAAATTCAATAAGGTGTTATTGAATATATATTTTTCTTATTAGAAATCCAATAAACCTAAAAAGACCCATGACTATTACATGAGTACTTGAACTTTATGTGGAGACATAAAAGTGGACCAGATTCGAGTAAATAGTCAAAATGATCTATAGTTTATGAATAAGATTGGGTGCCTTATTCTAGTAACACTATTGGATGCGGCCTACTCTGTAGTTGTTACAAAGAGTTGTAAAGTGCTACAAACGAAGTGATCCTATAAATGGGTTTGTACAAGATCGGACCACGAAATTAGTCACTCTTACTTTATAACGTTGTTTACTGTTTAAGACTGACTATTTCAAAGTGATGACCTAGGTAACTTGACCTTAATCTTAAGCTAACTATGAACTCCTGTTTATTCGGGATTATCCTTAGATTTGCATAGATGACGGTTGGCTCAATAGTGCCGGCTCAATAAACCTCCATTTTAGGGTAAGAGCGGGTAGATAGCTGGAGACATAGAGTGCAAACAGGAATTCACTCCTACCCGCTTTTAGGGATAGTAGAAAGGTTGTTCCCTTAAGTGCTGACTCCAGGTCTTGAATAAAGGGCCCCACCTTCTCATTGGCCCGAGAGGGACTCGATTTGTTGATTGGATCACAGATCAATTGTTCATTAGAGGATCAGTGGGACTTAAGGATTAAGAGGTAATCTCGGGGGTAAAACAAACATTTGACCCAGTCGTTATTACGACAACCTGTGAAGGGTTAACTTACTAATCATGGTTATATCGAGTGGACATAATATATCTACAGTGAGGAGAGTTTAACTATGGGCTTTATGAAGTGACCCATTAGTTAATGAATGGGGGTCAATTCGATCTAATGAGTTTAACCAATTAATCTCGGATTGTTGGAGCCCATAATCTGTAGGTCCGCGAGGTCTCCCTAGTAGCTCGTAAATAGATTAGCTTTAGAGTAGCGTGATAAGTTAATTTGAAACATTCAAATTAGAATTAAAGGAATTGGTAATTATATGAGATATAATTACATGTTTAATTTTAAGAATTAAACGGAATAGATGAATTAATATTTAAATATGATTTAAATATATGAAGGTGGATTTGTGTAAAATTAATTTAATATTTGATATTAAATTAATTAGAATAAATTAAATTGTTTAAATAATTATTTATTAATTTTATTAGAAAAATTAATTTTGTAAAATTAATAAAATAATTTTTTGAAATCAAATTGATTTTTGAAATCATTTGGAAAAATTGAAAAAGTTTGAAAAACATAAAAATGGAATTTTGGTTTTTTCCATCAAGCCTTCAATTTGCTCACACAAAACCCACCTATTTTGGCTTCAATAACCCCAAGCATTAGCTGCATCTCATGCAGTCATCTTCTTGGCATGATAGCCTGCAATATATTGAGAAGATTGGAGTGGAATTGAGGCATACAAATATAGAATTTTTGCTGAACAATTCAGGTTGAAGAAGTTGTTCTTCAAGTGGGTTGTAGTAGTGAGTTCTTCTCCAAGTTCTCTTCATTCAAGCTTATTTTGAGTCCCACAACTCAATCTAAAGCTCCAAGAGAATAGTAGGGAAGGTTTTGAGGTGGTCTACAACAAGATTTGGAGAAGTTTGTAACTGAGAATCGAGATTTCAAGAAGTTCTACAAAGGTATGGCTTGAAACCCTCTTGTTATAATATGAGCATGCTTTAGTTACTGCCAAAATTAATAAATTAGAGTGTTTATTGATCCTTGTTGTTTCCGCTGCTTGTTGATATACTCCAACAAGTCCGATGATGATGATGTCAATATTTGGTTTAGGATATTATGATTTAGAGGCTAGTCCATCGTCTTCATACATGCATGGACATGGTCGCGGTCGTGGAGAGTATAATGAACATTTATATTATGAAGCACCTGCAGAGGTATCGGAGCAACATCAAGAGGAATCAGAGCAACCACAAGTTTGAAGTCGACGACGCAACTAACTCGAAATCGGCGACGTCCACCTTGTGGGACACATTTATTTATTTTTAATTATTTTTATATAAATGAGATAATAGTTGTATTAATATGAATATTTTAATTTACACTTTATTATTTTTAAATTATGGAAGAAAACATGAATGAGATATTATTTTATATGATATTTTTTAGAGTTAAGTTAAGAAGATGGTGATAAAAAATAATAACAAAGGGAGGTGTAATATTAAAATAAAAAAAATATGGAAGTCGAGTCTTCAAAATTCGACTTAGATTTATCAAATTTTGAAGACTCGACATTCTTTGTCGAGTTTCCAAGATCTAAATTAAAAAAAAAAAAAAGAAAAGAAGTACAATATTTTTCTAAATTATTTCAAAACAACCATATTTTTATAAATAGTTTCAAAAAAGGACAATATTATCCTAATTTTTCCTGACGAATGTTCCATTGAACAAGAGATACCAAGTTGGATAATGTGAAAATTAAATAAACGAAAAAAAACAAATAGGTCAAGCATGATAATGAATAAACAGAAATAAACAGTAAAAAAAAATTTATCAAGAAAAAAAAAGTAAATAAGAACAAAAATTTAAAAACAAAAAAACAAGTAACTCACAGAGAGATGGTCAAATATCATGCGTTCAAATATAGCATAAAATAGAACAAAAAGAAATTAAAATTAATAAGCAGGCATACTTGAAAGAAAACTGGAATTTAAGAATAGTAATAATAATAATAATAATAATAAATGAATAACTAAGTAAAAAAGAAAAGGTTGGATGGATGGAAATGTGAACTACAACAGTACACATTGAGAGGACATTTGGGACAAAGATTACCATAAGATCATGATAATCACCTCTTGTTACAGTAAATACTATTTCAAAACTCTCAATTAGCTACAGTAAATATTATTTCAAAATCATCATTTGCTACCGTATTTATTATTTACTATTTGCTGTATTTTTTACTATTTTACATTTATCATTTTTTTTATTCTTTACTACAATATTTATTATTTTATTCTCAAACTAAAATAGTTTACACATAACCCAAACTAAAATAATCTACGCCTCAAACGCAAACTATTAAAATCGAACTATAATAACATAGGAGTATAATAATCAACTCCATGTCCAACCGTCCTCTAACCCTTCTTTTTTTTAAAAAAATATATATATATTGAGGAAGCACACATATTTGCATTATATAATAATTACAATGATAATGAATAAAAATTTTTTTTTAAAAAAAAAAAAAAAAGACCAAAGGGGCAAGTGTGATGTGTTGTCACATCATCTTCCCTTTTCCTTTCTCCTCTTTATTTCATTCAAATAAGAGTAATAATGGCAATGAATAACTTCTGAAACACTAAAGCAACTTTAACCCTTTCTTTTTCAAATGTTAAAAAGTTCTCTCAACAACATCAACACACACTCACACATTGCTCCTACCCTCCTTTACTTATTTTCTTCTTCACTTTTTTTCTAAAAAGCAGTAGTGAGATTAATAACAATAAGAGCAAAGCACGAATTTAAAGCATGGGTGTTGTCATGAGCATGAGAGAAATAAACCGTCATATAACATGATGAAATTGTATATAGGACATTAAAAAAAACAAAATACAAATCATAAGCTTTTCTTAGGTTGAAGGTTGTTTTGGCTCCTTCAATCGCAACAACTAGTTAAAAGGATAAGGAGATTAGAGCTTGTCGCTTAACGGGGGCGGATCCTCGGATAAATGGCCTACCACGTGCCTCCTTCGTTTAAGCCTAAAATCCTCACTTACTTCTCTTTAATTTTTTTGGGTTGTTTCTACATGTAGAAAATAGATAAAAATATTTTTAAAATATAGCAAAATTTTAGAACTATCGATAATAGATGTTAATAGACACTACTAAAATTATTAGATAAATATTTTAAACAGTTTTATCATTTAAAATAATTTTTTTTTTTTTTAAAGAATTACCACCCCATGACTTTCTTACTGCAAATAACACTTTTTTAATAGAAATTTTGTAAAACCTAGGTATTCTCTTTCTACTCTGGCTAGTTCTCTAGGGTTTTCTTTTTCTTTTTCTTTTTTTTTTTTTTTAGTCTCCCCCAACCTTGCAGAATCTCCTCAATTTATAGGGGAATCCTCATTTTTCAAAATAGGAAAAGAATCAAATCATGCATTTAGGAGGAAAGAAAATATATTACGGATTATATGTTAATTAGAAGAAAAAAAAATCATGGTTTCATTTTTTTCATAATTATTAAAACGAAACTTCTAATAAATTTTGTTCAATCAAGAAGATTATACCACCATTTTAAAAGATCTAAAAATAAATATTTTTTTCTTTGATTTAAAGGGAAAAATTAATATTAATTATTAAAACTTTATTCATTATTCTAATTCACGTGTTTGCTTTATTGTTATTATTATTATTAAAAATTAACTTTGAAAAAGTAGCAAATTTTAAGTCGAATAAAAATAGATGACTACAAGGTGAATCATATTTAAGGATAACCTAAATGAATCTGTGGTAGATGGATAAGTCTAGGTATCTTATCCTAGTGACACTATGAATATGGCCCGCTTTGGAGATGTTACAATTGTTGTAAAGTGCTACAATTGATCTGGTCTTGATCATCCATGTGGAGACATGTGAGCGGGGTGTTCTCTACAAAGAGTTTGTATAAGACTAGATCACGAAATGACTAGTCTCACTATATAACATCGTTGACAGAAGAGACTTACATTTCACTAGGATGACGACAGGTGACTTGACCTGAATCCTAAGTGATTTGTGAATTCCTGCCTATTAAGGCAGTCATTTGGTCTGCATGGGTGAGAGCGACCAGTGTCACTAACTCAATATGTCTACCATTTTGGGGATTCATTTGATTGGGGAGCTGAGAATGCAACTACATAATAAGGAATTCGCTCCTTCTCTATAGTTGGAGAAAGTAGATAAATTGCTCCCTTAAGGATTAATTCCGGGACTTAAACAATGTGATGTCACACCCTCTCCTGGCCCGATAGGGGTTTGGTCATAGTTGAACTATGACTTATTGTTCATTAGAGGGATCAGTGGTACTTAAGAAGTTAGATATAACTATAGGCACAAAATGATAATTTTGGCCCAGCTGTACTTACGAGCATTTGTGAAGGGTCAACGCTCCGTTGATTAGTTTTATCCAATAGACACATAAATATATTTGTAGTGCGAAAGATGCAGCTGTCAATCTTTAGTGGAGTGACCGACAGTTAATGGAAGTTTAGTAATTTAATTAAAGAGTTTAATTAATTATCCATTGGATCTTCAATCTACAGGTCCATAAGACTCTCTTAGTAGCTCAACTGGGATTATTGAGAATCAAATTGATTTTGGGCTAATTTGAATTGTTCAAGTTAAAGGAGGGAATGATATAATTAATTAGTTATATATATTATAGTCTAATGTATTTGATGCATTATAATATATAAAGTTTATTTTGAGAGGAATAATATTTGAATATGATTCAAATATTAAATATATAAATTAGATTCATATAAATACTATAAGCTAATTTTCATATCAATTTGATTTATTAGATACTATAGGTTTAATCAGAGAATTGCAAACTATAGGTTATATTATATTTGATATAATATAAACTATAGGTTATATGTTATATTAGATATAACATATACTATGATATATGTATTATATAATAAGGTGGTTATTATATAATTATATATTATTATATTAAATTAAAATTGGTTTTAATTTAATTTATTTAAATTTTGAGTTAAAATTAAAAGAGGGAGTCATAACTCCCTCCCCTTATTTCTCTCATTCAACAAACGTGCAAGTGGGATTGATTGGTTGAGATCAGTTTAGTTTACTTCTTCCCTTTTTGCTTCTCACGCAAAAGAAAAAAGACAAAGATTCATCCCATAAATCGTTTTTTCTCTGAAAAGCTTCTTCTCTCAAAATTTTTCTCTCCCTCTCCCAAGCAAATCGCAGAGCCTACAACTCCTGTGGATTCTCACCCCAAAGAAGAATACCAAGGTTACACTGTGGTGGTGTCTAATTGTTTTTTCGTGCATTCGTGATGAGAGAGGATTTTGTCAAGAAGATCCTTGAGACTACAAGGGTTAGTATTTTCTAAACCCTAATTCCTTTTTTTAGAGTATGTTGTAAATTTTATGCATAATATTTCATCTTTGAATTTTACGTTTTTGTAAAATAATTAAATTGGGATCTGACTACGCTTCCACATCGGATGTTCGCCCATCCTTCACACTCAGCTCAGGCACGATCTGCTCAAGCACTTCTTCAATGCTCGTGCGCAAGAGGGGGCCTCTATTCGAGAACATGTTCTGAACGTATGGTCCACTTTAATGTGGCGGAGATGAAAGGTTTTTCATTGATGAAGTCAGTCAGGTTAGCTTCATCTTGGAAACTTCACCTGATAGTTTCCTATAGTTTCCGTAGCAATGTTGTTATGAACAAGATTGACTACAACCTAACCACCTTGCTCAATGAGCTACAGATATACCAATAAAGCAAATGTTGTCTCATCCTCAATGAAGTTCCACAGAGGTTCGACCTTTGGAACCAAATGTGTACCCTCTTCTTCCGGCACCAAAAAGTGGAAGAAGAAGAAGGGAGGCTAGGGGAAGGGTAACACATCAACTGCTGCCAAAAGGAGAAAGAAGGCCAAGGCTGCAAAGGGAATATGTTTCCATTGTAACCAATAGGGACATTGGAAGAGAAATTGTCTCAAATACTTGGCAGAGAAGAAGAAAGTCAAACAAGGTAAATATGGTTTACTTGTATTGGAAACTTGCTTAGTGGAGAATGATGATTCGACCTGGATAATAGATTCAAGCGCCAATAATCACGTTTGTTCTTCATTTCAAGGAATTGATTCCTGGCAGCAACTAGCGACTTGTGAGATGATGATGCATGTTGGAATTGGGCACATCGTCTCATCGAAGGAAGTGGGAAGACTCCAGCTTACTTTACAGAAATCTTATATTTTATTAGAAAATGTGTTTGTATTTCTTGATTTTAAAAGAAACTTAATTTCTATAAAGTGTTTACTTGAACAACAATATACTGTACATTTTTTTGTGAATAAAGTGTTTATTTGCAAAAATGGTATTGAGATTTATTCTGCTAAGCTGGAAGATAATCTTTATGTGCTAAGGTCATTAGCAACAAAGGCCCTCCTAAATACTAATCTGTTTAAAACTGTGGTAACTCAAAATAAGAGACAAAAAATTTCTCCTAAAGAAAATGTCCATCTTTGGTACCTAAGTTTAGGATACATAAATTTCAATAGGATTGAGAGATTGGTTAAGATGGACTTCTAAGTGAGTTAGAAAAAAGTTCTCTACGTGTATGTGAATCATGCCTTGAAGGCAAAATGACTAAGAGATCTTTTACTGAAAAAGATCATAGAGCCAAAAAACTCCTAAAACTTGTATATTTTGACATCTTCTGTCCTATGAATGTTAAGGCAATAGGAGAGTTTGAATATTTCATCACCTTCACTGATAATTATTCAAGGTATGGGTATGTATATTTAATGAAACATAAGTCTGAAGCTCTTGAAAAGTTCAAGGATTACAAGGCTGAAGTTGAAAATGTATTAAGTAAAACAATAAAAATATTTTGATTTAATCGAGGTGGAGAGTATATAATTTGAAATTCCATGACTATTTGATTGAACATGGAATTGTATCCCAACTCTCAGCATTTGGTACACCTCAGAATAAGAATGTATCACAAAGGAGAAATCAAACCATGTTGGACATGGTTAAGTCTATGATGATTTATGCTTTCTTATCTGACTCGTTTTAGGGTTATACAGTACAGATTGCAACCTATATTTTAAAAAATGTTCCATCCAAAAGTGTTACTAGAATATCTTTGGAGTTATAAAATGGTCTTAAAAGTAGTTTGCGCCATTTTAGGATCTAGGGTTGCCCAACACATGTGTTTGAGGCTAATCCTAATAAGTTAGAACTGATAGAGTAAATATTCATAAAACGGAAGCTAACAGAATCATTAAGCACTCTAATTACACTTAATTTGAGTCACAAGCATGGTAAAATGCAAGTTACAAACAAAAGGGTTTTGGAATTTACAACCTTTGAAGAATTCCCCTTATTCCTTGCAAATCTCTACGAATTTGACCTTCAAATATTTAGTAGCCCACCAAGTGAATCTTCTCTACTATACTCAACCTTGGATTTGAGTGGTGAAACTCTAAAGTGAGAGGGAATTGGAAGAAGATTGAAAAGGGTTTGAGATGAAAAAAAATTATGCAGAATTTTCTCTAAAATTCTGATTGCATAATCTCAAATCAGAAGCATATATTCTTTTAGAACATGCTAGCACTAACCTTCAGCAATTTGACACTTCAAATTACATTAGTTAAGTGGGCTAGGTGTTGAATTGTAGAAAAATTATTGGATTTTATGTCCTAAAACTCGTAGTTTGTAAATTAATAAACATATTCTATTTTGTTTTTCGATAAAGTTATTATTGAAATTGTAATCTTGAATCCAATAAACTAAGGTCCTGAGGCTATTTAATGTAGTTTGAACTTTATGTAGTGACATAAATGTGGATCAAGTTCAAATATATAGCCAAAATGGTCTATAGTATATGAATAAGGTTGGGCACCTTATTCTAGGGACACTATGGATGCGGCCCACTTTTTAGTTAGTACAAACGATGTGATCCTGAATCGTTCATATAGAGATATGTGGGTGGGAACATCCTATGCAATGAGTTTGCATAAGACTGAACCATGAAATAGTCACTTTCTACGTTCTAAATGTCGTTTTATGTATAAAACTGACTATTTCGTTAATTGATGACCTAGGTAACTTAATCTTAATCTTGAGCTAACTATGAACTCCTGTTCACTTGGAATTATCCTTAGATTTGCATAGGTGAGGGCAACTCATCATCGCTGCCCAATAAGCCTCCCATTTCAGGGGTAAGATCAGGTGGATAGCTGGGAACATAGGGTGCAAGATGGAATTCACTTATACCCGTTATAGGGATAGTAGATAGGTTGTTCCCTTTAGTACTGAATCCAGGTCTTGAACAAGGGGCCCCACCCTCTCCTTGGCCCGAGCGGGGTTCGGTTTATAGGTTGGACCTTAAACCAATTGTTCATTAGAGGATCAGTGGAACTTAAGGAACAAGATATAGTTTTGGAGGTAAAACGGTTTTTACGACCCAGCCAAGATTACGAACAACCTGTGAAGGATTGGCTTACTAATCATAGTTATATCAAATGGACACAAATATATCTATAGTGAGGGGAGTGCGACTACGAAACTATAGTGGAATGACCCGTTAGTTAACGAATGTTGATTAGCTCTGTCTAAAAGGGTTTAGCCAGCTAATCTCGGATCGTTGGAGCCCGTGATCTATAGGTTCATTAGGTTTCCCTACTAGCTCATATGGAATAAACTTAGAATAGTATGATAAAATAATTCGAATTGTTCGAATTAGGTGAAGAGAGAGAACCCGACAAGTATATGTGATATAGTGGTCGTTTTTCAATTTAGAGATATAGATTTAATATTTAAATGTGATTTAAATATCAAGAATATGAATACGTTCATATTCGGAAGCTCAAAAATAATGGAAATGGTCAAAGATGTAAAAAGTCAAAGAATTGACTTTTTACTTTGAAAAGTCAAACTTTGACCGACCTTATATTCAAATGTGATTTGAATTTCGAGAAAATGAATGCGATTCATGCTCGGGAAGTCAAAATTAGTCAACACGAAAAAAATCATAAAAAGTCAAAATGTTGACTTTTTGGTCAAAGTTTGACTTTGTCCAAATGACTATTTTGCCCTTTGACTAAAGTTAGTAGGGAAATCTAAACTTTTGTTGGATAATTCCACTAACAAAATAGTGGGTTAGGTGTTGGCTTATAGTGGAGACATTAAGCCCATTAAGATAGAGGATTATAGGTGTTGAGTTTTTATGGATTTGGTTCATGCAATTGTTGCATGGCTTTTTTCTATCAATTGGGCTTTGAATTTTGATTAAAGCTTTTGGCAATTTTTCCAAAATTGTTTTCTAAATTTGGGCTAGAAAAATCACATTTTTGGAGAAAAAGAAAACCCATACCAAACCCAAATTCATTCTTATTTTTCATCTCTTTTCTCTCTCTCGGGTTTCTTCATCCATCGAGTCCCACAATCTGGTTCTGAGTCCAGAGAATAGTAGGTCAACTCTAGTGGTGGTCCGGAAGAGTTCGGGTCGAGATTCAACGAGGAAAAACATTTTTCGGGAGCTACAAAGGTTGTATCCTACCCTTTTAATTTACTAATTTTCCCTCTTTTTTTGCATGCTAATTTTCTTTAAATTAAAAGCAATTAGAGTGTAATTAGATCCTTATTCCGCCGCGTATGTCTCGTGTTCCATCAAAAATCCACTAAAAAATTCCCAAAACTTGGATAATTCCACTAAAACTCAAATTTTCAATTTCAAATTAATTAATTATATTTAATTTAAAATTAGATAAAATATAATTTAAATTCAATTTTAGAAAATTTAATTTCCTTTCTAAATTTAAAATTAATTTTAATTTAATTAATTAAATAATAATTTAATATAACCTAATTCAAACATGAATCCTATTCATGTAATCCTATTTAAATATTTTGAAATCTCCAAATATGTTTAATTTCGATAAATTTAAACGTTAATTATATCGAATATAATTATCAAAATCCTAAAAAAATGAATTTGAACAATTCAAATTCCAAACCCCTAATTTTTTAATTTGAACATTTTAAATTCACTCAATTAATTTTAATCCAAGGTTTAATCTTTTACGAGCTAGTAGAGGGACCTTATAGACCTACAGATCATGAGCTCCAACGATTTGAGATTAATTGGTTAAACTTTTTAGTCAAAATTAATCAATATTCGTTAACTACCGAGACATATCACTATATCTCGATAGTTGCACTCTCCTCAGTATGGATATATTTTTGTCCACTTGATTTAATTATGATCAGTACGTCGATCCTTCACCGGTTGTTTGTATTTATAGCTAGGTCAAAATTACAGTTTTACCTCTGTAAATACATCTTAAGTCCTTAAGTCACCACTAATCCTCTATTAAACAATTGGTTTATAGTCTAACTAATAAACCATGTTCCTCTCTATCATGAGAGGGCGATGCCCCTTTGTTCAAGACCAAGAATCAGTACTTAAGCGAACAACCTATCTGCTAACCCTAAAATGGGTAGGAGTGGATTCCATCTTGTAAGACTATGTCCCCAGTTATCTATCCATTTTTACCCCTAAAATGGGAGGCTTATTGAGTAGTGTTGTTGAACTACTCTCACCTATGCAGACCAAAGGATAATCCCGAATAAACAAGAGTTCATAGTTAGCTCAAGATTAAGATCGAGTTACCTTAGGTCATCGTTGAAATAGTCCGTTTTAATAGTAAACGATCATTATATAGAAAAGTGACTATTTCGTGGTCTGGTCTTATGAAAACGTCTTTTACATAGGATGCCTCCACTCGCATGTCTTCACATGAATGATTTCGGGATCCCATCATTTGTATCGGTATACAAAGTCGGTCGTATCCATAGTGTCCCCAAGACCTTTCTCATTCATACTTATAGACCTTTTAGGTTATATACTTTAACTTAATCCTCCTTTATGTCTCTACGTAAAGTTAAAGTATTCATACTATAGCCATGGGTTCGTTTATTGGATTTTATAACAGAGTGCAATTTCAATAATACTTGTGTTGAAAAATAGAAATGTTTCATATATTATGAACTACGAGTTTTAGAACATACCCATCAGGAACCCCGTTCAAAATTGTGTATATTTGTAGGTTACCTCAAAGGAATGAGAGGTGGTTACTTCTACAATCCTAAAGATAATAAAGTGTTTGTGTCGGCAAATACTACATTTTTAGAAGAGAACCACATTAGGACATAAACCATGCAGTAGAATAGTGTTAACTGAACTTTTCATCGAAACTACTAAACCTTCAACAAAAGTTGTTGAAGAGCCAAATACATCGACAAGAGTTGTTGATGTTCGTTCATCTAGTAGTGCACATCCATCTCAATCGTTAAAGGAACCTCAATGTAGTGGGAGGGTCGCAAACTCGCCTATACGTTATATGGGTTTAACAGAAACCTTAACTGTCATATCTGATGGCAATATTGAGGATCCATTGTCCTATAAGAAGGCAATGAAGGATGTTGACAAAGATGAATGGATCAAAGTTATGGATCTTGAAATGGAGTTTATGTAGTTTCCATTTGGTTTGGGATCTTATAGATCATCCGGGTGGGGTAAAACCTACAAGTTGCAAATGAATCTACAAGAAGAAACAGGGTGTTGATGGAAGGTGCAAACCTTCAAGACTAGACTTGTGGCAAAGAGTTATACCCAAGTTGAGGGAGTCGACTATAAGGAGACTTTCTCACCTATTGCCATGTTGATGTTTATCTGGATACTCCTGTCCATTGCTTCATATTATGACTATGAGATTTGGCAAATGGACATAAAGACTGCCTTTCTGAATGGTAATCTTGAGGAGACTAGCAGCAACCTAAGGGATTCATAACCCAAGATCAATAACAAAATGTTTGCAAGCTTAACCAATCTATTTATGGATTGAAACAAACTTTTCTATCTTGGAATATAAGATTTGATACTGCGATCAAATCTTATGGCTTTGATCAAAATGTTGATGAGCTTTGTGTTTACAAGAAGACCATCAACAGTTCAGTAGCTTTTCTAGTGTTGTACGTAGATGATATCCTACTCATTGGGAATGATGTAGGTCTACTGACTGAAATTAAACATTGGTTGGCAACTCAATTCCAATGAAATATTTGGGAGAGGCACAGTTTGTTCTAGGTATTCATATCTTTAGGGATCGAAAGAACAAAACGTTGGCGTTATCTCAAGCATCATACACTGACAAGTTGCTTGTCAACTATTCGATGGAAATCTCCAAAAGAGGCTTGCTGCCTTTTCAGGTATGGAGTTACTTTGTCTAAGGAACAGTGCCCTACGACACCTAAAAAAATGGAGGAGATGAGACGGATCCCCTATGTATTAGCTGTTGGTAGCTTGATGTATGTGATGTTATGTACTAGACTTGACATCTGCTATGCAGTAGGGATAGTCAATAAATATCAGTCGAATCTAAGATTGGATCACTGGGATGCCGTTAAAACTACCCTCAAGTATCTTCGGAGAACGAGGGACTACATGCTCGTGTATGGGTCTAAGGATTTAATCCTTACAGGATACACAGACTCTGATTTTCAGACTAATAAGGATTCTAGGAAATCCACTTCAGGATCAGTGTTTACCCTTAATGGAGGGGGTGTAGTTTGGAAAAGCACAAAGCAATGGTGCATTGCTGACTCCACAATGAAGGCAGAGTATGTAGCAGCTTGTGAAGTCACCAAGGAGGTTGTTTGGCTTAGAAGGTTCTTGACTAATCTGGAAGTAGTTCCAGACATGTGAAAGCCCATCACTCTTTATTGTGATAATAGTAGTGTTTTGGCTAATTCCAGGGAGCCTAAGAGTCACAAGCGCGAAAAGCACATAGAGAGAAAGTATCATCTGATACGAGATATTGTGCATCAAGGGGACATGATCGTCATGTAGATAGCTTCGACGCACAATGTTCCTGATCCATTTATGAAGGCTTGCACGACTAAGGTGTTCGAAGGTCACCTACAACGAGACATGCCACATTAGGGCAAATGGGAGATTTTGTACTGGGCATGTAATTGTATGCTCTAATTTCTTGTTTTTGTGTACTTTTGTAATAGTTTGACTTTTATAATGTACACCCTACTAGCTTTAGGACAAGTAGGAGATTGTTGGGGTTGATGCCTTAAATCTCGTGGGTCCTGTAGTTTACAATTATAATGTACAAACAATTTAATTTATTTAATAAAATCTGAGACATTTTATTTGACATTTAGTAGTATTAACCAACAAAACCAATAAACTAATATTCACGGTTTCCTTCTGTAACTTAAACATATATGTGGAGACATACAGGTAGATCATGTCCAAGAGATAACCTAAATAGTCTATAGTAGATGAATAAGGTTGGGTACCTTATCCTGGTAACACTACGAATACGACCCGCTTTATAGATGTTACAATTATTGTAAAGTGCTACAAATGATCTGATCCTGATCATTCATGTGGGGATATGTGAGCGGTGATGTTTTATACAAAGAGTTTGTATAAGATCGAACCACGAAATAACTAGTCTCACTATATAACACTATTGATAAAAGAGACTTACATTTCACCAGGATGACCATAGGTAACATGACTTGAATCCTAAATGAGTTGTGAACTCCTGCCTATAAAGGCGGTCCTTTGATCTACATGGGTGAGAGTGGCCAGTATCACTGACTTAATATGTCTACCATTTTGGAGATTCGTCTGATTAGAGAGCTGGAAACGCAACTACACCAGAATGAATTCACTCATTCTCTATAGTTAGAGTAATTAAAGAAATTGCTCCCTTAAGGACTGATTCCGGGGCTTGAACAATATAGCGCCACACCCTCTCCTGGCCCTAAAGGGGTTTGGTCGTAGTTGAACTATGACTTATTGTTCATTAGAGAGCTTAGTGGTACTTAAGAAGTTAGATTTAACTACAGAGACAAAACGGTAATTTTGGCCCAGGTGTACTTACGGGCAATTTATGAAAGGTCAATGCACCGTTGATTGGTTATATCCAATGGATATAGAAATATAACTATAGTGCAAATAGTGCAATTGTTAATTTCTAGTGGAATGACTGGAAGTTAATAGAAGTTAGGTAATCTAATTAAAGAGTTTAATTAATTATCCAAATACCATTGGAGTTTCAATCTATAGGTTCATAAGGTCTGCTTGGTAGCTCAATTGGGATTATTGAGAATCGAATTGATTTTAGATTCATTTGAATTGTTCAAATTAATTGAATGAATTAATTATATATGATATAATTAATATAATGTATTTGATACATTATATTATAAAGATTTGTTTGAGAGGAAATAAATATTTGAATATGATTCATATAAATACTATAGGTTAAATTTAATTTGAATTTGATTCATATTAAATACTATATGTTAATTGAGAGAATATTAAGTTATAGGTTATATTATATATGATATAATATAAACTATAGGTTATACGTTATATTAGATATAACATATAGTTTGATATATGTTATATATATAGTAAATTAGATTTTTATTAACTAAATAAAAAATTAAGTTTAAATTTTGAATTTAAATTAATTAGTTATGGAGGGAGTTCTTTTGATAACTCTCTCCCCATTTATTCTCTAAAAAAGGATCGTGGAAGTTTTTTTTGGTTTTTTTTACAGAAAAACATATGCTTCCTCGTTAACACAGTAGAGTTAACACACCCAAGGATTGCTCTGCAGTTTCTTTTTCCTCTCAAACAATTTTCTCTCCTTTCCCTCACAAAAATTAACATGAAGCCCACCCCTCTCGTGGATTCTCAACCCTGTGAAGAATACCAAGGTTGATTTGTGGTAGTGCTCGGAGTTGGCTTTTTGCATTGTTGTTTTGGCGTGTTCGACTTCCAAGGAAGATCGTTGAGATTGTGATCGAAGAGGAATTACAATGAAGTATCGTGACTTCAAGGGTAGGTAATTCCAAACCCTAAATTTTCTTTTTTTTTTTTTTTCTATATTGAAGCATGTTGTAATTTTAGAATGCATATGAGTTTTTCCGTACTCTGAATTTTTTTGTTTCTGTAAAATAAAATAATTGGGATCCGATCCATTTGCACATGTTTTCTTAAACCTTCACATCAACTCTTCTCTTTGTTTTAGAGTTTCCAAGACTTTTTAAACCACCAAATTTTTCTCTTGAAGCAAGATCTTAACAAGATCATTCATTCCTAAGTTCAACATCTTTATGCACTTATACATAGATTCCAGCTCAGTCTTGGCTTGATTCAACTCACGTTTAAATTCAGAAACAGTGGTCATCAGTCTATGATTGTCAGAAAGAAGTGACTTAATTCTTTCTTTCTGAATATCCATGACTTTTACATCCTCTAAGCATTGTTTGTGTAAAGTAGAATAAGAAGTTTCAAGTGGTTCATGGGAATATTCATCTTCTTCATTACTATTGTCCTTACACAACTTTTCTTGATTTCTGCCCCTATGAATGTCCTCGGAAATGTTACTGACAAGGGCTTTGACATCTTCTTCAGATTCACTTGTATCTTTATAACTCTTATTCTTCCGTTTGAGGTAATTTGGACATTCAAACTGATGATGCCATAATCTTCACATTCCTTGCATCGGAAGGATTTTCTTTTATTCTGATTAATACTGCTTGAATTATCAACACCGTTCTCTGATTTTGAGATCTATATGGATTTGAATATATGCTTCCTCTTTCTTTAACACGTCGAGGCACATAATTTTCAGATTTATTTTCAAAGTTCTTTAGAACCTTGTTAAACTATTCATATAGCAAAGATATTGAATATGCAAGAATTTCTTCTGATTCTACAAGTTTACCTTCAAATTGATCATTTACAGAGGATTTGAGGGCAATACCTTAGTTTCTCTTGACACGTTTCCTATTAAAATTCATCTCAAAAGTAAGTAGTGATCTCATGAGTTCCTCAAGTTTCATATTGGCAATATCTTGAACTTCTTAAGCAGTTACTTTCATATCAAATCTCTTAGGAAGAGATCTGAGAACTTTTCTAACCAGTTTCTCTTCTGAGATCTTCTCACATAAGACAAAAGATTCATTAGCAATGTCAAGTAAGCAAACATTAAATTCAGCAATACTTTCATCTTCAAGCACTTTCAAACTTTTAAAATTAATGGTCAACAATTGAAGTCTAGACATCTTGACTTTTGATGTTCCCTCATGAGCAGAAGCCAAAATGTCCTAAGCTTCCTTGGTAGAAACAATTGTGTTAATCAGACGAAAGATATTTATGTCCACACCGTTAAAGATAGCATTAAGGGAACGAGAATCTCCGATAGATGCTTTGTTCTCAACATCAATCCATTCGGCTTCAAGCTTAAGTGTGTTCCTAACATTTAAAACAATAATCTGAGGAAGAGTCCATCAAGTTACCACAACTTTCCAAGTTTTATGATCAATAGACTTTAAGAAAGCTATCATTCTAACTTTCCAATATGAGTAGTTTGTTCCATCTAGAATAGTAGAGCATATCAACATGCAGCAAAAGCAACAAGGATCAATAAGCATTCTAATTCATTAATTTTGGCTATAAATAAAGCATGCTCATACAATAATAAAAGGGTTTCAAGACATACCTTTGTAGAAACTCTTGAAACTCGAATTCAGCTGCAAATCTTATCCAAGTCTTCTTGTGAACCACCTCAAGGAATTCCCTATTATTCTCTTGGAGCCTTAGATTGAGTTATGGGACTCAAAATAAGCTTGAATAAAGGGAATTTGGAGAAGAAGCTCACTGATGCATCTATGAAGAACACCTTCTTCACTCTCAAGTTTTTCAGCAAAAACCTCTCAAGTGCTTCAGATTAATTGGCTAAACTCTTTACACCGAATTAACCCTCATTCGTTAACTAATGGGTCACTCCACTAAAGCCCATAGCTACACTCCCCTCACTGTAGATATATTATGTCCACTCGATATAACCATAATTAGTAAGTTAACCCTTCACAGGTTGTTTGTAATAACGGCTGGGTCAAATGTCTGTTTTACCCCCGAGATTACCTCTCATTCCTCGGGCCATTGAGAGGGTGGGGCCCCTTGTTCAAGATCTGGAGTCAGCACTTAAGGGAACAACTTCTCCACTATCCCTGAAAGCGGGTAAGAGTGAATTCCATCTTGCAACCTATGTCCTTAGCTATCTACCCGTTTTTACCCTTGAAATAGAGGTTTATTGAGTCGGCGCTGTTGAGCCAACCTCACCTATGCAAATCTAAGGATAATCCCAAATAAATAGGAGTTTATAGTTAGCTTAGGATTAAGGTCAAGTTACCTAGGTCATCACTTTGAAATAGTTAGTCTTACATAGTAAACAACATAATAAAGTAAGAGTGACTAATTTTGTGATCCGATCTTGTACAAACCCATTGCACAGGACGCCCCCACTCCTCATGTCATAACATGTACAAATTAGGATCACATCGTCTGTGGCACTTTACAGCTCATTGTAATAACTATAGAGTGAGCCGCATCCAATAGTGTTACCAGAATAAGGCACCCAACCTTATTCATATACTATAGATCATTTTGACTATTTACTCGAACTTGATCAACTTTTATGTTTTCACATAAAGTTCAAGTACTCATGTAATAGTCATGGATCTTTTAGTTTATTGAATGTATTTCTAAACCGAAATAAGCAATTCATATATTCATTAACAACTTATTGAATTTTCAGAATAAGTTTTGTTGTTTACAAACCACGAGTTTTAGGACATCAAACCCAACATATAGAGGGTCGTGTGGGGGAGCCACCTTCTTTGATTTTGTTCATGATCAAAGCACCTGAGATAAAGGTGATCCGTACTGATACCAATTGAAAAATGCTGAGTTGACTCGTCACACAAACAAAAATGTTAAAAGGATAGCACTGATAACAAATGTAACAACAAAATACCAACAGTAAATAAGCTGTTAAAAAGAGATAGAAGTTGGTAACCTAGTTCGGTGAAATCCACCTACATCTGAGGGGCAATGTACCTAGAAAATATAATCCACTAATATTAAAGAGCTAAGCAGCAAACAATATAGTACTTATCTACAATACAAGACTACTATAGCCACTCACCTAGAGTTTAACTCATTGATCACCTAGGTTCCCCATAGATGTGAGACTCCTTCTCAAATATATTTAGGCTCCCCCTAAGTTTGGTAATATTAATGTTGAACACTTCGACTTCCAACAGTATGTGAGATTCCTCTCAATGTTGTTATCTTTTCCTTAAGTCAGCGAACTCCCTTCACTGATGAATCTTAGGATCCTCTTAAGATGGAGAACTCCTTCTCCGAAGTTGAGTCTTAGGCTCTTCCTAAGACCGAGAATCCCTTCTCTTCAAATGTGCCTTAGGCTCCCCCTAAGACACAATAATCTTTATGAACGATTCACACGATGATGTTGCACATAAAAAATGAAAAACTTGCACAGCAGAATGTAGTGAGCAAAGAGCAAGAACACCAAGATAGCCACAACACAGAACAATGGCTTGCTCGATTAACAAAAGCAGCACCCCTAAATGATTAACATAATTCTTCTTTAATAATCGAATCTAATAAAGGAAACAAATCCCCGGTTGGAAAAGATAAGTCGTGCCTCAATAAAGAAAAATATCGGATGAAATGAATCAGTCTGAATTTTTCCGATAAGGAAAAAAATATTATGTAGGAAAATAAATTGTTATCTGAAACAGATGTTAAGACTTTATTTAGATAATTACAGAAACCAATGCCTTAGAAAAATATAAAGCCAACCAATCAAATCTCCAATACTTAGATTTAGTGGTTACTAGCAAAACACATATATTCAATATATTTGTAACTCATTTGTAACTACTTTTGTCTCTTTTAAATCAAGAGAGAGATTCAATTTTAAAGATGCATCCACGATATTGACAACGAAAACCTCATGTAAAGAATGCTTATCAAGTTTTAACTTTCACCATGTAATCAACATTAATGTAAGTGATAATCAAACTCATATATTGAAGTCTAAAATTGCACCATCTTTCTCAACTTCAGAAGCAATATTTACTACTTTCATCTCTTTTTTTTTTCTTTCGATTTTGATAGAAATATTTGTCATTTTTATTTTGGCAGCAATATTGATTTTTTTTTTTTTTTGAAAAATTAACCAAGATTGACGTGTTTTTCATGTGAAAAAATCTCCAAAAAGAGCATGGTCATGAACAAAGGTAAGTCATTTTTATTCCATTTACATCAAGATGAGGGTTTTTTTTTTCAATTTTGATAGCAATATTTGTCATTTTATTTTGGTAGCAATGTTTGACATTTTTTATTTTTTGAAAAATTAACCAAAATTGGTGAGTTTTTTTCCACAACGTCTTCAAAAAGAGCATGCTTATGAACAAAGATAAGTTATTCTTATTTCATTTTCATCAAGAAGAGGGTTGTTTTTTTGTCAATTTTGATAGGAATATTTGTCATTTCATTTTGTTAGGAATGTTTGATTCTATTTTGTTTGATTCTTTTTGAAAAATAAACCAAGATCAGTGAGTTTTTCATGTGAAAAAAGTCTCCAAAAAGAGCATGCTCATGAACAAAAGTAGGCTATTCATATTCCATTTACATCAAGATATGAGGGATTTTTTTCCTGTTTATACTTCATTCTCTTTTAAATTTTTTAATAGCTCATATATATATATATATATATCATTTCTTATTTTGCGTGAGAATGAGAAAGGAAGAAATTAAATTAAATTAAACACATGTGAATGAAGAAGTAAAATCTCAGGCTAATGCATATTTTTTTTCTCTCTTAACATGGGTGGTACTTCTTTCTCTCTTATCTCATCCATATACAATCTTGGTTTGTTATACCCAATTTTTCTTATTCTATTTTTCTTTTTCTTAATTGCATTGTATTTAGATTCTAAAACTCATTTCAATAAATTTTATTTAATCTAATAAATTACATAATCTTCTCCAGATTTGTTTTACCCTATTTTTATTATTTTTCAAGTACTTTATCAAATTGCAATTATATTTAAGTATGAAACTCATTTCCACCAAAATTATTTGAAGTAACTAAAAGTTTTGAATTTTTTAATGTTTGATGAGTTATTTGGGTAGGCAATATATGAAATAATTGGCACTCAATAATTTCTAATTAAAAAAAATCAAATCTATTAGATTTGGTTTCTACCTATTTATTAAGTATAAAACGATTTAAAAAATTTATAAAGCTTAGAAGTTATCATATATGAAATAAATTAATCAGTAAATAGACAATAAAAGAGGTCAGAGTAAAGTAAAATATTATTATATCTTGATATTTTTGTTACTATATTATATCCTAGATCTACATCTGAATTAATTTTTAGTGATTCATTTTTCATATGTTAAAAAATATTATAATAATTTAATTATTAATAAAAAAGTTAACAAATGTGAATGTCTACTTTAACACTCCTATTTTAATTTAATTATTAAGGGTCAATTTAAAAGGGTTGACATACAATCCTTTAACCAATCAAAATTTATGGGTTTATCAGAATTTCTTAATATGTGCTATTTTAAAAATTCTATTAAGAGTTTATCTAAAAATATATATACTTATTCATAAATTTTGATATGCGTAAAATCAAACCTAAATATTTAAAATAATCTCTACATTAAAGGCACAAGGCTATTCAAATAATTCAAAATATAATAAAAAAATCTCAAATTTTTAATTTATTTCCACATCTCTTATACAATGTAACTTATATCAAAGTTATCTAATTTGTATTTTATAAAATAAAAAAAATTAATTCCACATATATAGTTCAATGGATGAAAACAATAATATGTAAATATATTCATAGTTGAACCTTTTGGTTAATTTTTTTTGGTTGATTTTTCTTTTTTACATTTTTATTTTAATTTCAAGATTCGTTTGGATTGATTTGAAAAAAAAGAATATTTTTCAAAAAAACTCATTTTTATTTAAACACTTTTGATAAAATTTATTAAAATATATTTGAAAAATTATTATGAATGGTTGTAAAATACTCTAATTTCTTTAACAATAACTTATTTTTTAAATTAAATAGTTGAAAACGTATTTCAATTACTTTCTTAGACTTCTCCAATAAACACAACAACAGAACAAAATTCTGTATCTCTTTCTTTTTTTTAAAAAAAATTAGTAATTTAATTTTATCCTTTTCATTTTAATTTCTAACTCTTTTTTCCAATTTTTTACCTTCCTGTCAAACACTAACAAATTTTTTTGGTATCCTTTCTCTCTCTTTTCTTTTCAATATCAGTAATTTAATTTCGAACACATATATACCATTTAATGAAAATTATATACACAATTTCACATGATAAAATAGAATACAATTTTCTTTTTGTCCAAACTTCATTGATGATTTCATTTAAATAAATATTAAAGCTTTGAAAAGAAAATGAAAAATCTAAGATTTTCGTTGTTTGTAAAGGAAACATTATCGATTCAGGTTAGAATAGAGTTTTGAGAATCCATAAACTTTTTCGTTGACGAAAAGGTTGTATTGGTATCTCCAATTTTAAAATTTTATCTATTTAGTTTAATATAAATTTTTATGAAACAAATTTATATCAACATTAAGATGTTTCATGGCAGCACAAAGCCACATTATGATAATAATTTTTATGTATAAAAAACTTTTACGTTTTCATGTACTTTTTTATGTATTTTTATACAATTATCTCATAAAAAATATGTATTTTTATGCAATTGTAATTTCCTAGTTCCCTGCCTAAACGGGGAACCTACACGAGAAAACGATCATCTATACCTAAACCTTTCATTGACTAATAAAAAATGGCAAAAAGTAATGTAAGGGTATTTCAGTCATTTTGATATATCATGAAGATTTTGAATGAAGTTTCCAATTGAATACTCAAAAAAAAAAATTTCAAGAACTTTGATTCAAGTGTTCCACTCAAAATCACATATGTATGAAATTCATTTTCTAAAATCATTTTAAGTGTTGCCAATCACCACCAAATCTCATGAGAATGTTATTTTCCCCCAAAATTAGACTATATATATTTTATGTTTCATCCATTTTTTTTACAATATATAAAAATATAGATCGAGTCCTTCTGTATCAAATTTAGGAAAGCAAATTTCTAAACCCTTTTCCAAAATTAAATTTCTTTTTAGTTGAAAGTGTAAATTAGTAAAGATAAGTTAGATAACATCTCTTAATCTTTTATTATACACCACAAAGGTTACATCAAAGATAAAGAAAAACAGAGAGAAACAGAGGAACAGACCAAAAGAGTAAGCTTATTAAAGACACAGCACAGGATCATCAAAAGGGATCTAGATCCAATGATTCCGATCAGTCGCTATCGCTATCGCTGCTGCTATGACCGCCGTCATGGTGGTGGTGCTCACCCTTCTTCTTCTTCTCCTTCTTCTCCTTCTTCTTCTTCTCACCTTTCTCATCATGATCGCCATGGATCTTGTCCTTGATCTTCTCAATCAGCCCTTCCTTGTGGCCTTCTCCATGGTGCTCCTCTGATTTCCCGTGCTTCTTGTGCTCATCGTGATGCTCGCCTTTGTGGCCATCGTGATGCTCGCCTTTGTTGTGGTCTCCTCCAATGTGGAGCTTCTCACCAATTTTCTCGATGAATCCTGACATATTGTTGATGATGAATCTGATTCTTGTTTGTTGGGTATTTGGATGGATTTATGGCTGTGTTTGGGAAATTTGTGAAGGAAAGAATCCAAATTTATAGATCGGGGAAAAGGTGAATTGAACGAGAATAAATCCACTTATCCATTAGGTCCATGATTTTCATTGACCGTATCTCAATGCTTTAATAATTGCGTTTTCTTTTCTTTTTTTTTCTGATTCGTTTACGCGGCAACACCGCGTGTCAGACTCTCTCGCAATATGTAGCCTCACATCATTTTTTTTTTTATTTACTCGTTTCAAAAGATTGTATATGAATATTTGATGAGTTCATAAGTCTCAAAATGTTACCATTTGAATTTATTTTAAATTGATTTCGATTTATATTTTTAATCTCAATTTTTAAAGAAATACTCATTTTTCGTATTTAGAGTTAATTTATATTAATAAACTAAAAATCATTAAAAGAATTACAATTAATTAACTTTCATTATTTTCAACACTTTTAAAATTAGATTTAAATTTTCACTTTATAATTATTTTTAGTTAATTAATAGAAATTGATATTAATGATTGAAATGAAATATTTAATGAAAATTGGAGTTAAAAATGAAAATCTTGAAACCCATGACTTAATTGAAACAATACTCAAATCTCAAAGGAAAATACTTCGATGTGTTCCATCAATACATAACTTTGTGCATTGAGTAATACTTGAGTGCATTCTAAGATGCACCTATCTCTATACATCCTCTTTTATCACTCACATAAAAAAAATATATCCCTTTTAGTTTCCTCTCTAAAAAAATTTCATATGGGTTTATTTAACATTTTCAAAAAAATTCGAAATGATTGATGCTTTTGTTCCATGAGTGAAAAGTTTTTGTAAGTTTGGGATATTGGAATTCATTTCATGTTTCTATCATAAAAGCATTCACCCAAATGAAATCTACCAAAATTAATTCATTTTAATTTTTCATTTAATATAATGGACCCATAACACAATTAAATGTTTAAAATACCCATATGTAAAATTAAATGAGGCCTCACTGTCGATCCATGCCCATGAATATATTTCTGAAAAAAAAAAGTCATATTTTTTTTTAAAAAAATAAATGTTTTAACTTCTAAATATATTAATATTATATATATATTTTAAAAATATTTTACTATATTTAGAATTTTTTTCGGCAATATATTAGAATGAGGAATTGAATTTCTAAATCCGAAATTTATAGTACGAACATTACGCATAGTTTTGATTGTCGACTTATATATATAATAATAATTTCAAGATAAAAATAGTAAAACTATTGATTTGAAGGACAAAAATGAAATTAATTTGAAATTCAATAAACAATCGGAAAATGATATGTTGGATTGGATGAGCCTTGCTTTTCATTCAAGTGAAACAATGTCTCATATGTTCAATAAATCTAGACATTAGAATCCAAAAATAAGTCGCATTCACAGTTAAAATAATTCTTTTAATTGGAACACGACCATGACTACCTTATTTTAGGTCATTTTCTTTTTCATACTATCTCAATTTTCATCTAAATTTCTAATAAATTTCTATTCAAGTTTTAAAATATTTAAGGAGTTAAAAGATTAAGGACAACTTTGTAATTTTTCAAAAGATAGTGTGTACTTTAAAACAAATAACAAAATTTAAGGATATTTTAAAATTTTTTCTTATGTAGTTTAGCATATTAAAATAGTTTAGCATATTTTTTAATTTTACCATCTCTCTTGTACATCCAATAATAACAAATTACCCACTTTCATTGTGTTGGTCTCTTTAAATAATTTCTTTTATATCTATAAAAATTGAATAATCAAAATCAAATTTAAGTGTGATGTACTAGCTTTAATAGATTAACAATTGAATATAATGCATAAAATAGTGTTAAAATATTATACGTACGACATGATGACTTAATAATTTTTTCTTCACAATTTTAAAAAAAAAAAGAAAAGAAATACCTAATTAAGAAATATTATATTAAAAAGTAAATTTGATAACTTTTAGAAGATTAGAATGCGAAATTATGAATTATGGATTATTCAAAAGGATTAGAGAAGTATGGAATGCCACATTTCTCTCAATTACGTCGACCAGATTTTTTAAAAAAAAAATAATTACATCGACCAAAATTAAATAACGAGAGAAGAAAAAAGAAAAAGGAAAGTTGATGTAATTATCTATCGGCCACTGGTTGTTTGCCACGTGGATAAGATTCATTGCCGACATTTTGGGAAGGGAGAAGGCCACAAATTATTTTATTATTTTTTTATGACAGGTCCCCGCGTTGGCCGACATTTAAAAATGGTCGGCAAAGAAATGCCACGTGTCAATAAGTTAAGCATCCATGTGCAGTGAATCTTCTTTATTTTTTGTCATGTAGCGAAAATCTGCCACTTGGCTTTCTCATTTTTCTTCACTGAAAACTCTCTCTTATATCTCATTACAAAATATGGTTTAAATTGATTATTAAAATAACCACATATTGGGAGTTGATACTCTTTAAGCCCTTGTTTATCCATTCAAAATGACGATCGGTATAATCGTAATAGAATTTCATTCATTGATCATTCATAATTGGTTACAATCACAAATATAATTAGATTTTTTTTATCAAGTTTACTTAAAATTACGAATTTTGTCACATTTACTATCATCGTTACCACTAACTTTTTGAGGATCAAACAGTAACTATAATGGTAATGGTAACACTAAAGTATAGAATTCATAATTCTCATATTATAATAGTAACAATAATGGTAACCATAACGATAATGGTAACGATATGATGTAATTTCTAGACACGGTTGGATTGAGCACCCTCCACTCGTCAATCAATTTGCGTTTTTTTTATTACAAATTTGGAAGTGGGTCGAATTGTCAATAAGATATAAAAAACAAGTAAATAACACTAAAGATAATTAGATGGAGCCCATTTTTCACATTATCATTGATTTATTACATTTTTACTAGAGTAAGTGTGATCTTAAATGTAAATCTATAATATTAAATATCTTGTATGAATATCATAAGATATTTTTTTAAAAATATTTTCAATTTATTTTTAATATAATATTAGTACCAATCAACTTAATTATAATTTAAATATTTTTCATAAAATATTTTATTTATAAAAAAATCCGTGGATATTCGATTATCGAAATCATTAAAATATCATTGGATATTGTATTTGGAGAACTATTCAATTTGAGTCCTATTTCCTGATGTGCAAATTTATTCTATATAATTTACTAGTGATTCGAGGTTAACTTTCATTAAAAAAAGAAGTGGTTAACTTTCCTTTTAAAAAATTAAATGATACAAAATAGTCTTGAAATATGGAATATGGTTTAAAATATATCTAAAGCGTGACAACTATATATATATACCATACATAAGATTAAGATTGTTGTTATAATTAATTTTGTGCTAAAGGTTTTCGTTAAAATTATTTTTATAATAAATTTTTACTCATTGTGTCACGCCAATTTTCAGTTTATTAAGTTATATATTTTAACAATAACTCTTTGAGAAGTATCTTTTAGAATAAATTATTTCAAATTTCAAAAATGAAAATGATAATTGTCAAAGGTTACAATCATAATTGAAACTTACCCTAAAGTTGAGAAACTTTTAATATCTTTCCATATTCTTCTTTAGAAATCAAGAAAGCTGGTCATATCTAAATATATTCATTATTTATGAAGGCCCAATTTGAATATGGTTTGATTTTTTTTTTTTTTTGAAAATTAAGTTAATAAACATTACTTTCACCTATGTTTTGTTTCGTTATCCACTTTATACCAATGTTATTAAAAATTAGACAATAATTTTAAAACTAAAAAAATAATTTTCAAAAACTTGTTTTTGCTTTTAGAAATTGACTAGAAAGTTAAGTGCCTCTTCAAAAAATATGAAAACTGAAGTTAGGAGAAAGCAAACATAAAGTTTAAAAACATAACAATAAATAACATACACACAGAAAACAAGAAATTGGGAGGATGAACATCTAATTCGTGGTCGATATATTCTTCAACAAGGATTTTACTCTCATTTTCACTCAATCTTCATACTCAAGATCCATCAGATCTTTTGATTTTAGTTTTTGGGTACAATGTGTTGAAAAAAAAAACTTCTCACCACTACCATATGATTAAGCAAAAAAAATAATAGAAAAATTTGTACAAATTAAACCGAAAATGTCCAAATAGAACACACACAATCAGCAGATAAATCAAATGCATAAAGAACAGAACAAAAACACGATTCGGAATAAAAAATTA